>NC_081288.1:56181665-56806665 GCF_030490865.1 Poecile atricapillus
AGCATGAACCAGTACAGTGAGACTTAAATGACACAAAAAATCAGTTTTCCCAGACAAGATGCAACTGGAAAAAAAATACTGTAATGTAAGTTTGGGTATGCAGAGTTCCACCCCACTAAGAGATGGATACCAATACACTGTCAGAAATAAGCCCTGTTCATTACAGGAAAACAGCATGTCCCTGGGCAGTTACAGTGGAATTTGAGAACAAATTCATTCCTCGGCTGATTTCACAGAATCTTCACAAAGAGATGAAAACTCTCACCATCATTCTCAGACCACATATAGGCAGGGCAATCACCTCTACAAACTTTGTTGATAATTAATAATGAAAAATGAGAAATTCAAAGAATAAATGATTTGTTGCATTTTGTCACTGAAGGGACTAGGAAAAAGGCCTATTATTATAATCATATTATTATGATTGAAGTCTAGAATGATTTCCTTCTAATAAAATTCTTTATTTTATTAGAAGGAAAATAAAGAATTCTTTCCTTCTAATAAAATTGTATATATGACAGGAAAGGATACTTTTTTGCATCTCTGCTGAAGAATTTAGTTCCATATTCATATTTGGAATAGTCTTTCTTTTTTTTTCCCACAGTTGTTGCTGGAAGTTCCCTGCCAGCTGTCATTTAATTAAATTTTGCTAACTGAGCTCACTGGATTTCCATTTGCAAGGGAATCTCTACTGGAGAACAGCCGTTATGGGTCTGACCGAAGGTTCATCTTCCCTCATAGTCCTTTTCTGGCTATGACTCATAGTGGAAGAGTGGAAGAATAAACATATGTGCTGACATATTGTTCTAGCCTCCAATAATCTCCAGCTCAAGGGCTCTTTGAGAGAAGGTGCCCTTATGCTCATCAAAAGTTCTTGCTAGAATTTTTCTTCATTAGTACACTTAGCCCCCCTGCACACAGGTAAAAGCTATAATAGACGGTCCAGGGGTTCCCTCAACATCAATAAGCCTAAACTTTACAGCGCCTAAAGATCAATTTTTCTTTTACTTTTTTTGTGATTACAGTCTTAAGCTCAAAAAAAACATAGTTTGATCCTAATGTCATGGCAAAGTCTTCCCAACATTGCATGTACTTTGCAGCTTTGCCTTCTTGTTATGCTGGTGGTCTTATTCATCATATATATCCAGCACTTTTCCCCCTCTTTTAGGAACAGATCTGCCAAGTATATTTAGATACATTTCTATGCAGCATCCCAGAATATTCTAGTATCTAAAACTGTAGATATATTTTTATATCCCCATATGTGCGTCTGCAGATTTTTTTTTTCATGGACCCCAGAAAACTGGGCAAGGAAAACAGCATATGCAAGAATCTGGATGTACAGGCATATACGCACATCTCTAAAGGCTGCATGAAAGTATTTTTGAAGTAACAAGTTCTTTAGTTTCTAGGACAACTGAAATCAAGGACCAGATATATTTGACAAGCAATTCAGTGCTCTGGAATCAAGAGAACTTTATTTTTTTTATGAATGACTCAAAACAGTAATTACAGAATAATCCCAGATATATTTTCTTAGTGACTTTTTACTATAGCCTAGCAGTTATCTGGTACATACTGAGCCCCTTCTTGCTATATATTCAAATATGGTGATTTCTTACATCTATTTCAGTTTGTACCTATCCAGTAACTGCAGTGTTTTAAAGTAAAGTTCTCATATTAGATGCTGAAAAAATCTTTTCCCATGCATCTGAAATAATTGTGTTTGTAACCATAAATTTAACAAGACAAAATTGGTTACTGATTCGAGGTCACCAATTTCATTAAGTTTGCTTCTAGAAGTCCTATTTCATACTGCATAGCTCCCTCTGAAGTCACTGAAAGGGTTTCATTTTTCATAGTTTGGAATGTTCATTAGATATTTATATGAAAAATGAGAACAAACTATGCTACAGTAGATAGAACAAAAACAATTTCATAGGGCAGTAAACTCTCATACTCCAGGGCATAACCCAACTAGTAATTTATAGGGTTAGGCAGAAGCTTTGCTCACAGATAGATTATTTTGAAGAGAATACAATTAAATGTTAAGTATCTTCCATCAAACCATCCATTCAGTTGTAAACTGGAAAAAATACAGTATCACAATTTCTTTGCCTGTATCTTTGTGAAACCAGCTCCCTGACTACCACCCTTGCTCAAGTGACATACACAGAAATCTTTCTCAGTCCAGACTGCCCTCAGTACAGTTCACATAGTCAGACATCAATTGAATTATATATATTTTTAGGATTTAAAATGTGTTTTCTAGCCTATTTACTCCTTTGTTTTATTTTATCTTATTTCCTACACCATTTTTAAGTTATGAAATGACTGTTTTATTTCAAATTAGCAAGGCAAAGCCTCCGTGTATTGCTTTCATACTTTACACCCTGAATACACCTACATTTGAAAGCATAAATTATCTTCTTCCCTCATTTTCACATGGACTCTTATGTGCAATATCTAAAACTGTATTGATCAAATTTATCCAAGGCTTGCAATAAATGAAGATAAAGGAAACTCCAAATTCAGAAAGGGTTAATATATAAAATACATACAATTATCTACTTTGTTATTAATACTCTTCTGAAAAAATATTGGAATAAGCAAAACCTTTTGCTAACCACAACCACTGATAAAAGACTTATTACAAGTCCCCAGATTTAACTGTCTCTAAAGTGATCGTTATTCTGATTGTGTTTTTAATTCGAAGGTGCATTGCATTTACTTAAGCACAATTTACTGTCCAAGTACCTTATCATTTAACATCATTACATTTTTGCAACAATTTTTCAGTGAATGTATCTCACAAAACTCCTCATCTATAACTTCCTTCCCCTTTGGGTTGTATCATACTTCTGTTAAATAGGTTCCACTTCATAGAGTGGGAAAGGAATAAAAATAAAGGAAAGGAGAAAGTGCTTTACAGTTTCCATGAGACTCCAAAGTGAATGCAGGCAGTAACATAAGGGCCTTTAACTCAATATACTGCAAAACCACAATCCAGACCCAGAGTGCAGCACAATAAACTGTGAAGGCTTGGCCATTAGAAGTAGAAACATCCACTCTTCTTGTTTCTCCTCATTTCTTGGAGAAAAGAAATTAGTTTGTCCAATTTAAAATGCAATAAATGAGTATGTAATTTGTTCTCATCACTCCCTTCCATCCAGTAACCACACAGTGACCACAGGGACGCAGTGAGAGGGCTGGAAGCAGGCCCTGTGGACCATTTCATCTGTATCAAAATGAGCTGGTGTCAGCTTCTCATGAAGAAACAAGCATGAACTTCTAGTAAGATAGAGCACAGGGGCAGCCTGAGTTGTCAGGAGTGACAACCATACCCTGGCCTCCTCCCTGCCTCCTCAGAAGGCACATACCACAGTGACAGGGGACCAGCCATCCCAATCCTGTCCAGAGCCAGAAAATCCACCTTGTCCAGGTGGGCCAAGGTCAGAGACTGTGTCTGCACCTTCTACTTACCTCTACTTCCCCTTCCCCCAAAGCTGAGATTCCTCTGAGAGAAGGAATAAGAAAAGTTTGCTTTAACAAGTCCATCAGCATAAACTGCTTGATAACTTAAATCAGAAGATTCTGCCCAATAAGAGAAACAAAATTAAATAAATGCTGCACAGACACAGAATGTATGTTTGATTAATTGTGATTCTTGAATGATGTTTAATAAAACTGTGCTTTCAGAATGAAGCAACATGATTTGATTTCTGAAATACCCTTTTATTTCTTGTACTTACTTTAAAAGCAGCTACTCTACTCACTGGTATACAGTATGCAACTATAGCTCTCTGAAATTAGGGCAAAATCTTACCATCTGAACTTCAATCAAAAAAATCTGCTAAATAATAAGGGAAAGCAGTTGTCACAGAGCTGTATTTTAAGGAAAGAAGGTTCAAAGAACCTTCTTTACGTTCACTGTGGTTTAGAACAATTAATGATAAGAGCAAAAAAGAGTTCCCAGTATGATGACAAATTACAAACAAAAGTCATTTGGTTACTTTTTTTACTGAAAATCCAATATCAGCCTGCCAATGGTAAATGAAAGCACAAGGAGAGGTATTGACATCTTGTATTTCTGAACCCATCCCTGGGACAGCAAATTCTTTCTTTGGCATTTCTTTCACATTTACTTAGAACACGATAAATATATCTATCCAAGCAACTATATCAACACTAGGAGCTTATTTTACCTAAGTTCAGGCGCCTTGTGTTGTTATGTAGGTGGAGAGGCAGATTCGTTTCTCCTTCTTCCTCGAGATGAGTAGGTGTGTGGAAAAATGCCATATGAATCAAATTATCTTTGATTCATCATTATAACATTCATACAAAATGATTTGTGCTTAGGAACTCATTTTTTATCCATGCATTCCTGGCAAGTATACAGTATACAAAAGAAAAGACAAAAACCCAAGGACTCCACTGATTCAAAATTCAGTTTAACTCTGCATTTACTCCACATTGGTCTTTTTATTACTCTTCAGCAACAATTTGTATAATAATAATTAATTAAAATCTTTTTGCAGTCAAATATTTTTGGTAAATGCCTCCTAAAGGACTTAGAATCCCTTTCTTTGAAATACCTACAGTTAGAGTAAATCACATTAGCTACGGCAGCCAGCTCAGCTCAGCTCAGCTCAGCTGTGAATGCTCTCTTTTAGTCCACCTGGATCTCCTCTACTCCTCCCTATACATTTTGTGAGCAAGGAAAACCAAAGGCCTTGATTACACAGAATGCTCACAGTATTTTCTTCCAGAGAATTTAAGCATAATATTAAGGACACATTGCACCGCTCCTTCTGAGGTCTGCAATACTGGTATTATCATAAATCTGAAACTGACTTCCTTATTTGATCTTTTCCCAGCATGCAAACAGTCAGGCACTGGAAGCATCTGTGGGATTCTGAATACATCTGAAGTAATGTGCACATCAGTCTCCTGCTGAATGGGTCTTAAATCTACAGCTTATATTGTTCAGGCCATTGCTTCAAGTTGACTTGCAGTGCAAGAGGATTCCTGCAGAGGCTTTATTAAAGTCCAAATTCTGCAGTCTGACATAAACAAAATGCAAATTCTCAGCTTTTTAAAAGCAAAATGTATCTGCTAACAACTCTCATTCATATGACATGCAAAACCAATTGGGAGGGTGATCTGTGGTGGAAGAAATTGTTTTGTCATGTCATTCCAGTCAAAACTCTGAGGGTGTGTTTCTAGCTGACCCCTAAGCAACTCTCAAGAATCATTCTTCCTCTTCTTCCTCAGTCTGTAGAATAAAAGATATTTCCTATTTCACTTGTAGACCAAACAGGCTAAAGTTTTCTTGATTTCTGATGACATAGAAGTGAAATAGAGTATCAAAAATAAAAATATTAGTAAAATAGCTTCTTCATCTGATTATTTTTTTTAAGAAAAGCAACAAAAACAAACGCTCAGTTTTCCCAGGCTTATTCCATCCCACCACAGAAACCATCAGAGCATTGCAAAATAGCAGAAAGATACTGGTGAGTTGGGTTTGGGGATTTAAAAGCAGTTTTGCTTAATTATTCATGCAGCAAATTCAGCGAAAGGTATTATTAGTTCTGTTTTTTCTCAGTTCATTTAACACAGGTCTCTCTACTTCTTCACTTAGTGTTATTATTTCTAGGTGTGAATGTCTTTTCTGTCATGTGAAATTGAAATCCAATCTCATTAACATACAATTTCTTTTTAGATTGCATTTTCTTTCTTGTCTATAGCTAGTATTCACCATTTTGGTTTTTGCTTTCTTTTTCTGTTGCTGCTCTTGCTCTAGAACATCTTTTGGAATATAGTTTACATGAAAGATGTTATACAAAAAGCAAAGGATAATCTAATTTCTTTTTACCAAAGAAAACAAAGTCCACCTCATGCAAGGCTTATATCTATTATTGTTATTCAGGGAGGGTAGATGAAACTGTCAGAATAGCTAGTGAGGGTGTATCCTGCATTATTGCTGTTCTGTAATGACAGAGGGAATGGAACAGAAAACATTGTTCTGTTTGCGGTCATTAATTTCTCTGCTGCAAAAAAAGTAACACTGAGCAGATGCACCTTTTTTCTGAACAGAAGTGTTTTCTCTTCCTAATTAATTGGGGACTTATTCAATACTGGCTCAGCAATACAAAATTGACCTTTGAAGATCAAAGTGAAAAGCCATATGGGGCTAAATCTTGTCTCTCTTATGCTTGCTAAACTCTCACACATTTCAGATGAGTCTGCATCAGGATTTAGACAAGTGAAAGTGGTCATTGTACACCATGAAAAACAGCTCTGGGACAGTTTAATTGTACTTCCAAAACTTTTGTGTTTCACTTTATTTTCTTCACCCCATCCTCTTTTTTTGGGTTTCTTCCAGGAAAGTTTCACCCCCACTCATATCTCCCTCAATCATCCCATTTTGGTTTAGCACAGTTGGCAAAATTCTTACAACGCAAAATCTTGGGAGCGAGAATATTAGCACTGCATAATTTAGGAGTGCCTCCTCATTACACTGCTTCTTCATTTCAATTGTTTGAAATTCTTTTTTACCTACAGGCACATATAGAAGCCAAACCAGGATCCAAGTGTGCTTACATTATATTACTATTTTTTGAATACCAACAACGGGAGGGTTAAACTATTAATTCAGAATAAATCAAATATTTTTCTTTCAAAATGCCTTACAAACTATACTGACAATATACATTTCTGTAATGCATAATATAGTTTATATTGAAAATTCTTATTACAATAATACTACGTCTGCTGCCATAAGGAATGTTTTAACATTTTTTCCCCTACAATACTCTTAAATTTAAAGTAAGTCCTGCTAGTATCAGAAGGTTAAACTTGTAAGACCTCAACACCAACAACAATAGCCACAAAAATCTTAGATATTTATGTATTCAATGTATTATACTCCCTTCTCACTACCAGAGTTTAATTTTATGATGATCAACTATCTAGGTGCAGAATACAGCCTATGCTTTACAGTCATTCTAGTCTGGTCTACATTCATTAAAAAGAAATCTAAACAATTCCAGGGTTCTGACATTGTCAAAACAGCCAAATAACACAGGTTGAAGATGTTTTCAGTGGTCTAATAATTCTTCAAATGCATGATTACTGCATGACAGCTGCACTCATGGAGGGCTGTACTTTACCAATCACAATCTAAGTAGGGGAAAAGTTCTTTCAGTTTGTAGAAAAGTCCTGCACTGATATTGTTTAGGCAAAACTGGAATAAACCCTGGATGGTGTCAATCAACATAGTTCCTTGATTGTCAATACAGATATGTTTGATAACACAACTGTGAATATAACTTTTTTAGACTGGTTGAAGTTGGAAATAATGCAGTCTCACTGTATGTCATCTTAGAATCAAATAATAGCCAGAAAGGATTTGATTATATTCATCAGGATGTTTTTAAATTAGGAGATGGGAAGACAAGACAGATGGTAGTTCATCTGCAAAAGTGAACAAAGCTTTTAAAGAGTTTTCTAATGTCAGGTTCTTCTTATTTTAAGACATCTTTCTGGATGCTGAAGGTGTAGGCAGCCAAAAAAAACTACCCAAACTCCCAATCAGTGACCGTAGAAGGTCATATATTGCAGGACTAAACATAAAATCAGGTACAATATGATATTCAGATCTTGTACTCTGTTATGCTTCTAGGTTACATATTTGAAAACCTAGCACATTAAAGTCAAATATGGAAGGCCTTTCAAGGGTGAGACACAAGAATGCTGCATTTGACCACACTCTATGAAATGAAAAAATACTTACCTATCAAAGGGTAAAGCTGACAGGATATCATAATTAATATTTTTGATGTACCTCAGATCTCTGTCTACACAAATTCTGTGTAACAGTTGCAAAAAGTACTTAGGATGAAGTTCTGCACTGAATTAAACTACGTGCATTCAGTCCTACCATGGTGATCTGGTTCTCTCAGAAGTGACAGAAAAAATATTGCAAAACAAAAGAGCTATTTACATAAATTTTAATGTTAAGACATGAAGAAAATGAGCTATGACCATAGTTAGGCTAGAAATTAGAAGCTTCTTAATTAGCTGTGAAAGAGAGAATATTATTTCAGTAGATTTAGAGAGAGCAATAAAGCCCAGAGGTTTTAACAGAAATCCAAGACACTTTTTGCATGGGATCATACACCCCGATCACCCTAATCAGTGCCCACTGTCTCTTCAGTTGGGTATTTTCATGGTGTTGAGAGTTGTTCCCAGAGCTCAAGTCAGCATTATAAGCAGTGAGAGCCATAGTCCTTCACTGCAGACCTGGGAGGACTTGTGATGCTGCAAGCAAACAAAGGCCATGCTCGTGGCTAGGGAGCTGAGCTGTGACCTGGATTCAGTTCACTGCTCTGCTATTCATTTCTCATGTTTCCTCAGGCACATCACCATCCCAGAAGCTTTTCATCTGTGACAGAAATAAATACTTATCATCATCAGAGGTAGGTTCAAGGATCAATACTGTATGGATTTAAGATACCAGAGTAACAGCAAACATTCAACTACCTTACAGGGTGCTTTTAATTCCAAAATCTGAATTTTTATGGGCACGGTCTCCTCAGCTCTGTTAGCACACCTATCAGGCATTTGCATTTCAGGCCAGGTGACAGAAGCACTGTTGAGAGGGCAGAGACCAGCAAGTGAGGAAGCTCACAGCAGAGAGCAGGAGGCAGCCAGGGATGACGCACTGCCTGCGGTCCTGCTGCCTACTGAGACCAGCCCAGAGCCTGGACCACACTGCGGCTGCTGCACCGAGGGGAAAGGCAGCGTGTGTGGGGGTGTTAGAGGGGCCAGGCGGGAGGGCAGAACTGGACCCCTCTGAGCACACGGGATTGCTGCCCCCTGCCTCCCACAGCCCCCAGCATGAGAAACACAGCTACTTCTCTGGGTCTTTCTCCTCTGCCTCCTGATTCACTTGCATCCTCCTCCACTCCTGCCCATGCCAAGAGAAGCATGGCTTTGGCCAGGGCTGTTCTGCCATCTCTGGTGGAACAAAATCTGTTTCACCTGCTCTCCTGGGAGGCACTGAGCTGCTGCTGGCTGCTACATCAAACAATGGCTCTGTCACTGACACCGTCACAGCTGCTTTTTAGTTCAGGTGCTGGCACACTGCACGTCTGCTGCTTTGTTACTGCCTGGTGGATGCTGTCTGATGATTGCATCCCCAGAAGAAAGCACTGGGATTAGTATGCAGCTTATCTGTATTTAACAGTCAGCCAAGATATCAAAAAGCTATGTATAAAATTGTATCTCTTTTGCTACCCAAAGGAGTCCATACTCTTCTGTGTTTTTCCCATGAACACTGATTCTGTAGTATATTATTCAGTTAAGACTTTTTAATATGTATTTTGCAGTTGAAGTCATACATCCAGCTTGTTAGCCTAAAATTCACAGATTGCCTCCAGTGTTAAACTTTCACTTTAAACAGGATACTCAGATTTCTGTTTCTAGAAAGTGAAGTTAAATTACAGCTCCCCGTGGGGCATTTCAGAGGATGACTAAATAAGCCAAAGGCAATATATTAAAGAACTGATCTTTATTACAAAAGCTTATAAATTCGCAGTAACTGGCAAGAAAGGAAAGCCACAGAAAATTCAAGAAAATACACTAAATTCAATAAATATGCTTTATTGATGAGTTAGTGGAGAGTAGACAGCACTGCAGAAACAGCAGCTTAGAAGACAGATCACTGTCTGGGCTAATAAGAGTTTACGCCCATATCTTCTCTTATCCCTATACAGAAATCAGGTCTAACTCAAACAATCAAAATATCACTGTAGGATTTGGATTCTAAGCCCAAAGTTGCCAAAAGGTCAAGAGTATAGAAGGGCTTAGCTCTAACTAGCATCATTGAGGATCTCATTTACATCCACAGTTTCTGCGTGTGCATAACAATAGAAAAAAAAGGAAGAAAATTTTTTTGCACACCAACTCACTGGATTGTTTACCTTGGAATACATCCTGCTTCAGGGCTTGTTTGAGTAATTCTCATCACAGGGCCTCCTCGCCTTTACAGAATTGAAGTTCAAGTCTCTTAAATGCTATGTGATTCCATGGCATCAGTATTTTAAAATCCTTTACTCTCATGTTAAATTAGAAAGTTTAGTGTCTCCATCATGAAACTGGTCATTTGGGGGTCATGTATCTGGCAACGTTTTTATGATTTTTTTGTGGTTTCCTTTTAGTTTTTGAGGGGGTTGGTGAGGATTTTTGGTTAATCACTTGGGCCCCATCAATGTTTTCATTTTGCTTAAGTGAGTATTTTCTTTTGAATAAAAAAATTCTGACTAAATTCTTTAATCAGCTTTTGCTCGGAAACTGTTTATTTCCATCTGCTTTACAAACATAGGATTTAAACAACCTAACAACTCAGCATAAGCAGCAAGTCATCTTGTTCAGTCTGTCCTTTCCTCTCAGGGATGCAACTACTGTAGTCTGTAGTTCTGAAGAAAGGAAATAATAGGATTAGGAAAACATTGAGAAGAAGGGGATGTCAAACAAAAGAAAAGCATGCTGTGGTTCTAAAGCAGTCTCATCCAGTACTGGGAACTGTAATCCATTTGTGCTAAAGATTTTGCCTCTGCTAATTAAACAAAAAAACCCATGAAAGACTTCTATAGTTTGATACTGTAGTGTGGCCTACAGGGAAACATAATTAAAACATGTTTGAGTGTGCTGGTTTTGGCTCAGATGGAGTTAATTTCTTTCATAGTAGCTACCTGGGGCTGCGTTTTCGGTTTCTGCTGAAAACGGGATTGATAATACAGAATTATTTCAGCTATTGCAGAGCAGTTCCTACACAGAGTCTTGGCATTTTCATACTGTCCTGCCAGTGAGGAGGCCAGAGTTGCATAAGAAGGTGGAAAGCAACACAACTGGGAGAGCTGACCCCCACTGACCCAAGGGATATTCCAGACCGTATGGCACTGTGCTCAGCAGTAAAACGAGGGGAGAAAATCTAGGAGCTGGCCGAAGGGCCACTGCTCAGAGACTGGCCGGCCATCAGTCAGCTGGTGCTGAGCAATTGCTTCCTTTTGCATCATTTGTCTTTTTGGGGTTTTATTCCTGTCTCTATATTATTTTTCTTTTTATTACTATTACCATTATTATTAAAAGAAAAATAATTAAACTGTTCTTATCACAACCCAAATTTTTTCTCACTTTTACCTTTCCAATTCACTTTCACCAGTCCTGCTAGGGCAGGGATTGAGTGAGCAGCTCTGTGGAGCTTAGTTGCTGGCTGGGGTCAAACCACAACAGAGTAAATGCAATTGTAGTAATTAATAAGCAGTCTAAAGTACAGTCCATCATACAAATACAACATTATTTAAGGATTACAGTGTGTGAGAAGGGCAGCAATCAAATAACCTTATAGATCCTATACTCACGTAGCATAACAAAAAATAATGCCCAGTTACTTTAGAAAAATTTATCTATACATTTTTGAAGGAAATGCAAAAATGTGATTCAACAGGAATAGCTAATTTCTGTAAGCACTTTCAGCTCATATGCCTTGTATCACCATTAGACAGTTTTATTAAAAAAAGAAATACTATTTAAATAAGTCAATGTAACATCAGATATACAGTGTAATTTTAAAAGAAAAGCTTTGCAGTCTATTTTCTTCATCTCCAGAGACATAAATCACAGGGGTTTTTCATGTACTCCTGTATTGGCTCAGCTTCAGGTACTAGACTAAATAAGCATTCATTTAAGACTTAGTTCTGTTGAGTGAGGGTGGTATTGAGAAGAATGACCTTCTCTGCATATTAAAGTTTACATAAGAAAGGTGAAAAACTGTTTGTGACCTTGTAAAAGGCCATTTTTCCATTTAAACAGAACTGCAGGCAAGCACAGAGCATCCTGAATGGTGTTAGGGTTGTGTGCTAATCATGCTGAAGTCTGTAACTGTGAGTGAATAGCATCTGAATATTGGTCAGGAAAAGAATTAAAGCTGAAACCTATGTCTACTGATAATCCATCCGTTTTAAATCAAAGACAAAACTTTAGAAACTCAAAGGCTTAGGGCATTTCTCCTATCAAGCCCAAACAAAAATCAGTAAAATCAAACCGAACCAAAACAACCCACACCACACCTCCTCTCTGCCCTACTCTCACTCAAAAAAACACCCAACAACAACTGAAAACAGACAAACAGAAAAATCCCAACCACTTTTTGCTCAGAACGTATTTTCCAATTCCTAGAATATGAGCTACAAGTCTCAGAAAAGAGGACAACTGGGGTTTCAAACACAGAGAGTCCAATGAGACTGTGAGACGTGAGACATCAGTCTGTCTCTCATGGAGATCAAGGTAATTCAGATGAGAATTCACTGTTTTGGAAATGAGCTGAACTCAAAGCGGAACGAGAGCAATTTGACATTCCCACTTGCCGCAGTTTGCAAAGACAACCAGTGTTTACAGAGGTTTGCTTATTGTTCTCACAATGCCTTTTCTCAGCGAATTCTTGTGTGCAAACACCATAACAACACAGTATAATAAGCCAAACCTGCTTTAGCCCCTGCATTCCCCAGTGCACAGTCAAACAAGGCTTATGCATTTTGGCCCAGATGTGTGCACGTTTCCATGTATTGAGGTAAGCAGAGGAAATGCCAAGATCAAAGCCTCTTCTCTCCCAGGTGAATCACAGAGCTACAGACTCGCCCTCCCACCCCACCAAGCTTATTCATGAGACACAGGAAGTTAGTCCTACCAGAAAATAGTACTCAAGCAGGGTAAAGCTATGAGTGAATACCTTGGAAAATGCTGCAAACATGCACTTGTCCCTCTGCTCTCTACAGAAAATGGGTTGTTGAGGTGTGGAGGTAACACAAATGTTCACAGAGAAAATACAAGTTACTGATTATTTCTGACCCTTTTGGCTGCTAAATAAATATTAGCAAACATTAGAGCCATTCAAGCTTGCAGCATTCACTAGCCAGCTCCATCACCTCCATCACTGGTCTCATCAAGCTGTGCTTCATATGATTTCCACCAACCTAACCATGTCACTGGAGGTATTCAACACCTAGAGTTAAAATCAAAACTGTTCGCTATGTAAGTATGAAAAATACCTGATTCTGGAGATGAGTAAATCTTGCAAACATGCAGAGCTTCTCATCCTTTTAAGCTGCACCTTAAGTATCTTCACAAGATTTCAGTGCATCTTGAGTTACTTCTGAACCCTGGAGCCTTTTCAGTCCAGCTCACCTTAGCAAGACCAACATGTACACAGAGATCCTCTCTTCTTTCCTGCAGTGTTTTTTGACAGGTTTTCCAGGCGATCCTGGGAGTTTCTTTATATATAAAAATCTTGGCCTCTCTATTCTGTGTTTAGTCATATTCCACCCTCTTCCAGCAGATTGATAAAGTGTATTCATTTTTGGACAAAGGACAGCCACTAAAATTTAAGTATTGTCCTGAGGCTGAAGTGTGCATGTTGGAAAACTTGTCAGTAAATGTAGATAAATATTTGCTAATAAATATTCACAATACAGCAATTTTCCTAACTACAGAATAATTCTGTAATATTGATTGGAATTCATCTAACGTATGCAAGCTCCCCTAACCATCCTATGTACCTACTGATGTCTCTTTGAGCTGCTGCAAGGACAGGCAGCATCCACAGTTGTTGCAATTTATATAACAATATAAATGTATACACTCTAATTTTAGCTCCTGCCAGCAGGGGAAAGTGTTTGCAGCTAAAATACAAAGTTTGAATTTTTTCTAAACAATTTCTTCTTACTTAATGTGCCACCAACCATACTCACACATGAATAGAATGCAAGGGATTTATTTTTCTGTTAGTGTTTTCAGCATATATTTAAAATCTCAGATATGTTCAATTACAGCTTAGTTGATTTTCTACATTTCTCCTGACTGTTCTGCCCCACTGTACATGATGAGAAGCTCTCTGCTGTGACTGCAGTATAGACTCTTTCCTTTCACTACTAATAATCCCTTTGAGAAATACAAAGCAGCCTTGCAAGATTTGTTTAAGCTTCATTATTTTCCTAATTTTCCAAAACTGAGTATTTCCATTGTTACTACAAGGATAGGTTATATTGAATATTACTCCTGTCAATTAAAAAATATTTTCATATTCAGAAATATTTCCATGCTATACAGTAGCAGAATAAAGTGGCAAAGGAGGATCGACTATCCCTCAAGATAGACACTAAATTCCTTTTTCATTCCTTCAGTTTATGTTATGTTCAGGTTTGGGATTTTTCTTTTGTTTTGCTTTAACTGGTTGCCATGTGAACTGTCAATAAAGTATGCAGCCTTCTATACCTGTTAATGTCTTCACATTTTGAGAAAAGAGAGGCAGCTTTTAATGCATCTCTCTGAGAACAGATTGTGTTGCAGAATCGACCTCATGCAGAAGGAGAATTCAAAATATCATAAGCAATTCAGTAAAACTGCAGCTTGCACCCAGAAAATCTGCCAACATGCTTTAATTTGGGAGCAAAACTCCTGACTTTATTATTCCAAATACAAAATCATCCCTAACAGAACTAATAGCAAGTGCTATCAATGGAATAGCTCTTGAATTTGGGATTTGATTATTCATCTGAGCTTCAATGAAAATTGGGCATTTATCAATGAAAAACTTTTATAAGTAGTATTCAACCTCTGCACAAACCACATTATCTTGTACATCAAGAATTCAGTAAAATGTGTAGGAATATAAAAACATTTGTGATGGAAACGGAAGAAGGAAAGAAAGAAACATTCCTTACAGGAAAACAACACTTAGATTAATGCCAAAAAAAACAGGATTGCTAAATATGATGGGAAGGAACTTGTACATTCCAGCCATATGCTGAGACTAATCTCTTCTAGAAAAACTGCATTCAATACAAGTGTTATCTGGAGAAGAGCTCTTAGCTGGGTACAAACCACAGACACTTGTACTCTATTTGTAAGGGGAGGAAATGGAAGAACAAGAGGGAGAGGAAAAGCTATATTAAGAAGTCAAATTGCAGGAGCCCTTTGACTGCTATTACAAACTGAAGAAGATCTTCAAAACTGAAAACCTGCCATTAATCTCTTATTTACATGGAAAGCACAGGCTTCTTTTTATCTGAAATACTTATAGTAATGACAGGAGCTGAGACTAGACAGATAAACACAATATGTCTGGTTATCAAGAAATTTAAATTCCTTATCTAAATTTGGGGTTGAAGCTGATATTTGCTTACTGTGAGAAGATAGTGCATCTGCTCAGTGAAACTTATGTTCCCATAATTTTTATTCCTAATATCAGTAGTGAAACAGCATTTTCATGGGGCCCATTTTTTCAGGAACCAGTAATTTCTAAGAGGGAGGAAGTCCAGTTACTGAATCGGTCCCAAAATCAGAGATTATAAACCCCAAAAATTTACAATGGTGAAGTCCAACAAGAAGCTAGGCACAAATCTGTAACATTCACCCAAACATTTTTAAGCTAAAATTGTTCTGAATGAAGCGTGTGAGCTAAACAAACAGACATTTTATGATGTAACAGTTTTGAGGAAATTTCCAGGAAGGACTGCTTTTTTCTGCATTTTTAATCACACTTGGTAAACACAGCAGCTGTATACATCTGCTTCTTTCTGCTCTAAAAGTGAGTGACTGTGAATGGCCATGTTTATTTATCAGTTTATTTAATTTTTTAAGAGCTCTGGAAGCATGTGTGATCTTTAACAGAAAATTGTGTGGTCCTTTTAGCAGCTGTGCTGCATAAAGAACAGCAATGTTTCTGCTTTGCTTAACCAGCAAAGTCCAAGTCAGGGAAAATAGGAAGCCATGATACTATTCATGCAAAAAAGATATAAAGTCATCTCTAGTTGTTTTTGGTCTGGGTTTGTTTGGTTTTTTTCAGCATACTCTGCCTTGTAATTTGTTGGCCTCATTATAGGTTATCATACAAGACATGCCTCTGCTTTGATCACAGCATTGATTTTGGTGGTTAGTTTGAAGTCTCTGTAGGGGTACTTATGGTGTCCATTGCAGCACTTTTGAAAGCAAATGCAGAAGACATGCAAACAGAGCAATTCAACCTTAATCATATAATTCATTTTTAAAATTGTTTTTTTCACACTCTGCTACGTGTCCATCTCAATCTCTCTCTTATTTATATAAAACTGCCACTGATTACACAGATGATGGTAATTACACTAAATCATTCTGTGAGCATGCTGCCAAAGACACATAAACCCAGGTTCTGCTGTACATGTGTCATATATGGGGATATCAATTACAGCGGCCAAAACTGAGCACAGAGTTAATATTTCAACATGCACATACTCTT
Source organism: Poecile atricapillus (assembly GCF_030490865.1). Lineage (NCBI taxonomy): Eukaryota > Metazoa > Chordata > Aves > Passeriformes > Paridae > Poecile > Poecile atricapillus. The sequence continues at coordinate 56,198,002 of NC_081288.1, forward strand.
ACATTTATGAATTATTAGGCCACAGTTTATCCACTGATTTACAATCAAATTCATTGCAGTGGGGTAGCATTAAGTATGACTGCTAGAGAAGCATCTAGTCACATCTCAAGGTTTCACTCATTTGTTCTTGTTGATGCCACAGAGTTATACATAAAAAGGAGGGAGGTAATGTCAGCATCATGTTTTGAAGACTCAACACATTTTTATTCCTAATACATGAACAAAACATATTGATTCTTGAAATAATTAGTTTTGTTCTTTTTTTTGAGAACACACTCTTCACCAACAGTTGAATGTCATGAGGCCTATGAGGTGTGAGTCAGGATTGACAGGAGGACTGAGTGACTACCCCTCATACTTTGAATGCAAGGCCATTCTGCCAGCTGCTCATGTCACTAAGGTGACATTGCACCTCTGAAACAAGTTTGTTTATATTTTAATGGTACCCTACTGCTTGACCCCAAATCTTACATTTGCCGAATCAACACTATCACAAAACAGTGAGGTCTGTCTGACATAACAATGTTTTAATACATGATGATTCATCGTGACAGGACACTGAAAGCCCTGTGGCATGTACAGAAAAGCTTTAAATAGTACAGAGTTGTTAACTTATTTTAATTAAAAAGGCAAATGCACAAGAGAGATGAGAAGAATCTTCCTGTATCACATCACTTTTATTTGCTCCACTTACCAGCACAGAATTCTTTTGGTTCCATTAAGAAATTCTATTTAAAACAAATGTCTTCTTCCATACTTTCATATTTTCCTTTCTTTTCTGCATGGCATATCTAAAGGCATTCAGCTCCTGGCTGCAAATACTACAGAGGATCGCTAAATATAGGACAGCATGAAAATATGTTGAATACATTTGTCAGCACTGTATTAAAACAGAGCTGCATAGCAGAAAGATTCCCTCATTGTTAATATATACTGGCTTTATCACCTTTCCAAGGTGAGAGCACCCACACAGGTATCATAATCAGTGACATTTTTGCAAAGTTCTTCAGGATATTTTATTTTTTTCTCCATAAAATGCATGCTGGAAATGTGCTAATGAAGGTTACACTACTTTTTAATTTTATATTATTAGCAGAAATTCAGTATTTCATTTTGTACTACAGGGGTCTGAATCTCCCTTGTTTGAAGTGCTGCCAGCACAGCTGCAGAGTGCATCTCAGATTAATGGAAGCCATGACAAACAGAATGAGTTAACCCAGTGCAAACTTTCCATCAAATATGCACAGCAGGTAAACAATTGCAAACTTCCATATTTTCTCTGCACTGTGAAGTCATTGCAGATGACATTATGTTGTTGTGTAGCAGGGGACATCAAAGCACTATGTCACATCAGCAGAAAAAACAGAAATAGCACAAGAAATATCTCCACAAACTATTTTCAGCTTTCTCAGGAAAACTACTGTGAGGCTGCATGGTAGAGCTAAAAAAATTACAACAGTTTGCAGAAATGGACCAATGTTTCTTAATGAATAACCTTTCAGTTTAGTAACAGCTCTGCAGAACAGAAGTGTTGTAGAATTCTTTATTAAAAAAAAATAAAAATAAAAAAAAGAGAAAAATTTTGCTAATGATACAACCCCATAATAGATCTCTTATCTTTGAACACAACTGTGAGATCCACAATACCTCCTGAAAATCTCGCATTAAGAGCAAAAGTGCCAGAAACCATTCCTTCAGCAAACTTCAAAATAAACTACTTCATTTTATTCCTTACAGGTAACAGAAGCTCCACTGTGCAAGCCAAGTTGAAGCATGTTTTAGCACCATGACTGCAAGGGAAGGCAACTCTTGGAACACATATTTAATCTGCTCTGTGCTATCAACTGCTGTTTCTTTAAAATCTGTTCCAGAGATTGGCAGGGTTCACTGTCTGCCTACAACGTATTCTACAGCCCTTGAACAGCTAACAAGCAGTGCAGGGAAATCATCTTACTGGGATTTTTGAAGTCACTACAAAGGAGTTTGTATATCACCAGTGCCAAAAAGCTCAACCATGCTCAGATCAGAAATCACAAATTTACAAATCATTACAACTTGGGTAAAAGTACATTTACTTTGGAAATACACAATGAAATACAACTTGTTGTGGGTTATAGTAGAACAGTTTATGTCTGAACATCTCAAAAATAACCAAATTTGGGTATATTAATTTGTTTTATTAACATTGGCTACTTATTGAAGACATATTTAGTGGTTGTAATAATAATAAAAAACAACAACCAAAAAAAAAAAAAACTAAAAAAAAAAAAATCCAAATTCTCTTTCTCTTCATGACTGGATTTTTGTATTGACTCTCTCCTGTTCCCAGCAAATTACTTGGGTCAAGTACAAGATACCCTTAATAGCATTTGCTATCATGCAGACTTCTGTCAAACAGCACTATCTTACATTTCCACTGCCATTTCTTATCATTAAATGTCCATGTAAGTCTCCTGGTTTTCGCAGCTATCTTGCCTACTGTTTTTCCCTTCTGACATTTAAATCAATAATCCTCCAATCAAATTAGTCATACTTAAAAAGCTTACACCTATCTGCTAATTCACAATGCTAAATGACAGATAAAATGCAATGTTATATGAAATATCTTACACAAAAGACAGTATATTCTCTACACCCATGGTACAAAGGACACAAAGTAATGGGATTAAATTGCAGCAAGAACAATTCAGGTTACAAACAGGAAAATCATCCAATGAACCAGGGCACCTGAAACACTTATACAGGGTGCTTAGGGCTGCTGTGACACACCTGTCATTGGAAATATTTAAGAGCATAAACAAAAATCTCCCTTGAAGTGTTACAGGTCTCATCAATCTTGCTGTGAGTAATATAGACTAAGTAATTTCTTGTAGTCCTTTCTACCCCAGACATTCTAGAATGTGCAAGAAGCATGGAAAATATGAAGTTCAAAATTTGGGCTAAAAAAAGATTATACTACCATCTAAATTACTATTTGAACTTATCTCTAGAATTTACTTCATTCTTTAAACACCTGTTAACAAAAAGCAAACCCCTCTGGAACAGATACTTCTTAAGTAGAGTGGGACAATGCAGGGGAAAGCAAAAGCATCCAGTATAACAAGTAGTACAACTGATAAGACATTCATTTTTATTATTCTTGCCTAGTTGGGATTTAAAAACTCATAAAAGTTATGAGTCACATGGCTTAGGTGAAAAGAATTATAAAGAAAAGCCACATAGTGCCAAATTTCTTAATATTATTTTCATTCATAATAGCAAGATCTCATTAGAATAGTAATGAAAATGCCACTGACATATAGCAAAGAGTCTTAGACATATCTCCTATATTCACAGCTTCAATTTCTCCAGGGATTATGTTCATACCATTAGCTACATATTTTGATATCAGAAGCATCTGAAATGTAGTAAGACAAGAAGAACCTTAAAAGCACACACATGTCCAGGAGGAGACATAACCCAAAGAAATCTGGATCCATGTTGCTGGGAGCAATGACACGGCTTGCTCCACTCCAGCAAAGAGGATCTCCATGTGCAGTCATCCCCACATGCACCCTTATATCTACATATCTAGTCACTCAAGCTCCACCTAAACATAAAGAAATAGTATAAAAGTAAGTCAAGAATGGGGGAAAGGTCAGGAAAAACTCCATAGTAGCTGCTGGGATCAGTTGATGGGCTGAACCTGTGTTATCCCCCCTAGGGATGTCCCTTGGGTAAGAACCACACTGTGTGTGCCCAATACTTTTTGGGGATTAGAGCTTGCTGTGTATTGTTTTGAATACTTTTTTTTTTTTTTTTTTTGCACTCAGTACTATCACCAACAATCCTTGAACCTTAATCTGTCACAATTTTATGTTAATAAAGAGTGCTGTTCCATAAACCATTGGTGTGAGTCCCTCACAGGTGCTGGAAGTCACCCACAGCAGGAAATATACCCAAATAAAATACCTGCCTAGGTGTCTCCTTTGTGTTGTTGGTGTTTTTCCCTCTGTCAAGCCACCCTCCAATCCAGCAGGACTGCACAGTGAAGGGTCCCCTTCACACACTGGTCAGACACAAGGATCTTTTCCAGCTTTCCTGGGGTGCTGAAACGCCATGACAGACAAGTTAAACACTAAGGATGAGGTAAATCTCCCCACACAAAGGGTGATGGAAACCTTCCCTTTCACACACCCCCCTTTTTCTTCATTCTTTCATCACTTTAGAATATTTTACTGAGAATTATTTGGCAAAGAATAACTTCTTTTAGTCTCTCCTGGCCCCTGTCACTTAAAAGCTGCTATAATCAAATTCTAACTCTATTTTCAGGTTACAAAGTAGTACATAAGATTAAAAAGTAAAGAAAAGACATCTAACCTCTGTGCTTAAAAAAAGATTAATGGACAAATTGCCTGCTTTATGGGGACAAAGAAGCTAAGAAACGTTCTCTGATGACAGTTACAAAAGAAGCAAGGTTTCTTCAAAGCCGCACGGAAAAGATCAGTAAAACGCTCTGGTATTTAATACTTAAATGTAAGCCTCTATAATTAAATGTTTGATTTTCTACTACAGAAATGATCAGATTAAAGATGAGTTGATCAAAGACTCAAATTAATTTGGCTACTTTAAATACTCTAATAAAGATGTTCTGTTGATTCTCAAACTACTTGCACTTACATTAAGAGTATTTCAGGGAATGCCTCTTCACATTGTGAACTACTGTATGTTCTTCTGTACTAAGCTTAAAATTCCGCTCTTTTAGGGGGAAAAAAGAAAAGCACACAAATATTTTCTGCTGATCTCTGCAGGCTAAAAGTGTAAGAAAACTTATACTCTATCTTTTGAATTTTCTCAGCTTAATTGCGCACTACACCCACAAACTCACTTTCCTAGAAAATGGTATTTTAATAGACTTTAACCCACACCTCTTCAACTGCACATTTTATTCATTTTCATGTTGAACGTATTTCTCAGCAAAGGATCAAACCTGACTGAACAATCCAAACTTCACCTTGTTTCCCACCACGTGTAGTATTGATGCATAGGCCTATCGGGACAACAAGGACATTTCCTTTTTATGTCAGCTAAAAGGAGAACTCCTTGGATATCATAAGCAGCTTACTTCATCTTACTGTGAAAAAGAGTAAATTATAAGAAATAACTAGAACACAACAGCTTTAGTAAAACAACAATACAATAGGTTGTATTCCAGACACCTAGGAAAGAAGAAACGTCAATGGTATGAAAAAAATTGTTCATAAAAATGCTGAAGGTGTAAAGCTCAGCTAATGGACAAGAATGAAGCAAGTATCACTCTAAAACTTTGTTCCTGAATGCATTAAAAAGACTTTTTTACAACAAAAAGAAGACTTAAGATAGCTAGGTATAATACTTAAAACCTAAAGACAGTATTGTGGAAAAGATAGACTCAAACAATTTTAGAGTTTTCTGGACAAGCAGAAAATATCAAAAGCACAAGAATCTTGAAGAAAAATAAAATAAAAAAATTTTATCCAGATGGGGAAAAGAAACTGTACTGCTCTTTCAAGTTCTGCAAACTATGGCAAGCACCACTAGCAAAAGGTAGCTGCTTTTGTTTGCAAACATGCACTTTACTTAGGAGTCCTGGGAGTCCTTCATTTTTAAGTAATTTCAAACACTCACAGGAGTATGACTAGTGTTGGGAGGGTTCTGTTTTTTTGTTTTTTTTATGAAGTGTTCATCATTCACTTTGTTACAATTCTGGAGATGTTTTACTTCAAAATATGTCTATATTTCAATATTTGATTTCTTTTTTCAAATTTTTTTTCCATTACTACTCCATCCTTGAAACACTTTTACAACTATTATCTTCCCTATTTCCTCCTCTTTCCACTTGCTTGTTTTCTAGACAGCTGTTCTAAGTGTGAACTCTAAAAATGTGAAGAGACATCTGCTGTTCCTTCCTCATGCCACAGAGCCTTGGGTGGATCTATCAAGAATTTCTCTGTATTACAGGGTTATAAAAAGAGAATTCACATCTTTCAGACTCAAAAAGGCCAGGATCATTAAAATTTCATCTATTATAATTAACTCTTTATACAGAGAAAACTCAAAGCAAACAGGTATCACAGCATATAAAAAAAGGGAGTTTTTAAACAACTCTTCCACCAGCAGGTCTTTGATGTTAGGTTTTACTTCAGTTTGCTCAGGAGCATAGGAAGGGACAGGGCATTCTGCCAAATCCCTGATGAACTCTCAGAAACCTCTCCCAGCCCACTGGGGCTGATGCTGCTCCTGGTGGCACTCAGCCTCCTGGTAACATCTGGATCATTGTCTGCCTCAGCACCCAGGAGTCAGCAGTAACAGAGAGACATCCAGTGAAAGCTGCAAAACACAGATTTCCTTATATCTTGCTCTGAACTTCATTGCATGAAATTTTACTTTAAATTCTATAAATATATTAAATCAATATTTTACTAACTGACATGTGTCACCTATTCAATATTTCCCCAACATGTAGTATCAGTAAAATCAATATTTTCCACCCACTTATTGACAACCACATCTGTTATTGCTGATTCACCAATTTGTGTCAATCTTTTTGGCCAAAATTGCTATTACTGTCATTACATAATCAATCACTAATTTAGAAATTTATCTCTATTTTCATTATGAAGTCCTATGAACGCATTGAATCCAATAAAGAAATTGGAACATTTTCTGAGATATTCAGCATTCATTATATAGTATGATATTTTTTTCCTATTCTCAGTGGATCATAATAAATGAATAAACCTTCAAGATTCCTGCTCAGAAGGAATATCCTGTCACCCCACCAGTGACCTGTTGCAATATCTATTATTAGATGTACTATTTAATTAGGATATGCACTCAGGAGATCTGCTTAATCAGGATGTCTCCCAGTGAACACATTTAAGTCCAGCAACATTCATTGGCAATGACTTTCATAATGGGAATAGTAACTTCCCTTAATTGGGATACCTTAGTGTGAGTTAGTGTGATAACCTAAGTCTTGTAGTACTTCTGTCTTCTCTGAGAAGTGCTTTCAGATTTTCTCATGCTGTGACAGAAAACACATGAAATATGTATTGCCCTGGATTCAGACATGAGAGTCAACTTCTTCCTAGTAGCAGGTAGTGCTGCATTTTGGTTTTAATGTAACAATAAATGTTGAGGACAGGCTGATATTTTAGCTGTTGCTAAGCAGTGCTGACCCAAAGTCAAGGACTTTTCAGTTTCCCATGCTCTAGTCCAGTCTCTCCTTTCTGGAACAGGAGGTCAAGCAGTTAATACTCAGATGGTTTTCCTTCTACCTTGTTGCTTCCTGGGATGACCCTTTTTACCTTCATGGATGGGTATTGAGAGAAGATTTTAAGCCAGCTCACATAACGCGCAGTTATTTGGTTTCCCGCTTTTCTCTTCCACGCCTTTCGAAAACCCTCTTTTCCTATCTTGAGAGCCACTTTAGGGTCATCAATAGGGCTTAGTTGTGACAGCTGATGATCAGAACAGACTGAAGGCCAAAAGCCATAATTTCTCACAGGAAGTCAGAGTTTAGAGCTGGCTAGAGGAAAACTACTCTGTATCCACACATTAGAGAAGAAAAAAGCAAGCAGCTGTGTTATGTGCCTTGATTAAACTGCCTCTTTATTCATCACCAATTCTATCAGCCTCAGTTGAAGAAACCTTACCAACAGGCAATTTTAAAAAGAAAAAGAAACAAAATCTGCAGCCTTTATGTGCATATATTCAAGTTCCATCTCCAAGAACATCTATTGAAATATTTTAAGCTAGAAATTTGCTGCTCATTGACAATCTAAGATAACCAGGAGCTTATTGATCTCTCCTCCTCCACTAAGAGAAGGAAATAATGATAAAGAGCTGCTGTTGAGATAAAATGCACCATACTTAACATCAAGTATAATGCACAAAAATTAAAACTTTAAGAATAGCTGAGTAACTGTCAGCACAACATCAGTGAATGACTTCTCCTTTTTTCTCTTTTTTTTCCTGCCCTACCTTTGCTCCCTAAATTCAACAACAGATGGAAAGAAAGCAGCAAATATGAACATCCTGGGAATGCAGAAAATCCTGTGTGATCGTGCAAGCATATCCACAGAAGCAGATGCAGTTGCTTGCTCACTTGAGGTCTGAGCTGGCTGGATATAGGCCAGCTCCAGTCCAAAACTTACAGAACCATGTTACCTGGCTTTTATTTTAGGATTAGCACTATGGTAACACATGCTGCTGGCTTGCACTCAGCTGTCTGAGAACACAGATGGAATGGGAGCACAACTGTCCAAACCTGTACATGTAAACATGGTCTGCATGTCACTGCAGATCTCCATTCAAGGAGCCAGGACAGGAACTCCATGGGCTGTACACAATGAATCCAATTCTCCCTTCCCTAGTATCCATATAGGAAGTAATGACATGAAATTGCTCCCATGAGCACAGGTATTAAAGCAATGAAAACCTAGCTTACAGCACGTTCAAAATATACTAATTCTACCGACTTATCTAGTGCCCAATTATATCCTTTCCCACCTCTTGAGGGTTTTTTTCCTTGCATTTAACTATGTCCAGGATAGGTTCTGATGATGCTACACTTTGTGACCAAACACATACTTCATGCCTGGACAGTTAATACCTGGCAGCATATTAAAGCACCACTTCTTGATTCAAATATTCCTGATATTTGAAATAGAAATAAATTACATTACAAATCTCTTGTCAAGTCACATTGATATTTTGTATGGAGGTTCCCCATGTTATACCCCTATCTGGCAGGGTACTCGAGGAAGTTCTGGATGGAAACAGCATCTGGCCTCTGGTAACTGGAGAGTGGGTGGCAGTTTATTTACGGAACGTACTTGATCAGAAAGTCTTTCATGTCTGATCTCTCTCCTCTTTCAGCAGTCAGTGTTGAATGTTTTGTAAAATGAAAAGGTTTATATGGCCTTTTTCATTCAGTTCCTATTCTGAGATGCAATTTTTAATTTTAAAGAAAATCTAGACCTTATTATTAACACCTGGTATTATCTCTTGCACGGTATACTCTACATCACCTAAAAGTTTCCAATTTAAACCCATAACTTGAGGTCGAAAAGGTGAATTCTATTTTCTTTTGTTTTCTGCTTAGTTTTTGAATTCCCAGATGCAGAAATCATATTTTTGCATAACAATTTCCACACCACTAGCAGTCTACGGTATTCAGTAAAAAAATTTCCAGATATGGCTGATAGTATTCAGCAGTGGAATTATCTTATATCTGCTGTACTTTTCATATCTTAGATAATAACACTGATTTTAAAAAGCCTTCCTGAATTTCTGCAGCACTGTTTTAGCTATTAAATAATGCAATGCTTTTTGTTCTACAAAGGATATCTTCACTTCCTGAAAAGAAACACACAGACTAGTTCAAAACACCTCTTGACCTTCTCTTCAGTGAGTTCCTTATGTTTCCCATCATAAGATACACTTTCCAATGTCTTAAACATTTTCTTTCTCTGAATCATCTATTTTAACTGCAGGACTCAAAGCTGAATACTCTATTTCAATATTAGTCTCACTAGCACATACAGAGGAAATATCTCTTTGCTATTCTAATACTTCATTTATATATATATATATATATATATATATACACCTAATGATGCCTTTAACCCAGATAGCCAAAGCTCCTTATTGGATATTTCAATTCTTGTACTATCCTGCATTTAAATGTCTCAGAATCATGTGGTTTAGTTGCATATATATTTTCTGTTTGATCGATATTGTTCATTGGTATAACTCATTCTGAACATTCTGAAATTTATATTTTTTACCATTTCATTATCCTTTGCATTACCTATAAACATGAACAGCTCTCCAGCCAACAAGTCCTGCCCACCTCAGTCTTAATCTTTTATACTTATACATTGGAAGTACATCTCTGCTTCTGTCCAAATTATGCATAGGGTCTTCATAACAAGTTTTCAATAGCTTATTCACTGACTTAATTAACTAGGCTAGAGCCCTTTCAGTTATACACTGTACACCTTCCATAATGCCTGAGTTTACACACCAATGTAAGGCTTCTGTCCAGGAGGCTAAACTCTCCAGAATGAGACAGAAGGCCTTCCAGAAGACACCAGATGTTTTCCAGACTTCACAGGCCACCTGAACAGATTAGCCTTGCACCTTGACTAAGATGAGGAAAGCCAGACCACAGAATTCACCTTTCTCCATCCTAGCTCCACGTGCAGTCTGTTTCATGTGACAAGACATCCACAGAGTAGCATCACAGTTCTGTGGCACTGTCTGCACTCCTGTTTCTGCAGAGCTAGATGAGAAAGGAATTATGGCTTGTCTGAAGGAGACTCACTGTGAGGTGCAAAAGGCAACATCAAGCATAAAAACGACTAGAACACTGAACTGTCTCGCCAGACCCTTGCTCAATTTTGAACAATTTATTAATAAGACAGATCTTTTAGGTACTTTTTCTGACTTGAAAAAGTCTTTAAATTCATCATACTGGAATGAAAATTCCAAGTTCAAGCCTTGATTAGTATTTTTGAAGAATATTCTTGCAATATCCACACACTCAAAATGTCTCCAAATGCCTGTGTTATGTGTATGTGCTTATGTGCACAAACACACACACAGAATGGTAACATTTCTGTAGAATTTGACAATTAAGCTTCAGCAATCACACTGGGAGGTCTGAGATTTACAACTATAAACCTTTTATATACCAGATTATTAACCACCTTTTATATATCAGATTCTTAACCTGATCAAAACAATGTCAGCACTGCAGGAAACATCTTTGATCATTTCATCAGGTGAAAACAGTTGAATTAGATTTAGGAAAACAGGTTGCCTTACAAGTTTTCCCAATTCTGGATTCCTATTTTAACTCTTAAATACAAGTCTACTCATTTTGAGGAGCCTAAAGCATTGCTTAAATGCTGTTCAAGCCAAGACCTTGAGCTTGAGCTAAGAGTTACTACATGTGCACATGAAGACATGGATTTTCACAGGTTCTACAAACATGTCCTCCATCCAAGAGCATTTGTTCAACCACAAAAAAATTGGAAAGACATATAAATGGAGAATTTATTAAGCAAATACACTTTTGTTGGATTTTATCCAAAGAAGACAAAAAGTAAGGCTAAAACTTCCAAAAAGCTACGTTTCTCAACATCTCCCAAGCCTTGCTCATCACAGTGATTCTGACTGGTGACATATAGCATTTTACAGTTTTTCCTGAAGCTGAGAAGCTTCCTGAAACTGAGAAGATGTCAGTGGGAGTTGATGATGCTGAATGATCTTACCAGCAGCTTAAATAATTGTATGATGTATTGCAGATCTTAAGTCTGGTGTAGTTACATAAAATTATATGAACAGATTGTGAATAAATGGTAAGTAATACAACAGATTGTGAAAAATTGTAAGTAAAATCATATTCATCTTTTGATATTGCTGTGCTGGGTTTGGCTGGGATAGAGTTAATGAGCTTCAGAGTAGCTAGTATGGAGCTCTGTTTTGGATTTGTGATTTAAACACTGATAATGCAGAGATGCTTTCATTATTGCTGAACAGATCTTACACAGAGCCAAGGCCTTTTCTGGCCTCACCACACCAGTGGGGAGGCTGGGGGTGCACAAGAAGTTGGGAGGGGAGAGAGCCAGCACAGCTGACTCCACCTGAATTAAGGGATATTTCAGAGCATATGGCATCATGCTCAGCTCAGATAAAGTTGGGGGAAGAAGCAGGAAGTGAGGGGGACATTTGGAACAGCTGCCTGCCCATGGGAACTGGTGAATAAATTCTTTCTTTTGTATATGTTGACTGTGCTTTATTTATTAAACTGTATTTTCTCAACCCATGTGTTTTCTCATTCTTAACCCCCTGATTCTGTTCCACATCCCACTGTGGGGAGAGGAGTGAGCAGCTCATTGGTGCAGCTCATTCTTGGCTGGGATTAAACCACAACAATTGTAGTCTGATTATATAAACAGCTCATGTTGCACATTACAAAACATATAACAAAACAATTGCTTTTCCAGTTCCTGTCATATACATGAAAACTTTTTAATTAGAGTAACATTCCATTTGTTATAATGCAGTTTCACAGATCAGTTGGGCACTTTGTCACAACTGATCATATATCTTGATTTTTTTTTTACATTTTTTAAATCAATGTACTTCTTCCTTGCATTAATAGCATTTCATGTAGCAAAACTGGTAAAGACATTTCTATTTTCATCATAGTTTAATCCTCTTCCCCAGTCCTCATCCATGGAAAGATTCTTTGGCTAAAGAAATATTTTTCTGTTAAAGAAATTTAGTAAATATGACTGCTTTTATCCAAAGCACACATTTCACTGCTATTTAGTCTAAATAACTTCTGTTATAATGATTTGCCTCAAGATTTTCAAGAAAACAAGTTTATATGCTGCTGATATTAATTTACAACCTCTCCTTCAGGCACAAAAAAAAATTATAAAAATAAATCAGGATCAACCTTAATTCCCTTTAAAAAAAAGAGGACAAAACATTTGAGGTTTCACTCACATAGAGAATTCAAGTGGACATAACTTACATACAGAGAAGGGAAACAATTTTTTTCTCAGTAATTCATTAATATCTCAGAATAATTTTCTTTGTTGATGCTATCCTGCTTTTTTTGAAGGGTTTTCCATAAAACCTATGTTCTTCAATTGACATCTTATATGATAGATGGGTTTGGAGGAAAAGGAAAAAGGTGTCACATTGTCTCTGTGCACATAAAATCATTTAATTCCTTTATCACTAAATTCCTGGTAACACCGTTACGATCTCTTCCCTTCTAATACATTGGAGTATTACAGATATAGCAGTAGGGTGGCCACTTCCAGTCACCCAGAAACCCTTGTCAAAGAATCACTGAACAAAATTCCCGATTTCTCACAGGTGAAAAACAAGGGCACCTGATAGGGGTGTCCATCCCCATCCTACCTCTCACCTTGAGCAAGATCCAGACTATCCTACATCTTCCTAATTTGAAATACAGAGATTTTAGGCACTTAATATCTCAAGTACAAATACCTCAAGAACAGCCAAGAAAACCAGTTTGCTTGGACTCTTACACCAAGTCCTGTAAGTATACAGAGAGGTCAAAACTCCTTCCATTTCTGAAATTTCATCCCTTTTGAGCATGTGTATGCTCAGCAGTGGGACATACCTACTCCAGACCTACTCATGGCTCCCATGGTCATCTTAAAGCAGTAGTAAATCCACCTTTGAAGTCTGCTTTGGCTGGCATGCTCTAAGCTTATCAGAGAATTATCAAGTGAAACATAAAACAGTCATTTAATTCCAGTATTTCTTCCATGTGATGGCTGAGCAGCTAGCTCAGGTGATACTCTAGGAAGGTAGTCACTCTCTAAGGCTACCCTAACAGTCATCAAAATCCTTCTCAACTCTTAGACATCTTAAACAACCTTCTTTGATTCTATGTTACAGTCTTAATCTTTCATACTTTCTGTATCTTTATACATTTTGTTATATTTCTATCAGAAACAGAGAGAAATTCTGCTCTTTGGAGAGGGTTCTTTTGACCATCTTCTCTAAGAAAGGAAATTTAAAAAAAAGAATAGGAATAAATTGAAATTATTTTATTGAATTCTTTACGTAGAATTCAGTCAACAAAAACGGACATCCAGAACTGTTTTAGGGGTTGCAAATGCCTCCTCTCCTGTGGGCACAGCAGCACCTGAGGTACCGACTCTGCCTTTGGCACAGGAGCAACAGGCAGCCGGTGTCTTTTTGTAGTGACAGCAGGAGGCAAAATAACCTGCCCAAAAATACCTAAATATCACCCAGTACCTTTCTTTCAGCCACTGAATTCTGGCCTTTTTCTGATAATAAGAAATCATTGCACAGAATAATAAATGGCAACATAACAAATAAAAATACCACATACCAATGCAATTTCTGTTAATGTAGTAATAATATATACTACTTTAACAAAATTAAAGTATAAAGAAGCAATCAACGGAGGAAAATAAAAAACTCCCATTTTGATAAAAATAAAGATTTTGTTATATCAACTTTTTTTCCAGTATATATAAAGCTATTTTGGGGGGGGCAGGGAAACAACACCAACAGCCACCATAACCACCACAAAGAAAGTCCAAATTTTCCAGTTGCATTAATCAAAAAACAAATTTCAGTCTTTAGCATAATAGTGTTGGGTTCCTAAAGATCTTCCTGGCTATCCACATGACCCCTGTGATAATTTTAGTGTCTTTCTAGTTCCAAAGTACCCAGAACTGTAACATTTTTCTAACTGTAGTGTTAGCATCTCCCAGAAAGGGGCATTGTCACCTCCTCTTCTAGCTGAGATACCTCTAAATCTAAATGGCTTTGACTTTTTGCTGCCATATTTCACAACAAACTTATATCTAATTGTCTATTATTGCCCATGGGTCTGCTTTTCAACATTATTGATTTTCATCAATCTTCTTCCTGTTGTTTGGGATTTTTTTTTTCCCCCAGATATAATCAATCCTATTTCCTGCAGATTCTTTAAATCTTGTTTAGGATCCTGCCAGTACAGTTCTGTGAAACACTTCTTCAGTGGTTTTACATGAAAAAGTCCACAGAGTATGTGTATGCATAATTACCATTTCCTCATCCTTTACTGGTAAAATAAAGATGATTGCTTTAGTGAGGAACAAAAAACCATGATTCAAAGGCATAGAGAAGGATTACAAAGTCACTTGCCACCAACGTCACCTTTTTGAATTGCACAAAAACCAGTGGGACTGCTCCAGTAGCTGACACACCCAGACGAGGTCAGGCTCTGCGGTAGCAGAGCTCAGCCCACACCGAGTTTGCACGACGGCATTGTCCCTCTCACCAGGTCATGGCAGGCACAGTACGGAGTAGGCACGAAGCTGAGAAAGCCACACCAGAAACCCACAGGTTTCTGAAGCAAAAGTGGGGCATTAGGGGAGCAACTGCTGAGGCCAGACAGTCCCTTCATCTCTGGAACCCTCCTACTTGTAAATTCAGAAGTTATACAGAATCCTATTTAACACCATGAAATACAGAACACATTAGTTTTTGCATGCTCATTTCCATAAAGACCAGCTGGAGCTGCAATGTAAAATCAAATTTTTGCTGTTGTAAAACAAATTCTGAGTATTTTTTTTACTTTTAGACTGTGAAAACCTTGTATTTTTGGACACATGCATTCTTATACAATAACCAAAATCAACCTACTCTAAGAAACAGATTTAACAGGTTGGGGTTTTATAAGTTGTTTCTTGATGCGAGGATATTATCATCAAATGTATTACCTTGACAAATCTCTATGGCAAAGCAATTTTGATTTCAAGCTTTACTTTTCTAACTTCTCTGCATCTTGAACAAACAAGATAATTCTTTCTCCTTTATTTACTTGTGATTTCCTTTCTGAACTTGGTGAAAAGAAATTATTTTTCAGTATTAAAGTTTTAAAATTTTCTACAGAAAATCATATATCAATTTTTGTCTGATAATGAAGCATAAAAATCAATCTGAACTAGAGTTTCCTTACAGATTTCCACTGCAAGATTCTTGTGATTCAGGTCATCCTGAGGCTTCAATAATGAGCACAGAAAATGGCAGCATTTTTGCTGGGCAGGTTCAAAATAAAACAGTGACAGTCTGCACCTTCTGAAAAAAGGGCATTTCAGAAATTTTTCAATTTCTCAACTCCAACAAGACATCCAAATTTTGCTGTTCGTTTCAAAAAGCACCCTCTAAAAAGAAATGTTTCAGTCAAATTTTATTCTATTTTTTACTTCTCCATAAGGCAAGAAAACAGAAAACTTTCTCCCTCTTCCCTGTGGAGGACCTTCTCAACATATACTTTTGCTATAACTCCTGTAAAATCATCTGTTGACTATCAATGCAAACCTAAGTAGACAGGATTACCTAGCTATATTTAACTAAAATGAAAAGAGCTGAAATTCAGTAACAGTGATTATATTTCTCAATATTCATTATCATAATTTATCCTGCCACAATTTATAATAATTCACATCCTGTTTCCATATACTATGAGGTCTTTTGAGAGGGACATTCTCTGTTCATCAATACAGTGAGCAATATGTGAGGAACCTAACTTTCAATGAAACCTTTGTGAGTTATTAGGAGTTAAAAAGGAACTAAAACTAGCTCATAGAATTAAGATGAAAAAAAGCAAGGCTGCATTCTTATTAAGTAACAGAAGAAAACCAGCAGTTTGATTATGCATAAAGGTCATAAAAACTTTCTTGGGTTTGGATGATTTGGAAGAGATTCAGAACAGACTGAGGGAACACAACAGGCAAGTTATGATGCACTTTGCTTCCCAGACGACATTAATCATACCTTCCATCACTTCCTTCTACACAGTACATTTCATACCTGGGTTAAATGTGTTAATACAAAATGTGAGATCCCTGAGCACAATTGCAAATAGAAACCATAAACACTTCAACCAAGTGTATGTCCTAAATACCCTCCAACAGAACTCAGAACAGCAATAAAGTTTGTTAGCTGTTGTTTCAATGTGAATTTTATGCATTTCTAAGATTCTTTTTAACTTCACAGTGTTTGATCCCCATTATTTGTGGTGCTATCTATCTACAGATTCTCACACAGATGCTATCAGTGCTCCCCAGTACAGAAGCAGAAGGAGAATGAGTGTTTCTCACTTGGAGAACTGTGCCAGGCAAAAAAATTAGAATGCAAACAAAGCCATCATGACACTAAAACCATAGGAATTAGAGCAGTGTGAAAAACCAGTTTCATACAAAAAGTTCAGGCTTGGACTGTACAGGTCATTTGGCTTTCTGTGGAACTGCTACATAACAAATTACAATCAGATATGTTGGTACATTAATGTAAAAAAAGATACATACATGCTCTGGAGGCAAGTTACATCACGTTAGGAGAGAAGCACATATCCAGGCTGATACTGAAGTATTATAAGTGATGCATTAAATTTATGTTCCCTCATAATTTGTTAACGTGCATTTACCTAAAGTGACATCTCGTAAATGATGAAATTACAAAAATGGAGACTCTTGCTGGAAAGCTCGCAACTCTCCCAGGAGGAATTTCATCATTCAAATCTTGAAAAGCACAGTTAAGAAATTTGGACAGATTTGAAAGACAGAGCTGGGAAATTTGCAGAAGTAACCTAAGGAAAGGTTGTCAGATGTTTTCAGTTTCCAAGCACAACCCAAGAGTAATGTCCATCATTCTAAGAAAATGGCTCCTGAGTCACATCAACATCCCGTAACTTTAAACAGTAGATTTTTGATAAAATGCAGACACTGTCCCACATGAGGAAAGCAGTCCTTTTATAACTATTCTTCAAAAAAATAAACTCTAAAGGAGTAAACAAAACTAATGACTGACACATAAAGGAACTCTGAGAATTTCAGATCTCTGAGGATTTTCAGATATGTTAAGTTCTATCACTATTAAAGGCTTCACTTGAAAATTCAGGTTCTCAGAACTGAAAATCAGTCTTGCAAATCCCATTCAAAGATCCCAAACTGCTCTAAAAATGTTATGATTACATTGAAAAAAACAGTATGAAGGTTCATTCTTTTTTGTTACAAGAAGTTCAGTCTCTTCCTACACTAGAAGATTGGAAAGTTACACAACATGGTTGACAGTTATCCTGGTAGGAAACTGGGACTGATAGGCTCTGCTGCTGGCTAA
Organism: Poecile atricapillus; assembly: GCF_030490865.1. Lineage (NCBI taxonomy): Eukaryota > Metazoa > Chordata > Aves > Passeriformes > Paridae > Poecile > Poecile atricapillus. Next base: position 56,215,720 of record NC_081288.1, read on the forward strand.
ACAGGACAACTCCTCCTACACAGGCAAACTCACAAATAGCTCAGTGACAACTTACCACACTTTACAGCACCACTGTACATACCCTTCTTATTCTTTCTCCAAGATGCTTCACTGATCTTTCTTGACAATTTCTGGCACTTGATAAGAACTACACACACCACTTCCTATCATCCTTTTCTAGCCTATTAGATCCCAGCACCATCCTAGTTCCCAAACTGGAAACACAAATAATTTATTATAACCCATAATGTGATAAAAAAGGTGAAATATCAGGTTTTATCCTCAGGTTAAATCAACAAAGGAGATAAAAACCATTGGTGTCATCTGGATGCAAGCCAGTCTGTCTGAAATGACAGAGGCATAGGTAGCCTCCCAATCGATTTCATCTGTCCCATAGGCAACCCTGTCAATACTGTCAATACAATACAATCCTGCCTGTGTTGTTACTTCTAAAACCTCATCACAGGGCTTCTTAGCAGGGTCTGTTTCTTCATGATTCACACTTTAAATATATTTTAAAATTCCTGCTTTGATGTGCCTACCTTTTTCTCTCTCTGGAGTCCATTAAAGGCCATACTGTGTTTTTCACTAACTGGTGACAGGTCTATCACCTTGAGAATACATTGCTCAATATAGTGTTCATCTCAAATAAACAGGACACAATTTCTGCATCTGATGAGATCAGCAGAACAGAAGTCTTTAGTTTCATGAAAATATCAAAAATACCATGAAGTACTCTGACAAACATCCTCTAGCAAATCTTGCTGTCAAATTTTAAATATTTTCATATCTACTACATCAGCAACCTCCAAGATTTTTTGATCATGCACCTTTACCAGTAAAAAATTTTCAGTGCACATCCCAATATATATTTATTTATAAACTATATACATGTACTACTGTACATGTACATTTGTGCTGTGTGTATATATAATCTATTATTAATAATAATATTGCATTATTATTTAAAAATACTCAGAAACAACTATTTTAAAAGGGTAAGTTAAAGACAAAATATAACACTACTGTTACATTTGGTGTTTGTCATTGTTTTTTTTTATTTTAATACTAAAAAAAAAATAATCTTTTTTCTCCCCAACAGATGTGTTTGCACACCCTTTGTGGTGTACAAACCCCACTTTGGAGATCACTTCATCCCACTTCTTTAGACCATCCTTTTTCTCTGCCAGATAACATGTGTTTGTGCTATGCATGTCACTACAGAAATAAAATAAAAATACAATGCATATTAATCAGAAATTTATTGATATGGTACCCTAGAGATTACTGAGACCCAGAAACACAACCTTTTCTATTGCCTTTATTATGGGTACCCTGCTGTACAGCAGTAGGGTTGGGCAGACAGCTGTAGAAAGCAGGAGAGTGCATCCTAAGCAAATCAAAATCAGAATCACTACTGAACATCTGTTAGTGCCAAGAGGCACTCATGTGATTTTTCCATGTAGACCTCATTGCCCTTATTTTCATTGTGCTGTGAAGCAGTATGAGTGGAACGAGACTGTATAGGGAGCAAAAAACAAACTGTCAAAATGTTCCACTAGCCTTAGGCCTGAATATTTTGTCTGTTCTCTGAAAAGTATATATAAATCAGGTAATCACAAATGACAGCAGCATCACTGAAATTTCAGTGTCTAAAAGTTAGATAATAGAATACAAAGTAGCCATTCAGGCTCTGTTTATCATCATTGGGCAGAAACCAGCCCCTACCAGAGTGGTGCTAATCTCATCCCCCTTCAAATCCTTAAGCTAAGTCAAATAAATTGGTTTCTGAAGCTGCCCTCATCTTTCTGAGCTGAATGTGAGGCAGGTCGTAACAACAAGAACCATCACAAATACAGTGCTTGAAACCTTAAATTAGGACAGGTGAACACCACCCTGCCTGTCTACCTGTTCTACTGCACATGCCACATAGACTTACACTTGAAAATGCTTGAGATAAAGTTTCCTTTACTATATATATAAGCAGTTTCATTTCTTAGCCTATGTGCTGGTTTTGTCTAGGTTATGGTATTTTTTTTTTCCATAGCATGAGACTATGCTTTGGATTTGTGCTGAGAACAGTACTGGTAACACAGGGATGCTTTTGTTATTCCTGAGCAGTGCTTACACAGTCAAGACCTTTTCTGCCTCTCACCCCAGCTCACCATTGAATAGCCTGAGGATGCATAAGGACATGGGAGGAAACACAGGCAGGAAGCTGACCCAAATTTACCCAAAACATATTCCCTACCATATGGAGTCATTCCTAGCATTTAGAGCTGGGTGAAGAAGAAGAAAAGGAAGGATTTGGACTGTTGACATTTACCTTCCCAAGTCACTGTTACATGTGATGGTGCCCTGCTTTCCTGGCTATGGCTGAACACCTGCCCACTCATAAGAAGTGGTGAATTAATTCATTGTTTTGCTCTGCTTGTGTGCACAGCTTTTGCTTTACCTATTAAACTGTCTTTATCTCAACCCATGAGACTTTTCACTGTCATTCTTCCAATTCTCTCCCTCAACCTGTTGCAGGGCAGGGGAGTAAGCAAGGAGCTGCATAGGGCTTTACTGCAGGTGGGGTTAAACTACAACACCCTACATTCTCCTGATAGGAACACCAATGACACACAAAAAAAAGGCTACCACTACAATTTTGTCACTGGCACCCTGTTTTCATACTGTTCTCTATTATAGATCTTATTTAATATTGGCATTTAGAATACATTGTACACTAACAGTATCAGTACCCAGACAGATGTCTTGTGCTTTCTCAATGATCACAGCTTTCTGATGTTTAGACAAGAAATAGAGGAATTATTATTCAAATTATCATTTACATTTTGGTAACATCTACATGATTGTACCATATTACTCTATGCTTTGGACAAGCTATCTGCCTTGTCAACCCCTGAGCCAAAAAAAAAAATCAAAAACATTAAGAATTTATACATCATACAAAAGAGCTAGTAGCGTATCAACAGACTTTGGTATGCCAATCAGGAGGAAAAAAAAAAGTTAGAAGAAAAAAGCTGAAGAGTAGGGAAGGAGGACAATGAGGGAAGGAAAAGAACAAGGACAGGCAGTGAGAATAACAGGACAAGACAGCCCATAGGAATAAATATACGGTCTGTCAAATGAAAACAGCAGTTTTCACTGTTCAGTGCATCCAGAGCAGCCTCTTACCAGAAATGAAATGAACAGTCAGTGGGCTGAGATAGTGGGTTTCTCTAGCACACAACAAAGACTTTTATCTACAGGCGAGACAAGCTTTGGCACTTCCAGATATCAGGTCTGCTCCAGAAAGATGTGCAGAAGACCTTTCTGTTAATATGCCTGTGATGTGAGTACAGAGAAAAAGGATATAAACACAGACAGGTCTTTGTCTACTGTCAGCTTGGTCTACTGCTGTTCCTACTACTCTCAAGTACTCTCTAAACATCAGGATGACCATGGGCATGGTATACACAGTTGGAAAAGACAAAATATGTCCCTTGGGAAACAGACCTGTTTACTACTCGTATTATCTAAAGCATCTTTTCCTCTTTTTGCAATGTAAAAAATGCCTTTATCTGATATAGACATTCTCAATACCCACAGCAACTCATTTCTCATTTCAGTGCTGAAAGTTCTTTTCAGTTTCTGGCAATATTTAGTACTATTAACAAGGTGAAGCTGAAGATTAACAAAGTACCCAAATATTAAGGAAGACAGAAGCATTTTGTCCTTCTTTCCTTTCTCAGCTCTTAATAGATCTTAATAGATCTATTCTTCTGCTACCAGTTCTCTGCCACATAACTTGTATTAACTGCAGTAGTAGTATGCCTAAAAGGTCATAGTGTTGTTTTACCTTAGACCTTTAAAAAAAAGCTTCATCTTATCACTTTTTTTTTTTATCAAAAATCTCTCTCAGTGTCAGAAATAACACTGTCTATCCTCTTTCAACAGGTAGATCTTATTTTATAATTCTGATTTATACTTGAATATGTGATATTAGGTTACCTATTTAACAAGTAGTTTGGCCAAGTTTTGCTATAGCACCATTTCCATTGATTCAGGAATTGTTTTCCCATCCCAAGAGTACATGTTATCTTTTGCTCCTAAATCGTTGCTTTGGGTGTTGTAATTATTAAAATATGGCAGGTTCCACTCCTGAAGTATCTGCATTCTGGAAATGTAAAAATTAGCTCTCACACAGGCAAATTTCTACCACTCAAAAAGATTAAAACTTTCCAGAAGAGGACCCATATGATCATGAAACACGTAATAAATCGCAATATTTCAGAAAATATTTAAAGGTTCCTTTTTGAAGAGAAGATAGTCCTGAAATAGATTATCAGTTGGTTTTGCTTCAGGGAACTTAAAAGCATTGTCTGTGTTTAATTTTCATGGGTCACTTTCAAGAACTACAGCCAGGAGTAACTGAAGGCACTCCAAATGGAAAAACTTCCACTTGAACTATACGGGTGACCTGATGCTTTAACAGCCTCAAATTTTTGCTTGTTGAAACCATTTATAACTAACTTTTCATGTTTGTCAGTAATTCATACCTTGTAGCTTCCTGTAACATACTACAAGTAAAACCGAAATAACAAATCCCTTAGGTTTCAGGCTATATTTTTCTGTCAGACAGAATTTTTGTATCCTTTGTTCATTGTTCATCTGCCTGCTTTAATAGCACTCTTGTTTAAAATAGTCTTAACAATAATAAAAAAAATAAAATTATAAAATTAACATACATTACAGGGCTTGTTTTCTCAAATATTTTTTAAGAAATCAAGCAAATTAAAAAAAGGACTAATGAATTTAACAAATTACAGAAGTAATTTTAGGCTTCCACAAAGACCACTGTATAAAGATTTTGTATTTAGTGAAGCCTTCAGTACATATTTTACCTTCTCACCTGCAGACATTTTAATCTCCATCTTCTAGCAATTTGGTTTTGGAGAGACTATCTTCAAAAGAACAGTTACCCTATCAACAGATAAGAACACATGTATGTGTTCTTATGTATCATACTGTAAGAATACATATATGGTCTGTTCTTCAGAGAATTTAAGGTATTTTCTTGCAAATATTAGGGCTTTCATCAGCATTTAAATTTTATCACTTTCATTTTACTAATTGTAAGAGTGCTTTGTTTCCATTTACAAATTTTCTCACCTCAAAAGAAGATTATTTGTTCAATATTATCAAAACTTCACCGTATTTAAAATACATCCCTGGCATTTGCTTTGCATTCTGGGAAAACATGAAGTAACTAGAACAGACACAACTTATCTGTGATTAATTGCAGTTTCTAAAGGCCTTATACAACCACAAACAACAAAACCACCACTATTCCCTACACACAGGGGGTTGCCACTTTTTCCTCTGAGTAGACAGTGGGAACATAAATATTCTCATGTTCTCAGTAGACCAAAGGGCTGGAAGCTGCATTTTTTTATAAGCCAGTAGAGGAGACAGAGATGCAAAGGCAAGATGGTCAAGTGCCTTCTCACAGTCCTACTCAAAACTCAGGTGGATTGCCTCTAGAATCAAAATATCATCACACCAGGCAGGGGTTCTGTAATCCAGAAGTTAAGGAAAAAAAGAAAAAAAAAAAGGGGAGGTGGGCTTTGTGGTAAGGACCACATTTATTACCTTGATACAGCCCAATAATCATCAAAAGATCTAAGATTTTCTGAATTCAGAAAAAGATGTACAAAGTTGCTTATTACCCTTATAACTGATTTATGCAAGCAATGGATGAATGGGACCTCCCAGTTATTCAGAAGAAGAGAAAACATTAATATGCTCTACAAACTGATTCCTCTATTAAAAAGTTATTCCTCAAATGTAGTAGTGGAGAGCTTGGCACAGTGACCAACAAACTGAGCTGCAGCTCAGATAAGCCTTTGGGTTATTACTGTGCTCTATGGTCATCCCAGTGGGCCTGACAGATGGGCACCTTGGCTGATTTCTGCAGTAGCAGATATGACCCCAGTTTTATACAGTCCAGCAGTCTTTAATATCTCTTAAAATGCACTCCCATAAAGACTTGTAGTTCTTTAACCACGACATCTTCTTCCATAGTCTATTTTTATAGTTCAGTTTAACTGTCTCAACACAGATTTAATACATTGTCTCCATTCGTTTTTATATCTTAATTGCATAATTAAACTGAAAGGCCAGGATTTAAAAATGTAGAAATTGTACCTTTTTTCATCATAGTCCATAACCCAACCAGTTCTACTTCTTTACTGAATTGTTCCAGGGACTGCCGTAACAGATTATAAAGCTGTAAATCATCTGTGTCTAGTATATCCAGAAAGCAATTTTAGTTTGAATTAAAAGGTACCAACAGGTGCACAATTCCTCTGACTGCCAGAAAGGACTGTCCAAATGCATCCCAGTTTGTATTTTTCCAGATACTCAGCTCCACATTTTCTTTAGCTGCAGTTCATGTTCTACAGTCAAAGGAAAATTTGTTCCCAATGATATTATGTGACAGCTGCTACACATGGCATCACTGCATGCACTGTCTGTTGTAATCACTAACAACAAAATTTAATGCTACAGAGTGGTACACATTTGAAGTGCATGTAGCTGTTCATTTTTTTTCAAATGACAGTACCATTAAAGACAGTGAAATATTGCAATTTGTGACATTTCTGCTCTGTAACCTTGTACCTGCTATCAGGGAAGGGCTTTGAGGCAGCTTTACACAAATGCAGAGATTTCAAGAGCAGAAGCTTCATTAATGGCACGAACCTTTTCAGCTAAGTATATAATTAATCTCTAAAAAGACACAGATAATGTTCCAATAATGTTATTTTAAAAAGATAACTGTATGAATCATTTTGTAATGTTGGACACACAACACTAGTATCCCATAATTCTGAAAAACCCATTTCTTTTCCCACATCCACAAAAAAGATTGTACATTCAGCTACATTGCCCTGGTTCTGAAGGCATGAACTCCTCACAGAATTCCAGAAATGTCTCAGGAGGGAATTTGAAAGACCAGGTGGGCACATTAGAAGAAACCAAATTAGGTTGGGTGAGGCAAAAGAGACCATTGACTTCAGAGAATAACTGTGAGATTTAGATTGAAAAAAGGCTAATAACAAACTTCTCACAAAAATAAATGTTACTACCTCATTACTGATGAAGCCTACACCTAATATTCATGTATTCATCAGAACACATTCTTTTTTATCAGATGATTTTTGGGCAAAGGTTTGTACATCCCTATCATACTCTGAGTGCCCATGAAATGGCAGTAATTAATGATTAATCATTTATTCATTGAATTTTATCTCTTCTTGTGCTTGAATACTGACACAATTAGTGTGCAGTTCTTAGATTCATGTTTCAAAACTGGTGTATCCAATTATTTTTCATGAATATTTCTTGATAGGCAGATTGAAAACTATTTGTTCTTACTGAAAATATCAGAGCATCAGAGTTTCAACAGGCAAAGGGAACAGATTATTTTCAAAAAGCTTTGAGAGAAAATGTTTCCAGTATGGCCCATTTCATTATGTCAGACATCCTAAACTCTAAAGTGTTGAGTTAGGTCATTCTTGCTGTCATCAAGAGGTCGCAATCCCCAAGAAAGCAACAGGTGATTGTGCACATAATATTATGTGCCTCTGCAGGAAGGCAAATGAATGTCATGTGCCTGCTCTTCTGCAGTTATCAAGTCAGGGGATATCATTATTAACATTTGCCATGCTGCCTTCAAGAAGCAGTTACAGGATGTGCCTTTTAACTCAATGCCATGCTTGGATCCCATCATGACAAGCTGAGAAAGGCTTTTAGCTATCAATTTTCTCCTCTCATTTCAATAAGGCTCAGAAGGCCCTTTTGATCATACGTTGCTTTCTAAAGAGTGACTATTAGAGGTGCTTGGATCTAGTTTGGAGCAGCACAAGAGTGCATTGTGTCTCTTGTTCTTTACACTACCAGAATAATTAGTCTAAAAAAAAAATCACCCAGACAGCTAAGCATCAAAACTATTCTTAATGAAACTAAGCACTACCTACTTTTCTACTGCAGCTCTGTTTTCTACTAGCTTCTGAAAAGCAGGATATACTTGCTGGTCTACAAAAACTGAGACAGACATACCCATGTTGTCTGGCCAATTTCTTCAGTGCTGTCATGTCTTGGGATCCTAATGCAGCAAGAAGTATTTGCAAAGCCTATTCAAATATGTATACTAGACAGTCTGCTTATGACCCAGATTCCAACTGTAACCCACAGAATACCATAACATTACTTCTGAATTGTTTATTCTCCCTCCATCTGTCACCTTATAGTGATCATCAGCCTGTTTCCTTGATAACTTCCATGCATTTTATTAAAAAGAGCTTCTTCTAAAGTATCATTTCCATAATTGAATATGAGGGCCTAACACAGCAATGTGCTGAAGTCACTGGGGCAGAAATATAATGGATGTAAATTCAAACCAGCTCTTCCTCTTCTCCTATGGTGTAAAGAATCAAAGACGTTCTTTTCTTTCTAGAACAAAACATTTTGGTATGGGACTAATTCAAGCATTCATTTCATCCATTTCCAGATTTCAGCATATCTTTTTCTATGCAGTCAGATGATTAAGAGCTCTGGAAAAGGAGTAATACTATCACTTAAATTATTATGAAAAATCTCACAAAATGCTAACTTGAAAATATGACCAACATAAGTATTACTTTAGTCACCTGTAACAGACTAATTCTCTTCAGAAATCCTAATAAAGCTGGAAAATCTCTGCTTGCCTAGAAAAGAACAGCTTTGCTACATCTCTCTGTCATTCAGAGGACACTATGCTCGAGTGCACAGGAACATGATATTAGATGGAATTGGATGGGTCCTCCAGCCCATTTCTAGTGACAGCAAACTGTCTGGCAACAGATTCACTGAACATCACTTTGGGCCCTCATTCAATAACAACCAAAAGTTTAAGGCCTGTCTCCTAACACTTTCAAAAAACCAGGAAACGGAAGAAACAACAGCCAAGCATTACAGCAATTCACACAATACAACAGAATATAAAATGCTTACAGATCAATCTTGCTTCTGGAATTAATACCCAAAACCCACTGACAGAGCTTGAGAGCTTACAGGGAAAATTTTTTCAACAGCAGTAGCAAATTTGCTTCTTAGGGCATCTTTTTGCTGAGGTTCAGGTCTGGGTTTTTTTTACATCCAGAGCTAACCCACAGCTCTCTATTAACATAACTGGGAGATATATGCAGGAAAATAAATACCCTTGAGGGAGAAGACCCAGCTCCTTCTCCCTAGGTTTTGTCCCAGCAAGGAGCAAACACAGTATAACACACTGGTGCTCCACAGCTCAACACTTGAGACTCTTGCTCTGGAGGAGCTGAGGCCACATATATGAACTGCTACTACAGGAACACTGGACAGCACATCCTAGGCAAATGTGAAGGAGAAGAGGGTTAAGCAGTTTAGCCCCTCAACAAATACATGCATAAGACAAGATCAGTCCAGAGGAAAACCAACCATCATACTCTCTGGTGCTAGAAAATTAAGTCAGAGAAAGTTGCCGTAAAAATGACTCAGATAAGAGTGTTTTCTCTTCTAATCTGTGGTGCCAGAGGAAGGAGATCACACTGAACCTGCTGCAACTCCACCTCAAGCACCCCGCTACGATGAACGCATCTTGGGCATTGCTAACTACAGCAGATGAACTGATGTGGAAGCTTGTGCTTAGCACATCACTGAGACCTTTTACCTGCCCTAGTCTAAATTAGCCAGCTCCTCAGGCAGGTCTTGGACTGTCTACCTCTTTGTAAAAAATGCCCACAAATGTCATATCTTTGAGGGACAGAGTCAGACTTGCATTCTAAGAACTAATTTCTGTTCATGGTTGAAGAAAACAGTCTTAAACCAGCTGAAAATAGTGCAGAGAGTTAAATTCCTTCACTATTTGTTTCCATCTGCAGTCTGACAATGGCCTCTTTATTTATATCCTGCAAAGGTTAGGCAGCACCTAGGCAAAAACCACATTATGGTACTGACAATTTATTTAACTGTGGTGATATTAAATTGCTGTGTATGTAGGACAGACACTATCAAATAAACACATTTTTCCTTTTTCAGGGTCTGTTTTTTACAGCCTACAGCTACACACTAACCACTCCTAGAGCAGCAGCAGGTAAACTATGTTGATGAATCCCTTCATCACGTAACGTCCTGGGGAGATGCTCATTACAGGCTTCCTCCAAACAAGCAATAAGAAGCCTATGGCTTAGGTGCGATTAAAATCTTGGCATTCACCACACACAGCACTTAGAGCTACTAGGATCTTTGCAGTATGCTACATTGAGTTCTGAATGTTACAAATACTATATGAAGGTAAATATTGTCATGCGTGAAAGTTGTAGGCACTGATGGTGTCGTATAAACAATGTATAAATCATCAAAAATAAAAGCCTTGACTTGATGCCTTTATTTTTCTCTTGGGCAGGAGGAGGAGAGCAAGGAGGGGGATAATTTTGGAAAGACATTTTTTTCCTCTTTTTATTTCATATAGTTACTAAGAGTAAAAAAAACCCAGTATTTACTGTAAGAACCCTAATTTCAGAGGTAAATAATGGGCCGTTCATTTAAAACCCCAGACTGAGCTCTGACCGTGGTACTGGCATGCTTAGTACATTCCAGGTATTTTCTTCTTTGTTTGTTTCCTAAACAAAACCTATACAGTAAGGCTATGGTATTCTGTGTGGATCAATGCACCCTTCTTCTAGCAAATTGCAAGATGTCTACCAGCTTTTTTCACAGTTTTGCCAAATTTGACAGAGAGGTAGAGGTCCAAAAGCTTATTAAGTACATTCATCTTTTGTGAAAGCACAAGGCTGATTAGAGATGAGATTCAGTTAGGTGGTCTCCCTTGGGGAAAGGCTAATCTCAGTTTTTGGTAGACACTGTAGCATCCTCACAGGACACAGTCATTTCAAATGCTCCAACAACAGATAAAACTTTGATTAGAGTTCTCACCCAGTTCAACCATAACATATTAAGCCATAGTTAACAAGACTACATTATGCCCCTGCTCTTTGGAACTCTTTGTACTTTAATTTTAGAACCAGAGATGTTTGAAGCCTAGAAAATCCCAAAGCCTTTTATATCCTCAGTCTCCTACAAAAAACGAATAAATTCGGGAAGTATAGATTGATCAAATGGCTATTAAATAAAATGGCCCAGCTACACTTCACAGTCTAGGAAATTCTGGTGAATCAGTTTCTACATATACCCACATATATAAGACCTTAGAGTTTTTTTTCTGCAAAATGCCTTTGCCACAGACAGAGACCTGAGATTTCTGGTCCTTTTATTAGGACCCATTCAGGTGCATTAAAGCTCTTATGTTTTGTGAATTCTAGATAATTACTTTAATCATAATTAAATTTCACTTACTGCTTTTACAAGGAAAATTCAGGTATTTGCTACCACATCCCTTAAATGAAATGGTGTCCACATTTCATAATATTAAATAAAGGATTGCTCAAAACTCCCTCATTTCCTTTCTTTAATAGTTCTTCTATTGTCACAGAATACACATGGGATGAAATCCTGTTAATGGATGATCAAGTTAGGCACTGTCTGACTGAAATTTTAAGTCTCTGGACCCAAATGGGGACTTCACAGTACACTTAAATTGACTCAAAAAAGTCATTAGAAAAATGCAGAGGAAGATTTCATTATCCTACTACACCTCCCTCCTTCTGTAGCAGATCACTGATCCCTTTTTTTTTAACATATATAAATCTAAAACCACTTCATTTGAATCAAATGTCAGTTTTTCATGACTACAAAAATAAACAAGAGGTACAATTCCCCTTGTTTTAATCACAGACATAAGAGAAGCTCTAGCTCTCTCACAACCTCTGTCACACTTTTTCAGTCTCTTTTACTGATACTCTCAGAGACTTCTATCTTTAGTTACTTATCTTTGTTGTAAGTTTCTTTAAACTGTAATTGGATGATCTTCCACATATTGGTTAAGTCCTTTGCCACAAGGTAATCCTATAAAAGTCCTGTTTGATGAAACTAAGGGCTGCTAAATTATCAAAGGAGTGAATACAGATGTGATACATTATTCATAGTGGAAATCCTTTTTAAACAGCAACTATTTTTAAGGCATGCTATGAGAAAATAAATAAGGTTGGAAAAATAAAATAAATTGTAGGTACATATTCTTGAATTTTATTTTCTGCCAAATAAGGTTCTGAACATACCAGTATTGTTTTTCTGTTTGCATATATATTATATTATAATATAATGCATATATATTATATATATGCATTATATTTGCATATAATCTGAGATTGTGGGCCTAAACCTGCACACCTGCTACTCTCAATCTTAGAGATTCCAGATTAAAAGGCACCACTTGAATTTCCTCAATTAATTTTTAGGCTTTGAGCCTTCTGTGAGTGTGCATGTGTGCAACCCTACAGGTAAAGGCAATCTCCTGGACACGTAGGCTCTGGCTGCAGTCAGCCTGGGAAGGTCATTCACACATCTCCAAAAACCAGCATCCATTGGTGCTAGAGTAACCTCACAGAGGATCACAGCATCAAATCGTGTAAATCAAACTCCTGATCACAGCCACTGTTTGACTTCTCTGAGGATTTTTTAAGTGTTGAGGACATGGCATGCTTGCAACCAGAAGCCTCAAGCAGGAAATTTCAACACAATTAATTTGGATATCTAAGAGTTAAGTAGGAAAAAAATGACAGCTGGAATGCCATCCAGGGCTCTGACCTCATGTCGTACTACAGAATTAATTATCTATTATTCATCCTTAATTCTTCTTTATCATCAAGCAGCTGCATTTCTTGTCTTTTCTTTAACCCTCTTTCTTAATCTGAAAGGCTGTCATGAGCAAGTTATGAGAAGTTAAAGCTTTTCCCCCCACAAAGATCCTGTGGTAGCATATAGCATCTTTAATGCTTTCATTTCACCTAGTATTCTGCCATCAGATTTGGGACTTTGATCTCTGTCTCTACTTTTATACAAGGACCTCATTCTACTCCCCACTGCCACCACAAATATGTGTATTTATACATACCCTAAATTCTGCAACTTAACACAATCAATAACAAAACCTTAAAAAGCAGGAACCACTCGGTTATTGGAAAACACAGCGCAGGATGTTGCATCTAAAATTAAATCAAAAGTAACTATTTTCTGGTAACTAGTTTAAAGTATTAAAATAGTGCAAGTCCACAAGATACCTTTGCTTCCTTTCTTTCCATAAGTCTGAAATCGACAAATACCAAGTTTGTTTCTGCCTTCCAAAAGTTGTTTTATTTCAATAATTTTGTTCCTCTTGATGCATAACATCAATCAATAATCAAGAGATTAACCTAATATTAAGTTTTATAATGAACTTATAATAAATGCAAAAGATAAGATGAATACGTGCCATTTTAGTGTTATTATATCCATTAACTTATTCTTACAGATACAGTGGTATTGGGATTACTTTAATACAAAAATTACAGGTTCTTGCCCTCCATCCCCTCACACTGCTTCTCTGATTGGAGGATTGCTTTATTTTTTATCCAGTCAGTAGCAAATGATGATTTCAGTAAGAATAAAATGTTGATGGACCAAATTGGAGAAGGGCTGAAGCTAATCTCAGTGTCCCATCATGCTATATTTTAGTGGTGTCAGTCTTATTTCAATTGCTTAATTGTCTCAAATCGATTTATTCACATGTATGGAAATGAATTAATTAGGATGGTGGGAAATTCACTGATTGTAGAAACAAAGAATTAATGTTGGGTAATCAAAAGCAAGAGCACTATGTAAACTCTCTCATCATGCTGTCAACTGCACATGGCACAGTCTGCTAAATGATGAATCATGAAGGTCTCGTAACACTGGGATTTCTGTCCTTTGGAGATAGCACAGGAGTTTTTGCACAAATAACTAAGATTCGAGCTCAGTTGCACAGGTGAATGTTTGGTATTGCATTAACCTTTTTATTGTTTCATAGGGTTTTTTTTAATTAATTAACCAGAATTCAAAAAAAGCAGTCACATCTGATAGGCCCAATAATCCATAAAGCTACAACTGATTCAACAGCAACCTTTTCTAATTGAAACCATGATTTAGTATAAAACACACTCTCCAAGCTAAAAGGTGCACATTTTTAATTGGATTGGAAAAATCATACCTCAAAATTGGAGAAAAAAAAAATATTTGTGGATGTATTTAATTTCTGTTATTTAAGACAGTGAGGTAGAGCATACAGATTTTGTGCACCAAGAAAAATTTACTCAAGACTTGTGTTTCATTTGAATAAACCCATTTAAAATGGAATAGAATTACAGTTATCACCCAAAACACCATCCTAAAGAAGAGATAAATTGCTTGAGCAAGAAAGGATGATTTGAGGGGGCAGAGAGAACCCAAACTCAACTTGCAACCTTTGAGCCTGCACAGCTGTTCTGTCCCTGAGCCTGAGAAAATCCTAAGACCAAGAGAATGTGCAAAAGGATTATCTGGGTTTCTGAGTATGATTCCACTCTGTCTCAAGCAAATGCATTGAACAGTCCCTTTTATAAACTGCTCAGGTCCACTCTTGAATCTTGCTTTCTTTTCCTTCTCTTCCTGTGCATAAATTAAACCAAACTGGACAGAATTCAGGGGCTTACTTCCCTGTTCAGCAATATATTACACTGCCTAGAGTATCACTTCCTAATAAAACATAGCTGCATTTTGTTAAGCACTTTATTAGACTGAACATAATATAAACTCAAAGCTGATAACAGATAACAGAGGAGATACACTAAGCATTCTTTTTCTTTATGTTCTTTCTTTCCCTTCTTTCACTTTTCATTTGCCCTGTTTTCTTCTGTGTAAACAATGTAATTGGGAAAAAAGCATTTGAACACTATGTATTCTACCATTTAAGCCTGTACATAATCTTTTACTTACACAAGGTATTCCATGCCTGTATAACAACAGAAATAAAAAATGAGCAAAAAGAGTTATTTAGAAGGAAAGAGAAAGTGATTCTCTAGCAAGCACAGTAGCCCTTGAATGCCTTTCACCATTCCTCCTGAGAGACACCTGATGTGTAGGTAGCCCAGAGGGGCTTGTCACTAGCTTCCAGTGCCTGTGGCAAGTGTACATATGGGAACTGATGCTCCTCCA
Source organism: Poecile atricapillus (assembly GCF_030490865.1). NCBI lineage: Eukaryota > Metazoa > Chordata > Aves > Passeriformes > Paridae > Poecile > Poecile atricapillus. The sequence goes on from NC_081288.1 coordinate 56,230,894, forward strand.
TCACTAACACATTTCCTGAACACATCCAAATGTCCTCCTCCAAAAAGCTGTCTCCTTCAAAATTGTTTATCACAGAAAGACAAAGAAAGATAAGACAACCCCAGTTAAATTGACCCTTGTTAATGAAACTTACAATTTCATGGATATTATTGTGAAAAACTGGACATTAACATTGCTATCTCTTTGAAAAGTCATTCTACATCTGAACTGAACATTTGCTGTCACATGAAATCCTTCTTTCCCCAGCCAACCAAGAGTTTTGATGCTATCAAGGTCCACACAGGAGGAAAAGCATCCTCAAGGCCCCCTGGCTTTAAAAGACTCTGCCAGTCATCACTGCCAACTCATGTACATCTGATTAATTAAAATATCAAAACAATTAAGGGATTTAACAGTGAAATGCATGTTAACTACAATAAAAAGTTCATAACTAAATCTGTAAAAGTTTATGCCATGAATACCACTCTAAGTTATTTTTTAATTATTAAACCAATTTCTTTGCACTTAACTGGAGGAAAACAATTTTTAAAAAACCACATATTTTGCATGCATTTTAACAATAGAAAGAACATCTTCAGATTGGCTTTAACATTTCACTTCTGTGAAAGGGGCATTATAGCTTACAAAGCTAATGATCCTGTAAAAAAAAATTTAAAAAAGCTTTGAAATTATTTAATCCATAAAATACCACAATATAATGGAATTAATTATGAGTTTTGATAATTCTTATAAATTGAGCAGCATGATTATCTGCACTTCGTTAAGTGCATTACCATATTAGGTAAAATAATTAGTCATATAACTCAATTTACTGGCCCTAGCAAATGTTGTAATGTGCCTCACAGCAAATCCAATATGCCAGCAGAATGAATGACAATGCACATGGCACGCAGACATACTGCCTTCATCTGGCTCCTGTCTGCACACAGCAGAAAAAGGGGGCTCAGTTTCTGCTTTATTCCCTTTATCCATGGGAACTCTGCAAAGTCACCAAAGACATGGGCAAGCTCTGACGAGTTCTACAGCCTCCCATTCTACCATGAAAGCAGGGTTTCATGGTACTCATACCAAACTTCAGCTTAAACTTCTATAAAAAGAAGGTTGCTTATTTCCTGGGGCTACAAAATACCATTCCCTCTCATTGTTTTGGGGCCTAAGATGTTCCAGGATTTGTATGCTGTATCGAAGGGATCCATACAGAAGGTACATAGACACCCACCCATCCACCCAACCTCAAAATAAAGGGAAATAGGTTAACAGGAAAATAGGAATCACTATAAAAAATAAAGAACTTAGCTACAAGTTTAGTTCAGACTTTTTGTTCCCATTTATAAAAAAAATTAGATCACAATTTGGTACTCCTGCAAACAGGTGTGGTTGATCTTACCTTAGAGAGCATTAACATCCTTGGGATTAATTTCATCATATAATTCTCATGGATCACTTAATGATAGTTAAACATTCCCAGCATAAGTGTTTGTAGGAATCCTCAAGGTGTTGAGATATTTTTGTTTTTCTTAGCCCTCCATCGCTCCCCTAACACCTACAAATTACACAGATGCATGCATTTCAATGGACTCAGTCCTCAGTTTTGAAATCTACAACCCCCTTGATCCTGTGTTTGCAAGGGGGTTGAAATTTTGTTCTTCTCTCTGTGACAACCCAATCACAGCACTTCAGCAAGCATCCCAAGGACAAGGTGACTTAGGAAGGCACGTGAAGGGCAATCTGCATTCCTGTATGCTCCTGTAGAGTATGCTTCGGATGGATGCGGCAGGAAAATTTTGGGATGCGTACAGACACAGCAACACAGGGATTTATCTACATGACACCTGTGCTACTCAAGGGTATTGTTTTGTAACCCATTCTCTTGATTAATTGTCTAGTCAAAATATCCTGCTTTTATAAAGAATATTAAAGACAGACTGGCATTTTTGTTAGAATGTCAGCATTTTAAACAATTAGTTCTCTTTCAGTTTCGTCTAGAAAGTGATGAAAAGTCTTTAATCACTATGTATTTAAGAAAGTAGATGAATAAACGACTCTGTTTTCATCATACAAAACTCTGTCCTTGAGAGGACCTAAGAAACACTTTGTTTTCTGGCAAGAGAAAAAAAAATTACCTTTTTTCATAAGTTGTAAGTTTTCACAGTATGCGTATTTCTGTCATCCCAGCTTAAAGTGGTGGTATCACAGCTTGCAATTTGCATAAAAATCATGCATTTATAACAAAAAAAGAAAACAATGCAGGAGTCTTTCCAAATATTAGCGATGAGTACACATATGCCTGTTTTTTCTGAAAAAAAATAAGAGCAATTCTTTGAAATACTATTCTTTGAATAGAATTCTCTGGAACTCTGTGGAAAGTTCATTAGGTAATAGAATTGAGGGAATGACTTGTACCTGAAGGGTTACCCCAGTCTGAACATCCAAGAGAGAGCTGTTACTGCTAAGCTACCCTACTGCATGTTTAATAGCAAACACGTCCTTACTGTGACTCAGGGCACAATATGGACCCCTGCCCTTCAACAACAGAAAGAAAATAAGTAAAATGAAGACAAAAATATCTCTATGACATTTACAATCAGACATTCTTTGCATTTAATCTCGCAAGAATTCTGTCAGCATTGTAACATTCAACTCAGTCTACCCCTCTGCATCATTCAGAAGAGCAAAGCTCAAGAATCTCGTGTTAGCATGGCATATTAAAAATAGCAGCCAGTGACAACACAAACAGTAGAACAAGTAGGGAAAGTCATAAAGGAATAAAATGAGAAGTGAAAATACCACTGGTAAAGCCCAGAATATGTTGAAATTTACCAAAACACAAAGGAAGAAAGATAGTGGGCATCTCCTATTATCATCTACCTACTATTGAGGTAGATAAATCACAGTACAGTAAATAACAATGGGCATAAAGTCACATATCTATTACATAAACATTGAATGATGAATAGCAGTTTTCTTGCTTTGCTTTATCTTCAGAGAAAAAAACAAACAAACAAACAAAAACACCCAGCACTGTCTGCTTCAACAGTTTCCCAGATATCCATAGGACTGCCCAGGAAAGTAGACTATATATCATGTACATACACCATTTATTAACAACATTTAGCCTATGGAAGGAAGAAAAGATAATTATTGAGTATCATTAGTGTTTATGACTTTTTTTTTCCTGATAGATATTACTATTCAGACAAAACTATAGAAAAATCTTGAAAAAAAAATCTCAGTTGCATTTGTTCATTTTTTCTTTTTAATATCAGAGGGCATAATTGCAAGGCCATCAGATTAAATATTCCTTTTCTGTTTCATTTTATAGCTTTCAAAAATAAAATTATAATGAAACCTGAACAATATATGCTTCAGCTGTAATACAGCAGTTTGTACAAAAATCATAATGCAATTTCCCTCTGTCTCAATTCATAAACTATCAGTTGTCAAGAGTTCTGAAGAAAGAGAAATTCCAAGTTTCATTTAGGACTAATCTAATATTTGAAAGACCATGGGCTATGTGACTGAGTCAGTGGCTTTATGTGCAGCTGGACGATAACAAAAATTCAACTTAGCAAAGTTTCTAGCCTTCAGCCTCAAACTACCAGTACCAGAGGCTCAGGAGCAGATATGATCCTATACAGTTTAAAGCACCTTGAAGAATAAATGCATTTAGGAGAGGCATACAGTTGTAAAAGATACATTTATAATGTAAATTCAAATTTCTCTGCATTCCGCTCTTAGATAGTATGCAGCACTAGTTACTACCAAAACTGATAAATCAGCTTTACATAAAGAATATTAACATTCATAATAAAGTTTTTGGAAGATTTTTGGACAAACAGAAATTGGGAAGTGGGGAGACAGAAAGGGACTCCTGAGGATTAAAAACAATGAGCAGAAGGAATAGAAAGAAACAGTGAAAACTCATCACTAGAAAAGGCTAATAAACATGTGCTCTAGAAATGCCTACTAGGGTTTGATTTGTCTAACACAATTCACTTCAAAAGAAGAGGGAGTGTATTGAACAGAAAGATTGGAAAGTTTGAAAATGGTATACACTTATTTAAAATAAACAAGAGCAGAGAGAAGAGGCAAAGTATTCACAAAGATAGATAAACAAGTATGACATAGAAAAATATTGACTACTGACAAATACAGTGGAGAACAGGCTGGCAGAAATACCTGAAATTGTTCACACACATCATTGGGTTCTAAATCAGCTGTTGCCATTTGTTAATAACTTTGAGTGTCAGAACAGATTGCTTTTGGAAATAATTTGCTTGATACCCAGGAGCCAAAAGAAAAAGCTTACAATTTGTCAGGTTACATAAAGATTGGGGCTGGGAATAAAAATGAGATTACAATGACACTACATAAATCAACAGTAAAGCTTTACTTGGAGTGTTCAGTCATGGCTACTACACAGTTTAACAGAGATATAAATGAAATAAAGGATCCAGGAAGGGACAATAGAAATCATTAAACTTGAGTTACTTCATATCTTATAACCCAGAGTTAAGTAAGAGGGCACACTATGGAGGAGGTTAACTGGATTCTCCTGTATACCATTTGTAGCAGCCAAACAAAAGAATATTTAACAAGTGAGGTTAAGATGGTAACAGAAAGAAATTATAATGGATATAAATTTTCATGCTTCAGGAAATCTAAGAATCAACCACTAAATACCTGGGGTTACAGAACACTCCTTGGGTATTTCTGCCAGTGACTAAGTAAGATTTTGGTGTCTTTCTGTCCCTTGTATCGAGGCCACCACTGGAGACAAGATATTGACCCGCAGTGTCTGGCTCTGTCTGACAGTTCCAGTGCTTCATTGTTTTAACGGCAGCCACAGATCACAAAAGACCTGATACTAAGTGTATATTGCTAATATCAATCACGATGCATTGCTCACACAATTTTTAAAACTTACAGTTCTCCAGGTAGAAAGCAAAGCCTTCTAAAAAAATGCTAAATATTTAAAACTAATAGAAACCATTTCAAGATCAAAGGCATACAGAGACAAAAGAAATCTTAGAAAAATCAAGAGCCTCATCAATTTTTCTTTATCAGGTGTACCTTCTTAACATGAATGAGACTGATTCTAGACTACAGAAGACCCTGAGATTGGCTCAGCTGGTGAGAGCATGATTCTAATAACACCAAGGCTTTGAAGGCCCAATCCCTGCACAGGCCATTCACTTAAGAAATTGATTTGATGGTCCTTGTGGGTCTCTTCCAACTCAGAATATTCTATGATATCAGAAAAAGTTCTTCCTGATAGGAGCATAACCAAGACTATAATTCAAATGCAGTGAACCCTTTGGCATATTAACAAAAGAATCATGTAAATACAGCCCAAGTCCATGTCACCGTGGGCCTTCCTGTCAGTTTTACTCAGATGGTGCCCATAAATACAGGCTTTCCTTACAAAAGTGTGTTCATGCTGGCAAAGCAAAACCATTAAATGTTATCAAAGTTCACTCACACAGGCTCTGGTCAAGGTTATGCCACAGTCTGCCTGTTTGACCCCTGGTCATTCACAGCACTGCAATACAGAAGTGCTTGGCTGAATCGTGTGTTAAAACAAGCTTTCTGCAGAAGTGACAATAACAGAAGTTTATGTAAAAAAAATAAAGGACAGAGGAACTCAGTTCTTGATAGAGGGGAAAAATCTCACTTATGGCAAAATCTGTAAAGCTTCTGAGACTTATTATTAAGAGATTTTTTTAAATTAATTTTTAAACAATTCTTCCACCATGGAAGATAAGCTGTCCATTTTTTTTCCAATAGTTCTCCTCTGTCATTCACCACAGAATTCATAATACAAAAGCAAAGCATGGATAGCTTTATTCAGATCACAAATCTTACTGGGCATCCTTGATGATTATCCTTCCGGTGTCCACTTTACAAATACTTTTCCTTAACACAAAAAAGTCTACTGGTATTGAGTTAAAATCTCCATCCTGTTAATGGGACTGTGTGAAATTCAGTCATAAACAACTAGAATAACTGCATTTTGATTAAGACATTTCCTAACTTTGTTTTCACAGGGGTTTTTTAATGATGTGGGAATTGTTTGCTTTTGGACTCCTAGCAAAAAAAAAAGGCACAAAGTCTGTGAGGAGCTACTAACTCAGTGGCAACACATACCAATACACAGAATAGCAGCACTTGAGATATTTTATTCCTGTCATCTCAGTGATCAAATGACACATTAAAACCTATATATTTATCTTCCTTTTTATTTCAGAAATTTTAATAACTGTTTATATGGCCAGAAAAGATCCTTCATAATCATAGATGTCTCGAGCATAGTATAGACTACAGTTTAAGCAATGATTTCTAAATTTGGCCTTTTCTTTTAGAAAGATCTTACCTAATGATTTAAACCTCAAATAAATATACCACTATCCCTTAATACTTTTAAGATGTCTTTCCATATCTAGTATTAAAAAAGCACACCTTACATCTTATTTTAAATGGTTTCCCTGAAACTACTGACTTCAGATTATAGACAGTAAGGCTTTCCAGTCTGCAAGGAGGAAAGTGTTCCTCATTTGATAAAAACAGTTCTCTTCATGAAAAAGTATGTTCATTATGGGCATCACACACTATTATTTCAACAAAAATATTTTTGTTGAATCTAATTTTTAATCTAATAATACTATTTGCTGAAAATTAGTATCACTTTTTTTTATTTATACATTTTAAAAATTTAATTAGATATCATGACTAAGAGGTCTGAAATGGCTACAAACAAGCCACAGCACTAAAAGCACTGATGAAATAAACTTTCCTGTACATCTTTATTATTCTTTGAATTTGTGTTCACAACCAATGCAAACATCTGGTGTTCACATGAAGCAAAAGGAAGAAAAAAGTCCTGCTACAGAGACCTCTGTAGTACTTATGGTACTATAGCTAATGTACATCCTATAGGACATCTTAAAAGTTCCTTAAGTAATTGACTGAAGAAGAAACACCTCAAGAGTATTAAAGTCTCTCTTCCCACAGTTACTGGAGGGTCAGAGAGCATACACAGAAAGTATGCTTACTGCTCCGAGATATCTCTCTAAAACTATAGAGAAAAAAAATAATTATAGCTAAAGATTATAACATTGATTAGCACCACTGAGAGAAATTAAAATAGTCCTTCATTTTAAATCCCTAGAAATTATACTGTTCTTTATCAGGTACTAATTGGTACAAATATTAAAAACTGCTGGAGTAATTTTCAAGCTTTTGCAATATTAATACCTACCATCTGATTTTGTAATTTTTCAACATTACTTTGAAGTTCCTGTAGCCAATTATATAGTGTTATTATTAATTACAGCTTGCAGCTTGAAATACAGTGCTATCAATAGAGTTTTATCTGCATAAATATGAAAATAAAACTTAAAATTGAATTAAACTGTTTACCCTTAGTGAGGGTATGTTAGAATATTATTAGTTGTGAAAATTAATTTTTTATGCCTGAAAACAGACTTTAAAGCAGAAATTTCTCTGGGGAATAGGTTATATTTCATGTATTGTATTTCTTTCATCTTCATGTTGCAAGATTTTTTAATCTTCTATTAAACACTATCTTGGGGGTGTGGGAGAAGTCCATTTATCTTACTTAACAAAATGCAAATAGCTTTAGCTTTATATGAAACATATGCAGAGACTGCTTCAGGAAATGTGAACTAAGCTTAACAGCAACCCATCTTATTTCTAAATTATCAACCAAAATCTGAGTGGAAAGGAAATGTTACAGTCCTTAAATTTTATTTTCCTGCTCAAAGCTTCCTTGACACTTCCCAATAGACTTCCACTTTCTCCAATGAAAATTTGAAGTCCAAATATTGTGAAAGGTAATTCTGACTCTCTGGAGACATTCAAAACCTACCTGGACATATTCCTCTGTAACCTGCTCTAGACAACCCTGCCTTGGAAGGGGGTTGGATTAGATGATCCTCAGAATTACTTCTAACCCTAACTATTCTGTGATTCTTCTATGAAGAACTAATCCAATAACTTGGATAAAAGCAGAGGTACAGTGCACAACTGTAAACACCCTGAAAGAACTGACAAGAGATAAACATGATTTAAGAACCATGTCAAAGAAATGTCAGAGACCATTCCCTATGTAAACAAAATACAGCTACCTGTGTTGAAGTCTGAAACAATCAAAGCCACTGTAGCATTCACTCAACACATGTATTCATTATCATTAATATATAGTTTTCACTGTCACTGTAAGGATACAATATTATGAAAGATCATAAAGGAATTGTAATCCCAACTCAGAAAAATGCTGTTAACTGCAATGTACCAATATAAAAGGAGTAGGTGAAACCACAGAACCTTGCTCCTAAAAACATGCATTCAAGGTCACACGCTGATATTAAGTGCATCATTCTCCTCTGGAACAAAGTTGCTATGAAGCTGTTAATTTGACAAGTCAAAGATGAAAAAATGCTCTTTGATTAAATGCTCTTTGCTGTCTTCTTTATACTTCTGTCAAGTCATGCAAAATCAACTTACAAGCAAAAAGGAGCAAGCGGTGGTGAAGTTTCTCACCTGTTCTTAATGATCAGCTTCACTACCTGCCTTTATCATTTCTACCTCTTTTACTAAGAGTTTCATATGTGTTTCACTGCCAGGACCTATCAGCAGTTGACCAATAGTGGCAAATAAGATTTGTCATGTAGCATTTCATATATTATTTATAGATTTGTTACATTTTCCAGTACAAACATCACACTGAGCAAGTATTCTAGTATTCTGAACTCAAATAGATAAAGAAATTTGTCTGAATCAAGTGGTTTTGTATTTTGGGAAAAAAAAAAAAAAAAAAAGGAAAACCATCCCATGATTTTCTCTCTAATGGTAAATTCATTTGGATTGTAACAACAGGCGAAATGAACCATTAAAATAAAGTTGGATCAGAAACTTTCCAACATTTATTTGGTCAAGATAATGAACAGAAAGTAAATAGAAGACTAATATTTAGCATGACAGTTTAATGAAGACTTGGTAAAATGTGCTTCCTTTTTTCCCCATTTTAATTTGTATCAGTGAGTCAAATTTCAGTTTAATGCTTAAACTCTTAAGCAATTAGTATGAATTCATTCCTTTGGTCAATGTACCAAAATGATTAGATCATGATGTCAAAATGATTACAGTTGTATCATTAACTTTTTAATGGGAATAGAAAATTCTATAAATTTAATCATTGTCTTCAAACAATGTGTGGAAGAATGAGTTGGAATAATCTCCTTCCAATCGTTGTCATGTAAAATATTTAATTTCCAGTTCTGCTTTGTCCCAGACAGGATCTTTGTCATTAAAATGAGAGCAGATTTTGATATGTAATATATTTGGTGACATGTCAGGGTGGCACCACTTTGACCTTTTCAGTTTTCTACATTTCATTTAAAGCCTGTTTCTTCCTTTTTGCTTTTATTACTGATCAAGAAATAGAACTTGAACAGAGGGCCAATCAAACTGGAAATTAAAGATGAAGGGTCAAAAATTATATTAAATAAGTATATTAAATTAATCTGTCTATTAAAATTAGGCAAAACCCTAGGCCTTTTTCCACTCCCCTTTAAAACACAATAAAAATAATAAACCAGAGAAATGAGCTTTCCTATTTATATTTTTAAATCTGCTATCTTACATGTCCTCTCATACACTACATTTTTTTCAGAAATTAATATATCAATACTTTTTACATCAATTTCTCAATTGTTTTCCTTTTCATTATGCTGATCTTCACATTCATTTTGTTTCCAGTAGTTGGCTACTTATCTTAAGCAGGACGTGAAGCACTCAGCAAGGAGTTGAGCTGTCCTGTACATTTGTATGCCAGCTGCACAAGAGGCACAGTGTCCCAATTAAGTTCTCTTAACTCACAGTTTATTAACACAGACCTGTCAAGTTTTTCTGTTGTGTGCAGTCTTAAACTATGATTTTTGTAAACCTACATAGACTCAGACCTCATAGTTAGATACTATTCATTTTCCATTTTAAAAGCATTTCCGGCCCTATGGCTCAGATGAAAAGTCTGTAGACAGTGGATAATAGGATCAAGCTGGAAGGGACATTAAGAAATCTCCATTCCACCTCCCAGCCCCAAGCAAGAGCTAAGTACACTTACATAACCAATGGGCAGGTGTTTGTCTAATGCATTCTTGCAGATCCTTATCAATGGAGGCTCCAAAATGTCCCCAGGCAAGCTGGTAGAATATTTAATGTCTTAAATATTAAAAGGGGCTTTCTTCAAACCTAGACAGAATCATGCTAGAGATTAATTCCATTCCTTCTCTGTACATACACTGTATTTAGATGAACAAGTGGTCCTCTACATTTCTGCAAAAGACTATTTGAAAACACTATTTTCTATCACCTCTTCTTAGTCAGCTCTTCGTCAGGTGAACTAAGCCCCCCTGCTCAGCAGTTCCTCACAGACCACATTTTTGAGATTTTGTCCTTGTTCTTGCCTGCTTGAGGAGTTTCACCTTTTCTGAAGTGAGGGACAAAACCTGTACTGAATCAAAATGATGTTCCACAACTGACAGAGAACTTGGAGGATGACTCAAATTATTTTACAGATGGTATGTCCACCTGCATGTTCCATTAAAACATGAGGAATATATGTTATAATTTACTATCATCCCTGCATCATTTTTTAAAATAGTATTTTCTGACCAGTCTGTCTGAATTCCTCATTGTATAGATCCTTCTTGCAGAAGCCAAATGCCTTGTTGGTGTCTTAAATTTGTCCTTTTCCAGACAGTGTTTTCAGATTTGGACTCTAAGGATTTCTTCTAGATACTCTCATAGTCCTAGCTTTAGTCCTTGTGACCTTAAAGTCACCTCCAGATATTACAGTAATTTTCATTCCAAGTCCATCTGGGTTTAACATGAAAATATTGGCTCGTACCTGATCCAGCTTAAACAACTGCCCAATAACACACAACACATTCTTTCAGTTAAATCAGAAAAACAGAAGTTTTTTTCAGTTAAAACAGAAATCATTGCTAATTGCTCTCTGACAAAAGTTTTCTAAATAGGTCTGCATCCAGCCTATTTACACCTAGATCACAATTGCCAGATTTGCTCAGGAGAATACTGTATGTGACAATTGAGATAACACTACAAAATTTGAGAGATGTGACACATCAAGTGCTTTTTCTCCAGCTATAAGCTGTTATCCTGTCAAAGAAAATTATTAGATGGATTTGATACTATTTGTTCTTAACAATTCTGCACTGGTTATCAATCATTTCCCAGTGGTTACATATGATTTCCCTGATTGTTTACCTGAGTATTTTTCTAGGAAATAAAAATTACTTGTCTGTCCTGCCTCCCTCTGCTTTCTTTCTTCATAACCATTAGAGTCCCTGATAACCACAATAGTTGGTAAATTGCTGGGAGCACAAAGGTTGCCAAAAAATCAAGTTTTCTAATAGAAAACTTAAATCTCAAGGGGAAAAAAAAAGCAAACCACTAATCACAACTTACTATGCTTCTTGGTGTTACAATGATCTTGTAATGTTTAGGACACCTACTCATAATTTTAACTGCTTTGGATACACAACCCTGTTAATAATATTTATTTATCTTATTCATGTTAATTATTTATCAAACTACAATGGTCTACTTTATTACAGGATCAATGAAGATACAGCTAACACAAACTCAAGTCATTGTGGTTATAATGTAATTACAGTTTTTGCTTGCACCCATCTAAAGTTCTCTCATAGTCCTGGAAATGCAAAACAATAAAAAGTCCCCTATTTGATTTGCCAGCTTTCAGAACTCAGAACTAGCTGTGTTGCAGATGGTTTCAAGAAAAGATGATTTTTCAGCCAATGAATTCAGTGAGTGTCTGGAGAAGCCACTCTACTTGCCATATGAACCATTTATTTTAAATATGAACTGTGAAAGAATTATCCATGCCTTTGCTAACCCCAGAACAAAGCAACGTACAGTAGATAGCTTTGGCTCTCCCATGAAGACACCTAGAAGCTGACAGCCATGATCAGAAGCTAGGAAAAAACATTTATCAGTTAAACGAGTGAGCATATTACATACACTGGTTCCCTGATTTCAAGAATGGCTGTAATTTTGCTCTACAACCAAGTTCTTGCAAGTAATCACTTACCTTTATGGTTCAAGCATAAGTACCTGAAACACACATGTGCCTTCCTGTAAGAAAGAGATGCTCTCTATATTCACATGCAGTTAGTGAAAGTGGAAGATAGTATCATATTTTCTCATCCAAGTTGATTCTAAAGAACTGGAGTTTATATGTACATGCCCTGAAAGTCTAATCTAGTAGATTAACCCAGACTTCCTGTCCCAGAAAGGTCAGGAAAATTGTTTGTGGGGGGAGGGGAAGGCTACTTGTCATTTAATGCTGTACTTAGTGAAAGACCAATTCCACCCTCTTTCAAACCACCTGCTACTCACCATCTTTTTCCTTGGTGTCCAAAACCTACTGTTCCTGAGAAACAGCCATTTTTTTTCAGGCCAGAAAAAAATATGAAAGTGTGAAAAAAAAAAAATTAAAAGCATCACAGGGACTTAAATATACTTGTCATAGTGCCTGTATTTGTACAGCACATTTTATTACGATGGAAGAATGGCAAGCTTATGTCTTTTACTTCAGAGGGGAGGGGTTTTGCTGTTTTGAAAATTCATCAAAATTAAAAGCTCTAGGTTTATCCATGCTGGAACACGGAAAAAGCTCTCACTGGACCATAATTCTTAAGATTAATCAAAAATTGCATTTCCTCAAATCTGGCTGTAGTCCAGCATGTGGTTCCTTTTTGCCCCTAAGTCATCCAGGAGCTGCCCCTTTCCAAAAGGGTCAAGAGATAAATATTTTTTGCCTCTCTTCTTAAATTGGTGCCAGAATTGCCACCTTGGCAGACATGCAAGAAGCAAAATCACCCACTTGAGTCCAGGTAACACATCCACGGGTGTTCTGATCACCTAATCAGATCTCAGTGATGTTCTGCAACTCTGCAGCTATAAATACCAAACCTGATGAACACACACTCACCGATTTCTCTGGAGATCTGGGTGAACGCCTCCACACCACTCTCTCCATAGTTGCCTTCGGAAGCCAGCGTTGAGACATAGTTCCACCCAAGGGCTGTCACGATGTCAACCATGGCCTGTGCTTGGTAGGAGTCTGGCGGGACCACTCGAGAGAAGTAGTCGTACCTGGTGTTATCGCTCAGTTCTGGAGCTGTAGATGCATAGCTGATTTGAGGTATCTGCAAACAGAATGACAAGTCATGCAAGCCAATCTAATAACATTTTACAGTACACACTTGTACGTTTGAAAGGCTTGTAATAGATTATACACAGGCATTGTGCGGAACCAAATATCTCGGTTTAATTAAATCAGCTGATCAGAAAGCGTCTCGGATTTCGTATAATGTCAGTCTAGCCTTATTGTGTAACGCTCTCACCAAGAAATAATGCATTCAGCTTTGGTCCAGATGTCACGATTCTTGACATGTAAACATAACAACTTCTTTTTTTATTCTGGCCTTAATAGAAACAAGTGGAGTAAAAATAAATGGGAGAAAAGAAAAATTTCTTCCTATTTATACAGAAAATGAAAAGGTCAGTTATGAAGACTGCGATTCTTTAAATTTGACAAGTAAAATGTAGATTATTTCCATTTCTTTATTTGTGTTCAGGAAAATGTGTGTTCCCATTTTATAACTATTTTTCAAGCCTTCTCTGCCACAGGTTTTTCATTTTCCAGTTTTAATAGTTCATTGTGTATGATTTAAGAACATGAAGGCTGTGTATTAAATAGTAAAAGTTATCTGATGAAAAAAAAACACACACCTAAAAAAATTACCTGTACATGACATTCATATACAGAATGAGAAAAGTTACAAGGATGGTAAATTTTGTAGAAGACACCTCAACATTCTTGGTGGAAATGAACCTAAATAACTGCAATACATTTTAAAATATGATTTTATTCTCCTAGGAAAAAAAACAAGAGTGGTTTTCTGTTAACTCTTGTCTTATAGAGATGGTTCATCAATGCCCAGAAGAGATATTGTAAGCAACACTCACTTACTTTGAAGAATATTTTTGGTGCAAGAAAATTTAATTAACATTTATTCTAACTTAAAAGGAGAATTGTTTTCTTATTTAAAATGGGAAAACTGATTAAACAGTCCTTAGCTTGAAATAAAAGATACTCCAAATTTGCATTGCATTGTGATCTGTATTACTAAGAGGTGCTTAATTCATGTCACAAAACATATAATAGTCTTCAGGAAAGCAATCTGAACGGAGCTCCTAAGTTGATTCTGTCAAGAGCATAACTGAGCAGTGCCAGGCAACAGGTGCTCTGGTAAATGCTCTCTGTGATATTAGATGTTAGAGTAGAAGGTTTCAGTGCAACTGTTATGTCCTGTTCAGTGCTTCCTCATCAGTACAAACCAGAACAGGGACCTGGGGCAAATGCAAGGAATTCAAGGAGTCTGATAATGAACCAAAGCTGCACAGACAGTGCAGATATATTCATACAGCCTGAATAAACAGTTCATTGCCCAAGGGTTGGCACAATCATTTCTCAGTCAGAAACTAACAAAATAAACTCTTATGTTTCTTGGCTGTATTCTTCTTTAACAAAGTTTCTACACATGGAAATGCCTCAGAATAAAAATCAGAAATGTTGTTATAATAACAACTGAAGAGAACAGAAAGAAGGATAACAGAAAAAGTTAGAGCTTATATTTCATGGAAATCAATTACTAACAAAGAAAAAATACTCCAAGTAAAACCAAAGGATATTTTTTTCTTACAGAACTTGCCTTGTATATTCCCTTTCTTTCAGAAAGTTTTTGAAACATCTTTACCTCTTTACAGACAAATTTTTTCTGGCCTGTAATAATGCAATTATGCATATTTAGAGTACAGATCATTGCCTTTCTAAACTTGTTCTATTCTGACTCTCTAAAACAGTCTTTTTTTTTACAGATGTGAAAATAATAAAGACAATCTTTGTGACTTAACTCATTTTGCTCCTTGGTGCTCCATTTCACAAATATTATGCCGTTGTTCCTTTGCTGAAAGTTATTTCATCAATAACATCAACACAATGCCAGTAAGAAATCTTTTAGTCTGTTACTTTTACAGTGAAAATCTTGAAGCCTAGACCACAGACTTATATCCATTAACTCTCCCAGTTCATTTTTGTTCAGGCATGAGACGAATTACAAATCCTAGACGTGTGTTTGTAGAATTGTTGCTTCAGCCACAGCAATGAGATGTTTCAGATCAACAGAGATATTTTATGTACTACGAATACCACTTTTTTTTGGAAAAACGCAGAAAAGAGATGTTCCTTTCCTACTTTTCAGCTCTTTGCAGTTCAACTTCTTCCCTAGAGTTATTTTTAATAATAGTGGAAGAAAACAGAAGGCAAGCACTACACAAACACAATACTCTGAAATCACTGTGCACACTAGAAAGCTTAAATCACCACTGTTTTATAACATCTGCCAGCTTTTCACTAGCAGGAAAGAACACATCATGTGAAAGTAAGGAGAAAGACACTCTCTAAACAGCAAACCAACCATAAGTTTGGAGGAAAAAAAATGGTTTTTGCAATGAAATATATAATTATTTTCCTCATTTCTTTTTGTATATATTCCTCATGATTATAAGCAACACCATGTTCAAGAGTTTTCTCCCCAGAATTGCAGAACTCCCACCCAGAAATGCTTCATGGACTTCTTTTTTTGAAAGCAGTTTATGCAAAAGTAAATAGTAACTTCCTCCCTTGCCTGCTTTTAAATGTATTATTTTATAGAGGGTAGCTCTGAAAAATATCTTTAAAATTTGAGAATTTGGTTTATACCCCAGTTACATAGGAAGTGAATAGACTGAGAATGAGATTCAAAGAAATTTTTTTGGCATGAGGTCAATTCTTTGGATTTAGTGATTCAATAATCCATGAATGAAAAATATATACATTAAAACGTAACAACTCTAGTTATGGACTGTAGGTTTAATAAAGCATTTTACATTTCCCCAAGTACATTTTACAAGATGGAGCATAATGCTGCCTAAGCAAGGGAACTGTTATGCTCTATCAATTCAGTAATGTGTGTTTTTAAAATTCCCTAAGTACAGACTGTATTGCTACTTTAAGTTCCACTGGTCTCTTGAGATATAAATTTGCATTTTGAAAGAAACCTGTAAAGAAGGAGTTTTATTTTTTATTCTAGATTTCTCAATATAATTTTTCAAAATTAAATACAATACCTGTAACATTTACATTGTATTTAAGTGGCATATATCAGTGTTAACGGTGTATTTCCCTGTCTTTGGGGGGGAAAAATTGATTATATAACCACATTTGAATTGGTTCTTGCACAACATCTGTCACATTCACTGACAGTTGCTAAAAGCATTTGTGTTTGACTATTCATTGATATGATTTTCCTTTTCTTTCCTAACCTGTGGTTTGGCCACTGTCTCCCATTAACCTATAACTTGCCCATAAACTCAGCTTCTAGTAGGTGACAGACTTGAAGTTTTTGAAATTATTATATAGATTAATTCACAGAAGTGTTATTTTTATTAATTTTACACCTTAAGCTTTCTATTAAATGCTGAAAACCAAAAAAATCTTTGTGTGATGTTTTAAAATCCAATTTTAGTTTTGTATTGGTCTTAAATGGTCTGATACTTACTGAGCTACTGCTCAAACTACTCGTGATCCCTCAGTCCTTTAACCTAAGTCAGTGATGGCTTCATTTCATTTCTATTGTTCAGTCACTGGCATCAGAAAACTATTCAGTATGCTTAAAAAAATAAAACAATTTGGAGAAAAACAAACCAAAACAAACCCAAAACTAAACCCAAATACACACACAAAAAAAATCCCCAACATTGCTGATAACTAAGCAGATCACCTAATCCTTGAAGATACATTCAAGCCAAAATCAGCAGCCCAGAAGTCTGTTTTTTCATGCATCTATCTGTATGCATCTCCTAGCTGACTTAAAATCGGTCTCTAAAGATCTCCCCTTCCCAGAAGATTAGAGAAGATGGAGCAGGTACTTTCAGAAGTGACCATCCACAAGCATGACTGTAGCAGCTCTCCAAATGAGGAATGACATCAGTACAGCACAAGCAATGAGCATTACTACAAAACAGAATTGTACTCCCTTACAGAGGAAGTGTGGACAACTTCAGAAGTGTCAAAGGTAGCTAATGTAATTTTCCATCTATTTCAGCCAAGTGGTAAACCACTTTCAGCTCCTCATACACTGAAAACAAGAGCCACCCACTCTTCTGGATTCATCCTGAATCCAGGACTATTCGTAGAGGAACATTCCTATGGATCTGTCTGGGGGGTCCAGTGCTGGGGTCCAAACCCTAAAACACAGAAGAGTTGCACTGAGGATAACAGAGGAAACATGACCTAGTTGTGCCCTTCCAGCAGAGTGTCTTCACCAAAGCAGGCAATTTTTAGCATGCTTTCTTTTGAATTACATGCTCTCCAAGTTTAAGGCAAAAGTTCACTAGAACCCTTTTACTGAGCTTTCAAATCCATTTGCATGCTACATTTGACAATGTAAAGCATCAGCTGGCCATTTCATATGCCATCTTCCTTTACACAGTCTTCCAGCTGAAAGCATGATTTGGGAACAAAATAGCAGTGAAATGAGCAAAGCCCATAAGGAAAAAGACTTGAGAAAGGAATTACTATCAATTTTTAAAATTAGACACGAGTTCCACTCACAGCAGTAACTATGTTGTACTGTCACACAGAGTAATGGGCTTAAATCACTCATCTTCAGTTTCACTACCCACTCAGTCCTAGCACTACTAATTTTAACATATCAACTAGCACTTTATTACTCTTTTCCATTCTCTCATCACTGAGCCGTCTTTTTTTTTTGTTGTTTCTTTTGAGGAATATTAGCAATAGCACATTAAAAATAGTAATAATTGCAACTAAAAAATTGAGGTCAATAAACTTTAAGTTAATGACTACTCAATATCAACTGGCATTTTACCACCAACTAATACAGCTTGCAAAGCTGTTAAAGTACTCAGAATAAAATTTGACTGTGGAAACATGTTTTCAACTTGATGAATTTTTGAATTTTAAATGTCTATCATTAATCATTAATGGCCCTGTCTTTTCAAGATTTTTATTCCCTCTTCTGTATGGCAAGAAAGAGTTCTTTGTGAGTACAAAAAATTCACAGCAGTGAAATGAATCCTCAGGGCCTAGATTGAACAGTTGCAGGAGGAGAGCCGAGGTCACCATACTTAGGCTATTAGTGACATTTTTTAATTGCCATCAGCCAGAGTACCACCTTAGTTTGGTGGAAAACATCAGCCTGCAACACAGTAATGCCAAAGTCATTCAGGAAGGGCTTTCAAGATTCAAAAGAGTTTGATAAAGCTTAATAACATCCTGCTGTATACCAAACAATACTGAAAATGTCTTTTATTATTACTAACTATAGGAGAAGGTGAAATGCACCCTGGAACATTTCTCTCCACTGGCTATAAAGGGAGCCTGGGAGATTAATTCAACTGTTCTGCACACTATGAAGAACAATAATGTAGACAACTACATGTCCTCCATTGAATCTCACAATCCCACTCACTTTGGCTACACATGATTATTAAGATGCCTTATGTTCAGTGTCCTCCTCTGACGTCCTCATCCTTCCCTCGATGACAAACACTCGGGAGGCCACCCATGCCATCATTACATACCTCATTTCATTCATTTCAGAATAAACCAATATTAAATCACCCTGTGAAGACCTAACACAGTAAGACTCAGTAATGCCTTTGAAGATGTGAGAAGGCCCATTCAATGCTCAGAGCAGCAAGGATGACATCTTGACAACTCCACCAACTACAAATCAACTCCGCTCAGAGCTGATTTTATGGAAAAGTTTCAACATATGAAGTTTTTTGAATCAGCCTCATTCCATGGATTTTACTGTGAGTAGGAGTGATCTACAACAATAAATTTTCCCAGTAGATAAATTCATGTATTTGTTTATATTTATTAACTCAGGCAATTCTAATCTATATTCATTTAGATTAATACATTCTCCCTGGAAGTTAAGGACCCTCGATGACAATATTTATTATGTGTCAAGCAATGCATGTTGTTCAGAAATTACCACTGATATCTACCTCGCCCCACAAAAAATAGGTTGATATTAACTTGAGCAAAAGCAAGAAAACACATGTTTTACACCCAAATGAAGACAATTTAAAATGTATCTAGTTATAAAAGGTTTAGTAGAATTTAAAAAGCTTTGGAAACAGAAAAAAGAAAAGTATAATCAGCTGTCATAAACTGCTTTCACTTTGTAGGCAGGATTTCTTTAAAGCCATTTGAATTATTCCAATTCATTCTATTTGCAGTAAATATCATAGCAGTTTCTGTCAAGGGTGCTTGCAATTCGTACACCTAATGATAAGGAAGTAATGGATAGGGTGTTTGAAATGTTTTGGAAGTTCCACATATACTTGTACATGTTTTATGAAAAGATATGGGGTTTTGTGATGAAATGAAACACAGCTATTTTTTGCCCCAAATACAGAAAGAAAAGGGATATATCATACTTAAATGCTTCTAAGCAGGAATAGATAGATTATTTTACTTTTTTCTTTCTATTTGTCCTTCACTGTGTTTGCTTCTCTTGCCAGTTACCTTCTGAAGACATATTCCTGTACAGAATATGACTTCAATGATCAGCACTGATATTTTCATGAAAGCACATAAATGAGGATCAATGCTCCATTTGTTGCCAACAAAATTATTTATGAAACCATCATAAGCTGGTCTGGTATGTGAAAAATTGCAGAGACAGATGCAATTGCTAGCCCAGTGGAAATATGGGGGTTAAAATCAAACATGCAAATCTTCTCTTTCATTAGTGATTTTCTCTTTTTTTTCCTCTCCACTACAAACACAGTAATTATCCATCACACTTATTTCTGAGGATATTGCTGGTGGTCAAATGGACTAGCATCTACAGTAGTCTGAATAAATTGAATTACCCTAGTACATGTATTTTTTTATGGTTAATACGTGTAATTGCATAGTGTCAGATAATGGGGCGACAAACTATTGAAGCTCCATTGCATCACCACCTGCCAGAAAGTATCTTTCACAAAGTCTAACAAGACATGCTACAGCAAGTGTATTTCAGTTTATGACCTGCTGTTCTGCCCTGGTAGAACAGGATATGACAAAGGAAGAATGTGTATAATATAAAGCACCAAATAAAAAGTGTTTGAATTTGATTAGGTTCATTCCAGTGGGTTGAAGTAGGTAAGGGACTCATTAGAAGCCATTACTTTTAATTATACACAAGGGATACTATAGAAAATAATAATATGATATCCCAATCTCAAATCCCACAATAGATGCAGCATCTACAAAATATATTCACCACTACAGAAAGTATGGGGTGCACTTTAGGGCAAAACATTAAAAGAATATTTATGCATTAGGAATATTTTTACAACCAAAGTACATCTTGTCACACACTGTGCAATGCTGTGTAACTCCAGAATGGATGAGAATCCATCTAAGGACAGCTCAAAGTGTCATCAATATTCTGTGCAAGGGATTCTATTGATAAATATTAAACAATGGCATTTTCTCAGTATGGGAGTTCTAGATCAGTATTTCCACATCATTTTAAATACTGGGGTTTTCCTCGGGTTAAGCAGTTGCACATTACTTATCCACCATCTTTAGGCAGGCTCTTTCTAAATATTTTAAGCCCAACTGAGGTCCAGGCACTGAATGATAAACCGAAGAAGCAGCAGATCAAATGAGAAATATTCATACTGAGATCAAATCACAAGGAGGGGGGATGGAGGGAACCTTGAGCTTGGGAATTGCTGGTAGCTCTTCCTTTACAGAACCTTCTGTTCTCCAATCATCAGATCAAACAGAAAGCCAAGGATGGTCAGACAGCTTTAGGGACTTCTTAACTATTAAAATTCCCTTTCTACTTGTCAGTGAAACCCACACTTAATTATATCAATATATTAGACTTGTGTCAGACTCTGCTGAGCACAGTGTGAACTCTGATATTTCACTTTTTCTAGCTCCACTTTCCTCATTAGAGCTTGTCACGTCAGTGACTGGAACTCTAATCTCTTTTGATGAGGTTGAGAAAAATTTACAAAAAAATGTGCATTCCTTTTAGTCTGAACTAAGAAAGCTGAGTTTTTATTATTATTCAGCAGTAACAAATTTTCTTAGTAGGTCAGAGTATCCCTCAGCCAAAATCAGGTTTTCTTTACATTCATTTGATAATTTGTATCAGAGAGAGCACAGCAAGCAATTTCAGAGACTTGCCCAGGGGGACGTACATTCATACATGGAAATTTTTCTGATTAGGAGACCATCACTATGGAAGGAAGTATGAGATACAGGAAGAAAGGGAAAAGCATTGGAACAGACTGCCCAGGAAGGTGGAGTCACTGTCCCTGGGATGTTCAAGACACAACAACGTGGCACTTAGTGATAGCTCTGGTTGACAGGGTGGTGATCAAAGGTGACCTCAGTGGTCTTTTCCAACCTTAATGATTCTGTGAAGGGGACAGTGCTCTCAGCAGGATGCAAGACGGGATGCTCTGCTAAAGGAACTCTAATCTTTGCATTCACTTTTTACTGCAAGGCCACTCCAGCTTACACCACCACCTGAGCAGTAGTGCCACTCTTTTGCTACCCATGCTGCCACCTTACCATGAGATACAAGCAATCAAAAAATATCATGAGGAGGAAAAGTAAATTTTGTATTCTTGACAGCTGTCTCCACCCTTGTGGACAACATGATGATGTGTGAGCAGGGGCTCAGCTGGCCAGACAGGTATGTGCATTGCTTTAGTGGGTGCTTCCACATGTTCTACAGTGCATTGCCTACCCTTCAGCTATGGCTCAGAAAGCCCAGCTTTCCTGTAATCTCTCTGTCCCATGCTAAAGATTTGGATACCACATATCAGAATGCATTAAGAAAATCCCTATGAATCACCATAGCTATTGATTCCTTTTGCAGCACACACAATTCATATGGGATTATAAAGTATCATCTTAAACCCATATACTACAGACTTAGAAAAAGGAAAATTAAAAGTATCCCTGTTTTGTTTGTGCCCAGATGAATTTTCTTTCATTCTTAAAACAATCAGACTTGGCTGATAAACAGTTTTACCTTGAGCTTTTAACCTTAAAAGTTATAAAACATTAGCTAGGGTCAAGATTTCCAAAAAGTTCACTATTTCCTGTATTACCACAGCAAAATGCTAAGTCCAGTTGCTACCAGCAGAAAAGTTGAAGAAAAAAGCAAAACATTTATGGAGGAGAATGAGGTGGAGGGAAACAAAGCAACAATAATGATTACTTTAATTATGTGATAAAAATTATTCAGATGGAAGAAATAACCTAGTGTTCTGTTTCCTTGTACCTAATTGTCAGTGTCTTGACAAAGTACAAACTGGCTGTCAAAGTACAATCTTACTTGTCCCTTTTGAAAATCTCAGGTTTGAAACACAGAAAAGCAAATGTAACTGCATTATCCACCATCTGAGGATTGTTCAAAAGAATAACTATCCAATCTTAGACTAGAAAAAAGAAGACTTGTAGTTGAGGGTCAGAAGTACACTGCAGAAACAAAAACATGCCTTGTCCTCTACCCCCACCAAAGAGCTATATTGAAACCTCCATGTTTCACATAGACAGACTTGGTGCCCACCATTTCCACCAAGGTATCCTGCAGACAGACTTTGGGGTTATGATGGTGGACATGGTTTTCTGGAGACTGCTCCATAGCCAAAGAGGCATAGCACAAACAGTGCTAAGATTACCAAAACAATCAACTGTCACAAATACCTGTATTCCATACATTTTGCCACTCTGATAGGGTAGGTACAGCCTTATAAATCATATTCAACACATAAAGACAGATCACAACTCAAGGAAGCTGTGCACATGGACAGAGCAATAAGAGATACCTTTAAAGTCTAAACCACATTTTGATCCTGTCAGCAGCCATGAGTAAAATTTCCAAAAAAGTAATGATTGTCATAAACGTCAGAATTCAGAAGAAATTATTATATTTTTTTATAAAAGTACTTTATGTATGTATAATATACATATACATACATGCACACACATTCCATACATTGGGCCCTTTTTCTTTCTGTTCTTTTAGTGTAATTAGTGGTTCATACTTCCCCACTGAGGAGGCTACCCAAATTTTATTTCTAAGTTGACATTGTTACTGACTCAAATTGAACAAGATGAGCTTTAAGAAAAGCACAGCCTAAGAGGAATAAGATCACTTGAAGAAACAGAAACCTTGCAGAGGTTTCTTACCTGTACACCAATATATTCTCCATTTAAATAAGATACTTATAATATGGAGGAAATATTTTTTTCTAATAGTGCTATTTCTTATTGAACCTATTTCCATATATAGTTGCATATACCTGACATTTTCTCCTTTTTTTCTTATATCTCATTCTTACTTATTTTCTTGAGACATTTCAACAGCCTCTAGCTCCCTCCTGCTCCCTTCAGGATAGTCTTTCTCTTTTCTCTATATGAACACCTTCTTCCCAGATATCACTTTTCCTTCACACCTGTTCTCCCTACCTCTTCTCACCCTCTCTTCCTCAACCACAACTTGACTGAACTTAGAGGGAAAAGTAGACAGTAGTTAGCTCCTAAAGAGTGATTTAGAATACTCAGTTTGAGCTCTGCTTCTCTCCTTTGGCAGCTCATGTTCAGAAATACTCAGCAGAAAGGGCAAAGGGAAACTCATCTTCTGTGAAATATGGCTGGACCGGGTCACTCTTGACTCTCATCTACTGAGTAGGGCTTCCTTTCCCACAGTACACATTTTTCCTCTCTGACTGCATTGGGAATATGTCCACAAAGTCAGCAAAAACTGTATTTGATGTACAAAAAAAAAAGCCTATATTGGATGAGTATTTCACAATTTCTGCAAATTCTCCTTTTCCCTATTTTTATTCATTGCAATTTAACTACAAATCAGTTTACTGTTATCACCACCATACAGCCTTGTTTGAGTGTGTTAGCCTTAGCCTTCCTGGCTAGTGCAATGGAGATTTCCTCCCTAGCTATGGCTCTCCAATATCTTTAAATCCAAATAGAGAATGATATATAAGTCTTTTTGAAGGTTCTTAAAAGTCCTCCTCAGTTAGCTTGATCCTGTAAGTCTGGCCACACCATCAACATCCTACTTCAGCAGCTCAGCAGGATGATGAAAGAAGAGGGCCTGAGGAGCTTTCAATAAGTTCAAAAGCTCCCCCACTCAAATTTTTTCCCATGTCAGCAATCCCAGTAACAACTCAGATTTCTGACAGCATGTCAGTAGTCAGAGGCAGAGCTTGCTGATAACCACTTTCCAGCGCCCTGAGAAGCAGCTCTCCTGACTTCTTTCCCATCCGCAGGGATCAGCTCACCTTTCCCATTCAGCATGGCCAGGCAATGCTTCAGTTGGCAGCCAAGTAAATCTTGGCCCCGGGGCTGCATATAAACCCCGTTTTTTCCCACCTAAAACAGTTGAAATATCCATGTCAGCCCAGAATGTATTTCACAGAACTGTGTCTTTCTTTAGCAGAATAAGGAACGAATTGGTTCTGTTCTGTCCAAATACTGGAAACCTCAGTACTCATCAGCTGTTGCAGATTTTTGCTATGACTGATGCAAAACACCACTATTTAAACCCAGCTTTAGTACAGATCTTCTGAAGATAACCCCATGCTTTCCTGACTGTGTTCTGTCTGCAGCTACACATCAGTGCAGTTTTTGGAAATCTCTTGTATACCGTGCACAAATTATTTGTATTAGGGACTAGAGTGCCACTGTATCACTTCTGAATACTACAGCAGCTTTTGATGAGTGAACATCTTTTATTTTGAAATTGTCCTCCCTCAGTCTGTTGCTGCATATGTTAAAAGACCCCATCAAAAGCAAAATTACACTAAACTAGATTTAAAAGTGTCAAGTGCATTGAATAAACATTGGAGACATCAAAAGCCTGAGTGGATGCTCCTGACAACAAGTGGTGTGGGAATGCCAGCCTGTGCTGAGCCTGATACAATTCCATTTCTGTCTACTTACTGAAATTGCTTCACAAATATATTTCTGCATATCAGTGTCACCTATCCAGTTCCAGGCACTGGAAGAATTGGTTTAAAATTGCCAACTGAAAGATATCAACTCATTTTTTTTTTCCATGGAATATCAATGTCATCTACATCTCTTTCAAAGAGGAAAAAAAAAAAGAAAACAACCCACGCAACTTTGAAGCATTTGTTTTTGATGTTTTTAGTCTGTCTTCTCTTTCACAGTTTGTAGACCTTAGTTTTTAATCACAAAGGCTACAAAGCACTGAGGTTTATTGAAACAGAATGTGTGGGTTCTAGCAACATGTGGGTTGCCTACATGGCAGAAGTTCATTACCTCGGAATGGGATCCATATGATATTTAGTAGCCAATTGAAATACTATGCAAGAGATGTGTCCAAGATCATGTTTCTTTTTTAGCCCAAAGTCATCTTCAACATATCAGTGTGGTTCAAGTATCTTCTGTAAAAACAAGTCTGGAGATGAGTATAATGTTGACAGCCATATTAAGAAATGTTAGTTCCACTAAGCCCACATTTATGCACTTGCATCTTCACTTGAGATGCATTTCTTCTGTGTAGGGCTAATGGGAGATCATTAAGACCCTTTCCTCTAGGTTAGAAACCAATATACACAGTGTTTTAGCAAAAGCCAAAGTGTGAAACACGGCTCTTATGTCACCTTTAGCATGCACACAGCCAGAACCAGATCTCCCAAAGGATTGCTCTAACACTGACACTGAGATAGGAAGGACTCTCTGACTCTCCCATGGTAGCAAGGCCCTGCATGGATTGGTTACATAAAACTGGAACACAAGTCCAGAATTGCAGAGCTCCACAGTGTATCTGACCTGGTGCAGGTACCAGGATCTGGCCTTGACTTCTTGAGGAATGTCTGACACTGAATAAAATATTTGCCAGATATGTAGGAAATAAGGTAACTCACAAGGTGACAGCCCCCACGGGGAAATACAGCCACCGAGTAAGAAAATTTCACTGGCCAAAATCCAACAGCAGAAGTTTCACAGATCCAAGAACACCTTCACAGAGATGAGATGGCCAAGAGCCCCTTTAGGCACGTAAGAGGGTTCTGTGAGGTCTGACTTTTTCTATCTGAGCTTGGTAGTCCAAATATAACTCTTCGGATGTATGAAAACAATTAAGGAATACAGTTGCATTATGTCATTTCAAAATGAACCTCCAAGTCTTGTGTCAGATTTCTAAAGAATGGCAATTTCATTCCCTATTAGAATAAGAATTTTTGTCTGACAGAACTCCTTGTACAGGGGAATAAGTTATTTTCTCTATGTTTGTACAACAATCAGTTTCTTATCTCTGAGCATTTTTCCTTTTCTATTTTTTATATTTTATAGCACATACCCTTTCCACTCACTTAAGACAGCTGAGCCAATAATTAACAGAATTTCACTTGAGAGAGAAAAATTTTAGCTTTATATACACAGGTGTCACAACAATCAGACTCTAACAAAGAATGAATTGTTTCAAATGTACTTCTGCGTGCACAGAGGAGAGTTTTGTGCAAAATAGGCAAGAGAAAAAGCAGAGATACTTCCAATGCTTTTGCTGGAAGCCATTAGCTCCAATCCCCTCTACCACCCTAGTGTCAAAGCCAAGGGCACCTTCAGATCTGACCCTCTGCACAGCCTGGTGGACACAAGTCTCAGAGCTGTGTGGAGGACCTGGAGTTTCCAGAAACTGCTCTGTTCTGTAGCCAACTACAAAACCTGATTGTCAGACAGGCAGCTGGCTGCAGAAACCCAGGCCCTGGTGCCCTGTGCTCTGCCTTGCTAGCCAACAACTGGAGAACCAGAGTAGGGAACAGCACATGGTCCACCATCCCAGCAGAGCCTGGCTGCAGGCACAGCACAACCGCAGTGCCACAGCAGGCTGGAGCCGCACGGCTCACCCTAGAGTGCAGGCAAAGGCTTTGCATTTTTCTTAGTACCCTGAGAATGAAACCTCCCTCTGAGCTGCTGCCCCTCCATCCAGTGCTGTGGGACTGCAGCCAGGAGCCGCACGGAGGAGAGAGACGCTCTGTGGGACACACGGAGCTCCTCACATCTGCAGTGACAGAAAGAAGACAGCACTTCTGGGACAGAGCACTGAGAATGAGTCACTAAGTGCACAGCTAGTATCATCCCTTTTAAGGCTTATAGAATAAGTTATAGGGGCACAAAAAACCTCTGCAGCTACTGGTAGCTGGCTAGACAGGAGATTATTTGAATCTTTGCACAGGAGCTAGACCAAGCATATTATACCACCACTTTCACACATAGTGATTTTTATTTTTCCCCTCCCACAAGAGGACTGCTCACTTCAAACCACAAATCATTGCTATTACTAGTGTTATTTTCACATCTTTTCCTGA
Organism: Poecile atricapillus; assembly: GCF_030490865.1. Classification (NCBI taxonomy): domain Eukaryota; kingdom Metazoa; phylum Chordata; class Aves; order Passeriformes; family Paridae; genus Poecile; species Poecile atricapillus. The sequence continues at coordinate 56,258,476 of NC_081288.1, forward strand.
AAGAAAAGAAACAAACAGAAATGCCCTCTTCAGACCTCTGTTTCTGTTTGGATGCATCTGGCTAACACAATAAAAATAGCAGAAGAAGCCTTTCTGCATGGGAATTACTGGGTTTTCCTCATGCTACCATTTCATCATAGACTGTGGAAGTCTCATCTCTACAGAATAAACTTCAAGAAAGAAAATTAAGAATCAGGCTGAATATGATGTAAGCATTAACTTCTCCTTACTATAATTTTTGAAGATGTAAAACAAAACAATGCAATTTTCCTATATTCTACAGAGAATAAGAAGCTCAAGTCTCAAATATTTAATTTCATTATTTAAGTGTTTATGAAGGTCAAGGAAGCTTTTCACAGATGTGGAACTTCACCTGAAAGCAGCAGTTAAAAAATCAAAATAAAACAAATTATCAGAGATGTGATCTTCTCACACATCTTTTTCTTAAAAACTTCTATATCCACACCTATATATTGTAGAGAAATAGGAAGCACTTGAGATTCCTCTCACACTACATCAATTTCCACATCTTATCTTACTTCAACTCATACCTGCTGTAGAAATCAAATCTAAAAAAAAATAACATGTTCAAACTTTCCAGTTAATAATAAATTCTTGATGTATAGTCAGAACAGATTAATTTGTTTTATCTGTTTAGAATGCAAAAAGCAGCATGTTAAATATTGAGCTCTCTCTCAGAATGTGAAAAAATATATTCTCCTTTTTATTGACTGCAAATATTAAATCTAAAGAACAGTTGGAAGGTAGAGCCTGCAATACCTGCTTTGATTAGTCAACAGATGTTCTACGGAGTCCAAACTTACTGACTCCCTGAGTTTTGATTTGTACTGTTAACTCAAACAGTAAGGAAAAAGAAATCTAAGCTTTCCCCCACAACTACAGCCACAACAGCTCTCTAAAACTATCCCTGCTGTAATACTTCATTCTATCTGCTTGAGGGAAAGATTCCTATATCTGAGATAATTTGCACCTGCTTGTATGAGTCACCTGTTAATACAGCTGCTTCTTAATGATAGTGCCTTGCAGCTGAGATAAGAATGAATTCAACGACTAAAGATCAAGAGGTGATTTGAGAGTCTAGTACGTCACTTTCTTCCACTGAACAGAAAACTTATTTCCTTATGAAAATAAAATCATTACATGATCCAATAGCTAAAATGAAGAAAGAAAAAAACATTAGGACTAGAAATAAGATGCAGATATTTAATGTTGAATGTCACAAATAATGGCAAGATTTTGCTAGATTGTACTTGATATCTAGGGTAAAACAGCATAGTACAGAGTCCAGACTTCAGGTCAGAAGACTTTAACTTACTCAGGAAATTGTCAGGTGTGATCTTATGGCAGGTCTGAAAAGTAGAGGAGTTCAGGAAGTTGGCAGGTCTGTCAGACAGCTTCCTACAAGTGCAAGAGCAGCCCTCGAGAATATTCAGGAAGATCACCAAATTTATCAGAGAATCTGCATGACTGAAGAGGGAACTTAGGGCATTGAAAGATTAAAAGGCAATACTCAGGAGGAGAATGGAGGGAACAGGAGTTTAAAAATAAATCATGCCAGACCACCCTGCTATCTCTCTAGAGTATAGTGATGGGCTCTGCAGTCAAGGATAGAGCAGGAGATGTAATTTACATTGGCTTTAGCTTTTGACTCTGTCTTACACAGTATTCTTGTGTCCAAGTTACAAGTTTACAATCTGCTGGTGAACAAATGGACAGGTAAAAATCCAGTCTGGGAAGGGTCACGACTAAGGGGACATACTCCTGCCTGGAGGCTGGTTAAAATTTGACTACCACAGGGATCTGTTCTGGAACTCATCCTGCTTAACATGTTCACCAGTGATCTGCAGGTTTCTGAGACAATGGAATGCACTTTCACACCAAACTGGGGGAAACAGGACAGGGCTGTCATATAAAAGGACCTATACAGTTTGAGGAACTGGCCAAAAGGATCCTTATGAAGTTTAACAGGGCAAAAAGCAAATCCCTGCATTTAGGAAGGAAATGGTCCTTGCAATGATGCAGGCTGGAAACTGATACGTGGGGAAAGGCTCTGTGAAAAAGAACCCTGAAGATAGCAGCATGAGACAGCAGCAAAGAGGACGAGAAATATCCTGGGCCGTAGTAACAGGAGCAGGACACAGAATGGATTGTCACTCTCCATTCATCATGGTGGATGATGATGCACACTGGAATACTGTGCCAAGTGTTGGGTCCCCGGGTACAAGACAGAAATTGATAAACCCGACCAAGCTCAGCAAAAGGGTGCTGAAATGTTTGGGAGCTGAAGTCCTTGTCCTGTGAGGAGAGGTTGAGGGAGCTGGGATTATCCAGCTTGAAGCAGAGCTGTCTTAAGAGGAAGTAGACACCAGTCCTTCAGCATCAGAAGATACAGCCAGACTTCCCAGCCATGAGGCGGCAGTGTGAAAGACAAAAAGCTGAAACAATATATGTTCAGACTAACATTAGCAGAAACTTTTACACAATAAGACAGTGCAACACACTGCCCAGAGAGTATCACTCCATTCCTGAGGATTTTCAAGATGCAACCAGATAAAGACCTGAGCACGTGGTCTAATCTCTGACTTTACTTTGAGCAGGAGCCAGGGTTATCCTTCCTTACTAGTGACTGGACTGAGATTTGAGTTAAGTGCTTCCTATAGTTCATGAAGAGAGACAAGAACCTCTGTTGTGCAACTCACCTCTAAATGGACTAAGCAACCTCTATTGGAGACCTATTTGTCTCCAGTAACTGCAAAGGTTAGATTAAAGTCACAGCTTCAATAATATTCAAATATATTTCTGTGTACGAAAGAAGCAGCAAATATTTGCCTTCTCATTTAAATATAGAAGTTAAATGGAAGTAGGCATCATCTGACCTAATTTTAGTCCTTTGATATGTCCTGACAGAGGAAAGTAAATATAACACAGTCACTGAAAACATGCAAGAACCTAAACCTATGCAGATTTTGTTGCTGCCTTAGGAATGGCAGCTGCACAGTCAGATTTTGGGGTAACTTTCTCTAAGACTTCCTGTGTAGAAAAGAAAGTATATAAAATTTCATGTAGTAACTCATGAAATTGTAAAGGAAATTTACAAAATATTGCTGAACCTTAAAAATCAAACACACATGGAAGATTTCTTAGTAAATTAAGAGGCTTCCAACTGTCTGGGCAAGAAGAGCATGCTATGACAGCACAAAAGGGGAAATTTGCATTGAACCAAGAAATATACATCCATGATTATCTAAAATATCCATATATGCACATAGTGTAGGAATAGACCAGAGCAAAAAGTGAGGTCCAGTTCCTGTTGGTAAGAATGGTCTCTGCAGCAGCCCCAGTGGCATTCTTCACTAGCAAAATGCCAAGGAACTTCTTGGCCAATCATGCATCCTGATTTTGATTTTATAACATGGGCAGTAAAACACCATTAGGCAGGTGTGCACTTCTCTCTGCTAAGATCCAGTTCCCAGAGGTCCATGGTGTTCTCCCATGAGTGAGGGGCACCAGAAGCCCTAAAGACCACTAGGAATGTGAAAGATGACTTCTACATCTTCCTTCTCTTTTTCATATACAGAAGCAGTGTCTGACAGTCTCCACCATTCAAAAAACTCAATGTATTTTAGCAACATGCTCTTTATTTATTTGCAAAAAAAAAAAAAAAAAAAAAAAAAAAAAAAATTCCACCAACTAGCTAAAAAGGTCAATTTCACTGCAGCAAAGGGATGAAAAACTGTCTTTATTTCTGCCCTTTCCTCATCATTTTGAAGATGATATTTATAAAAAATGTCCATCTCATATAATCATATTTTTTTTTCTTAAACACTACTACATTAAAAAGCTCTTGAAAAAATATATTACTTTTCATGAGCATTTACCTTTTCCTTCAGTATACATATTGTGAGATTTGTTTTCCAATGACATCATATACAGCTACCATTCCAGCACAGGTGCCACTTCAGATCTAGCCTCTTCAGCATGATGAGCCTTCCTTTGTGCTGTGTGTCCTAGACCACAACAAAAGCTCTTTGGCTGAGCTACTGTGAAACTAAGTCAGGGGTCTAATTGTTAAATATTTCTGCAGGTAAGAAAGAGTATTTACTTGTCATCATGCATACCATCTATAAAGCAAGAATAATCTCATTAAGGTATAATGTTCCCTTTGCCCATTATCAATTTTTCAATAATGATAGAATTCCGTATTAACAAAATGGTCTCAATTTTTTAAAAGGAAAATATTTCAAAATGCACACTTTAATAAATCCTCAGTCTTTGTAATTAGAAATCAAACTTCTGTAATTTCTTTAATAAAGCAACATACTAACTATGCCACAAATAAATCAAATAAATTACCATTTTTAATTAGGCAAAACAAACAATTAATCAGATGACATTTAAAACTAATTTTCTCTACAGGAGAGAACATGATTTAAATCAGTGCTGAGCCTAGCACTCTCCTTGTGGATATTCCTTCAAATGCAGTGACATTCAAAATCATCATAACATTTTCAGAGACAAGTCTATTTCCATTTTCCAGTATTTGAGGTTTCACTTTTAAGACAGGCTTTTTCAATTACCAAACTTCCGTAGAAACTCTTCATGTCTTAAAGTTTCTGCTCAGCTCCACAGTATGTAATTGCAGAACAGCTGCATAAGTCATACCAACCACTGATAAAAAGGCATTACAAACTTCTAAGCAAATCATATTTATAATGCATAATATTAAAGGCCAAAGAAAATCAGTAGTACTTCAAGGAAAACTTCAGAAAATAGGGCAAGAGCATCTTGGGAAAGCAGTAAATACTGTGCAGCAATGAAAAGATGCAGCTGTCTAAAACATAACTCCCTTACAGCACACTGAAAACAGAATTACCTTACTTTTGGCTGTACTTTGTCTCCCAAATCAAAGCATTATCTACAGTTAACTGCTTCAAAAACTGGAGTAAAAAACTCTTAGGAGTCCAGTTTTTGAAAGAGTAGGCATTGATTTTAAATACACGAGTCCTCTCCTGGATTTCACATATTTCAATACAGGAAAGATTTGCCCCTCTGAGCTATTTCAGGTGATCCAGAAGCCACAAAAGAAATGGCCTATTTCCTACTCTGAAAGTGTTCTGTAATTCTCCATCTGCAATGGTGCAAGTAAAGAGTGAGTCTGTAGGAACCAGTGGATTAAGGCTCCGTAAAGACGGTCAGCAAGGAAATACAGCAGGTGCACATTTCACTTGCAAGCTTTCTTTAACAATTGTCATCACATGTATACACAGTTCTGCAAAGCATCAAATGGTAAAAACACAGCAAAGATGTTTCATATTCACTAAAAGGTGAAAGAGTTTCTAGAAACTGCAAAATGCAACAGAACATTTCACCCAGACCACTTTCAAGAAAAATCAGAAGCCCAAAATGATACCATGAATTTAATATTTTTTCTGTTGCCTGAAAGAGCTGTATGTAGTATGGTATCTTCCTGCTTGGACTGTGATTCCCATCAGCAGAAATGAGTTCAGTGTATGTGAATTGGGGTAGAACAAGTCTGGCTCTGTATATGCGGTCTGGAGTGTGAGAAGGTAGCAGTAAATTTGTTCTAAATGAAAGAAGTGGGAAGCTGAAGTGGCCATTTTCATAGCCAGCATATCACTGTTGAAAAGGTAGTTGGAAAAACCTGTTCGTGACATATATTACATCCACCAGTTAAAGACTATAGCAAGTCAGTTTTATATTGATACATATAAAAATATATATTAAAAAATACAAAAATAATTTGTTAAAACATTTGAATTATGACATAAATATCTCTTTCTGCTTGGGAAAAAGCCTCGGGGGAACAGTTCTACAGGCAAGTCCCTGCAAGGGAAATGCTTCCAGGGAATGCCTCCCTAGACAAATCTCCTGCTAAGCAGAACGCCTCTGGCAAAATGCTTTTGGTAAAATGTTTCTGAAATGTGATGACTCTCTTGACAAAACCTGTGCTCTCTCAGAGTGCCCAAAGCCAGGCTTTCATCACAGCAAGCAAGGTGCAGCCCAGAAGTGGGATGAGCTCACTGTCTCTAACCAATATAAATAAAAACTGGAACCAATTACTGCCTGTATCCCAATGATTATAAAGCCAGAGATTTACATAATCACAGTTATTACAAATATTTATACTCTGATTAGGTAATAGTGACAAATAACTGTCAGAACTAAGGGATTTATGTGTGATAGAGTTACTGAGACATAATCATACTGGAGTTATGCAAATTACTCCTCATCAACCAATCTTACTGTAAGGATTTGCATGTGTGATTACAAATGTGGAGTAATTTGCATGTAACTCTGAGATCTGCTGCCTGAGAGAAAGCTTCTTCTGAGGAGTATACAGTTATCTGAAAAATCCTGACATTACACTAGCACTGAAATTTGGTCTTGTTTTTCACATTCATTGTGTTATCTGGTACAAGCATATCTCTTAAGAAGTTCTTGTGCCACAGAAATCTTAAATCACATACTCACAACAAACAAGACTACTGGAGTTCCCCTCTTCCTCACTAATCTATTTAAACTCTCACTACCCTCTTGTTGTGGCTACATCTCTTGAGGACAGCCTTTTAAGTCCCTGAGTGCTACCTAACAGTGAAAAAGCAAAAAGTAGGAAATGTCCATATTTACTAGAGCATAGAATAAGGAGACCAGAGCAAAAAGACAGATAAACATGCTGTAGAGATATTCAGAAAATGTCATTTTTTTAAAATAGATTGATCATGTTCCAAGCATTCTGCCATAACTAAAATTAGGAGCCCTGCTTTTTGTATTAAACACCTCAGGGCTAGAAAACTGACATCTCTCTAGCTATTTCTATCACTTTCTTCTATTTCAGATTCCTTATCTCTTCACAATGGTTACTTCACTATGATATAAAGAGCTTTGCAACACTAGCTTTTCAACACTGCAGTAAAAGGCAGGGTGGGGAAAGGAGTACAACTTTACAAAAGATTCGGCTTTTTCACAACTTTTCTACCTAAAGTGCTCATATATCTGTTTAATGATCCATCTGAATATATTTGGTACATGGAATTTTCTGCACATAATATTGAAAATGTTAATATATGCTGACAGCCTGGAATATCTGATCACATCATAGTTTAGACCTGAGGCCAGATCCTGTTTGCCAAATCCTGCCAGAATGCAAGTGTACCAGTTCCCCTTATATTTCCAACAGTGACCCAACCTTCCAATCTGAATGCATAATCCTTTAAGTATTTTTCTGCTTGTCTAAAATTTTCTTTGGAATTTGAAGTATGTCTTCCATAAGAACATATCTATCATGAAATACTTTGTTATTATCTCTAATGACCTTGTTTAGGAAAACAGCATTTATTCTCATAATGCAAGGAAATTTGATTTGTAACATCAGCTTTTACAACACACATATTTCCTAATGCCACTCCAAAATATGTTATTCTTACATGGTCACTATCTATCTGCTTTTCTGTATATATTGTGCCATTCTTTTCTGTTGTCAGTGCATAAATACAAGAAATTATATGCACAGAGATCTTTGCAAATAGAAGTATCATTGATCACACTTGAAGGTAATAACAAAAAAAACCCTAAGGAAGGCACTTTTCAATACTAAAGACAATGAATAAAGCATTTTCAGATACAATTCTTATACAAACAGTTTAGAACTAGGTGCTATCAGAGATGGGTAGGAAAAGGTTTCTCTACCCTGGCAACAATTTCAAGATTTCAAAATATTTTCTGCTCTGCATCAGGATGGAAACACAACATGCCCAATTTTTCCACCAAAAATAAAACAAATCTGTATTTTAACATAGGAGATATTTCTAAAAGGTGTAAAATCAAAATTTAAATCTCTGTGTAGGAACCAAAAACTGTTCAGTTGGGACCGGGGGCTATTTGGGAGTTATATGTGTTTACAAGCCCAGAAACTGCTTAATAGATCTGGAAAACTTACCATATTAGAGTTTTAGTGAAACTATACAATTGCATTAAAAATTTTGATTCGACTAGTTATAATTTTCAAAGAAAAAAGGAAATGTTGATCACAAAATTCCAGGCAAGGAGTAGTTGCTAGTATCCGAATATTGATGTAGTACTCATTTTATCCCATTTTATCTTTGTGGGGTTTTTAATAATTATTTTGTAACTAGTGAATCATTTGTCAATCAAATTAAAATTACAGTCAATGTCAGACTCATTCAAACCAGGTATCTAATTAGATGTAGTGAAAGTTATGACTCATAAACTAATGAGATATCCCCTTTTGATTCTTTCAGAAAGGAATAGGGATTACCTCACTTGAGAAACCTTTTTCCCACTTTGAACATTAGACCATAGTAATCATGAGATCAAAAGTAATTTATTAAAAGGGTCTACTCAATATGTATTGTATAAACTTGCCACATAATATCCTATTAGGAAATTGTGAGTTCTTGTATAATACTGGAAAAACATTTAAAAAATCACTTACAGAATTGCTCTTTCATTTATTTGTTACATTCAAAATAAATAAAAGCAGTCATTTTATCCTTGACAAAGGCTAACTTGTAGACACAGCAAAGCCTGGCTTTGGGCACTTTTCTCACAAGACTGAAAAAGTTACAATTCTCATGCCAATACACCAAAAAAATGGTGGGGATAACACCAATATCCCATAGGTTCTTGGCATCACCAATTCCTGAAAACAGATTTTAGTTCAGATTTTAGTTCATTTTTCCTATCATTTTTAATGATAGAAAAAAATCCAGGAATTCATGAGGGTTTCTATGTTTTTCTTTATAGAGAAAAGCTTTAAGCTTTTAAAATTAAGCATCTAGAATACTAATGCATAGTTAATATTCTGAATCTACTTCTTTACACTGATTTATTTTAATCTGCTCCTTTTCTGTTGTAGAATGTAAGCCCACACCCAGAATGACTAATTTAGGCACTGGTGTACATACATTTCTAAGAGCTGCTGAACCCAAGTTTAATCAGCATGACTAGGTTTAAACACAGCTTGTACATTAAGGTACATTTTTTGTACCTTATTGACCAAAGGACCACACTCTACTGTGTTGAAATGGCTTTGCCCCATAGACTCATAGAATTATTTATGTTGGAAAAGACCTATAAGATCACCAGTTCCAACTGCCAAGTTCCAACACTGCCAAGTCCAGCACTAAAACCAAAGCCCTAAGCACAACATTTACACATCTTGTCAAGAACTCCAGGGATGGCGACTCAACCACTTCCTTGGGCAGTCTGTTCCAACACTTGGCAACCATGCCAGATGTTTGACAACTATGCCAGAGGTTTGGCAAACACTAACGATGAAAAAAATGTGTGGACAGTTCTTACCAGGTTAAAACAGACTTGTGGTTCCCCATTTTTCATACTTGTAATCCCACCAGGTCCCATCCCCAGGAAAGAGTGAAACAAACTGGGATATTTTGGAAGTTAATTTGTCCTAATCTCTGCTGTCTCCAGTCCTGTCTGCCGGCCTCCTTTGCAGCAGACTCTTAGCAGGGCACTGATGTTTAGTATTCCCAGCATCATTGGATGGACATGAAAGCAGGAAAACAGCCACATTCCTGGAAGAGATTTCCCTTCAAAATACTTGCAAGGTGTTCATTGCTCCTTTGTTAGCTTTCTGCTGCACGTGCAAGGCTCGTGCTAAGGGGAAAATTTATGAATCCCACTGCATAAAATTAAATCAATGTGCCCTGAGACTGGGCACACAGTCTGGCCTGTCTCAAGGTAACAAAAGAGTAACAAAGGCTAAAACCTACAAACCTAACATGTCAGCTACTAACTACTCTGTTTGGTAAGTCTCAAAGTCAGTAACAGCATAAATGCTTAATCTCTTCTCTTTTTTTTATCATCTGTTATGCTTCTATACAACAAATACTCTTCCAAACCTCTTTTGGTATCACTGATGTTTTTTAGGAATAGTACCCATGAAGGACTTCACAAAGTATGTTAGCTGCAGTCAGTACTTCCTAAGTGAAAACTTTTATGGCTTTGAACTCCAGAACAGAAGGTTCATGTGACAGCTCAGCTTGATTTGTAATTAATAAATCCACAGGTCACTCAGCAAGAGTTCCTACAGCAAAGGATTGTTCTTTCATATATTAGGACAGGACCTGACTCCAGCAAGGTTGAGGCTGCTGGCCAGCTAATTTGGGTAGCACATGATGCTGAGCATCTGCTCTGAAACAGATGCTAAAGCTTTCTAAAGCTAGACACACTTCTCTGTCTAGAGGTCCTAGTAGATGGTGCAAATAGAAACAGTGGGGGAACTGGTCCTATTTATATCTATTCCATATATCTCAAGTTCATCATTCCATCAAAATACTAAGGATCTGTATCAAAGGACATCCATCTATGCGTTCCACTTCAGACAAGTGGTCTGATTTGTGGAAGCCTGGTCACCACAAAGGGACATCTGACCACTCAGAAATGCTGCAGACCAAGAAGAATAAACATTGGTCAAGATGACTCCATCAGTCGTGCATGCTTTAAGAGTGCCTTCACCCAAATTTAAAAACCTGAAAAAGCTGCAAGTCTGCTGACCCCAGTTATTCAGTGGTATCTCTGTGAGCTTTCTGGCAAAAAATTCAGAAATCTTCTGGCAGCTTGTCTACTAAATCTTCATTTTGACACGAAATTTGTTTATAAGACAGAGACAACATCCTTCAATAGTTTTTTCTGATTAACTTCTAACTTACTCTGCTGAAATTTTAACCTTAAAATATGATCATGTCTCAAAATCCAGTTAGAAAAAACAACTCAATGGGCAGCATAAGAGGGATAAATCTTATTTAAACTAATTCAGAATAAGACATCACAAATGAAAATAATTTTACTACAGTTTTTAGTAAAAATTATATCTATTCAGTCTAAAGACAAAGAACTTAGATGTTTTTATGCAGATAGGTAGGTAGGTAGATAGATGATAGATAGATAGATAGATAGATAGATAGATAGATAGATAGATAGATAGATAGATAGATAGATAGATAGATAGACAGGCAGACAGATGGACAAATAAATGTAAGTTTTAAGTCCTGGGGATAAATGAGACCCAAGGAACATACACACTTTCAATCCTTGAGTGTTGAGAGGCTATTTTTAACGTTATATTTTGCCTACTTTTCCCATCAATGTTTTCATTTGATCTTAAATGACCTGCCAGAACAGGGGCAAAGTATCACTTCTGTGTTGTAGATATCTAAAAAAATGAACTGAAAAGACCATAGTTACTTCACATACACTAATTAACTATCACAAATGAAGAATTCTGAGTCACTACAAACAGCAACCAGTTTTGAACTTGGAGGTGAAAGTGCACATACTACAAAGCTCAAAAATGTCAGGGAGTTATATTAACATCTGACTCTCAATTGAAATATATTACTTCTGGTGTTGAGGAATAGCAGAAATCATTGCCCTCTGGTGGTCAAAATGGCATTTTTAGAGCATCAAAATTAAAGCAGGGTAAATAGGGACAATAATCTACTATCCCATTTACACAATGAAAAACCTTAAAGGACACAAATTTTATAGATAATTGGAGAATAGTATGGTCTTGCCTTTCTCCAGAAAAGAGTTTCCTCTAGTTCAAATTCAACTTGTATGAACATACACCCATGAAATGTACTACCTACCTTCATTCAGTGTCAGGAGCAAAGCTCATTTTCAGCGCCTCATCACCTCCATCAACAGTAGTTTAAACACAGCATTTAAACATAGTAATGCACTGTTATATCTGTGTCTGAGAATGCTGATTTTTCTAGACAGCCCTACAGATGGATGTGAAGTACAAACTCAAGCAACACAGCCAATCTAACAATGGTTCTTGTACAGGGAACAACCAGACAGGCTTCCCACAGCCCACCCACAGGCCAGGAGCAATTACTTTGCTGCTGCCTGGGATGCTGGGATGAGAAGAGGGATTTTTTTGTACTCCAGGAAGAGACAACTATAACTCCTTCACTCTGCTGAGGGCATATGCACACTCTGTCCATGTGCCATATGAGTGGGTTCAGAAAGGACACTGCCTTCTGTCGCACAGACTGCCCACATGCATGCTCTGCCTTTGTGCTAGCAAAGACTGGTACAAACACATAGCACAGCACACTACGACCACCACCACATATAGCAGAATCAACCAATCAATCAATCAATCAATCAATCACACAATCTTTAATATGAGTTCTGTGATCTTCACCAAGCATCTGTTGATGTCATGGCTTCTCATTTGACAGACACTTTAATAAGAGATACCCTTTAGGTTGGCTCCTTCTTAAAAGTCACAACAGTTCTGTAGACACAGCAAAGGAGAGGAATGATCTGAGCTCTCACTTCTCTCACAGCCCACCTGAACAGGTCCCACTGCAGCTGAGTGCATCTTGAGGGTTCAGTGCTGAAAGTGAGGCCCCCAACCACCCTTTTATGTGCCAGTTGTTCTAAGCAGCACTCCTGCACCTAGAAAACTCCCATGAAATCTGTATCCAAGAGTGAGTTTAGCAACATAGGTTAATTTTATCCATGGGGAATTAAAAGGCTCCTGGTTTAGCCCACCAATTTTCTTAGAATCAATGCTTTCATTTAATTGCTTTTTAACTTCATTCCATCACTGAATTGCAGATTTTTATCACTATTTTAAGCAAAGAATAGAAATGACAGCTGAGCAAAAACATTTTACAAGAGGGGATAAAAGAAAAAAATGAGAATCCTAGCCAAAACAAAGCAAATACAGAAATCATCTAGCATCAGATCATCTAGGAAGATGCCTATGTTAGAAAGGAGACAAATTAAGCAAGACAGAGTAAACGTTATAGTCTTTCCAATCCATTGGGTGGCTTTATTGAGTTCTTAAAGGAGATAGAAACATGATGGAAAACTCCTTCCTTAAAGGAAGGGTAAGATCTTTATCCTCCAGTCTTAATGCTTATTCACATAAGCAGTTACTTATTTATATCAGAAGATGCATTTTGTGTTGCACAACTGACTTCTGTGTTCACACCACTTGTAAGCTGTTCTTACTACCTATTTAAATATGGTGTTATTAACTAAATCATTCTTGTACTAAAACCTGTTCATTTCTTCTAAGCCCATTAAAGCATTAAACTTCATATACTGCACCAAGCAGAGATGTGAGGTATCGGCCTGTGGTTTGTTTTTGTCCAATTGTTCCAAAATGTGACATACTTAAATTGAATCTCAATTTCTGTGAATGTAATTACCTTTTGAAAGAACAATTACAAAGGCTATCAACAAACACAGAATGACAGAATCAGATAAAAATTATGAATATTATATTCCCTACAACAATGAATAATCTTTTTTCAAAAAACAATAAAAACTGTCATCTCGTAGTGCTATTCATTTCATTAGAGAATTATAAGCTTATTGCACTTTGGAAAGCACTTTTTAATTTTACAGCTAAACAACTTAGATTGTTTTCTTCTCTCAGTCTCAGCAATCAAATATGCTTTATTCTGGCTATGCCAACAAAGTCATAAGTGCAAGCAACATTCCTATTGATTGCAGTGCATAAAAATAGTAATCAAGCACTTTAGGATGTGATCCAGTATCTGAGGTTTCTGGAATATTGATATTGGAGTAGATGTTATGGAAAGGTTGTGAAACCACCAGCATTTTTATAAACATCAATGCAGTTTTTTAAATTGCTATTATTTCCCCTAATTGTCATGAAATTAGGATGTGAATGATCAACTATTTCAAATTTATGGGGGTTATGCAAAAATATAAGCATGTATCTTCCAAAAAAGCAGTGTCTCTTTTTAAAATGTTACCCACAGCAGATATATACAGAGATCATTTTTGGAAACACTATCTTTTATCTTTGTTCCCAAATACAGTTAATTTTTAAATCTAAATACAGCTATTTTTTAAATATTTTCTGAAATTTTCTTGTAAGTAATTGAAAAAAATTTTTTTTTTTTGTCATCTGATCCTGTATGGGCATATTTCTTATAGTAAATATTAACAGAAGCTTAAAATACTCATAAAATTATCTCTATGATCCCATGCACATCATGTAAGTTTTGCTCTGGGAATTTCTTTGCAATGTACTGTTAAATCTTTGCCTTACGGTAAAATGAGTGCCTTCTGCTTTAAAACTGTGTGAGATGCTTGTGCTAGGGAAGACTCAGCAGAACAGAACTGCATACATCAGCAGGACCCTGAGCATTTCATCAGGAAAATCTCCCAGGGAAACAAGAATTTCATCTGGAACAGCAAAGGCAAGATGGGGCTTTAATAAGGGGATGTGTGCTGGTGTGGCTGAGATGGGCAATGGCTGAGGGACATGAGGGTGGCACAGACAGAGCCCTCACAGCTGCTCCAGTACCGGCTGGCAGAGTTTATCTCAGGTAACATTCTCTTTCTGAACATATTGTAGCAAAGACAGGGTTTAGCAGGTTCACCAGGCCAGACGGTTTGCCCCTCGGTTTAAATGGATTTTCTTAAATACTGTACATCACAAACAGATGCTGTTACACACAAAGATATTTTGTTTTATTCTAAATATAACTCATACAGACTCCAAAGGAGTTCTCATAAGATTATTTTAAAACTTCAAAAGATGAGCCAATTTTCAGAGCAGTCTGGCACCTTTTAACTGGCAATACCCCTCTTGCAGCAGTTCTGAGTCCATTCCACATCATGTGGATGTGGAGACTCTGGTTACATCACCCACACACTCTTACAAGGAGCTGTTACGTTACTTAGCGTAGAAGAGGTTAGCTGAGGTCCCTGGTTTAGGTTAGCTGCTTATAGATGGCATCGCTTCTCTTTACATTTCCAAGTTCCCTCACAGGCACTTCAAAATGAGCCACCCTATTTAGCTGGACAGATGAAGTCTCTGTTGACAATCCAGCTGCTTCCAGGTGGTTTGTCTACAATGGCAACACCATAGAAACACAAGACAAAATACTCAATTTGGAAAGTTTATGGAAAGAACACTCTGAGGGGATGATAGAGTGAGATTTTAGAATTCAAGGCTCAAATGTCATCTGAATATTTCCTTTAAAAGTATTACTGCTTATGAGCCAAAACCTATATAAACTGCTGGGTAAGACTCCTCAAACAATTGAGAGTTAGGATTTCTTCCCTCCTTTACTGGAATTTGTTGTGATCAATAAAAAGGTTTCTATTCACATTTTCCTTCAGCTTTTTTTTCCTTATATACAGAGTCTACAGCCACTCTGATTAGGAAACTTAAAAAGCTTAGACATTAGCTGCTTAAGAATTAACTTCTTAAGATTTAACTTCTTAAGACCATATAAATTTAGATCCTCTCTGCTGTGACATTTGTCCAACAATTCAATCAAATGAATTTTGATTTAAAAAAAAAAAGAAGAAATTAATGCAATTCATGTAATTATGCATCTGCAAATAGTCAGAACTGTACTTTCTATTTTCTTTCTTTAATCTCAAGTATATAATACACATTTATTTCCAATAAAAGCCTTACTAGTAAGGTGAACAACCTCAGAGCAAAGCTGATCAACTCTAAGAGTCTTCCAGATTTCAGGTTTCAGCCACATCTCTGTTTGCTGGATCGTTAAACTGAAAGAAATACAGAGCCAATGGTTCCTTTCCCTCACATCAGGACTCACAATTGTTTTCTCTGATCTACTATTTACATGTACATACCTTCCATGAGAAATAGTCATAACTCTTCTGGGAGACTGACAATGAGCAAATATCTGGTCCAGTTTAAAGGCTCAAAAATCACAAATAAATTAGCCCATGTCATGCTGTTTTCAAATACTGAAACATTTTAAAAGAAATTTGGGTTTTATTGAAACACTGATATTTTAGGCCACGGCCAAAATTTTGAATGCATTTTTATTTCTTAAAATTGATCATTTCTGGATCTAGTGCTTTCAGACAATTCTTACATCCATGTTGAGAAGTACATGCCTGAATATGATTGAAATTAAGCACTATAAACACTGAAGACAGGTGACTAAACTGAACTAAAGAAGCAGGATAGAACAAGAGGGCCTAATTCTGTCCTCAGGATGGCCTGGGCAATCCTCTGCTACTTCAAGAGCTGAATTATACTGAACTGTAAGACTTGGATAAATTAAAAACAAAAAGAGCTATTATCTGTTATAAGAAGATCATATATCAGTAAAAGTATTACTATCTATCTAGTCCATCCATCTGTCATGACAGGATTTTAAAGGGCATTTTCTGCCACTTTGCTCAGTCCAGGTTAGATGTCACATGAGATATGACATATTCCTTCCTCAGAAGGCCAGTTGGTCTCAGAAAATATTGCAGACATAAAAAATTAGTCAAGGTCAATGATTATTTACTTTATTTCATTTAATTACTTTTTATAAACTCTAAGACAACCCTAAATCGTTCAGAATTATTTTTCTGCAAATATATAGTTCATGGAATCTTGTCTTCCCTGTTGATAAAGAAAAAGGGCCAAAATCTCATCCCATCACATGGATTAAGTCACAGGCCTTGGAATTACTGCTGCATCCAACCAATTTCAACATAGCCTACAATGACTGACTTTTTTGACACACACTATTTAGGCCTATAAACTCTTTTAAAATTAAGTTTAAATTTGATCAGCCTTGTGTTTCTATGATTCCTCCCGTTTTCTAACTGGGGCTTCCGTGTGTGCAAGTCTCTTGTGAAGACAACAGTCCTGGAGAGGCTGCCAGCCACACTGCTGAAACAGGACCAGAAAAGGAGACATCATACTCCCCTGAGTTATTTGATGCTGTTCAGTCTCATGTTGTACAGACTGCTTTTGCACTTTTCCAACACTGCAATCACTCATCAGATTTGCTTTCTGTTCCATCCCTGTGTCTTGCAAGGTATTTAATCTTGTATTTATTTTGTTTTGCATCACAAAGAATATCAGTATATTTCTCTGAACTACAATCCATTAAATTTTGAAAAGTAGGGAAAGAAGCCTAATTATTCTCATTTTCATGCTCATTTTCATAATATCTCTGGCCTTCTGCTAGACAATTACCCCTAATTTATTATGTATAATTATAACAAATATATGTTATTATATAACAATATAATAATATTATATATATATAATAATATATATAACAAATATATTATTTTTGTATATTTTATTAGTTTTCAAATACATTTGTGATTTATGTATAATTATTTTATATATTTATTACCACTTAATTATATTGTTGTTGTTGTTATGATTTACCAATATCTATTACTCATATCAAAAGACTATTCCAATTAGCATGAAAATCAGGATTTCATGAGACATTGTAAAAAAGCCTACTAATACCTAGCTTCATTGTATCAGGCTGTAGTTGTGCCAAGATCAACAATTGCCTTTGTGAAGCTGTCATTACAAGATCTCTTAAACTTTACAGACCATTAAATAGTTTTTAGTCATTTAAGTTGGAAATTGCAGATCTGCTGCACAGCAGAAATACAACAGCCTTCACTGAGAGACTCAGTAAGGATGAGATAGAAAGTGTCTCCCTTTTGGGAGTGTATATGGATTTCCCAGCAGCTTTCTAGAAGCTGGGATCATTAACCCTATCTGTATGTGCATCTCTCTGACCCAATCACACATATAATTTCTTTTCTTTCACTCAGAAACGCCCACAAATTCCTTCTTTTTGTTCCCCAAGAGCAGTTACATGACACAAAGGTGCTTAACACCATCCAAAGTCTGGATTCTATTATGCCAGTTCCTCTTACTTAAAAGTCTCTTTGCAGCTTTTGGAATAAACACAGCAAGGCTAAGGATAGATTCATCCTGGCATAAAATCATGTATGTGGAAACCACAGCAAGTCCTGTGGCACAGTCTTGGCTCCATTCAACAGCTACCAGCTGTATTCAGTCTTGGGAATAACCAGGACTGGGTACTGGCCATCCAGAGCACCATGCTTTGCTGTATAGGTGTGAGCTACTGGCACAGAGGACAAAGACAAAAATATAAAGGTTGAAAAATAGACACAAAATAGTCCAAATGAATTTTGCATATATTTTACAAGCTACAAGATCATCCAGTTTCATTCACCATCAGGATTTATGCTTAATCCTGATTTCCAGAGGTCTATAATATTATTTGCTGGTTAAACTAAACTAAATGTTGACAGATCTGACCTGCTAAAAGTACAGACTGATGAGATTTATGGAATTTCCTTATCTGTTTCTCAGCCAGGACAAAGACTTATGGTAATGTTCTATGACCTTATAAGCTCCTATAAGGTGATATACCTCTGTTATTCTTTCAGTGTTCAAATTTTCCAAGTAGTCATTTTTTGCTCCCTTTTTTTCTCTCAGTCACTGTATAACTGCTGTACTACTTTAGTTCTTTAAATCTTTCCTAACAATGATTTCTCCAGACCACAATAATTTCTGTTGTTCACCTTAGAAATGTTTCTCTAATTTGTTCATGTAGTAAGAAAAATATAGGTGAAATATCATACAAAATTTTGACACAAACTGCTGTCTCTATCCTCCATGTTGCGATCCTTTCTTGAGAGCACAATGAAAGCACCCTGTAGTTTTCTATAGCTTTATCACATAGCACACTTTACCTATTTGCTGTCCTTATGGGATAGTTGTTTCTACTGTCATTCATCTTTTTTTTTTTGCTGTCCTGGTACTGGGAAATACCTTTTCTTTTCCTGAGTCTCCAGAGCCATTCCCGTTGCTCATGGTCTTTGTAAGTTGTCAGACATTTAGAGAGTCTCAGTGATTAATCATCATCTGTAATGATTGATTTGTCTCTGCATTTTCCAAGTATTCCCAAATCTGTTTTTTTATCAGTATCTGTTGTTACATGATCTCAAATGTCTTCTAATTGTGAAGCCTTCTTTTTCTTTCCATTTCTTGCTAAAGGCAATATTAAGGAAAGGACTTCAATCCCCAGAGTCTTTTTAGGTCACATTTAATTTTATATGTGTCTTATTTATTTTTTAGCTCCCTTTGTCTCCAATTTATTTTTCAAGTTATCTTAGCTTCTTCTGGAAAGCCTTGTATAACTCTGAGTCATTTCTGAGAGTCAAACTGCATACCCACCCCTTCCAATTCTCTACTTTTTCCATTTCAGATCATTTTTTAGGATCTCACAGATTTGAAAATTGGAAGCAATTATGCTATTTGGAAGGAATACATTTCTTGCTCTACTTTTCATGTGTGAAGCTTCACCTGCTTATCTTTCAATGCCATCCTCAGTTCAATAGCATTCCTTTCTCCAGCTTGGCAACCACTACTCCAGACAATTCTCTCTCTTTATTTCACCTTTTACTTATTGTTTCTTAGTACTGTCTGTCTCCAGTCTGGGCTTTTGTGCAGCAGCAATTACAGACATGTTGGCAAGGGTGAAGGTGATAATGATGCTAATACAATTTAACATAGCTCCAAAATAGATGTGAGTGATTTACAGGAATTTAGTAACACATACTATTATCCCTGTCTTATTTGTATAATATCTTAAGTCAAAGAACACTTGCCTATGACCTACCTTTCCCTTAATTTTGTCCTTGTATTGGTGTTTCCCAGAAAATATGATTGTCAAAAAAAGAAAAGAAGTTTAAAAACAACTTCATTTGTGAGACTGGCAGACTATGCACATCAGCAGTAGAAAATGCAGTACCTTTTCAAATCACGTGCAGCAATGCAAGTGCAAACCAGCCATTTGATTAATATGGAAGGCTTAAAGCTATCAAGTGATATTTTATGGGGAAGGATCTCCTAGGGTAGGAAGACTTTTTCATTTGATTAGGGAGAAAAGCATAACAGAAATAAAACCAGAGAAAAACCAGACATTGCATAAAGCAGAGCTTGCAGAGTCCCATTGTGCTTCTATTTCAGAGACAACTTCCTTTGACAAGAAGAGGCCCAGACAGTTCAGTGAATAACATTTCTCGATGAAATGATAAACAAGTTACTGTAATAACCCCACAGCATCTCTGAATGCTGTAGGATATTAAATCTGCTTTTCTGCTTTTGCAGAGATAAATCTATTTTCAAAAGGATACCGTTTAAGGAAAAAACTTTACTCATGTCAAAGACACAGTAACTTTAATTTCTAAGTTATGTCATTTGACACAATGACACTTGTCCCATTGAAATTGCAGCCATAATATTATCATTTCTATTATTATTATCAGACAGTAAAACAAAAATTATCCTGTTTTCTAAGATGTATGGATTTAAATTTGTTCCCTCTTCTTTAGTGCTACATCAATGTCACCATTTTCTTCTCTTACCCCTCTCTGTGTTTGAGGCTACCTTGCCCAGAAAATACAAACCATATCCTTCAGCATGGTCCTGTGATATTCACCCATCTGCTAGCTGCCACCCAGAAAGTGAATGATAATATCTAGAATTTCAGTCCATGTGGCAACCAAAATCCCTACTGATACCCATTCCTCTAAAACAGAGCAGCATCTTGGGTCTGTACCTTTTCCAAAGCCATCATGTGAAATATAAGACTGAGAGACGATGAAAGTAAAAACCTTCAAACTCCTTTCACATCTTTTGAATGCCTGAAGCTCCCACACTACTTTCAGAGCTACCAACCCCTTTAGCATAACCCTTGGTGATGGCAAGAGCATTCCCAGCCACACCAAATGCCCTTACAGCATCAAGCCAGAAGTTCATCCTAATAGGGCTGTTTCTGAGCAGTGAAACCAGAAAGGTACCTGAGGATACTGGCAAAGAAAAAATGGGTTTGCTTATTACAAGTGTGTGACTCCAATCCATTCCTCTTGATAGTAACCCATGAACTGCAGTAATGCTCAAATGCTACTCTTAAAAATTTGTCTCAAGAGCACAGACACAACCTGTTCAGAAGTACTCACAAGTAAATGATCACCACTACTTTTAAGTCTAGGCAGAGGGTCCTCAACAGTCTGTCTCACTCCCTGCCTGTGGCAAATCTGACTTCATTGCTTCATTTTGCAATTTGCTAATTTGAATTGTAGGTCAAATGCCTGCAATTAATAATTTCTGAATTTTTCTAATTTTTTCTGTTAAAATCTTTTGACAGCTCTGCCCAAGCAGTTATCATCAGATAATGAAGCACTCACCACCAGATAATAAAGCACTCTGGATAAAAAATACCTGAATGATTTTTTTGCAGGTAATTAGCAGGTCAGGTAGTCTATCAGATTGGGTAATTCATAAGCTAATTTTACCTTAATGGATCTGCTTTAAGTGTGCATAGCCAAGGTCAGCACATTAAGATAAATTTCTCATGTTCATGGAAGAAGAAAATATTTTTGGAACTTAACCTTTCCCCTAAGACAACTGAAACTAAAGTTCCTCTCTATTAACTAATACAGGAATATTTGAAAGGATACAAGGATACCCATCTCCCATCTTGCCATGATGCCCAAGGAACTATTTCAATATATTGTAAGAAAAGAACACATGTATTAGCTGACAAAGTACAAAGTTAATTTTACTTGGAGTGTGACTCCAGTAACTATTTGGTCTAACACTTTGGATACCAACTCTCATAAATTCCATCTTCATATGAAACACAAATCACCCACAAAATATCTGCAGTTCATCTTACAGTAGCATATTGGGACTAACTTGAGGTCTTTCTTTGGCCATGGTCAGTAACAAACACCTCATGAAAGAGCAAGATAATCAGCACATCTTCTGCCTTTACATCTCAACAGATCATCTCAGACCAAGCTGTTATAGGGAATAAAGGGGTTTTGGTAATAGCAAAGGGACATATACTGCATTTTGCTTCACCTCCATTAATGACTTTAAACACCACTTTGGAGGACAGAATGCTGCCAAAAAAAAAAAAATTAGCAATTAACACTTTGCCTTCTTCAGAAAAAAATCCTTACAGAGAACAAAATTCACACATATACAAGAAAAATCACTACCAAAGCTCTACCTAATTGTGCAATTAATGTTTACTTTCATAAAGCCCTGATCTGTTCTTCTTGTATATATCGCTCCAACAATTATTTATTTGGAATACCATAATTGTACTACCTTCATCACAGAGTGGACATTTACTTGCTTCAATAGAATTACTGTAAACAGTAAGTTAATGTAAGCTCATAACAGAGATGTCATCATTACACAGATTTATGAGAAGAGCACTAAACATAAAATTGAGGTAATTGCCTGTGTGCTGCCAGGCTATTTTGCCAGTTAATATAAATAATATCATTCTCAGCATGAGCCACCAGAAGGACATCATCCTCAAAACTAATTCCTCACCTGCCACTGTCAGAAATTTTCACTATAAACTTGATGAAGAATGTGTTGCTCAGTGCTACTGAAAATCATATATTATCAGGGAAAGGTGGTTACCTCAAGTACCCCAAACAATCTGTTGTTTTGTTATGTTATCACATAAAATTGATTTAATGCTGCAATTTTCCATTTCTCTCTGGACCACAAAGTGCTAATTTATTAGTCACGTACATTGAAATCTCTTTATCATTCATGTATAAATTTCTAAGAGCAAACTAAACAGACAGTATTTGGTTTGGTTCATTTTTAAAACTTAAAAAAAGAAATCACATGTGGGGTTCTACTACTCAAGCTATTCAAATGGGTCTTAGGAAGCAAGCAAACATTAAAATCCATACAGAAAATGAGAGACAGGAAAGATTGGTACAGAGGTAATAAAGACTTAAGTGTTTCCTTGGCTAATGAGAAAATTAAACAGAATAGTTTTTTGTACTTTCTTAGTAAACAGTGCTAGAGCGAATTTGAATGGATACTACAGTATATAGTTTTGGTTTTATAATTAAAATTTAATTCCTAGCTTCTTTACTTTTTTGAACTGAAAAGGAAGAAGAATCAACTGCATGTCTGAAACAGGGAGTCAGAAAACTTTTAACTGCCAAGATTTGCACAAGAGCAAAAGCAGGTCCCCCAGCATACAGGAATGCTTGTCTGTGACCAATCCCTTTACCAAACAGCCTCAATGTTTATTACCATGAAGTCTAAACATTGTTTTAGCTGAACAAAAGAGATTTAAAAGCCTATCATATACCAGTGCCTCTGAGTCTTCTGAAACACAGGATGATGTCCTGAGCACAATCACTGGATCATTGTCATGCTGTTGGTTGCAGTGAGACCCAAACTGTGGCACATACAGATGAATCCAGGACTCACATCATGGATTTCTTAAAAGTAATACTGAGGCATACCTCAGGTGCAGCTGAGAAAGATCTTGAAGAGCTGAAAAAGTAATGAGCCTGGTGGCAAATTACACCATGCTTGATTGCTCTGCAGCCAATTCCAGAGTGGTGCAAAGTGCTTTAAAACCCAGCAGCTTTTAGGAGAGCACCTAAAGAATAGTGAGTAGGCCCTGTTAAAGCTAGGGATTCCCAAATCAAATTTTGTTTGTTACAACAAAGTTCATGGTACTGGAAAAGGGCTGATATTATCATCTTACAGGGAATGGATTAAGACAGACACATTAGTAGTACTCGTTCCCTCGCAAAAGAAAGTTGTGGGGGGATTTTCCAAACAATCTTCCCTGCATGTACCAGAAGCCTCCCAGGTGAAATGAATAATCAAATGAGATGTCAATACCCTTTTCAGGAATAACTGTATTCTTGAAAACATCCAATAAATGTAGAAAATTTCAAGGCAAATAACTTTCTGATACCTAGTGCATCTGTTCAAGACTGTAGGTGTAGTGAAGAAAACATTAAGCATGCGAGTTTGTACTTTGATATTCCATTACCTCCTTTATAATATTATGTTTCATTATAAACACGTATACTTTCTGTCTGTTTGGGGAAATGGAGTGTTTCCAACCCAAAAAGACATTTCAAGTGCAAAGAATCTTGACACTTTATCTATCTGAAAGTCAAGCAGCAGAGATAGATTTCAGGTGCCGAATGCTTTCCAGCCAATTAATCTTTTAAATAGTCCTCTGGCTCGGGACCCTGCAGGCCACAATATTGCAGTAGTAAGTTAGTATTGCTCACATGGTGGTTGCAGGCTGAAACAGATGTGTCTTCTGTCCTCAGCTTCCTGCTGCAATCGCAGTGCCCTGACAGTACCATGCCCTGATAATTTTGCCTTCTATCCACTGAATTTCAAGAATATATTCTTTGATTCTATGACTAATTTTCAAATATTCTTCCAGACTACTCTTTTGCAACTTCGCACATACTACCAATCATTAGGATTGAAGCACAAACTAAGCAGTAGCTGTTCTCCTAATCTCATGATAAATCACCATGATTTTGATAAGACTCACTACAGGACAATTTTAGCAACAACTTCTGGATCAAGTCAGTATTTGCTTAATCACTTTTGGTTTTAGTTATAGAGACAGAATTTTATATTGCATGATACATAACATGAATAATCTTGACCCACAAATTCTATTTGTTTTTTCTCAGTGTGCATACCTTGAAATAGCTTCCAAACTAAGAGGAAAACAATATATTCAAATGATACAACTGGTATTATCTTGCTAAGCTGATGACAGGAACGTAAGATAGCACAACCAAGAGAGACCAGGTATATTTGCTGTAATTTCCTCTATAGGTTTCCTCCTTGACACAGTCTTGTTTTCTTGCCTTCGACACGTTTTCTCCTTCTTCCTCCCAACTGCTCATCTCACTTGAAGACCCTCAGAGACCTTCTAGCTAATACAGAGATTTCAGCTCCCACCAGCATGCTCTGCTAATGTCTCACAGATATTCCTTGAAAACCTTAGAAACAAACTAGATAAGTAAAAAGGTTCAAGGAAAACTGGCTGCAACAACCCTTTAGTTTCTGGCTTATAATCAGGAAAGGAGTGCCCAGAGTGGCTGTAGAGGAGCACTGGCAACCTGGCAAGAAAATATTTCCTTAACAGAAACAGGCATTTGCATAAGAGCAGGATCAGCAGCAGCTATCAGAGAAGGACTTTTCCCTATGGACCTTCTTTCCCATCCCTGAGCATAAACTTATCCAGACAAACCCCTAAAAAGATCTGCCTAACTTACTATCAATGTAAAGAAATAACACTGAATATATATATATATATATATATATAATTATGATGGTCTTGTTAAATAAAGTATGCTAAAGGTACTTCACAGAGTACATGATTCTGAGAATCACAGAAGTCAGTGCTGTTACCTTTGGCAAGACCTATTTTCCACCCCTCCGTGGAAAGCTGGCATTTAATATATTTCATTGTACATTGATACTGTTTTATATCAGTTATGTTATTTTGCCCCTGGTAGGGACTGGTTGCCAGATTCGCCCTCTTTTTCCCTCCTTTTCAAAATATTGGCTTATTCTAGTTCCCTGGCAGTGCTCATGGAATAAAGCACCACTTAGCAGGAGGGATAAGGCAGACAAAGGTATTTCCTGACAACAGTAAATAAAAATAAATTTTACAATCTATACAATATTAGCAACCCCACTGCCTTCTAAGCACTGCAGTAAGCCAGAGGGTGTGGAAGAACCCAGCTGGGAGTCTGAGTGCCCAGCCTGCTCCCATGCTCACACCTGGGAGTACGCCTAACATATACAGCACCAATCTTTTGGGGACCTCTCACCCAGCACATCTCACTCCTCTTTTTCTGCTTCTCCTCCTAGCAGGATTTCAAGTGAACAAGCCACCAGATCTCTAGGGCTTGGGCCTTTTTTACTCAGTTTTCTAATTTAAATTATAGTGAATGTTGACACACAGTGTAAACAGGTGAAAAGGGCTGTCGCTATTTAGGTCCTGTATAATAATCACCTGTGGGAGATTAATAATAAAAATAGTAATAATAGTTATGATGATGATAATAATAAGAGATAATAATAAGAATGATAAACACCTACATAACTACATGCACAAAATGTAATTGAAAAATAAATGCTGCATGCATGTATCTGGTCCTTTGCTTTGCAAAATGCAGTAATTGGCAAGTATCTGCAGATGTGCTGTGAGTGCAACTCAGGTACATTCTGACTGTCGTACTGAAAGAAAGATTTTAATGAAATAAATGTCAAGATGATTTCTTGGATGACTGCTTACACTAGGATTTGATCTCTTGTTTATACTTGCTTAATATCCATAAATTATGGCATATGTTTCACAAGCATGTAATTAGACTTGTCATTCTGTGTGTTAAATTCCTAAGCACTGCAGACAAACTGTGCAGTGATAGATGGCCAGTTCAGACATCATTTGTGGCAAGTTAAATCATTTCCAAAAAAAAACCCACATGTAGCACTGTAAAATGATCAAGCATACATAGAAGTAATGTTACTTTTGGTTTTATCAGCAGCAGAATTTTACTAACTTCACTTTTCTGCTGGTGCTTACTTGATAATCCTTTGCTTAAGAATATATTAAATGCTCTTAAGATTTTCTAGGACAGGTCTGTAGCTGCATTTTGCATTTTGCAGTATTACTATCAAGGTTTGTTAGAGAGAATTTTAAGTTATTCCTATGATCATCATCCACTCAGAAGTGCTACAGTGGCTCGTGTGATGAAAAGACCTAAGTATTCCCTTCACTTTTTCCTAAGGTAACAATAAATGCTTCTTAATTTACACCATTCTGTAATGCTTTCCAGCAGTAATCAAAGGCAGAGGAAACTTCACATATCATTTTGCACTGAATTTCAGTGAGTCACTTAATGCCCTTACACCAGCTTCAGACATTCTCATTGCAGTGGATGGAAATTGAGGCTGTACACACAAGAGAACCCTTGGCTCAGAGTACTGAGATGTGTGTCCTGCAAAGGCAGTGCTCAGCCACAGGCTCTGCTGGCACAAAGGACAACCTACCACTGTTGGCAGGGTGGATGACTTTCAACTCATTGGCTAAGGATAGGCTTCTCCAGCACATCAAAGATCACACGTGGCAGGTTTTTGTAAACCAAAGCAAGGACCCTATTTGATAGACTGCCAGGTAATATTTGGTGTTAATATTAGCACGTGCATAAGGTGGTTTGAGGCATAGGGCAGCTCTACTTGTCCAAATGTATAGCCACTTCGATCTAGTGATATTGCATTTCCCACGTCCTCAGGTGCCCCGGTGCAGTGCCCAGGGGTGGCAGCTGGCACTGCAGAGCACTGCCTGCACACAGTTCTCAGGCTTCTGCCGTCACTTTTTGTTCTCCTTGGCACAAGACGTGGTGCAGGTAGAGCAGAATTCAGCTCTTACAAAGTGGGAATAAGTATGTGTATAATGTTTTTTTCACGTTTTTCCCCCCTTACTGTTTAGAATAGAATCTTTTAATAAAATCAGGAATATTCATATAGACATCCAACTCCATATCTTCATTATTTTTCAGTCAGTGGATCTGAAAAGTGTCCCAAATAAATTCTACTGATGTATGATTTAATCAAGACTTGCAGAAATATTGGCTGTATGCTGCCCTTGCCTCCTCCTGATCTCTCCACATCCTGAGCCTTCAGTTAAGGAATGCCAACCACTGTTTAGAAAGACTAGTATGTTAGATTTGGGGGGGAAAAAAAAGCTTCCATCATAGTCCAGTTATTTGTTTTATTTTTCCATTTTGCATTATTGCTATGATTAATTTTTTGTGTGTTTTAATATTTTAATGGTCTGTAGTGTATTATAGGGAGGAATCTGGAGCACTGCTGCAAATAGGAACTGTGAAATTAAATACATTATTAATTGTTATGAATCAGTCTGCCTAAATAACTGTAGTAACTACAATATTCACAACAAATCACTGTCAATAGCTACTGTGGAAGTATCCTCCAATGTTCTCTATTCAAAACAAAAAATTTCTACACTCCTTCTATAAAGTCCTACATGTAAAACAAATCAAAGCCTATATGTCAAGAATAAAAGCCAACTGCATTTTATGAGATTAAGTAAATAAGACAGTTCATGGCAAGGGTTTTGCACTGCAGAGATATCAGCCCTAAATACTGAAGGAGCTGCTTGGCATTTAGACAGTTCAGAACTGAGATTGTCAGTGCTGTACAACAGGAGGTGGTTAGAAACTTGCAGTCTTTGAAAATCACTGTGTCTTCATCTATGTACACGAACATACACAGGCCCCTCCAAAAGCCCACTGCACTTCAGACTCACATGGGATGATTCAGTCATTCATACAAATCCAAGGGTCTGTCCTTGAGATCTATGTTCAGCTAGGCAACTGAAGATGGGAGTGAAATGAATTTTGTATTACTGCTCTGGCCAAGACCTTCAAGCTTAGTATTTAAGAGAAATCTTGGCAATCCATGGCTAAAGCACATAAAGGACTGTTTCATATTCAAATGTGCATTACTCTTAGGTCCCCCCCATGGCATTTATCAGGACTTCTTAAAAGGTTTTCCTTTAGTTCTGGTCTCTGTCATCATGTATCTGTCATTTTTTTTTGGTACTTTATCCTCTCAATGTACAAGTATGTTCCAAAAGGAAAAATGAGGCTGCAGTAGCTGCCTGAATTATACTTGATAGCCTGGTGGTTAAAGTACTCAGCTGGGAACAACTAACCATTGAGTTATAGGGGTTTTGGACATGAAAGTCTCTCCTGCTGAAGCTGTTCATGTTTTCACAAACAATTAAACTTCCATTGGACCCGCCTGAGAGTAATTCACTGTATAGTCCAGTACTCAGTGAGGAATGGGAATAGCTAAGTTCAAATCATTACTCTAATGAACATTTAATGAATTTTAGCATGGATGAAGTAAAATTTTCCCATTGTGAAAGCTTATCATCAGTGAATAGACAGCATCTGGCAACAGCAACATTCACATGCATCCAGCTGTCTAGAGGTAGAAGAGCAGGCAAGAGTTTTCAAGAAGATGCACCATTAGAGATCTGTTTGAACAAACAGCTCTGAGAGTAGAACCCTCCAGGGAAAGTCCTGCACACAGCAGACTGGTGAGATACGACCTGTTCTGGCAGAAAGAAAAGTCACAGGGTGGAAGTTCATTGCATACAGCATGCCCAGGCAGCCCTGTTACTGCAGAGTTCTCACACTCTGTGACCAGAACTCAGAATTTTACTATAAAATAGTTTTGTCTCTGTCTGTGGGGTCTGGAATTGAGCTATCCCATCTCCTAAGCTATATTTGATTTCCTTCTCTTAGTCCAAAAGAATTTTCCCAAGGGCTTTGTTTAAGTCATGAGTAAATAGTGGGGTAAGAGGGGCACCAGCACTTAACAAATGGTACCCAAGACTGACATTTCAAACCTAGCACTTTCATTTTACATTATAAAATCTCCAAAACAGAAAGAAAGCAAACAAACAAAAAAATAAATGAAAACCCAACCCAAAAAAGAAGCCCCCAAGTTTCATTAAACATGATCATTTTGGTTCAGAATAAAATGAATGTTTACTTTCAGTTCAGCTGTCAAATTAACTAATTATTTGCCGAGCCTTGCTCACAATATTGCTTTCATGCTTGGGGTAGATTAAAAACAACGGAAAGGAGGAAATTTAAAATTATGAATCACCTTTTCTAAAAGGTATGGAATCTCCTCTTAGCTCCTGGTAAACAGATGAGGCAGTTATTCACCACAGAGCTGCCAGAAGTTGCCTATTCTTATGGATTTTTACTCAATTTAGAGATAAGTAAACAAACTTCTAATGAAATTATCATGAAAAATTAAAAAAAAAATAAAATAAAGAAAAGGTTCCTGAGACACCAAGAAGCATACTGGCGTAATGTTCAGCTAGCAAGTCTTCTACAAAACTGTTTTGATTGCTTCTTACCTCAAACATTTAAGACCACAAGAAGTCCTCTTAGCTTAGTAGAACACACATTTGCACACACCTATCTTAATTTTCTTTAATCCCATACTACTTAATTTCATGCTTTGTCAAAAGAATGATAAATATTCATTTCTTCCCAATCACTCTAATATAGGTGGCAGATATGAATTTTAACAATTTTAATATCATTGGGCAATAATCCAGATACCTTCTCCTGACTGGAGCTCTCTTTCTTTGACTGTCATGGTTTCCTAAGGGGGATGTACAGCCTCTGATTACAGGTCAGGCAGGCTTCACCACTTGCTCCTGAGACCAATGACTTGCATATTTAAATCATACTGTGAGTTGGATAATCTCCTTTCATAGCAAAACCCAGGGGAGAGAGCTATGTAAGAGGATACAAGGAATCCCTAGTTAAGGACTAGCTATCTGAAGTACTTATATGCCCCTACCCCTTACTCTTATATCTGATTATCAAGGAGCCTTTATATTCACAAATCCCTTCAGCCACAGAAGTGCTCTAACCAGGGAAGCAGGGGCAGTGAGCCTCGGCCATCAGTCCTCCAGAGCCCCTGGGCACTCAGCTCTACAGGCATCACCCGCCAGGCTGAGGATTCGCTGCTGTGTGACTTGCCCAAGGTCACAGAGAAAATCTGTACTGAAGCAAGACAAAGGACGTAAAGCTTCAACGAGCACTACCACACAGCAAGGGGAAACTGTCACGCTCACACAAAGCTCTGCAGCTTGCCATTGAGCCAAGCGATTATGTGACCCATACCAAAAATACCCTGCATTCTCATCAGCTTTTTACATCTTTACTCTCATTCTTTCCTGCAGGCCAGAATAATTATTTGATGTGTATGCAAAGACACAACAAAATAAGTATAACTAGAATGGTGAATCTTCATTCCCAAAGCACAAGTTCTTTCCTATGCAGCCCAAAAATAGAAATAAGGAGAGAAAAAAAACCTCACAAGCTTTGAAACTTGGCAGGAATGGCAGGAAATCATACCTTGAGTCACAGGGCACTCTCAGCATCTGTTCCAACTGCAAGCTTTTGATGCTTCCATATACAGCACAGCTACCCTCCTGTCCTATTCCAGTCACCAACACTAGAACTAGAAATATTATTTGTCTTTGCAGTCTCTAATATCCTACAGATTCAGTTTGGAAAATGCTGTTAAGTTAGTACTGGAGATGTGAACTAGCTCACAGATGATGAGTTCTTGTTGTTCAGATGATATTTGGCAAAAGAGTTCCCAGTGGGTTGAAACAACAGCTCTGACTGCACTTAGGATTTGAAAGTGGAAGTGTTCGCAACATGCACAAAAGAAATGCTAGTTAATAAGACAAATGTTTACACTTAAAACTTTCTAAGGGCATCATCAAATCCTATCCAACAAAGAAGACATAAACACATTATTTTTCTCTCATGTTTCATGCTTTTTAATAGCTTTTACTTTCATTACAAACACTTCAGTTCTGCCTGAACTGAGCACAAAGAGAATCAGCCCTTTAATCCTCAGGACAATACATGTTTTCTTCACACTTTGGAAAGCGAATATAGCAGCTGGTAACTTTTAAATCCTGCGCTTTGTTGTGCAAAACATGGCAAGCAGAACCATCAAATTTAGGAGTGGAACACTGGCTACTTTAACTAGATCGTTTTCCTGCTGGTATAAAAAAATGTATATTTTTATACTTCTATCCAGCCTAATTTTCAGAAAGGAAGTAGAAAATTTGGCACTTTTCTTATCATACACAACTGTTTCAAACTTTAGACAACATATAAGAGAGTACTTCTTGGCAATATTTTTTTTCCTAATAATCAGCTCATATTTTCATTCCAGAAACAATATCCTAGCTCTAGATATATAGATATAGATATAGATATATAGATAGATAGATATAGATATAGATATAGATATAGATATAGATATAGATATAGATATAGATGATATAGATATAGATAGATATAGATATAGATATAGATATAGATATAGATATAGATATAGATATAGATATAGATATAGATATAGATATAGATATAGATATAGAGATAGAGATAGATATAGAGATATAGATATAGATATAGATATAGATATAGATATAGATATAGATGATATAGATATAGATATAGATATAGATATAGATATAGATAGATATAGATATAGATATAGATATAGATATAGATATAGATATAGATATAGATATAGATATAGATATAGATATAGATATAGATATAGATATAGATATAGATATAGATATAGATATAGATATAGATATAGATATAGATATAGATAGATATAGATATAGATATAGATATAGATATAGATATAGATATAGATATAGATATAGATATAGATATAGATATAGATATAGATATAGATAGATATAGATATGTCTGTGTTCTACTAAATCCTCTTCATGGGTGGAATTTGGAGTTTTAGGTTTGTAGTTTATCCATATTATAAAATTATTATTTGGAGAGGCATGTCTGTGGAGATCAACTTGCCATCTCCCCCCCAAGATCATTATTGTCCCATATTGGAAAAAAAAAATAAAAATCTCTTCTAATTGAACATATCCCTATCTATTTTGAGACTGCTACCAATACTGCATCAACATGATCACGTCTGAAAATTACATAAAGCAACAGAGGACCCATGTTCACTTTTTCTATGTGCCTGCTGGACAAACCCTACTCAAATACAAAGCCTACTAACAGTGATGACACAATATTTTAATGGACATAGGACATTATTTGCCTCTGGATAAATCCAGTTTAAGAGTGATATCATTCACTGGCTTCCCTGGAATTCATTGTTCTCTCAGGGATTCTTCCTCACGTAAGTCACACAAAAATCAGGCTCTGTTTCCCTTTTGAGCAGAATTCAACAAGTAGGTCCTATCCAGCTGGATATAGAAAAATTAAACTACTTACACTACTTGTCTGCGCCTCATGAACACAGAAGAACACAGAAATTCAAATACTAAAACAAGTCATGCCCCTGCAGCAAGACATCCACAGTCTTGGGATTCCAAGGCCTTTGCACTTTCCATTCAGTGTATGATCCCAGCCCTGACAGCCTATTTGTCTCTTTCTGTGGTTTTGGTTTGGTCCCAGACACCATAGCAGTAAGCACAGACTGAATTCCCCAGGTTTTTTTATGCTGCTCCTAATGATAAATTTGTTCCTGTCTCAGATTGCCAAGATATATTCTCTTCTCCCACAGCACTGTCTTGAAAGGTTGTATGGACTATGTGGTCCACAGCCAATAGATTACAGTAATATAACGACAGAACAAACATCCTTTACAAAAGCACACATATATATGCTATATAGTCTCTCCTTTCTATTATCAGCCAATAGGTATTGTCTTAATATAGCACTGAATTTCAACATGCTCCACTTTATTTAATAGTTCATTTACACATCATCCAAATAGGCAGATCAGTCTGGAGACCTCCTGCAACCTCACCTACATTCATACCACACACCTTCTAGACTGGTATGTTCTTGTCTAGCTCTCAAGGAAGTCAGCTCTTCTGGGACACTCTGTTTCAGCACTACTCATAAAACCAAAGCATAAGCATGATACCCAGAGAAGAAACCACAAAGGCAAAAAAACCAGCCCTTTCTTCAGCTGACTTCCTGGGCTTTGTTTCCGAAGCATCAGGCCTAGAGAATCATTGTAGGATCAATAGCTTCTACAATGAATTGCCTAAGTAAAACTGTGGTCATAAGTTTTCACTAAGACCTTAATATTCCACAGCACTTTGCAAACAAAACAAAAAAAAAAACAAAGAAAATTTATCTGAAGAGTACCCATCACTTCAGGGGATCAGTGTTCCTATAATGCAATGTAGTCGCTCAACAAAATTGTGCCCTGCCTGGAAGACAATTGCAATGGCATTTTAAATGCAACAGAGCCACTCTCAAAGTAAAAATCTTATGGAAATTGTTAGGCACTTTTCATAGAATGATACCCAAAATGGGCTATCATACTTTTCCTACTTTCCAATTTCTGGAAGAGCTATGTGGAAAATGCACTAGTGAAGAAGGAATAGAGATTCTGCCTCTACAAATACCATTGCTACATAACTAAATGCTGGAGGCACCTTTAGTGAAAAAACATAAGCCAAAACTCAAAAGATTAATTATTCCAGCTCAGAAACATCACTTTTGTTCATGTCCCACAGTCTCAAGCTGAAAAAGAAATACAATATGAAGCGAGATCTCACAATACCATGGAATATCTCAGCATTGCTATCACAAATAGTTTTCTTCAGAGAAGAGTTAGAGCCCAGTATCTATCTGAAATGCCACACAAGAAATCCTACAGGGAGGTAAAAAAAGACAGAGATCCTTGTCCCTTTAAAGTTCAATCTTTTCAAGCATTTCCCTTTTTTCCTGTTATTCCCACAGATAGATCCCTCACATAAGTTTTCTAATTTACAGCGCTTCCTCCTGCTGACACACTCATCCTCACAACCTGCAGAAACCGAGACTCAGTCAGAGTCTTGCCTATTCAGCATGTCTGAAAAATGTTTTCTTTGAAGACTATAGAATGAAATAGCCACTGAAAAATACTGGCAACAGTGGTCAAAAAGTAGCACTTCTAATTAACCTAGGGAAGGAAATAAATGTGTGGAGAAAGAAAGAGAAAAGGAGAGGACTAAAATTCCTTCCAAAGGAAAGTGAGGAAACTGGCATTACACATGCAGGTGCTTGAAATCTTCATATAAAACCTCCTATCAATTCCATCAAAGGATTCCAAAGCCTTCCAGTGAGAAGAGGTTCTATCTGATGCAAGTACAAGCATGTATCAACCCATAACCTTTCTGTAAACAAGAAAGATGCATGCACACTCACAGACCTGATCCAGTCCCCTTCTGAAAGCATTTTATTCTTTCTATTGAGGACACAGACAGCCAAGGGCCAACAGCCTCCTAATTTTAAGGCCTCACTTAAATGCTTAATTGTCCTGTCAGAGGGATAGGGGACATAATATCTTGCTGGGAGTACATATAGATTCCAGCCCAGAGAAGTGTTTTGCTCTTGGCTATTTAATTCATTCCTGTGGAATTAGTGTCCTCCAGTAAGACTTTTGTTCTGATGACTACTTTGATAAATGCTAGGAAGCAGAAGGATATACATTTAAGCACTCTAAACCAGTTTAATCCTAAAAGCACAATATGCTTTAGGGAAAATAATGAGAATGGAAATAAGTAAACACACAAAATCTACCACTTGGCTGTAACACAGTAGTGCCTGGTTTCTGATGACAGTCAGAATGCAGGACTATTCACATTGCCCAACTGCTACTGTACTGAAACAATTAAACACCAGGGGGGAAAAGTCATCTTAATTTGGTTCTCATTGTAGCTAATAAAACTAACATTGCTGTAGTAAAGCACTGAAAACGCGTCAATGACCGTTGCAGTGTCTTGGCTTCCCTTCAGCGTGACGTAGGAGCAGAGGAGCTCTGTCCTGAGAAATCAGCAGCAATGTCTATGCTGGTAAATCACATTATTTCAGAGCACTTCTCTCAGCAACAGCTCAGCTGTCTCCACTGTCAGGCTGTCAGGACAGTCCATAACTAGGCCATGACCTGTGCCAGCCAAGTCTCCCAATTTTCTGACAGGCTTCAGAAGTCATCATGGGTCAGGAATCATTCCTTCCTGGTAATCTGCATGCAGCCCCATGATTTGGGGAGAGAAAGGAGTGTGTGATATGGGTGTGGATTGTCTGTGTCACCTGGCCTCAGCCATGAAAGGATGAAATTATTTTCTCTGCCTATGCAGTTTCCTTCATGTGAGGGAAATGTGTGTGTATATATATATATATATATATAGCTATAAATTCCCTGCCCTTAGGGAAGTAGAAAGAAAATCTGATTGTTGGTCTTTAACAGCTACACTCTCTTTGAAAGGTGTTCATGTCTTGTACTTATGGAATGACATAAAACCCTCAACATTTCAGACAGTTTCAACATGCCTACAAAAGCAGGGGAGACATCTCAAACATTTAACTAATATTAATCAAGCTTCTGATTGTTCCTGTGAAATGCTCCAACACAAGCAAATCAAAATCACAAAAGAGAAAAACAAAAAGATGAGAAGATGCTTCTCAAGCCTTGTAGCAAACCAATGACAAACAAATGAAAATAACAAAGAAAAACAGATTACCCTTTTGCTCTAACCACAGGTTATAGTTCCATCGAGGAATGTGAGAAACCAAAATTCTTAAACTTTCAGAGGAGTATTTATGGAACTAATATACTGTAAAATAATGAATGAATGCATCAAGTTGGTTCTGTACTCTCTTGCCTCAAGCAGCTTAGCACAAATAAAATTTGACACTAATCAGTGCTAGCAGTTTTCACAGAATCTGAAAACCTATTATTTCTTCTGGCTGCAACTAAAAAAATTTGGCAACTGTTTCATTATTGATGCTAGCAAAGTACTTCTTGTACCTATAATTTTATATTGGTGTTGACCTGGTATTTGTCTCTCTTGACCACACACATTTAACCTGGTACTGACAGAAGAATCATGGTTGAATTAAAAGGGGTTTTCTGCATAATCAAGTGTCTACTGCCATGGAAATACAACGAGATGTAAAAAAAGTTCAAATATGAAAAGAATATATAATCATAATAAAGGTATTTTCCAGCCAATAACAAGATGCTCAGGCACTAAACAGATATATGCATGTACTAAGCTACAAAAAAAGCATTGTAAAATTAAATGGGATGTATTGGTTTCCTTTATAGTTAAAAATTATTCAGAAAGTGCAAATATTATCTAGAACAAAAGTAAAATAAATATGTTCATCTCAAGACCTATTTCAAAATGTTTTAGTCATCTTCTACCTACATACAATAATTTTTCTTCACACTTCACACAAAATTTTCCACGTTTTAACCACCAGGAAAAAAAATCTTATTACACATTTCAAATGGTATACAGTGGAAAATATTGACATATGCAGCAGGACACAGTGAACAGAAAATAGTTATATTTTAATGAGTGCAGCACATTTTTTTATTAATGAATACTAATATGTTAGGTAAAATTCTTGAGCCTCTTCTTTGCTTCTTTAATACAGTGTTTCCATTATGGAAAGGGCCCGCAGTCACACATGGAACAGACTGACTCCTGCATCTTCCTAGAGCCTTTGAAGTCTGTAATGCTCATGAAGTGCAAATATTTCTGTAGATATAGAGTCTAGATCAGGATCTGTGTATGCCTCAGGTTGCCTCACAAAAATACATTTCTGCTCTCTGAAATTAGGTGGTAAAATGTTATCACATTTTATTTACATCATATTCCTTTCATGAGATGCACTCCATTGCCACAATTTAAATTCAAAGCCTAGCATTTATGAAGTTCAGTGAGATAAGCCTCTGTACTATGGTAATGCCCTCATTTCTGGGAGGCCTGTCTGCTGCTCTGTGCAAGTCTAGAACACAAGGCAGCAAAAGTGCCAAATGGAAGCCAAACATAAAAAGACCTGCAACTAAGTATAAAAAGCATCATACAAGTATAGCCCTAGTAGCTGTGCAAAGCTATCAGGCAAAGATATACGCTAAAATCCAAAATGAGGCAATGAAACAATCAAATGAATAAGCAAAATGCTAGTGGAACTAATATATTCACTTCTAGACATACTGAAAGAAACTACCCCTTGCATTTTGGATGGCTACCATAAAGTTGAAAGTGCAAATGTCATCTGCACATGTACTTTTATAGGGGTAAATGTGTATGAAATGTATAAGGCAAATGTGCATGAAGTGAATACCAGTCCCTTCAGACAGCACCTATTAAAGTGGATTACAGCTCCGCAGCAAAAAGGAAATTTGACCAAAAAGAGGAAATAAGTCATTTAGCCTTGGGAAACTGGTGAAAACAGAAGGCGAGACAAGGAAAGGCCAGGCAAGGCAAAGTAAGGCAAGGAAGGAACAAAGCTGTTGATGAATATTTGGCCTTATATACATGTACATAAATATATACATAAAAAGCTTGAGATCACAATCCACCAAGCATACTGTCCACCCATCTCAATTTGCATGCAAACCATCCTCCCTAGGCTGCTCCTAGTGTGACACCAGGTAGAAGATGTGTGAAGGTGACAGATGGAGTGTACCAAGGAGTTCAGAAATAGTATGTGGGTTTTAGATGTGAGGACACAAGCATAAACAAACGCCTCTCATTTCCCAGAAGATTTTAACCATTGACATAGGTTATTCAGACATTAAACAAGTAAAAGCTTTGAAAGGAACAAACATAACACAAGAAGTAAGCTAAGCTACATAGTCTCTCATTTCCTCCAAGTTTGGGGGGCCTGGGAAACAACCCAGATGCTCCTAAGTGTCACACAAAACAAGTAAAAGTTTCCATCTAGTCATGCCTAATCACCCTACAGGAAAACAGGATTTCTGTAAAACAAATATAAGGAAGGATGTAAGAGTAATATTTTGACAGATTGAGTCAGTAGAAAGGTTTTCATTGTGATAATGAGAGCTGCTCAACTGAGACAGCCAGCTCCTCAATAGATCCTACCATTCTATGGTCCCTTGTCTCTGTTTTCTTTGTGAAGCACCCCACTCCTGATGTTTCCTGAAAAAAAACACTTAAAATTATGGCAAAAACCAACAACCTGATGATAATCAAGGAATAACAGGTCCACTTTCACACAATTAATTCCATGCTCCAATGTTTCCTGTATGAAAAGTCCCTCCGGAAAGTCTAAAACCATCAATCGATGAAATTTAGTCTGTCCAAATTTGTACCTCAATGTTTTGGACCTACACGGGTAAGACCAATAGAAAATCACCTGTTAAGCACCAATGCACCTCAAAATTCACAGAAGGAGAAAGGAGAGAGAAGAATTCAAGGCAAGCCATTCAATTAGGAGTAAGGCTATAGATAGAGGTAATTTTCTGTGGTGGCCTCCCTCCCCTCTTCTCATGGAAACACTTAGATAAAAAAATACATTTACTAGAAGTTTATGGTATCCACCAGATCTTCAGATAGAACTATTGACCTCTATGTTTTCTGTTGTAAAATCAATAAAATAAAGAAAAAAATGCAAGAAAAAGAAAAATAGCAGCATAAAATTTCAGGCTGCTAATAGTAGCACTTCTTAGGCTATCTTTGTGTATTCACATTGAGAGATATAATATACTTCTCACAATTCCATTACAAATTAAAATTTTGCCAGATAATAAAGTTCTCAAAAATATGTAGTCCTGGCATTTAGGAACTTCAGAACAGGTACTAAGGCAATACTGAACTTCAAATTACAGGTTCAACTTTTTAAATAGTACTGTTAAACAGAAATATGGATGAATCACACTCATCCTGGATAAAATGGAAAGGCATTTGCATGACAGTGATTGCTGACTTCAGTGAAAGTATAGACATTTACCCCAGCTGAGTGTCCCACCTTGACCAAGATACAGTAAACACAATTCCATGCCTGGAGCCTCTATGAGCACAGGTCAAGGTCCAAGTCCTCAGATACAAAGCTGTGGGGATGCATCTGCTGAGAATTTCAGCCTACGTCTTTGGTCTGAGTACAACACAAACTGGATTATACATCTACGTTTCTGGAAAATTACCCTTTATTTTTTAATCCTCTTTACTATAACCATTGTGAGTGGTTTTTGTCGTGCTTCTAACCCAAAACCTTATCCAGAAGCCTCTACTCATGAAGAGATTCACTTCTGAGAGGAAAGTGTGAAAACAGATTTCACAGGCTGGTCCATCATCAGACATTAAAGGATATAATTTGCCATTTTTTTACATTATTAGGAATATTTCTACACAATCTATATTTAAAACTAAAAGAGATGTCTTCTCCTTTTACCAGCAGCTGTGTTACATCAATTAAATGGGTAAATAAGATCTTTCCCCAGAGGGGATATCACATGACCCTCTATTGATTAAGACTGCAGTAGAATGTTATTTGCAATCTTATTGCATAATGAAAATCAGGAGGTAGCTGTCAAGGTTTCAGAAGACAAATTGCCGCTATCTTAGACAATTCATAGGCCTCTTTCCTTCTTGCTGCTCTTAATTCACAGTTAATGCGTGTCTTACCAGGCTTAGTTTC
Source organism: Poecile atricapillus (assembly GCF_030490865.1). Taxonomy (NCBI): domain Eukaryota; kingdom Metazoa; phylum Chordata; class Aves; order Passeriformes; family Paridae; genus Poecile; species Poecile atricapillus. The sequence goes on from NC_081288.1 coordinate 56,298,295, forward strand.
TTAAATCAGTCTACAGAATCCTATTCAACTCAAAACTGGGTGTAAGTCATCATCTACGTGGCCCTGCATTAAAATGGGTATTAAAGTGACCATTCCATCTATCATTATTTCAGAAATATGCATTATTTAATAGGATAACACAGCTTCAAAAAAGGATATGAACTGAAAAATAGACACCTCCTGCAATACGCCTGATGGTTCCCAGGACAGTGTGCCGCTCCACCAGGCACAACTCCAGAGGTGCTCTCCATATAGAACATTTTTCAAGTCTTAGCTGAGTTTTGTGTACTTGATTTTCCAAGTAAAACATATGGCTAGAACTAGTCCACTACTCTCAAACCTCTGCAGTAACTGCAGCTAGCATCAGTTTTGAGACTGAAAGGAACACCTGACCACAACCCAGCAGTCACTTTGCTCCTCCACTGACCTGGAAATCCTTCATTATTTCCTTTGAGGGAGAACCAAAGGGAAGGACTAAAATCTCCAATCAAATGACTGAACTGCACTATGCTGAGAAACCATCAGAAAAGGCCAAACTTTCTCTACTACTAATCAATCTCAGTTACAACAATTAAAAAACAAGTGCAACACTTTTCAAAATACGTAACAGCAATATTCAACATTACCAAAATCTTCTGCACCAAAGTCAAAGAAATGGTCTTTAAGTGGGTTTTGGTGATTGTAAAATCGTATGAAATAAGGCAAGATTTCCGAATAGATGAAAAGAACAGTGGGTGGTAGGACAGTAACAGATTCAAACATAAGTTACAATTGTTCCGCACATAGGAAAAAGTTCTCAATTTACCATCATCTGTTTGCCATTGCAAAGGATTAAAAATTAAGTACCTGCTGCCTGATCATTTCCATACAAATTGATTGATAAGAATGTGTTCATCTTCCCATCTGACTTAGTAAATTTAAAAGTGGCAGGTTTACTTTTCCATTATCTAGAATGTCTGAGCTTCATAAAGTATTTGGAAACATATGCCACTAGAACTGTTGCCGAAAAATAATCTCTCGCAAAGTGATAACAAAGTCTGGAAAAAATATCACCTTGCAGAAAATATGGAGGGGGTAAAATTTCATGAAAATCAAAGATATTACAGTACATTTCATTTGGCTAGACATGCACATCAGTAGCATTAGATTATTATTAGCATATCTTTCTATGTAAGGAAATTATCTGGTCCTCCAAATAATGTATTTGTGTTAAAATCTTATTTTTCATTCTCCTGGAAATTTGGGAAATGAATCCCAACCCAATCTTGATGAGCATAAATGCTCAACATGCAGAAAATTTGAGTAGTAGAAGAATAAGCATACAAATCCCTAAAGAGTAAATATGTGCACAGATTGCTCAGAACTTTAAGAGAAGCAGTTGGCACCTTAAAATAGGGTCTGCAAACACTGCTTTTAGGTATTTTCCCCCCCTTCACTTTGAAAGAGCAAACCAGCCATTTCAGATTTTTGAATGTGAAAAGTGTCCTTTCTTTTTTTGAAAGTATGACAACACAATCACTTCAGTTATTTCATTTTTCTTGAAATTTAAAAAAAAATAGAAAATGTTACTTACCTTAAAGAGTCTTAAAATATTTGCGACCATAATGGACACAGAACTTGCTGCAGCACCTATCACACCTGATATCTTGTCTGGCTTAGTGAAAATTGGTGGGTCACCGTTTGCACACTTCACGTCTGAACCATCTTTTTCTATCAATGCTTGCACAAATGTTAAGGACTGCTCCAATGCATAAGTGTCCCTGGAACACGTATCAAGAATACGGACACCTAAGGTGATATTGGCAAGAAGATCAGGGTCTTTATTGATCTGATCAACTGCATACAGCATTGCCTCTAGTCTGTGGATCCCCTTCTCCTTCTTGAGCTCCCCACAAGGCACCCCTCTATCCCCTTTTGCATGAACGGGGAACAGTCCTCCCAAGATGATGTCCCCATCCAGTCGAATGGAGTGGGCATATTCCTGGCCGTGAGTTCTTTGCATCAGAGTGAGTATCCAGTAGAATTTGGCTGTTAACAGGAAGAAACAATGGCAGGAAACCAATCGTTTGCCTTCGTATACCATTTTCTCTGAAGACGTTGTTGCTATCCAGTACCCAGGTTTTCTTCTTGCTAAAGGATGAGGCTGACCATTTGAAGCTGCACTTTCTGGAGGCTACCATCAGTGCCCAGTAATTAATATAGAACCATGCGGTAGGTAGGTAGAAAAAAAGATCTCAACAGAAGTACATGAAGTGTGTTTTATAAAAGATGTCCACCAATGGAACGGGTTGATCAGCTTTTCTGAGGCGGTTTTTCAGTTGCTCCTAATCAATGCTGAGGAGTAGGGTAGTATGTCTGGTCCTGATGCTAAAAGGAGGTCAGTAACGTATGTCCTTGTATTTTGCCCTACAGCTGAGGTACTTCTGAAAAACAAATAAAAAATAATTTTTAAAAACTGTGAGAAATACCATTTACTTCAGCAGTTTTATACCTGCCACACAGTGTATTTACTTTTGAATAGCGGTTGAATAGGTTACATTACCTAGGTTTTCCTTTCAATGTTCTTTAAGTTAGCAAATCTTGGCCTTCAGTGAATTTGAACACCTGGCTGCACTGTGCTGTAAGCCAGGAAATTGATGATGCCAGCAGAGCAACAGCCGAATCAGGGGAACTAAACTTAGCTTGGTGTTCAGATTCTGAACAGTAATTCATATTTACCTTCATGTTGCATGACACCCAGAAACAGACCTGATCCATAACACATTGTATTTTCTGTTTTCCTTCATTATTCTGTTCAACTTTATTATTCTGCTCCAGCCTACAGAAGTGCAATAACCACTTACACTGTCACCCCTGGAGAGGTCTCATTTATGACAATGGAGTAATCAGGGTACCTGAATTTAAGTACACCCTTCAGCCAATGCAGTACAAGCACATTCAACTCATTTGGATGTTAGACTGATTATTTTCTCCCATACAATTCACTTGGGGGGGCCTAACTACATATATCTAAATCTCCTTCAAGATAATGTCTAACACAAAATTATTTTCATGAAAAGGTAGTTGATTTCTCAAATACAAAGAGCACAACATATTATGTTAGGAAACCAGCTGAACATCCAACATTCCAGCATTTGACTTGAGCTGAGGTTTAACATTAACAAGGTCTCTATTTTCTGCTTGCATTTGGACCACATTAAATAGGAACAATGTTGTGCCTGCACTGACATTTGGAGAGATCCCACTGATTTTAACGAGATGAGGATTTCAGCCTACATATCTAAACACCTGACTGACTGTTATAAATATCTCCAAATTGCCCACACTTTAATTCTCAAGTGAAGGCATTTATTTATTTCAATTCTTAACAAAATTATACATGCCTGAATAAATTTTTAAACCTCTGAGGAGAAGAAAGGAAGGGGAAGTAATTTTACCTGATACTAGATAGGCACACTGTGGGCAATTGCATTTGAACCAGTCTCTCAATACATCTGTTACAGTCTACAGAGAGCAGTGGACATCCAAGGGTACAATTTACCTTATCCTTTTCTTTACAGAAGTTTTACTTACTATGAAATTGATCACATTGAACAAGTGCCTGTACAGAAAATCCAAGCATCAGGCTCATCTGTAAATATCTACTTTGTCCTTAGTGATCTGACTTGCTCCTACCAAAAATATGGTCACACTGGAAGACAGCTACAGACAAAACCACAAAACTTTTATAGATCATGTAGTAACAAAACTCAAAATGCACTTTGATAATGCTTTTTTTACATTGTTTTTGTTACGTGTTTTTCTTACATGATAACACTAAGCTCACAAAAGTTGAAGTAGAGTCTTCAAATGATGGCTATTTAAAGACCTGAGTAAAAGATTCACAATGGAAAGTCTTTTACTGAATGTGAATCTCACTGTGATCTGGTATTAGGACCAGTTGAAAATGAAATGTTTGATGGGTATGAATAAAATCACTGCAATTGAAAACAGCACACAGGACTTTCCATGCCCCATTTCGTTTTGCTTGAATTTGGCTCAGGGTTCAATCCAAGTGATACAAAATCTGTGTTGTTTTATGTGATAATCCCATCGTTCTCCCTTGGCTCTTTTTAGGCACACAGGTTATAAAGCTGCCTAGGCTTCAGCCCTGTGAGCCAAACTCAGAGTCATCCACAAACTCAACAACTTGACTCACACTACAGTGCAATTTGATCAAGGCCTATGGGATGCTTCTCATATGGTCCACACTGTAGAGAAAAGACTGGACTACTAACTAGCAACAATTATCTGTTCTTTTGATTGCCTTAGTAGAAAAAACACAGTTATGGCTTCAAAATAGCAAAGAGTAGACCTAAAATAGGTATGGAGGCAATTTCTTTATGGTTCCACAATGAACTCATTAGTCCATGCATGGATGTACAGACCAGGCAGGGATAAATTCACTAAGGGAATAAAAGGTAAGACTACTCTTATTTAAAACTATATGGAGAACAAGAAAGTACCACTGAAAAAGGGAAAATATTCCTGAAAGAAAAAAACACTGCTTTTTCTCTTTTTCAGCCACAGGCTAATTCCTTACAGCCAAAGAATGCCCAGAAATTGAAGCGTTAGTCTTCATACAAACAAATAAGGATGAATTCAACTACTGCAACCCAAATTCTAACAACAATACAGAAGCTACAGTGAGCCCAAGATCATCAGTCTAATACTTTATCTGCAACTGACTGAAAATCAAATGAATTGGCAATTAGCATTTTTCAACATTATAGTCTTCATAAGCATTAACTGCTTTGCCTCAGTTTGCATGGTTTCCTGAAGAAGTATGTTTCTTAGCTGCAAGTGTCCACTGCTTGTCTATAAAAAAGAAATAAAATTTTAAAGTGTTCTTTTTAAAAATTTAAGACCTTTTAGTCTTTTTTTAATGTTACCTAAGAAATAAAAGCTTCTATTATACTGCTTAATTTATTCATGGCACACTGCTTTTTATATATTGATTAACATTACCTTTTACAGAACATTTCAAGTCTGTGTAGCTAAGCAGAAAGCATATGATCTAAATTAATTCCATTTTTATCAATGAATTTTAGTGAAAAAGCACAGGCCTCTGGGCTGTAAAGCCTGAATGAACTTTTCTCATGTGCAGAGATTTCATTTTAAGTAAAATGCTGTCCTTTTCCAAGTGACCATAAAAGTTTGAATTAATGCAAATATATTCTTGATTTACCAGGTTCCCCACTGTAGTATTTGGTGTTCACTAGAAACCTGAGTTCAGAGAAGAAATTCATATATTTCCCCAGCACAGCCCGAGAGTAAGTGCACCACAAAGCATCTCTTCCAGTCACCTTGTAATACGTGCTTCTCTTGGGTTTATTTCATTAAAAATATCTGGCATTATCAGAACATATTGCTATTTTTAAAGTCAGTATTTCAGCACAAACCTCCACTTGTTCTGCTAGAATATATATTTATTTTTAAACCTAAGGAGGCGGAGTACTGCAAGACGGTGGAGATGGAAACTTCTGCATGTAGTGTCTGGTTCTGAAATTACTTCCTTCATAAAATCATTCAGCTTTATCACATATTTGGTACTCAAGGTTGTGTATTTTTGTACCACACTGCCAGAACCAGTTCGTCAGAATAAACCCAGACCAGTTGTTACTCCAACCACAGACTCATTGCAATAAAAGACAGGCTTATTATGGAACCTCTTTATGTTAATGAAAAGGTCTAAATAATGAGTTGAGTGACAGATAAATACTTAAATAAATATAGGAAATGTTTCTATTTTGTTAACGAGGTTCCTGAAAGAGCCATCTTCAGCTGGCACTGAAGTTTTCACTGAAAACATGTAAAAAGATTCAATATATTCACCAGGAAATACAGTTTTAAACAATTTTACAATTACAGACAGCAGCAGGATGTCTCTGCAGCATAGTCAGGATGGACATTTTACAGCTGACACTGCTAGACAGACATACATGAACCCTTTACTGAGGGACAAAATAAGCTATCAAGTGAGGATGAAAAATACCTCAGAAAAAATGTTTAAAATTTTGTTTGAGCCATGGTTGGAACTGCACTAAGATAAAAGAAAGCAAATATTTAGTTAATTAGGATATGAGAAGTTCTTGAGTGAAAACCCATTCACAAAATATCAGATTGTCCAGTCAATACAAAACTGATCTGGTTTTACTGAATGAAAACAAAATAATGGCAGTGTCCATTATTAAGTTCTGAGGAGGAAAAAAAAAAAAGGCACAAATTTGATTATTTTGACGTTTTACCTCTGAACTATGAAAGAATTCTCTTTCTAATGTTCATTTCAATGTTCACAGAAGTTGCTCCTTTCTCCTGTACAGCATTCCACGAGCAAATAGATTAATTTCCACACAGAACAGGTAAAGAGTTTACCACCTGCACGCAGTAACCCGACCCATATAGAAGACTAATGGGTTTTGCTGACAACAAAAGGGAATTTGGAAAACCTTTGGCCTTGACATCACAACTCCTAACTTGCAAGAGAATTCTTCACTGATGTAATTAGTCTTATCTACCTCGCCTGGTCTGTAATGGTTTGCTGTGCCCCTGCCACAGAGGTAACCTTTACACAATAATCAGGACATCAAGGCGAATCACTCTCACATCTCGTTTACAGGAGCTATTTCTTCCCTGTGCAGTCTGATGTCTACCATCAGCCTGATCAGCCCCTTTTCAAATACCCCAGGACATCTGCCTTCACTTCCTACCATGCAAATATCCACTTACCAAACAAGCTACCCTGTGAAAATCCAGCACAGGTCCTTCTGCTGGAGTGAGAGTAAGAGGAGCCTACAATTTTTAAAAAGGAAACTACATTGAATATTTTCCTCTGCCCTTGGTTGGACTTAAAACTTAATGAACACCATCAGTATTAACACCTTCAGAAAAGGTTTCACCTCTGGTCTAGCAAATGATGATCAAGATTTTCCCAGGCACCCTAGGGGAGCTTTCTCTGTTGATTCCGCCTTCATTTGACCCTCTTCCCACTAGATTCCCTCTCCCCAGTCCTCACAGCTGTGTTCAGAGCAAGCGCTGCCTGTGCAGTCCGGTGCTCTGCAAGAACGGCTCTGCCCCCAGAAACGCGGCCGCCCGCCGAAATCGTCCCGGGGCACCCTGCAGGAAGGTCCCTCGCTGTGTCCACGCCCGACTCCGGCGACGGCCCCGGCGAGCGGGCGATCCCCCGGGCGAGCACCGCTCCGCATCCCGCTCTCCATGTCCCGCTCTCCGTACCCGGCGCATGGCGCGCCCGTGCGTTCCGCACAGCACTCGGAACAGCGCACCGCGAACCGCACCCGCGCCCTCCGCACAGCACAGCGCGGCCAACTCCGCGGACCCTGCACAGCATCCCGCACAGCACCCCGCACAGCACTCCGAACAGCATCCCACACAGCACCCCGCACAGCATCCCGCACAGCATCCCGCACAGCATCCCACACAGCACTCCGCACAGCATCCCGCACAGCACTCCGCACAGCATCCCGCACAGCATCCCACACAGCACTCCGCACAGCACTCCGCACAGCATCCCGCACCGCGTTCCGCACCGCGTTCCGCACCGCACTCCGGTCTCTGCCTCTCCACCCCTCTCCGCCTGCCCCCGGCTCGCACCGCCGGGAGCCGACAGCCGGCCACGCACCGGCTTTCCGAGCGGCTCCTCCGTGCTTTCCCGGCTCATCGCGTGCTCGGCACCTTTCCCGGCCCGTGGAAGGGCTACCGCAGCCAGGCCGGCCCCGCCCAGCGGAGGGGCCCGGGGAGCGCCCCCGGGCTGGGCGAGCCGGCTCTCCCCGCGCAACTCCGCGACCATCGCCCATCACCGCTGCGCTTCTCCCTTGAAGGGAGCCCCCTATTGTTCTCCACTTTACTTAGCCGAGCGATTTATTATTTTTGTCTCTTCCCAGGCTCATCCGTACCCCAGCTGGCGTGTGCTGTGAAGGGATTCCGGCACAGCCTCGTCGCGGCTCTCCCCGCAGCCTCGCTCCTTCAACGAGCGGCCGTAGGACGGGTTTGAGCTGCCTCCCGCCGCGGCCTTGCAGCCGAGGCGGCCCGTGGGCGGGGAACGGAGGGCACATGCGGATCTCCCGGCTGGAGCCAGGGCTCCGCCGGTCCCCTCCGAACCCTGCCCGGCCGGGAGCGCTGCACCTCCGTCAGCGGCGATGCAAAAACAAGCGTCGCCTTTTATTTCCAGCCGCCGGTGATTCCTTCATCTCCTTGCATACACTGGTCAGCTTTAATGCGCTTCTGCTCCCCCCTCGATGCAAACCTAAGTCTCTTTTAATGAATCCCTGGTCCCAGAGGTCAGAAGCTTGCAAACTGCAAAATGCCAACACCGGGTTTCAATGCACTTTTTGTCACTGACTGATTTTTATTACTTGAGTTGTGTTGTACGGTTTTTGTGTTTGGTTTTCTTATTTCTCTGGTTTTCGTTGCTGCTGCTGTTGGTTGGCTTGTCTGGTTTGGGTTTTTCTACCGTGTCATACATTCACCTGCCAACACTTCGCATTCCTGCAACCAGCACATGCCAGCGCTGGGGATGCTGCTCCACGGCGAGGACAGTTAAGCCTTTGCCTCGTGCCGGCGCAGCCTCTCGCCTTCTTCCTCGGGGGAAGAAGCCCCCGGAGCTCGGCGGGAATCCTCCTGCCGCTTCCCTCCCCAGGGGCGCGGCGATGTCTCCGGCGGAGCCAAGGAAGCTGAGCCCACCCGGCAAGGTATGGGCGGGCGGCACCTCGCCCGACCCTGGCCCCGGAGAACTTGGCGGCGGCGGGCAGGGCTGGCCCGTGCCCCCGGAGCGGGGCAGCCCTCTCTTCCCTCCTGGCCAGAGAAACGTGAACAAGGTGGCGGACAGCGCGGGGGAACCCCTGTGTCTCCCTCCCCCTGGGGCTGGGAGAACACCCGGGTAAGACGGCCAGGGGGAGACCTCACTGCTCGGGAGCTCCGAGATTCTCACTCTTTGCTCGCTGCTGTGACGGCACCGTGTCCGGGATCTCTTTCGTTAGTTCTGATTGGGGGAGGATATCGACAACAAAAATGATAAATAATTAACGCAAAAAAATAAAAGCTCCCGGCGCCACGAAGCAGGCGGAGAGGACTGCCCGGGATTCCCAGCCCGAAAATCTTAATTGAGGCAAAACGCTCATTATTTGCTTTCTCCTGTCAGCTTAAAATAAGAACTAAAGACGACACACATAGATACACAAATACCTTGATCGAAAAGAGTTGCATATCCATATTACTGTGGAGGTGCCTGGAATTGTACTCGGTGACAATCGGGAATAGCATGAGGTAATTTCTGTACAAGCCTCGTCTCAGACAGCTTCCCTCAGCAGCTTAATATGCGAGAGCTTAGCCTGGGACAGGTATCCAGGAGAGCGGTTTCTGTCGTGCTGTTTAACACTCGCGAAGAGCCAAGCCGAAGCTGCTCCACTGACTCCTTCCTCACTTCTCCTCCCCTCGCCTAAAAAAAAAAAAAAAAAATCCACAAGGTAACTTTTTGGGGTCAGTGGCTCAGCCCCCGTGACTATACCAACCCTCCGCTGCCTTGCCGCTCAGTCGCAGCGGCGGACACACGCACCGGTCCGGCCGAGCTGTTCACAGCCAAGCAAGAAAACACCCCAGCCCCCGCCCCCGGCCCGGCCCCCCGCGCCGGCGGAGCGGTCCTCGCCAGGAGCCCACGGCTCGGGGCCCCCGGGCGCCGGCGGGAGCGGCACGAGGCTGCCTGCGCTTACCGCGGCTCTGGCGGGACGGGCACGGCACGGAACCGCGGGGCACACCACGGAACGGCTCAGCACGGCGGGGCGCGGCTGGGCACGGCTCAGCACAGGGGGCGGGCTCGTAGCCACACTTGTAGCTGTTCTTGGTGCTGAAGGAGGTGACGCTCCTCGGCTCGGCTCGGCTCGGCTCGGCTCGGCTCGGCTCGGCTCGGCTCGGCTCGGCTCGGCTCGGCTCGGCTCGGCTCGGCTTAGCACGGCTCGGCTCCGCTCGGCTCCGCTCGGCTCCGCTCGGTTCCATGTGAATCCCCCGCTGGTCGCGGGCTGCGGCTCCGCCCTCCCCGGCACAGCCGCTCCGCCCGGGGCGCGGTGCCGCGGGATTTCGGGGCGGAGGAAGCGCTGTGGGTAAAGGCTGAGGCTGTGGCAGTGGGGAGCGGGAGCGAGGAGCGGGTCAAAGAGAGGGGCACCGGCGCGGGCCGGGTCTGTTTAATGCGGTCTCCCCCAGGGTGCGGAACCTCCGTGCCCGTCCCGCCTTCCGCGGGCGGCGGGGTCCCCCGCCACAGGATCGATGACACAGGATAAGATTCCCGACGCTCTCTGTCCCGTCCCCGGTTTTGGCTCGCGGCTCTGATGCCGGGTGGCGGAGCTCCCGTTTCTCCCCCGACACCGGGGAGGTTTCGGCAGCGCGGAGCCAGGGCCACCCCGGAGGGTAAGGGACACAGCCGGGAGCAGCTCGCCGCAAGGCTCGGGAAGTTTGCTCCGCTCCCAAAGGCTCTGCCCACCACACGAGCGCTGCACAGGGACGCCCCACGCCAGGCGGGAGCGCCCGGGCCGGCCCCGCGGAGCCGCGGGAGCGCAGCCCCGGCGGGGCCGCTCCGCCCGCCCGGGAGCGCCCGCTCAGCCTCGGTGAGAAGGTTCCACCTCGAGGGCGCTGCCCGCAACTGCACCCGCGGCGCCGGCCCCGCACGGCTCGGCTCGGCCCGGCTCGGCCCAGGCCGTGCCACCGGGCTCCAAACCCCGCGGGCAGGACGGCCGGTTCGTCAGGCTCCTGACATCAACCAGATCTTTTCCAGCTTCCCATTTCATGCTAGTCTGGACTACTTTCCTTAAAAGGAATAACATTTTGCTTTGCTTTGCCTAGGGCTGTCTCATCAAGGAATTCCAAGAGTGCCCAAATATGTCCAACCAGTGCTTCCATGATCATCTTTGTTGTGTGTTACTGCTCGTGTTTATGTTAAAGGCCTGCCTCAAGCAAACCACAGGATTCAGACAATGCTCGATGAGTCATTCAAGCCCATAACTTCTCTTATGGAAAAGGTCTTTTGCAATTGCAAAATGGCACTGGGAAAACAGCCAGGTCTCAGGCAGGATATATTATCTCATGTTTGCATTCGTTTTTTCTCAAAACCTTCCATGACAGAAGATGCAGGAGATGTTGTTTCAATGATCTATCTCAGAAATCAGGAATACAGTCATATAAGTGACTCTATGTCCTGATGTTCAACCATGAGCAAAATTCCATTCAATAGCAGATATCCTCCTTTATTCCCATCAGGAAAATTAGGCATGCATGAGTTATCATCAGTGTTGAATAGACCAATTTCCAACTGCATTTATATTTTGCCACTCCAGCAGCTTAACAGAAAGTGTAGCAAAGCGAAACCAAGTGATATCCTGAGGGCACAGGTGATGCCGGCACTCTTATGTGAATCTTGCAGCTGGAGAAGAAGGCTGAGGTGAAAAGACTAGGATACAGAAACGTCCAATGTGCTTCCAACTTGGCCACCAACCTGAATGTAACCTGATGTGTCCCCCTATTTCGTCTAGCCACATCTTTCCTGTAGTACCATTTTGAGGGCCTTAAGGATATATCTTTTACACATATTTACAGTGAGTACCACAATGGCTTTTTTGTGGGAATATGATAAATAAATGCATAACTGAAGTTTGCTGTGTTTTAACTAAATTCAAGCAGAGAAAATTAATTGGCAGGGGGATGGGGGGGAAGATATTAAGAAGCTTCACATGAAAATGGCCATTCCATGAGGATAGATGACACAGCAGCATAATTCAGCATCCATAATTCTCTGAGCAGGATTCATTGTGAACGAAACCAAACAGTAGCTAATGCCAGTTTGTACAGAAAACTAATGTCAGGACTGGTGACAACTACTACCTGCACAAGTAACTTGGAAAGCCAGAAATCCAGTTCTGGAGACCAAGCTGTCATAAAGGAGATCTTAAATTACCTTTTTTAATTTGTGAACTCCTGGCTGTCACAGGCAGCATCTGACATGTTACAAGACTGGCAGAGCCTGCAAAAATGGATCACAGGGGCACGACCTGAGAGGCTGCAGATTTAACTACCGTCTGTAATAAGTGCTTACTGTAAATATCTCTTTAATGCCAAGCAAAACCAATGCATCAGTCAATCTCTGTGTCTCTTTTTGTCTTCCACAGAAGATGTTGAACCTCTGGATAGCCAAGCAGGGATTTCAGCAAAGTAACTCATGTTCCAATGGCCCTCTTCCATAACCACAATCAACAGCACAGTTCTTAATGGCATTTAAATGGAGCTGATTTTTTTAAAACTTTGAAATGGTGTGAAGACACTCTGAATTCTGGATGAGGTTTTTGTTGCTACTTAGATGAGAAACGTGACTTTCTGAGTTATTCAAACATGGGAATTAAACCCACAAAGGCAATAAAACCTCTTGAATAATCACTGTTCAGCAAAAGCTTGCTGATTAATAGCCATTAAAGAATACAGAACCACAAAGTCATTGACTTTCATTAAAGTGATAGTGGATACTGCTGGGTTCTGAGTTACAAGGTGCTACAGAAAAAGTGTGTTTGAATTTTTCAAGAACCATAATCATTAAAGAAAAGAACTTGAAACTTGGGTGCTTTGTGTGTACTACTTATAGACTACTATTTTTTTTACAAATTTTATTATAGTGGAGAAAAAAGAAAAGGTGGATAAAAGGCACTTCACATCAGTAACTATTTCAGAAAGCATAATCTGGAGGCCAAAGAAAGTGTGCAACCATCTGCTAAATAGAATATACCTTTATATGGTCCTAACTGTGGCTTATTTCAAATAAAAGTTTTAGCAGTGAACAGGAGATGTAAAAGCTTAAACTTTAAAAAGATAGCCATCATGTAGGAAAGGCAACCTGGTTTCCAGGCAAAATGTTTTCAGAATCAGAATATTTTCAGTTTCTAATTTCCAAATCTGTCTAACAAACTCCAGTATGCTAGAAGATTTTAGCAGCTGGAAACCAATGTTCTGCTGGAAGGAGCAGCACAGGAACACTGTTTGACAAACGGGTTTTTGAAACCCATTTACCACAGCAGAGCAGGTCTGGTGGCAGCAACCAAAGTCAGCACATCCCAGAGATTGCTAGACAAGTCACAATGCTGAGGCAAGTCTGAGGTCAAGCCAGGAAGTCAAGCTGGAAGACCAGAATCTTCATTAGAGGGGCACATGGCAAGGCGCAAGCATGGCTGAAACAGCTCTGGAAAGGGCAAAGAAGGAATATCAGAGCTTAATAAAGCTCTGGGGAGCCCAAAGGAGATTTCTTACAGCTTTCTCACGAAGCTGTCTCCTCAGCAGCCTCACCCAGGGTCACACCATTGCATCGTGTCTGAGTTGCCTTGACCGCTTGCCAAAGCCATGGGAGCAGAGTCTTGGCCCTCATTTATATACTGGTCAAAGTCTTGTGTCATATTCTCTTATGTCTCCTTTTTCTGCACAGAGCTAGAGGATGACAGTGACACATCTCTCCCAAACATGTCATAAGACTTGACAGATTTTCTTAATGCACAGTATAAGAATTTGCCTCTCAATGTGATTGAAATGTGAAGGAGACACATCTGGAAGCCAAAAATGCTGGACACATACCGCATTTAAGTGAAGGATATAGTATATTTATGAATCAAATACAGTGTTTCCAAAACACAAGTGGATGACGAGCCTGCAAAATACTCTCCCACACCAGCTAGAACACTGAAGTCAGTAGTGAGGGTTGTGAAGCAAAACATTTGCTAAGGAGAAGAGACCTGATGCTAATTTACTACAAATTACAACACCCCCAAATGAAGTTATCTATTCTTACACCATTATAATGAGGACAGTCTCCACTGGAATGTCCTCTATTATAATGTCTATACAGTTTTATATTGATAAAGTGTCTATAGAGGTACTAAGTTCAGCTGCCTCTAAACCCCTAGTCTTTTGTTTTGTCCTTCAGTAAAGGAAAAATGTAATAATGTTTAAGAATGCCTTTCACTCTAAGCCACTTTACAAAAACTGATAAAAAGCTATATATAGTGATTAGTTCACCAGCCTTTGAAATGCTGACATCTTTGAGGTGAGGTACAAAAAAGGTTTATAAATCAGAAAGACAAGCCACATCACCTTTTCAAAATGTAAGCCATAAACTTTCCTCTTAAATGACAGCAGATGGATACAGCTATTTTACACAGCTGTAAAAAAAATTTTAAAAAATTGTATTTATATACCCTTCTTTGCATACAATGTCATTTGCCAAAAAGCAAGTGGAGTTGATCAGGCTCTGCCTTGTTCCAGATACCTTGTTGACTTTTGTCAAAATCTCCTCAGTTAGCAATGCATGGAAATAGCTAATTTTCAACTCTGGTATTCCTATCATTTTTATGGACAGCAGAATCTGGCAGAAGACTTTTCTAAACAAAGTGTGCAAAATCTTTGTGTACTCCCTAGATAAAAAAAAAAAAAAAAACAAAAACAAAAACAACTCAAGGCTTGACATAAAGTAAACATTGATTCTACTTTTAATACTACCTATTAGACAACCAGAAAACAAACCATTAATCCATTGTCTGGACTTCAAGATGTTATTTTGCACAGCCATTTCTTTTCATGGCTTGTTGCAGAAGCAACAGAATTGTAGCTCTAGGAATCATTAAAATCATGAATGAAGACTCACTTGAAGCAAAAAAAAAATCCTTTTTTTAAGTGTAAGTTTAAACATTGCAAGACCCACCCTCATGCAGCAGGGAGAGCATTTTTGATGAGGCTCTGAGGATTCCCCTACAACCACGGCTTCCATACAGTGTCCATACAGGCAGCACATACATACCCAGCTCAGCATTTGGCCTGAAGTTATTCTCTAAGTGGATATGTAAATCCACAAGGTTGATGTGAGGTACATTATGGTGTCACTTCACGTGCCCAGATCCATCAGAATAAGCACAAGTGTGCCCTATTAGCCAGTTCCTCTTGAAACTATTCTGTAAGAATCATGTAAATATATTTTTGGGTTCTCAGAAGTGACTTCTTGAGCAAAATACACAGGTCTTCAGAGAGATTCTCAAACATCTAAGATGTAAACTCCTGTATTTAAAGCATTCCTCTAAGCTCCCTGTGTAAAAGAAGAATATAGAAATGGAAAGAAAGAGCTCCTTTCCAGGCAGTGAGTCACCTGATATTAGCATAGACGTCTAAATAGACCATGTAAGTCGTGCCTCAGAAGTGTCTTTTTCTCTGCATGAACTATAAAAAGAGTCTAAACAACTGGCTCAGATGTAAATATCTGCAGATGATCAAAGTGAGGTGAGGTACATCCACCACTGGAGCATGGGAAGGTGCAGTCAGACAGCAGGTCAGGCTCAGGCTCTGAGAGCACACACCATGTTCATGACCAGTTTCCTGTACCTGTTCTGGTGGTAGCTAATGCTCCAGCATTAATGAGCCCTTCCTCTACCGTTTCCACAGTGAGCTGCTATTCAAAATGGTCTTAAGAACTCAATCAACTCTGTGCCAAGTATATTAAAAGCAAAAAACTGTATTTATTAAGAAGCTACATATTTAGAAGGAAACAGTTCTGCATTTTTTTTTTCTAAAACTTAATTGGTGCAAAATCAAGCAATCATTTCAATTAACTGCCTGTGAAAAAAAGCCAGGATTCAGTGATTTGCTGACCTTTACGTGAACAAGATGTAGTTAAGCTGCTGCTAAGATTCACACATGATGACTTTTTACATCCATATGGTACTTTGTGGGGGAGGTCATGTTAACATGAACTCTTCATCATGAGCTTTTGAAGTAAGCCTTCCAGTTTTCCCTTCTTATGATGTGCTTTGTTTAATGTAACAGAGCAGTCTAAGGGCTCATGGACTGGATTCCTCTCAAGGAAAAACAGAAGCTGAAGTTGCACTCTAGGACTGCACCCAAGGCCTTACAATGACTGTCAGGTGATCCACATGTGATGTGGACATCAACTCATCAGCACCAAATATTTTGCTCTATAGACCTGTGCTGGCCCATGTGACTTGTTAAGTTAAATATAGCCCATGCCAGATTGAGGTTACAGTCTTGAAAACTCTCTCAGTATTGCCCTGAGGGCCAGAGCTGAAAGACTGCACTGAAGCTTTAAGAGAGCTAGATTTTGTAACTAATTAAAGGCTAGCATGATGCATGACATGTTTCACAAGGAAGTTTCACACTTCATTTAATAGTTACCAGCTGTAAATAATGTACACAATTCTATCTTGTGTTTATAAAGTGAAGGTAGAACTTTTTTAATACTCTGGAGGATCAGAAAACTTGTGTGTAACTGTATTTGCTGTAGGTTCTGTGCGACTGAAACAACAAACTCCCTATCAATGTTGTTGGGAAGCAGATTAACTGTACAGTGGACACAATATTCATCCATTGTTGTGCTCTGCATTTCTAGTTTGGAAATTACATTAATTTGTCAATGATCAGGTCATCTTAATAAAGCCCTTCATTGTTTAAACTGTCAGTAAAGTACAAAACAATGAATGGTTTATATGCTCAGTCAAGAATGACCATTTGTAATGTATTCTCATGATAATGACATTTTCTTGTATTAAAAAATAACCTAGGATATCTAAAAGCCACTTAGACATGTCATTGGTATTAAGGTTAATGATTTATTTTCCTGTGCTCCATTGCTTAACTCTGACCTGAAGACAGGTAACCAACAGGTAATGGTATAATTAGGTGAGTATTGTACCAGACACTGATGATGCTTCTGCAGCAGAAGCATCACTAGTTCTTAAATGCTACCTCATTGGTCTTGTTGGGCAGCTCGGGAATGGCACAGACCTGTTTCAGTGTGAAATACAACTACCACTTGTAAATACAACTACACTTGTAAAACTTAACAAAGATTTTGTGTATTTATTAATGTCTCTAGCTGTTTCTCCTATATTGCCTTGTGTTTCCCCTCAATATTAACTCTCAATGCCCACAAAGGTGTTACTACAAAAATATGTGTGCCTATCGCCCAATAAAACAGGTAAAATTGAGGAAAAACCTTCTGAACTCAAACTGAAGCTGTTTCCCTCAGTAGAAGAATTAATTCAAGAATCCAGCCAAGAGCTTTCAAGAAATAAAACATTCCTCTGGGAACATAGTATCTGTGTACTTAGACTGAGGACAATTTAGGTGCAAAGTCCATAGTCTAAATCTTATTTGGCAGACTAAATTAGAAATGCTTGAACATTAGAAGGAAGATGAAATAAGCAATGAATGACATAAACATCAAATAAATAACTGAGGATCAGACAAAATATATTTCTTCTTCATTATTTTTTTTACCCTAAGTGCTATTACCTTGCTTTGTTATTGGTTTTGTTGCTTTGGGTTGGTTGTTATTTTGTTTTTTTAGTTTGTATTAAACACCTTTAAAAAAGGAAATTTGCAAAAAAAGGGCTGGAGTTATGTAAGAAGATAAACTGATGGAAGCTCCAATCCTGCATCTACGCTATGTCATAGCCATGTCATTTGCCATGACAGAAGCACATGAAGACATCCTTTTCCTGACTCCTTGCACCCAGTGATTGAAACCAGCACGCCCTGAAATCAAGACCCTGCCCTAATTTCAAACATGCTCCAGGATGGGTTTCATTGCACATGTCTATATTTGCATCTTTGCTTAGGCCTGTTATTCTGATGCAAGCCTCTTCTTCACCACTGCTCACACCACTCAGATTGGACCACAGAGTTGTCTTGGACCAAACCAACAGGATCACCCTGGGATGAAGCCAAAGCACAAGCCATGTCCCAGCTCCACTGGGCAGCCAGACCTCATCACCACACTGGTCCTAACCCCAGGTGACAGCCCTGGAGCAAGGAAAGTGTGGACAAAGGGCCCTAGTCCCCACACCAAGGATCTGCTCCTGCTGTGCTAAATGACTTGCTCTACTCATCTTCTCACCCTCTCTTGTGCAGTTTCCTGCTTCAGGTCAAAAAACACCCACTAGGGCAGAGAGTGTGTTCAAGAAAGAGCCCAAACAGATGTGCTGACTGGGGGCAATATTCCTTCTTTTGCTCAAGCACCTCAAGGAGGCTGTAGAGAATGCCCCAGTTCTCTTCAGTTGCAGAAATGCTGCATAAACATTGAGAAAATAATAAAGATTTAAATCCGTTTCAGGCCAGGAGGGATATTTTATCCTATAATGATTATGTATTGAGGTGTCCCTAACATCTCTTTTCATTATTTTTGCTTCACAGAAAAATTTAAAATCTTGTACTCATTCTAAATCAGAGAAAAAAAAAATGTTTTAAAATATCAATAATTTTTTGTGAGGATAGATCCACATAAGCACTATTGCTAAGTTTTGGATGAAAGCCCATAGAAAAAATGACTGCAAACTACTTCTGCCACTTCTATTTCCTAATATCAGGGGGAAAGTCATAAAAACAGTACATAGTGGTTTATAGAAACACTAGTTTGTTGATCAACAGAAACACTATTAATCATATTATTTCAATGGATTTATGAGTAAAAGACTTAAAATTACTTTTCTTTCCTGCAGTTGCACTGTATTCCAGTATAAGTGTAAACTGTAACCACTAAAATCTTAAGTTATACTTCAGATATAGCACTGCAAAACATGCAATGCTTCATGCTCATTTTGAAATGCAGAAAAACTGGATTAAAATATGTTAAGCATGTTAATGTATCTTTATTGCTTCTGAGCTTTTAAAACCTTAGCACAGACTCTTGTTTGAAATTTTAGACTCATGAAGCAATTAGCAAAAATAAACTTCATTAGCTTTAGCACACATTGAATGAGCTTGTCCATATTTAAAAATAACTGGTTTTACAACATCTAACTAGCATGTGTTGGTTACACCAGTGGTTTTCAGGCTAGCGTTTGCAGGTCACAGGTGACGAGATGCTAAATGTATTTATCACTAAACTGAATAGTGCACCATGATCTGTGACAAGTTTTGGAGTTTGACAGTGATCCTCCAGGAAGTCCAGGAGCCACAATTCACATGCCCCACTGGATTAGGCATATAACAGCAACCCTAAGCTTTTTTTTCAAACCAGGATGAGAAATAGTCCTCTCCAGAGCAACCACTTCATCCTGAAACAGATAACTTAAAAAAGGTGGTAAATGACTGATAGATGTCACAGTCTCTCTCCATTCACTACAGAGGGAGTCTCAGGAAATTAGCTTTAGTCTAGACCTCACTGCCCTCAATGTCCCCCTCCATAACCTCAGAACAGACAGCTCAGATGCTCCTGCTCTGAGCCTTGGTTTCTCTGCCTCTTCATGCCAAAGGGCTGCCTCTCCTCCAGGAGCTTGGGAACAAAGAGGAAAGCACAGTCTCACACCACCCAGGACCAGGCATGGGGCACACCTGTCCTCTCAGTGCAGGGAGCACGGTCTCAGTGGTACCAAGGCTGCCATTGCACAGCTGGGCTGTGTGTGTGCTCTGACTACACAGCCCTAAGTGTCAGTGTCAGACTGGGCATCTTATCTGACCGCTTCCACCTAAACCCAGCCTCTGTCCCATCTGGATCACTGTCAGCACAGATATATTGGTACTCACATAGCTGAAACAGAGGAGCTCTGCAGCCTCACATACTCTGGAGAAAGGAAATAGCAGCACAAAACTTAATTGGAAGCAGGGTTCTACGCTGATTCAGCACATGAGATTTTCTTCCTGCAAGCCCACAGGGGCCATGAAAATCTTGCACAACACCTTCCAGAGATGAATCTGAAATTGAAGCAAGCTTGTGCTGGTGTACAACACATCGATATTCTTTAGCAGATTTCCAGAAGAGGGTCCATTTGGGTCCAGGTTTCTCAGTGCAATATAGCTGTATCCCATGAACTACGTATTGGATAAAAAGGATTTTAATGCTTAACACTCATAACTGCAGCCTTGTTGAAGAACGTTTGACTCAAGCACACATCACTGGGATTCTGTAATGCTTCTGCTTTTGAACTGAAATATAAAGTTGTCACATCAGCCATGAAAAGAGTTTAATTGACTGAAAGGAATTTAAGACTAAAACATATACACATTTGCTAAAACAAAAAAAAGTAATCTGGTATGTTCCAGTTAAAAATATGCTTTTACAATTAAATTTAAATTCTCTAGAGAGGTTAATTTGGTTAATGTAGGTAATTTTTAAAGCTCATTCTCAGTGGAGCAAAATTTAATTTTGTGATTAAATGAACAGTTAATAGAGACATTCAGATTTTTCCCCTCATACATTTGATGTTTGCTTGAAGATTTTTTTCTTAACAATCATCCCTTCAAAACAGCACTGCCTTCAATGAGTATTTAGAACACATGCAACTTATTAAAAACTTAAGCCCCAGGTTATTACATTTGCATCCATTACAACCTTGCTTTGAGAAATGGCTTTGCTAAAATAACATGTTTTAATCGGCTGGTACTACTTGCTTGCATAAAGACTAGAGGGGTTAAACAATTTTTTTAATTTAAAAGTTATGCAGTCATTGGTAGCTATTGAGGACATTCTTGGTACTAACAAGACTATTACATCCTGATGCATTGTATTTGATATCACAGTGCCTGCATGTGCCATGTAACACAATATATATAACTCAGTAGAAAAAAGCATGAAATGAAAATGATGTGAAATAGTGTAGGGAAAGCAGAAAACTTTTCTGTGGATGTTGACTCCTTGCAAAAATCACCCTGAAATATTCTCTTAGAGTTGAAAAACGTTAACAGGCTTTTTAGGTTGGCAATAAAGCCTCATTTAAAAGTTTTCTAGACAGTAGTTTATATATGATTAAGTGATCTGTAATGCCAGGTGAATGAATAATTGATCTATTCTGGAATGACCTGAGAGATTTCTTGTTTTCAAGCCTGATCAGCCTGATACCCACACCATCCATTTACTGCTTCTAATGTTCAGCAGACTGTTCTATAACTCTGCCAGGTTCAGTTCTGCAGCTACAATTCAATCAAAAAGTCATGTCAGGGCTCAGAGTTGTATTAGCTGAAATTAGGAATGTTGGTCATTTATTACACTTGGGGTCATATTTATCTTCTGAACTTCAGCTTTCCACTGAAGACAAATTCTCCAGGTTTTTATACCAACTAAAGAAAAAATTATTTTTATTTTATGTTTTTAATGGAAACTTAGTGCATCCTGGTTTTCATCCACCTTCCAGGTCTTTACAAGTGGTCACATATTTCACAAGAGTTATGGCCCAAATCACAAGAGCTGTCAGCACTGATATTTACCCATCAACATTACAGGGTGAACAACTGCAAAGATACATATGAAATCATTAGAAGTATAGAAGAACGGTTCTGATATTTTTCCTACCTTTTTGGGTTAGATCCAGTGAAAGATTTAAAGGTGCCAACACCTAACTTTTAGGCTGACTTCCAGAATGAAATTCAGAGCCAGATACCCAAGTTCCTTCCATAACTTGAGATAGGTCACTTTTACTGAGAAGACTCTCCCCGTTCCATTGCATCCTGCCTCTTCACAGATAAATCCTTTGGAGGCTGCTGAGCCACACCCTCTTGGCTTCACCAGGAGACTTCCAGCTGCCGCATGACTACAGTGCTTTGCTACAGCAGAGGGGCTGTGAACCTGAAGTCCCTCAGTTGGAAGAGAGCATCCCGTACATGTCTCTGCCTCCTGGGTGAGTGCTACAGGTATAAGTCCACATTTTACACATAATTACTATGGGAGACAGTTTTGGCAGTGAGCCAGGCAGTCTCATTCCAAGGGATTTTGCTTGCTCTTCTGCCTACTTTTGGGATGCACTGAAGCTTTGGTAGGGAGGCAGCATTGCAGACTGAGCTGAAGAAGATCTCCAAAGACATTTAGAAACCTTCAAGGTTAAGCAGCCATTGGGCAGGATGTTTGCATGAAAGGCACCAAGAGCTCAGTCCAGTTATCCAACTGTAAAAGGCGTTTAGGAATGTTTGTCCTGTCCAAGGGAGGTGCAGGTGGGAGATCACCACCAGCCACACAGGAGACATTCTCTCCAGAGTGGCAGCAAGAGACCAGCAGGTACACTGTAGCATCTTAAATGGAAACAGGTGACAAAGTTTTAGCAACTGAAATGAGCCTATATAATAACCAAATCCCGTATTAGGAAGAGCAAACTTTTACCATGCTTTTGGATTTTGGTACACTGAGAAGATACTATCAGCAGCAGTAAATACCAATTAGTTAGAAGTGACAACCAATTGAAAACACAAGCCCACCTATATATTCTGATACATTAATAAAATGTTATGGAAAACATTCCATGCCAAAGCACAGACCTAGTTCTGAAGCTGCACATTGTGAAGTCTGTGGGAAGTGGGAACAGAATAAAGTTAGATGTGGCTGCCTCCAATTTCACTCTCTTTTTAAGGTCAGTCAGACCATATACTAGTTTACAGCTGTAAGGACAGTGCAATCTGTTCATGGGTCTTTCTGAGAAAATCCACTAGTTTTAGAGTGAAAGCCCACCCAATGAGATTTGTAAGCAAAATAAACATCTAAACATTGACATGACTAAGTGCTTACCACAGCAGGCTGTTTGTTTTGGACACAGGAGGGAGAAAGCTTTTGCCAATTTCTGTTTAGCTTGGCAAACCCCATGGCAAGTGTAGTCACAGCAAATATATTCCCAAGCCAGATGACACACACAATTCCAGAGCTGATACAAAACGGGCTGTGGAAGACTAGAGTATAATAAAACAAGTTGAAATAGGGTGTGACAATGATAGCTTTGCATACTATTGCCCTCAAAGTATCAAAAGGATCTCTCATTTCTTTCAAAGATATGTATTACTGATGTAGTGAAGTCAAAGATGAAATTATATCCAATTTCATACATAGAAAATTGGATTTTTTTTTTTATGTCACAAATGCTGATATTGCACACATTTGCTACAACAGACTCTCAGAGAAATCAAATTCAATCACAAAACAGAAAGCAAGACATTATTTTTTAGTGACTGCATTATGTAAGCAGGAAGAAGGAGATGATATCAACTTGCCAGTTGGAAATCAATAGGAACTTGGCCTACTAGCCTAAAGGGGTTTTTTTTCTGTTGTCTTCAAGGGGATCAGTTTACTAAAATAATAATTTAATCCCATGTGCTTCAGGAATACTGGTCACTTGAAGATCTAATCATTTAAATCCTGGGCACTGTAAAACCAACATTTTATGCACATTCTGAAGTCCAAAGCACAGCATGCAATCTTTATCTGGTCAATCATACTTTCTGTCATGTGCAATAAATTGTGCTATGATCAATTCAGATACTTATGACTAAAATGCATTTGTTTTACTTAACAGACATTCTTGCTTGTGGCTTTAACAAGTCACAAGTCCATTTCCTTAGGCCAGAGGAGATTAAGAAGGCTGTATTATATATGGCTCACAAAAACAGTGAAAGAAAAACTGGAAAATTATTGCACATTTCTGCCATGTGCTGACTTTGTGCTGTACATGTTTGGCTTTTACATATTAACATACCCATTCTGGTACTTGAATCTAACAGGGCCATCAGCTACCTGTTGTCTTTTTAGTGTCATCTTCTTACCAGTCTCAAACTGCAGGTGATAGTGAGTATACCCTGACTTAACACAGCGAAGGTCCTTGCTGCAGCACGTCAAACCAAATTCAAGGCTGCAAAGTATGAAAAGGTTTATTAAAACTGGAAGTAAAGCAAATTACTCTCCCCTACTATCTTCATGCCCTTGTTGTGAAAGACAATCTTCAGCCAGGTTCTCCAAGTATGTGCACACATTTAGTGATCGCATGTTTTCCCTATTTTCCTACCATGGCTGAGGCAGTGCGCTGTGGCTCAGAAGCTGAACCAGACTGAAGAGGTAGACATATAATTTTAC
Organism: Poecile atricapillus; assembly: GCF_030490865.1. Classification (NCBI taxonomy): domain Eukaryota; kingdom Metazoa; phylum Chordata; class Aves; order Passeriformes; family Paridae; genus Poecile; species Poecile atricapillus. The sequence goes on from NC_081288.1 coordinate 56,322,194, forward strand.
AATTTTTAAACTGTAAAACTCTTTGCAAAATTGTAAAATTATTTATAACATTTTCAGCTGTTTGGAATATAATAAACAAGCACAGATGCGATCTTTTGTTTTTCAGAAACAGAAGCAGCGAGTTTGTTACCTGCAAGGTACACAGAGTCCCTCAGCACAGGCATGGGGTCAGGGTGGGCTGGGACACAGGACAGTTCTTGTTTCCCATCTTGGGGCCATGCTCAGGAACTTACCACACGCTGCCTTTCATGCTGCTTTACCCTTCTGTCTAGCTGATCACGTGCCATCAAAGATGAGAGGAAAACGTGGAAGGTCTCACCAAGACCATTCAGATTTTACAGAGGTTACAGTCTAACCTGTTTCTCCAAAATACAGTTAAACAAGTATAAAGTTTCACGTGGAACACCTTTCCCCATTGTGTATGTCCAGGTGTAACACAACTTTAGCTCAAACAGCCTCCCAGCATCTGAGAATAGGATGTGTGAGTAGTTCAGACAGCCTTAGCATTTCTCAGGAGCTAGAAGAGCCTTGTCCTTGAGTTTCTTCAAAACACAAGAAAATTTGGGAGAAGATTAACATTGATTTTTAAGAAATATTGGTATAATGTGGAAGAAAGAAAAAAATAGCAAAAAGCTAATTAGATATTAAGAAGGTTAAAAGGGATGACCTAAAGGGATAGAGTGGTATTGATTGCTCACAAAATGATGGAAGGCTGATAGGGATGCCATTTGCCTTGAGTATGGTAGCATAATTAAGGTCATTCAGTAAGAATTATACAAAACAGGCTTTGTCACACAAATACCATTACTGCAAGAGATTAGAAGTTTAGGCAATAAAGTAAATTATACCAACATAACATGCTTTGACAAACTATTTTACATCATGGTGAAGTACCTTCTGTTTTAAAACAAGTTATAAGAGTTGTAAGAAAAATAAGATGAAAAAACTCCATGAGAGTATCTAGCTCATCCCCCACTTGCAGATTCTTGAATATAAAATGGATTTCAACTGAAAATTTGGTTTATACATTTCTAAACAGAAGTATTTCAAATGGTGTTGCACACAGTTTCTACTCACAGCTCAACTATAAGAAATACCTTTATTATTGAACTGAATACAAAAGGATCACTGTAACTAGTGTACAAACTCCAGCAGCATGCCAGAAGCGATAAGAATGGGTCAGTTCCACACAGAGGCTTTGGTGCTTGAAGTGCTAGTTTCATTCAAAAAAAGAATATATGTCAAACATCCAGATCTAGAAAAGCAGTATCCTGTAATTCAATGACTTAGAGAAGAGCTCTGGTCTAAGGGAAATAGCCAATGGAAAAAAAAGCTCGTAACTGTGTGATTATGAGGGATAGTACGATCTTCAGATGTGTAAGTAAGAATGAATCTGTTACAGGTAGGACAATTGTACACTGCCCAACTGATATGAGCTAATTGGGGGTTTTTTTCCCTGATATTCTTCATCAGAAAATTCAACATTCTCAGAGGAAGGTGAAGTTTAAGTAAGAAAAGAACTTTAGAAGATGTTTTGATTTTCATGACACTTTTCTTGTGTTTTTAAATATACATGATTTGTTTTAAATTTACTATACTTTTTCACATCTTTGGTGGCATCACATCATATTAAAAATTTAAAAATTAAAACCCATTAAAAGTCAAACTGTAATGAAATGTCTCAAGTTTTCTGTAAGATTACTTTTGAGCCTACAGTTATAGAAATTGTCAATGTCTTCTCTTTCTATTCTGTTTTGGGAGAGAGAATTTCTGAAAATCCATACATTCTGTCGGCTGAGATTGTAATTCAGATATTGGAACCTGAGTCCAAATGTCAGTATTTTATAGAAAGCCAAGAAATGTTATAAACAAACCACAAGAAGGTTCCAGAGTTGCATTTCTTAAAAGCACAGTTTGAAAGCAAGGGCTTGGATGTTTTCTTAGCTTATTAGATCAACAGAAGCACAACAAAACCTAACATGAAACTCACTAGCCAAAGGAATTCCAATTAAAATAAAGGGAACATTTATTACCCATTGGAACAACTAAACTGGGATTACTGTAAATCAGTAATTTTTTGCAGCCTCTCAGATGATGTACTTTCCTAGAAGGCAAGCTTGCAGCTCAGTTACAAACACAACTCAATTCTGATCTTCTGCAGGGATGTCCTGCAGCTTGTACTGTGTGGGAGGTTCTCACAGCTCCTGGGTTTAAGCCTATGAGCACGGGAAAAGAAAAAAAGCAGCACTCAAGTCACTGCTGTGCACAACCAATGCTTGTCACATGATGCAAGAATGAGCTTCACTTACCAAAGGGTCTGACAGGGAGGAAAAGGGCCATGGTCTGAAGAGTGAAGCCCTCACTGGAGACAAGAGATGATGCGCACAGGAGATAGTGTGAAACAAGCACAGCCACACCACCTACCATACCATAGACCACCTAACCTTTCTATGAAAGTGCTAAAAAAGAAAAAAAGATTAGCAGAATTTTTTCACAGTAATGAATCATATTATAGGGAAACTTGTCTGAACAGGACCCAATGGGCGAAATTATTCCAGCTCACAACTCAGTAATGTCTCTGAAGGAGCAGAAGACAAGCCAAAACCTGAAGTACAGAGAACTAAAAGGGAAAGAGAATCAACACACACCTTGCTCTCAACACACTGAACACTTGACATCACAAAAAAGACTCCTTCCTATACAGATCACCAGCACATTGCTTTTCCTCCCCACCAGTCAGTCTTTCTGCAAGTGTAACTGCAATCTTATCTTTTTTTAAATATCACACCTGCCTGATAAATTGTTCCTCTTAAATCCATATGGTTTTAAAACAATGGTTTTACCTCAGAGCTTCAGATTAAGATATACATTTTTGTACATTGCTAATCTTTACATAACTCATGTTTCAGGAAAGCAGACCTATTAGTAAATACAGATCAAATTGTGAAACTTTATTACAGTATAAGAAATCTTTCTTAATCTAGGTAAAAACCCCTCTTCTTAGACCATCAATCATAAGCAAATTTTTTCCATTAGTATCAGATAAGCAATCATCTTCCTGATTTACTAGGAATTCAATAAATACAGCTAACGTGTATATATGCACCTCTCTCCAGCCTTAGACTGCAATTTCTCAAGCCAGGGACTGTCTTTTCCTGAATGTATGGAAAGTGGTCAGCTAAGTGTGGGCACTGGCATAAAGAAATAATGACATCATAGTCACCAGGGACACTTAAATAAAATTATACTCTGATTCAACTGTGAAGTTCCTCTTCCAAAATCCCAGAGGAATAATGATACTCAGAATCCTGCTTTACATTTATTTTATCAGGAGCTTCCTTCTAACAAAACAACTGTAACCATCCATGTCCTGCTCATCGACTCTTTCCCCATGCACTTACCAATGCTCAAGACAATCCCTCTTGCTCAAATGCTGTGGGACAGGTTATTTTCTATTTACTGTTCCTATGCTTTTGTTACTTTCTTTTGAAAACACAGTATCAGCCAGAAATTAAGAGGAAAGAACATCTTTGTAGAGTAGTTTATTGTGATTACAAGATGCTTAAGGGAACAGATGAAGCAATGAAATCATTGCATGGACAGAGAACATGCCAAGGAGCACCAAGGAGCCTGCCAGCTCAGGGAAGAACAAAAAGAACTTCCCAGGCATGAGGAGCCTAGATAGAGTTTGCTATAACTGAGAAAGTTACTTAATTGGCTAAAGCAAGGATTCTCCCAAAAGCTCAGAAATTGTGGAGATTTTTTAACTTCCTGTTTGCCTTTCTTAAGAGTTCTAAGTTTGCTCAATTTAAAAACTTAATTTTCTAGTTTTTATTCAAATAAAGTTTGTCTTGTTTGAAATTTAAAAAAAAAAAAAATAAAATCAACTTCAGCCTAACTTTAGTTAGAATACAACATAATGTAAAAAAAGACTGCCTGATGCAGAGTCCCATCAGGGATGGAAAGATGACTGCCCTTAGTGCTGTCCCCACCATGAGAGCAAGAAGGGAGGCTTTCACACTGGGAAACTTCACTGCTGTCAGAAGTGGATCAGGAAGTGTGAAAGAAGGAAAGGAGTGGAAAAATACAAGATATTTTGACTGGTAACCGGCCTCCTCACCTCCCCACACACCAAATGTCCTCCTGCAGAGAAGACAGGTGCAAAACAGAACAAACAAAAGAGAATGAAGAGCAAAAGCAAAGAGCAGTCAAAAGTGAAATGAAGGGTAAAGGTAAGCTGGGAATCATGACATTGCTGGTAGCAAAATTAAAAAATAGAGTAACAGAACTACAACAAGGTCTTTCCTTCCCATCATCCAGGCAACTCGATCATCCTAAACTGAGTCAATTCTTGTGATGCTGAGTCCCAGAGCAATGAGACAGCTATTGCTCTCATGAGATGACGTGAGAACACCCAAGACAAGTGACAAAAGTTGGAGAAAAATGTTCCACTCCAATTGGAAATAGTAAAAAATAGACATCACACATCAAAAGAAGTAGTCTTTCTTGAAAAATTGTATTAAAAAAAAAAAAAAAGAAGATGGCATAAATGCTCAACTCCTTCTTAACCCTCAGCACCTGGAAATGAGAAGTGCTTCTTAAAAAGTAGTTTCTAATGCCTCTGATCTCCCCATGAAAAACAAAAGTTAGAATGGGCCAATGCTGTAAGATAAACACGGTTGTGGTTGGTACAACTCCAATTTTAACTTTAAAACAATTCATTTATACCAAAAAAAGTCACAACTGCCTTTCTTTAATCAAAAAGCTTGTCTTCATTTAAGTTTGCAGGGCCTGCTGCTAGTTGAGATCATCTGTGCCTCAAAAAGGACATTATGGTTGGGGGGTAGTACAGCATCACAGTCATTTTTTCCTTTTCTTCCAGTATATCAGCCAATAGTTCCTCTGCAAACAGACCTGAACAAGAGGCAATAGCAAGTCACAGTTTTCAACTCCTCCATTCTTTTAGATGTTCTTACTGTACACATATTTCCCAAAATTAAGTAGAGAGAATGTCATTAATGTAATACATAAAGCCAGAAGAAAGTAAAAATTACAGTCATGTGGCCAAAAAATTCTCAAATTGGGAATCTAGGTTTGCATTTTCTCCCAGAGCATTGCCACACATGAGTAAGCATCAGAACAGAAGGATGCGTCACATGGGGTTCACCAGGGATCTGTCCTGGCTGCAATACACTCCAGCATTTACTCCATGATTCAGAGAGTGCATATTAAATTTACAGATGGCAAGAACCTCGAAGGAAATGAACCTATTGCAAAGGGAAAAATACTGTGGACAAAAAAGGGAAATAATGTCTGGGGAAAAAAAATCAGAATGCACCCCAACAGGGATAAAGTTGAAGATACTGTAAGAGCAAAGGAACCACACAAATACAGAACAGGAGACAGCCAATTAGAAATCAGTTGTGTAGAAAAGGACCCTGAGTGATATAAAAGAGAAGTCAAACAGAAGTCAACATCAAGCTATAACAGGTTTCTTAAGGTACCAACAGAATTATGCATGAGCCAGAATACAGAATGCAAAATCTGTAAAAGCTCTCTGCCCTGCAAGGCACAGCTGTGATACTGCCTTGTTCTCACAATACAAAAATAAATAAGTAAAAATTCAAGTGGGCCAACTGGAAGGAATGCATAGGAGAGTTGCAAGAACACTTCCAGGAAACCTGACCCTGGAGGAAACACAGAGCAGTGAGTTTTTGAGTCCAAACAATTTAAGGCTAGAACATGACATTCTAACAGCACTCAAGCACATAAAACACTGATGCAGGCAGAGACTGAACAGTTAGTTTCCTACATTCATCCAGGAAAAGGAAAAAAGTAACAGGCTTAGATTTTAACAGCAAGGTTTCCACCCAAGCCAAGAGAATTTTCTGTTAGTAAGAATAATGAAATGTATGAACTGCCTGAAGAGGTCAGACAAACCTTCCTTGAAAAAGTCAACTGACCTTGCCAGAGAGTAAAGACAGACTCTACATCTTCCTTGTACCCCCATCACTCTCAGCTTGCCTAAATTTTCTCAGAGAAAGAGGATGTAATCCTGCATCCTTAAAAGCAATCTCTTCTTCATGACCAGCAGGCCTCTTTCACATGTTAAATAACCATGCCTTGCAGTGTTCTTGTTTCCCACCTTCCCCAGAGCAGCACACAGGCTGCAGCTGGTCCGCAGCGGCTGCCTCTCCTCGCTGGTACCCTGTGCGTGTGCCTGGCTGTCTGCTTCCCCTGAGCAGCGCTCTAGAGAGGACACAAAAGCCTTCATGGATGATTAATAGCTACCTTTCAAGGCTTAATGATTTGGCTAAGAAACTACATCCTATAGATCAGTCAGCTAATCTAGACCTTGGCCAGCTCTCTTCTGCTCTTTCCAAGAGGTAGACAGAATATTCAGCTCAACATGAAAGCTCCTGCTTTCAGTCATTTTTCTCCATTATCAACCACCTATTCAGACAACTATTCCCAAGTTGCACCACTTTACTCAACAGATCATCTCCATCACATTAACAATGGGGAAGCAGAGAAACCCTAAACCTTAATCAAAACAAACTATCTCTAAAGACTCAGAAACAATTCAGGAATTAATCCTATTTTACAGTTCTGCGTGTTCTGTTTTCCAGTTTTCAGCTCTGCAATGATGAGACTGCATTTTATCTAAGAAAAAACACACCATTTTACTACACATTAGGTAATGTATACAATTCCAAACGGCAGAAGTTCACTCCTTCTGTTGCTGGAAAAAAGATGAATAATAATGTTAAAATTAGTTACAGCCAGTATGTGGTAGATGGACTGTTGCCATATGGTGGTTATGTAAATTAAGTGACAAAATAAGGATCTAGCATTTATAAGCAACTTTAGCATACTTCAAAAACCCAGCCTGCCTGTGAAATACATACTGGTTTCCACTTATGGGAAAAGATAACTTCAAAAACTTGGGGTTATTTTCTGAGACTCTGAACAATTATTTCAAGGAAAACATAAGCCTCTTATTTGCCTAACATATAAAGAATATCAAGTCAAATCACCACTCCTGTGCATTACACAAAGTAGTCTTGTTCTCCAATTAAACATCTATTTTCACTTGGTAAAATTACGTCCCAATTCCGCATAGCTGCGCTGCCTATCTGGAAAGGTGCCTGACTTAAATGCTCAAACTCAGGAAAAAGATAATTTCTCTAAATGCTGTCAAAGCCACCCATTTTTGCTGACTAGATAGGGAATTTAGGACCAGCTTTAGGAGTCCTGACACTCTATGTGTTTGTCATTGAAATATAAAATGGGGGGAGAAGTGGTCAAGATATTTCCCAAGCATCACAGCTCAGAAAACTTTAAATATGTTCAAGAGGCAGGATTTCAGACTCCATGTGTAGCTACCATGAAGAAAAGTGACAATTTAAAAGTATTTAATTTTTTTATTATTTCAGCAGGCAGGGACATTAGGTACCAAACAGATAATTGGATCAGAAATCAAAAAACAGTTTCTTCTGAAGCTGGGTCACTATTTTAAAAAAGTAGTTCTCATTTCTCAGGTTATAATGAAAGCATAGCTCCTGCTATGAAAAATAAAAGTTGAAATTAATTATGGTATATAGCTTCACAAATCCTTGACATACAGCACAGATTAGATTCCAGACTCCTACTGTCCCACCACACAAAAACATTAGTATTTTTTCTCTAACCATATGCATAGAGGCTAATTAAGACAAAATCCTTTTTCCTTACTGGAAAAAAGAAGTCTTCAGGCTTTATTAGAATAACAGGAAAGCAATTAAATAAAGGGGCTTCATCTGCATGAAGCATGATAGAAATTGCCAAAAGGAGCAGGAGACAGGTAACAGAGGATATAACAAAAGGGGGATGGGAGAAGGACAGAATGAGCAAGAGAAAGTTAATATTAAAATCACAACTGGAGATCTTTTTCAGTAACCTGTTGGAAGTCAGCCAGTAACTTTAATGTAGGCACAAGCTTAGGCAAAAGTCTGTGGATTCTGTTCAGGTTACCTGATCATAATGGTCCTTTCCACCCTTATAAATCTAAATTACACATGTATGAAGACAAAAGTGAATACCAAGCACAAAATCAAGGAAAAGTTTAAATCTAAGTTGAACTAAAACCCTTACATTATTATCATGATCGCAAAAGGTGTATGTAAAAGGAGCTAACTTTATTCTTGACATTTCTAGCCAAGTATCTATCTTATCCCTCTATCGGCCTTCACAGGAAGTGCTTCGTCTCATAGGGAGTAACTGTTTGGCATCTTTCTGAAAAAAGACTACAACTCTACCAAAATTATCATCCTCTTTGACCCTCCTATCTTTGGGTAACTTTGGGCTTGTAACATATAATCTCCTCATACAGATTTCTAGCACCAGAACATTATTTAAAAGCCATAAAAATAGCACAGTTCTGTCTGAGTATCTAATAAGCTATCTGCATATTCCAGCACAATCTGATGGAGGTGGAAGTCTCAACTTATTGATACAACTGGGCCTTTTGCCCTATGACAAATTGCAATACATCTTAACTGGCTTATTTCTGTCCACAAAAAAGCTGGCATGTATCTGAAGTCCTCCCTTGAAGAAGTTACTACAGGACCAGGAAGGGTCAAAAAGGGAGGTATGAACCATTACAAGGTCAGTAAGTCTCACGGGGTCCCAAGGTCCTTTGACATGTATTTCTAGAGTTCACAGAGGTCCTGTCATGAGCACTGGTATCATATGACCGATCTACTTAAAAGTCCATTTTGGCTGAAAGATGCAAACATGAACCACACCAACAAGCATGTAGTATACTCCTACAACACCCTGGATGGATTTACCTGCCTGTAGCTCCATGACAGACCACATCCAAAACCAGCCTCATATGCTCTGAGGGACTGGAGGAAAAGCTAACACCACAGAGCTTCTCAGGGATCATCAAAACCTAAGAGTTCCCTAAGGATAGTGACTGATCTAGTGGATGAGCTGACAATGAAAACAGGACAGTCAATCTGGCAGGTGCAGCATCCTGTTAGTTAATCTCCACTGCAGACAAGAATAGTCTGTATGCTGGATGAACAGGTTCTCCCTAATGACTCTATCTGGCCATCACTGATATTACAACTGATCTCACCAGAGTCAAAACAGCCCTAAAAGAAGAGCCAATTCTCATATCAATTCTTTTTTCAGACAAAACAGAATTTAATGGAATAGGGTCATCTTTGTTAAAAATTGCAGGGTACCACTTATCTATAACATAGGTAAGTCTACTCAACTGCTGTTTTCATCTAAAACAGAAAGATCTGCAAATACCAAGTGAACAGAAAGGACTCAAAGTTCATGGTGGTACTGGTAGCATTTCACTCACCTTAAGAATACACAGACTGCAGTAAGAAAACAATACATTAATCTAGCATTGATGCAACTCAAACACCTTCCTATGCTGTCAGATGTCTGTTAGAGGTATCTGGTTGCCAGGTGTATGCTGTAATTGCAACAGCTGTACAGGGACAAAGTGGGGATGGATATGAGGATGGATTGACCTAAAATTCTTCAGGGGCTGGAGCATACTCTTTATGGAGCTGAAACTTGAGCTACTTGCATGCCTCCAAGCTTATAAAGAGCAATAGATATGAGCTGGTTGAAAGGGGCTGTCTGCAAGCAGACATCTACAAAAGGCCAAAAGAGGAAAGGCATTCCTGGGAATAGCAAATAACACATCTTTCCTTTTTCTCAGAAAGGGTCACAGGGTCAAGGAAGCTGGCTAAGATATTGCAATAACTGCAGGTGGTGAAGAGCTGGGGTACAGCAGGAACACCACAGGAAGCAGCACAGGAGAAGCTGGGACCTGGAGTGATCATGACACCAGTGAGCTAGGCAGTCTCCTCACTGACTCAATGCACTCTCACAGTACCGTGCAGTGCTAAGTTTTCGCATGCAGTTTAGGCATTCAAGACTTCTGGACATTCACAATTGCAGATAAAACCACTGCAGAGAGCTCATTTGCAGCAAGCTCATCATCTCACATAAACATTAAACCATGCACTGTGTGAATCCAATAAATCTGACACAAAGGGCTACAGAATGCTTGCACATGTAAGTGGGTCCACAGACAACAGATTGGCACCTACACATTAAATTATGAATGTCCTGAAGAGGTCTGATTTGACTGTGTACAACCAGAATAACCAAGCTCACTGCAGATGTTTTAGTTAGTATACATACACATTTCCTTACAGGCAGAATTAGAAACTATGAAAAAGAGGGGCTCTGATGTGGCACTACTGATTTTAGCCATCATCCAAGACACACAACAGTCACTATACTGTATACTGACCAGTATATACCTCATTATAGCTACCAACATAGCATTGTATTCCCTGCAATTACTGGTCAGAAGAAGAGGTATTTTCCATTTTGAAGAAGTAAAAACAAACAAACAGCAGTAACAACAACAACCACCTCAAGACAAAACAGTACACTAAAACCACACAAATGCTCATTTGGAAAACACACTGACTGCTTTTCAATTAATATTACTCTCTTTCTCTTTCTTTTGGCAGAAGTTAACTTGAAATCAGGTGGTCTATACCTAAATTATAAAAGAGATGGTATCTATCTGTAGACATGACCCATGTTTCTCCTTTCCAAACAATAAGTCTGGGAATAGAATAGTGTTCAAGGTCTGAAAACAGCATGTTAACAGATGCTAAATAACCTAACAGTGCAGAAATTTCTATTTACGATATGTCTTCCACCATTCCCAAGATAAATGCACCATTCTGCATTTTAAAAGGTGGAGGTAATTTTGTGTTCAGCATTTTGCTTTTTAAATATAAAGGTAAGTTAAATGAAGCTTAGAGGAGGTGAAAGACATTAGGAAAGTACAATTCCTCTCTTGATATTCAGTAAGGTACTAAATAACAGAAAAAGGAGCTTAAGTGCTGTTGAGCTGCACAGGGTTTGTGCTTACGCGTTAATTTTGAAAGAGCATCTCGGTAGGTGACACCTAGCCCCACTACACTACATTGTCCCCAACTATTCTACAGCCTTGGGGACAAAGAGCAAGCGCAATCAAGCAAACCCCAAGTCTTCATCACTACAAACATCTTTCAGGAATTTCAAATGTCAACCTACGAACTGCTTACAGGTATCACATTAATGACTCATTCCTGTGTCTAAGGCCTAAGGCCAACCTTTCCACAGTGACCTGCCCTCGCTTTTTGAATGGCCACCTCTTTTTCTAAGGATTTAGAGGATTTAAGAGTTCTTACAGGCAGAGGCTGTACTGCTTGCAGGGGGACCATGCCGCAGCCCTGGCCCGTGTCTGTGCCGCTGCCAGGCTGCGTTGCTGCTCTCTCGTGGCACACCGCCCGCTCAGCCCCGCACGCCGGGCCTCGGCAGGCGGACACGGGCAACGGCAACATCGGAAAGGCCTGCTTTGGAAACAGCTGAAAGTGAAATCACTGGTTTGTGTTCCATTCCCTGAAAGTCAGAGCAGCAGCTCAGGCAGCGCAGGGCGACTGCCCAGCTCACCCCTTCCGTCCCAGAAAAGAATCAAGGTGTGCTCCAGGCATTGCTGGGTTTCCTTGGCACTGACTCCCCACTGAGATTCAGGCTCCATTCCTCAAAAGCCAGGGCAAATCTGAAAAACCTTCTTCCTCACAATTCTGAGCTGCCCGCCCTGATCTGCCCCCACAGATTTTTTTTTTGCTGCTCTGCTTGCATCCACCACTCCAAAAGTGAGATTTCTTCCAGGCTCAGGGTCTTCTGACTCCTCTTCCAAAGTATACCTGGTCCAGGGAAGAGGATGTGGCATTATGGCAGTGTATAGTCACAGCCTAATAATAGCTACAGCCCTACTGCCCCTCCTGTCCACACATCAAACACTTGCCCAAAGCTTTTCACTCTTTATACCAAGGCAAAGAATTGATTAAGGCAGTGAATGGGGTACAAATTACCCTGCTCCCCTCACATGCACCTAGTATAAGGCAGCTCAAAACAAAAGCACAAGCCTCAAGTCTTGCCATAGTTATCTTGTTACTCTTACTAATTTTATTTATCGACTCATTAATTTTTGTTCCAAAGTTAGAAATTGTAGCTCCAAAGGCAGCAAGCCCCCTTGGAGCAGAGAAACCAGTATTTGTTTGGTAATGATTTGAATTTAATTACACATTACCTTCGACCTCTCCAAAAAACAATTTAACAACTAAGGAGAAAACAGTCCAAGAACACCAAACTGCAAATGAAAAAGAAAGAAAAAAAACCTCAACAACAAAAAAACGAACAAAAACTACACCAGAGAAAAATAAACACTTCTAATTCAGGCACACAGAAATAGTGAGAAAACAGAGCTGGACAGGGCCTGAGGTTCTGGAGCCATTTATCAGGTGCTTAGTGCAGGGAGAGAAATATTACTTCTGGCAGTTGTTTCTCTAAACTATTTTTAAAAGCATAAATATAAGAGGATCCACATCGTTCCTGCCTGGATCTCTTCTTGTCTTTTTCAAAATCACTCTCTAGAAGACTCCATAACCAAAATCTGAACACCCAATTCAGTGGAGTTTGGATCACCTCATCCTCCAGAAAGAAAAAAACCAAAACCACTGACCAACACTATCAAATGCCAAGTGTTTTTCAAGTGGCTTTCAAAGCAGAAACAAAAAAAAATTTCTCCTTTAAAAATTAGGGGTTTAAAGAAGCTAACATGATATGCATATCAACCACAGCCAAAAAGGAAAATATTAAAAATTTTTACTGGTAATGAGATGGGTTAGTAATGGAAACAAAAATTACAGCAAACACCTTCCACAAGGGAAGAGGCTTTTTATGAAAGAATAATAAAATTGTCTTGTAGCTGTGCTAATATAGCTATCAAAGTGACAGTTTTGTCCTTTCCTTCTTTAACAGAACCTTACTCACATATTAAGCCTTACCCCTCAAAAAATGTTTAAAAATATATTACTTATATATTATATTATATAATCTACTTTTAGATTATATTGCCATGCGTTATATTGCAGTAGGCAAACAACTACTAAGATGAGAAAATTAGCTCTAAGATACAAAACCAGGTTTTTTTCTGCTCTTCAAAGATGCAGAAGAATCTGTTACCAATCTTGTTTTGAAGCCAATGCTAACAGTTTGCTGGTCATTTCCAGCTGCTGTGGGTCAGTCCACAGCTGTGCAGGCACTCAGTTTCAAAGGTATCCTCTATGCTTCTCAGTACATTTCACCAAGATAAAATTTCTTTATGAAAGTCTCAGTCAAAACAAAAGCGAGTACCTGACTCTGCACTGCTGCAATCAGTTACTTACCTTAACATTTACAGAAAGAGAAAACAAGAAAAGCAAACATCCTACCACTGCACCCAGATCAGGTAACAGCAAACTGAAAGACAGCATACTAAAAACAAAAATTTGAAAATAACTCTTCAAAGCAGAATATCTCCAGTATCACCCTGAATAAGCGAAAAGCAAATTCTGTAATTAAAATAATGAAATATTATAATTAAACAGTAACTCAGAATAGCAAGTGCCAGATTAAGTACAATTTATGAGACGCTTGCATGTTGTTATACTGCAAAAACAATGACTTGCACAAACTGAACTGATTCCAGCCCAAGCTTCAGGATTTTATTGACACTTAAGAAAACTTCAGTCTTCAGTCTTTTCAGTGTCAAACACCATTTTTACAATGGCTAATTTGTTTGCATATGCAAGTGTTCCTTGAGGAAGCAAATGGCAATATTTATGTAGAGATTTAATAAAAAAAGACCAAAGTCACATTCTGTTCAGTTCTAAGCAAGGTCAACAAAGTCATGCACCTTGTTTTCCTCACTTACACTAATGGGAACAAGTATTCTGAAACAGCACAGACACCCCACCCTAAGCCTTGTCAACGCAGCCACCACCTGATCTACTACCAGTTTGACACCATGCAAAGAAATGTCTCACTGAACTTGAAAAGCTATTAACACTTTTATACCTGAGACAAATTATTGATCTTATCTGTCAATGAATGTATTTTTTTTATGGAAAATGCAGCTTTACACATTTAAAGAATGATGCATCCATTTTAGGCCTGTTCATTCTTAGGTAGTTGTTTCTTCAAAGAGAGAGGAACAGCTGAAGTTTAGATGTATGTTATGAAGGAAACGGATTACAATTTACACATCTATTTCAGTCTAAGACTCACCCCATCTGCCTTGCCACAAGACAGTAACTTCAAACAATCACATTGTATGCTGCAGAAAGTCACAAGCTGAGAACTGTAAAAACCACAACATCCTGGAGAAGAAAACATCTGAGCAAGAGAGTGAAAAAATGTAAGCACATGTACTCATAAGATCTGCTGCAAACCCTGGACTGTGCTTTTCGGTCTCTGCTCTGCCACCAAGCCCACTCAGCTCATTCAGATAACATCAACAGCTGTGGAAGATCATCAACTCGGCCTGTTTTGCCTCTAATGGAGGAGCTGACTCTCAAGCTCAAAGCACATAAGTAATGTGAAAGAGTAAATCCAGCTCAGCCAAGAGAGCTTAAGCAGCTAGCACTGGAAAGGCTTATGCTGAGAACACAGACCAGGTACATCCGAGTTGCCTTAGACTGAAACAGCAGGAAAGCATCAAAACAAAAAATACCAGCATTACCACATGCTAACAAATTTAGTGAAGTAGATTATTGACACAGAGAACCTCAATCCTATCGATAACTGAGGCAAAACCACCATGAAAACTACTTCTGAAGAGAAATATTAGAGCAATTTGAAAAAGCATATTCTCATCACCCATCCAGACTTTGAAACACCCATGAAAATACTGTTCTGGCAATGCAGTGAAGCAATACATAGCTTCACCTGTTTTGCAGAAAAGTGTGTTTGATGTATGTGCTATCAAAGGCCCAGGTGATCTTCATTTCCCACTAGATCTTCCAAAATCAGTGATATTGTTTCCTAATTTGAGATATTACTTCAAGTATGCAACATTTCCATTACAATTATCAGTATCTTGATTAATACCCAAGGAGATGAATGAACCCAAACAACTAGCTTTTCAAATTACATTCCACCTTGTGTCTATGAAATTACTACTTTAAGACTGTAACTGATGGATACCGTGAAACAAGCTCCCTTAAAAAGGGAACTAAAGCTTCCTCTCTGATACCCTTTCCATGATAAGCAGAGAACCTTTATACCCAGCCAGCAATTCTCCTCATTAATACAAACACCACAGCTTCTCCATTAATAAAATCATTGAAGGCCCGTTCTTTTCTACCCATCACACTCCAAACAACACACTGCTCTACCTTTGGTTAACCAACTGTTGTATTTCACTATTCAGCAAAAGGGAATTATGTAAAATACCTACCCACAGTTCTTTCAGCCACCACTCAAAACTGACCTCATTTTCTAAGCACTTCAAGTACCTGACCAGTTACACAAATCCTTCTCACAGCAGATTTAAGTTCATCCCAAGAGAATCCAATTAAAAACAAATGGTAGTAATGACCATCAACTATCTAAGCCAGATTTCTTTATTCTCCTACGAAACTGAGGCAACCAATCACTACAAGGACTTCAAGCCTAACATTTCAGACAGAAAAGACACGTAAAACATAAAACCAGAAACCACCCTAAAAATAAAGACAAACATAAATATAACCAGGAAGACCAACAACCTCAGCTGAGAGACAATTTAAGAAAAGATGATTCTGAGACGCACGCCAGCATATTAAGACATTAGCAAGCCTGGTGCAACCCTATCAGTGAGATTCCCTTGTTGGTAAATAGGAGTTCATGTCCCTGAAAGCTAGCCCCTCAGGCCTTAGCATTAGAAGACTTAAAGAAGCACTTCAAAAAAAAAAAAAAAAACCCAAAAAAAAAATAAAAACAAACCAAAAAAAACCACTTTTATACAAAATGCTTCAATCATCCAAAAGTTTTCTGTAAAGCATCTAACATTCACTCCAAATAAAAACTCTTTTAAAAAGACTGAACATTAAATCTGAAGGTCTACTAAAGAAGCCACATTTGTCTTTGGCTAGCCTAAGTGAAACGAGCCAAACCAATGCACCCCCATCAATGATGCAAGACAGCATCTTGGTTAAAAACTCATATCCAGTGTGCTGGTGAGTAGAAAGTGTACCTTCAATATAGGACTAACTTCATCTTCACATATTACAAAATGCAGATTACACACTTATCGAGAACAGACAGCAGATAAAGAACAGACAAGGATAAATAGAGAAACAAACAGTTACTCTATCCCTATGTTTGCATTTTAATTTCCCAATCTTAACCTACAGGTACTCAGGAACATGATTTAAAATGCACTTACATTAATAGCCTAATGTCTTCTTTTATAAAAGAATAAACAATGGTTATGGCAGTTCCTTTTTATATCCAACCATGAAAAGAAGGAACCTTCAGCAGCCAACAATGTTATTTCCAATGGAAATCTAGGTAATCCTATTTTCTTGAAAAAAAACCAAAAACCTCAGCATAGCCTATCTTCTTCAGTATTTGGTCTAAAAGGCTAACAAGAGTTCCTCAGCTAAGGAAGAGATTCCTTTACAAGGAACAAAAGGCCAGTATGGGCAGTGTTTGCCAAAAACACAGCAAGGGTTGACCACCAGTGTGAAGTGTTCACTCCACAAGTGCCAAATTTTTAATAAAAAAAAAACCACATTTATTTTAACAGAATATTACAAACAACTAGCTTCAATGATTAACAAATAAAACTTTACAAAACGCAAAACAATGTAATTTCCAATTGTGGAGTGACAGATATCCCAAGTTTACAAACACAACATCTTTTTGTTTATACCCACTTAAAAATCATTTCCAGTCTGCTTTATTTTCCATCAAATACAGTACATTTACCCAAACAAAAGCATGTACATTCAATATAGAACATTTTGAGCAAAGCTACAATCTTAATTCCCATTCACAGTATTTTTAGTGCAATGCACTAACAGGGCCAAATAGTTCTCTATCCATAAAAGCATTTTTACTCCTGATCTTGTGATCAACATTTAGATATATTTTATACAAAAAAAGTATATATGAACACGAGGCACCTCCCTAAGTAAGGGAGTGAACCGATATAAAAAACATGGTATTTCTTCTGATGTACAATACTTTTCAAATTGTAGCAATTTGACACAAATCACTAAACAAATTATTTTCTAAAAGGTAAAAAAATAAACAAAAAACACAAACAAAAAAAAAAATAACCCCAAACAACAAAAAAACCCCAAAACAGAACCCATGATCAAATGAAACCTGCCAAGAACTTCATCATGGTAGGCATGCAACAGTTTTACTACAATCTTAATTAAAAGGTTAAAAAAAAAAGTTATCTAAAATATTTTCCAATTACACAAAGTCAAGTACTACCCATAGTGGTCATTTATGATTTTGAGAGAAAATATATTTTGAGTTTCTCCCAAACTATCCTCCCTTTTTATTAATATTTAATGAAATAAGCTAACATTATAAGTGGTTGTGCACAGATTGTCTATAATACATCAGCAAATATTCACTACCTTCATATTAACATTAGTGTGTTGATCTTTCAAAAATAAACTGAAAAAATAAACTGCAACTATCATTAAAGTGCTTGTGTATAATTTTTTTTTTAAAAATTAAAGACTAGAGGAATGTGGATATTCTTGTAAACTTCCTAGATGTTTACAAAGTTTTCTTATGAACCACATATGGAAACAAAATGGAGGTCTTTGAAGCAACTTCAGCACAGTGAAATTCAGAATGTCCTTGAACTGGGAAATTAGTCAATATGAACAAACTGAATTTATGGCAAATACTAAAAATTAGTATAATTCAGCCAATAAACACTACATTGTTTGCTTTTATACATTCATTTGTAATAAATTTAAAACAGTATATAACACAACATTTACCAAAGTAGGATATCACATCAAAGTTTGAGCTGTCCATCAATTAGCACTACCAAGGAGGATCAGTATGCACGATGAGTTTTCTGAAGATTTCCTAAATGAGGAAAAACCACCTTGTTCCAAAGCTGCTGTTCATTAACTTCTCTCTGGTACACTCTTTTTCAGTTTCAGGAAGTTTGTTCTATACTGGGTCACACTACAACTGCATAGAGAAAACTGCTAATTTAGAAGCATGTGCATTTCACTTCAATTACTTCAGTGTTTTGGGAAGTGGTACTGTCCTACGAGCAGTCAGAATGATTATTAATATAAGAAGAAAAAAAAAAAAAAAAACCTTATGAAAGTATTTTCTC
Source organism: Poecile atricapillus (assembly GCF_030490865.1). Classification (NCBI taxonomy): domain Eukaryota; kingdom Metazoa; phylum Chordata; class Aves; order Passeriformes; family Paridae; genus Poecile; species Poecile atricapillus. Next base: position 56,340,456 of record NC_081288.1, read on the forward strand.
CTTATAGTACCATTATCAAGAACTAGCAGTTCCAACAACAAACTAAAGTCTTTTTCATTCAAATGAACTTCAAACTTTCCGAACATCACTTGAACCTATCTGAAGAGAAACGGGAATAAATTAATACTTTGAGTTTACCCATATAATTCTGTTTTAAACTACACAACATAAATAATTTATAAGGTTAAATGTTTAATTCTTATTCAAAATGCAGAAGTCACTCCCCCTCTAGAATTCAGTGTAATTCAGGGTTCAACTCAGTTCATTTTTGAAGTTCTGCCTAATTTGGTCAGGACTGATTAGAAAGTCACAAAAGCACCACATCACAATTTAACATAACGAGGTGGTTATTCACTGTGAAAGCTGAACTCAAGTCAAATCACCTCCCAGAAAATAGCATTTCAGAGTTGAAATATAGAACAAGGCACATATAACTTAGTTTCCTTCTTACCAAATATGCTAAAAAGATGATTCTGAATAAGGATGTTAAAAACTCCTACAAGTATCATTACAGTCTCTCTTCATCATGCTTTTGTACAATCCCCAACCTTCAGCCACCAGTTGGTCATTCTGGAATACAAAGTGACTGCACACAAATATTTGCTTTTTTAAAAGGTCCTCTAAAAATAGGCCACCTTTAACATGAAGGCTGTGGAAAACTGAGTAACTACAAATACAATCCCTCGAAGTCTAAAAAAATTCCCAGAACACCACATAAGCAGAAGTTTAGAAAATTCTAGGCCAGACTTCAACATATCGATGCTTAAAGCAAAAACTTTGATAAGATTTGAACAATTTAAAAAACTAAATGACCACAAGTCTCCAAACCCAGGCTTATATAAATAAGCATTAAAAGAATGAAATTCTAAATTTAATGACATCAAAGGTATTTGCAGGCACCTAACCCATAAAATGATTTTAAATCAAAGCAACTAAGCAACCAAATTACATCAAAAAAAAAAAACTGTTCCATGCACTTTTGTTGACAGTGTGTAGGCAATACATATTAAAACAAAAAAATTAAATTCACAAATGCTAATTCCAGTAAGTTCATAGAGATTTTTTCTGTTATCAGCTTTTACTTTAGTACTTTTAGTACTTCTTCAAGTGGTCACAGCAAAGTTAATTGAGTTGAGTTACTCGAACAAAATTATTGCTAATTTTAGAAAATTACTATTTTAAAAGTGTATGCATATTCACTTGATTACAACAGATGACTTAAAACATTTTAAACTTAGTATAAACTACATTCCATCTTTCTACAATGACAGTATTTAGATTTTAACTCTCCTCCAAAATGCTAAAATAAACCCAAAAAACCACCAAATTTGACATCTACTTTGGCATTTAAGCCACTAAATGATAAAGTCTATGAGAAAATACATTTTCGGCAATAAATCAACTGAAGCAGAAGAAAATGAAGTGGTATTGTTGGGGTTTTTTAAAAAAATAAAAAAAAAATAAAAACAAGGACAAAACACTTTTTCTTTTTCCTCACCAGACAACAGCTTTAGATCTTGTACTTCTGCCTTTGGTTTTACTTTCCTCAGGTGAATGAGATACATTTGCTTTGTGGGTTTTCTTATGATGTTCTAGAAAAGCTTTTCTGGCAAATGCTTTCCCACATTTATTGCATCGATGCAGAGAAAAGTTTTTTGTTACTTTTACTTCAATACCAACATCAGCTCCTTCATACTTTTTATTGGGAGAATTAGAGGTGACATCCTGTTTTGAACCAATCTGTTTTGTTTCATCCCTTTGAGAGCCTCTTTTTGTCACCTTATTTAGAACAAGATCAATTGGCTTCTTTATTGCTCTTATTTCTAAACTTGCCGTTATTTTCCCAAGGTAGCGTGGCGACTTTTTATGAACCACAGTTATGTGTCTTATCACATCACGCTTGCGACGCGTTTCATAAGAGCAGAGTGGACACCTGTAGTATTTAACATAAATATTATTTCCATCTGTGTGTAATTCAATGTGTTTTGTTAAATTCTGTTTAGAAGTAAACTGGCGTTTACAGAGTTTACAGTAAAGCTGCTTGAAGTCAAAGCCAGCTGAAAGTTTTGGCTTCCTGGTTTTTTGCTGGCCACCTGCAGCAGATGCATTGGCTGATTTAGGGGTTGATTTAGTGGTTGATTTGCAGGTTGATTTAGTAGTTGATTTAGAAGTTGATTTAGGGTTTTCAGGGTCCTGTTTAACCTTATTTTTCTGTGCTGACGGTGTGTTCTTTTTCTCATTTGAATGATTTGTTCCCTTTAATTCATTCTGTGGAGAAAGCGCAATGGAAGGGGGTGAAGGTTCTACAGAATCTGCTGGTTCGATTTTTATTTCTGTGCCATTGGTAGCATTGTTGGGTCCTTTCTCTCTTTTAGAGTTCTTTCCAGAAAGAGTTATCTTGTGAACAATTTGCATATGCCTTTTCAGCATTATTTGTGAACTATATTTTCTCTTGCACAGAAGGCATTTGCATGCACTTAAATTGTATTCAGCCTTTGAAGACGACTTTTGTTTTCTGGTCTTAAAAGATTTTTTAGCAGAAACTGTATCCAAGAACAAAGGTTGCCCAGGCTTTGTAGCTATATCAGGAGTAATTGAATCCCTTCTTAATCCTCTATGAACTTCATCAAAATGCCTCCTTACATTGGCTTTTGTGGCAAATGATTTATAACACACGGGACAACTTCTACCTAGTGTTACGAGAACATTCTTATTTCGTCCTTTTGCAGAGCACTGGTTTAGTTTCTTTTTTGTTTCTATGTACTTCTTTAGCTCTTCCATCTTTTTTTTGTGTACTTTTCGAATGTGCCGGCGTACACTCCGTCTTGAATGAAATTCCTTCCTACAGAGGCAACAAATCAACTGGTGGCCATAATCAGAATTATCCAGAGAGTCCAAGTCAGGATTTACTGCTGGTGGCTGCTCTTCAGGAGTAGGTATCACCTTGTTTGTAACAGGATCAGCAGGAGGTAATTCTACAGCCTCCCCAGCTGGGACTGGGGCTGGAGCTGAAACAGTCTTGGGTTGCTCAGTGCTGGGTTCCTGTATCTGTACTGGAGCTTGATCGGGGGTATGGCTACTTTCTGTGTTCTCATCTGGGCTATCAGTCCTTGACACATATTGAAATACAGCATTTTGATTAGTTTCTATAGGTTCCAATGTAATGATATATTCCTGCTTATCTACCCTTGGATAAATTGCTTCAAGAAGGTTATTTATGGCTTGACTCTGCTTATCTTTTGTATCTGGGAGGTCTGTGAAAAGAGGAAAAGGTATTTTTTAATGATTTAGCAATTTCCAATTATTTAAATTTCAAAGTAGCTTTTAACCACTATGTGAATTCAGTTTCTAAATTTCCACAAATCCTCTTTTGTACTCTCTGAACATTCAAAGGCTTTGAGTAATCATTATAAGTTGCCTTTTTATTAAAAGCCAACATCGGAAATAACCCTCCTGGTGTGCTAATGTGAAAGCCACCTGAACTAAAAATTTGTATGACTGGAATTAAGCTGGTCTTTAAAAAACTGTATCAATTGCAAAAATAACATCATTTGACTGAGCTTGCTCTGCAGGTTTGCAACTAAGCCTGAAGTATCATTAAAAACCAATTTTCCTACTGCGGGATACAGGCACTCTCAATAAAGGAACCTAATTCTGGAAATAAGCTCTTCTCTGTGAATTCTGAACAATCCTTACCAAAGAATGAAACATCTGTGTAACCTGAGCATTGCACAAAGATAAAAGTAGATAATATTTTACAGGTCTCAGTAATATCCTCTTTTTAAACACCAAATTAGTTTAGTGCTCCAGTTCCCAGTGTGACACTCAAAGCATCTGCAATGGCAAACTAGGAAGCTGGGGTCCTACAGCAAAAAGGTGAGGCTCTGAGATGACACAGCTCAAATCATTGTGGAAAATTTTAAAGATGTGAGTCCTGGTAACAGCTAATTAAAAACCCACAGTCAAAGTTATTCCTTCCACACACCCAGCAACACATGGAAAGTGTCAGTACAAAATATAGGCTGTTTTGCTGCTCCAAACCCATTTTTAAACATTGAATTTTTAACAGCTTTTTCAGTCAGTTTCAAATGAGCCTATCTATATAGTTTTTACCAAGAAGAAAAAGTCCTTTCTATTTTATAGCATCTTTTAAGACTACTTCATGACTATACGAGTGAATGAATTTTTCACCATAGTGCGCTGAACTTTTACTCCTGCCTCTTGTTCACTATCTTTTATCTATTGAAAAAACTCCCACTTAGTTCAATAACTACTCAATTTTATATAAAGCACAAGTATTTACTGTCTAAATACTTGTGCTTTATATAAAAATTATTCCGAGTGTGTAGTATTATTCCTTTTATTTGCACCTCTCATAGTGAACAGTGCAAGTTATTTTATTTGTACATTATTTCATATTAACATATGAAAGTTAATCAGAAAGTTAAATGAAGGCTAGAATGCCAGGAGCTGGACATGAAGTCCCTCCTCAGGATAACCTTACTTTGCTCAGAAACTATTGCATCTAAAGTCACATGCACTTCTAACCTTGCTTTCAAACTACAAGTCACCCCTTCACACAGAGCAGCTCTGTGACTCTAACTGGCCAAGCAAGCTCATTTAAGGAAGGTGACAGTACCAGCCTTTTCACCTTCTCCTTTCAGCTGACACCATGTGTGAAAAGAATCATTAAAGGGCATCTCCGTTTCTAATTTTTGAAATATTAAGGCAGGAAGGCATTAATCAGGAAAGAAAAAGCCTCATTGCAACTATATTGATCTAGTTAAGGGATCAAGGTAATTAGCTTTACAAAATATTTTTTAATGCTGACACATTTCCAAATTGATCAGCTTTACTCAGATCAACAAAAAGTTATCACTGGAAAGAGACTGCAATAAATTTCTTTTTCCATAAAAATATCATTCTTGGCTTATTCCTCATCATTTAAGTTACTGCTTTTAATAATAAAGTTTATTTTCTACAACAAAGATCTAGAGCTAGGCATGACGACATAGAAGATATTAAAGCAGCACACAGTGAAGTGAAGCAGGGGAAAAGAGACAGCATTATTCAAGCACAGATCCTTAACCAAAAGACTGCATCTATGACACAAGCACTGTAAGGGCTTCCTCAGTACAGGAGAATATTAAGGATATTGACCCAGGTCACCTCACAGGAGCAGCCCAAGTCCATCAGAACTAAAACTGAAACACCCTGTTAGAGCCACTGTTTTCTGTGAGATTAGTTTCCCAGTCTTTGACATGCTTTTGGTATCCTTCACAGTAAAGGACAGATGGGAAAGAAAAAGGGGAAGGAAGAATAGAAAGTGTTAAGAGTGACACTTAATTAAAAGGCTAGATGTACAAACTAGCTATCTAATTACGATATTGGCATGGCTCTTAGCTGTTAATTCATATAAAATCATTGCTATAGCTCCTCCATGATACATCAAAGTGCTATGGTAACACACATTACCACAGAAATTTAGATCCATCTCTTTTTTGTATTTTTGTTTCAGGTATATTTGTGTAAATGGTAAAGAAAGATAGGTTTTTCAACTTCACATAGCTTTATTAAACATTTAAATTAATAAGACTTACTATCATCCATCTGAAGACTTGGAGGACAATAGAACTTTTTATGAGTAATTAAATTTGGTAACCCCCTGAAGAGACTCCGGCACAATTTACACTCAAAAATGGTGTCCACATCCTTTAACAAGATATGTTTAAGTTGTTTTGTTCCTGTAATAAAAGAAATATTACACTTAAGGAAGGCTTTCTGTTCATCTCTTAATTCACATCATCCCATGAAAGCGGAAACATTTTAGACCATGAATAATGATAACAGCATTTTATCTTTTGTTAATGCTACTTCACTTGTACTGTAAGTTTATGATACGTGCTCCAAATTTCACTGTGCAGACAAGACTAGGGTGAAAACCCCTCAAGGATTACACACATTACAGTTTACAGAGAAAGTGCAATGATTTATAATAAAAACTAACACCAAACATTAGGAAAGACTTCTTACTATGGTATTTGGTTGTTGCAATACAATTGCCCAAAAGGAAAGAAAAAGTACCCAGAGCATTTAAAGAAGCCTGTAGTATTTTTCTTTAGGGTTACCCTACAGTGCTAAAAGAACAAGACACATACAGCTATTTCACATAGAAATGGCACCTGGTATGGCAAAAAACTCAAGCATAAAATAGACAAAGAGAATAACTAACAGGTCAAGAAATGTTGCTACATGTAGATATCTGACCCAAGTCCAAGATGATGACGCTTAGGTCAGACAGTAGAAATGTAGGCATATTTTCAGCCTGATGAAAGGAAAATACATACAACTTAAATCTGAAAGATCTCCATTAAAACACAGAGAACGTGATAAAATATACCAGTTTTCTAGACTATTACACATTGTATACAAAGGCAGTTAGATCTAGCATTGTTGAAGTATTCCAGCTCCTGTTATTTTTTTACACTTCAAACTTACTCCTTCATTTCTCATCTCATGAAAATTATGAATGTAAGGCCTAAAATTAGCAATAACTATTAAATGATGCTTACCCACCCCAAATTAGAAAGGAGCACTAAGAAAATTCAGCTAATTTATCTATCTTGATTTTTCTTAGAATTTAATTACTCAAGACTAATCAAACAAGCAAAAATATAACAAAACCAGACCATGAATAAATAATATCAAACACCTATGGAACAGCAGCAGCAAGACATTCTTCAAGCTACAAGGTCAAGTGTTCTGTCATCTCATTACACTTCTCTTAAGAATTCCTTTCAAAGATCAAAACCAGAGTCACACTGCAGAACTATTTTCTAAATTAAAATCTTTCAAATATTAATAATCTCATGATAGGCAATAGTTCTTCAATATAAAAGGGCCTCCCAGAAAAACTTATTTTTGGTGCCATAATAGTACTACAAAGCTTCCAGCAAAGCAGTGTCTTCCTCCACAGTTCCTTAAAAATGGTATCCAAACTTGACTACCTGAGGCCACCACAGTTCCTGTCCCCTCCTATGCCTTCCCAAGCCATATCCACTGCTCTTTCTTTGAGTGTTACTAACCTCACCTTCATTTGATCTGCATTTTTACAGACTACTGGAAAAATATTTAGATACAGCAACAAATAAAAATTTTACCGTTTCCCCCAAAAGCAGGTTGTTTACTCAGATGTCACCAACATTTGAATTTCTGCATATAAAGAAAAATCAGCTGAACAAAATTGAAGATGCTCCATGTAGATAAAATTCCACGCTGTTCATGCATGCCCTAGCCACAAACCTCAGCCTCAAAAAATAAAAATATTCTCCACTATTACCCAATCAAGGGACATACTCGTTGTCTCCCCTGTTATACTAGTATTCAGTCTCCTGTTCAGGACTGAAATGTTTTTTTTCCAATACAAATTACTGGATTTAAGAATTACCAGATGAGATTAAAGAATTTATGACCTATTGGAGCTCATACTATATGACACGGTAGTCACTCTGGCTTCAAATCATCCTTATGCAATTGTGAAATTTTTCACAGCTGGGAGTAAAGAAAAATAAGTGGTCCTTTACAGACATTCAAAAAGTTCTGGATACAGCAAAAAAATGTAAAATATCCACTGGTTTTGTGGACACAGCAGAAAGAGGGAAACAAATCATCTCCTATTCTTCACCAACTGCAGACAGCGGCAACAAGTCAATCTTGTGTCAGTAGATGCTACCTCCAGGTTACTGGAGAAGAAAGATTTACTGAAGTCTTCGCTATTTTGTAGCTACATCTAACTGTAAATTGTGATGGTAATGCAGACGATACCTTGCCAAATTCTGTTAATATTTGTAAATGTTGATGCTAGAATAACATCAAAGTCACAAAAAGTCAGTAGAGAACACCAGTCATAAATATCTCTCTATGAGATACCCAAATTTATGCCTTTTGCAAGCAGTTTTTTAGAAAAAAATAGATTCAAATTCACTTTTTATTCTTAATGCTCTGAATGACAGAAGCTTTTGATAAAATTACTTAGACAGTAATGTACAATACTCTGTGTTAAATTTCTGTTCCTTTATCACAAGAATCAAATACTCTCTCTCCATAACGAAATGCTGCTTGTTCAAAACTAATCAGTATCTATCAGAGAAAGTCAGAGAATCTTTCTCTAAGACCTCTGCCTTCTGCCCAATCTCCCTGATGCAGGTGACTGATGACAGCAAAGTAAGGTATCAATTTAACACCTGCCAGTGAGGATGATCTGGAAGCAACTCAGAGACAAAGTACCTGCAACTAGTTTGTGCTACTACCAGTAGCATTAATCTGCTTCAAGCAGAAGAAGCCTGTGTCACACATCTGAGGGCTCAAGCAATCTCAAACAAACTAAAAAATGAATGAATATTAATGAATACTAATGAATAATCTCACAACCTGTTTTTGCATTAGGTTATTGAAATGCTAGTGGACAACTTAAACACTGTGCCCTTTTACAAGACTCAGACCAGACATGCATCTCATTGCACAGCAGCAGTGCTTATATACATAACTTATCTCATATATGTAAAAGTTCTACATGAAAAAATCTAGAAACACATAGCGGCACTAAAGACCAAGAGCTGTGAAAATAAAATCTTTAGTTTGCCAAAGATCAGAAGTGTGGAAACCCTGGCATACCTCCCCAAATGTTCATTGCTATGTATTGCAACTCCCAAAACCAGTCAAGGAACACCTTAAAAGTAATATGATAAAACAATTTAGGATATTCAAGATAAAGCTTTTTCTTTGCCTCAGGAGTTTTACAATAAACTCCCTGATAATAGCACCAGAAATGACACAAAGCAGAAAAACAAACTTAATTTTTAAGGTTTTTGAAGGATACCTATGCAGCAAGATTTGTATCTTCATTACTTTCTATAGAAGCCCTTATTGAAAGAAACACCTAATTTCAAAAATCTCCAAATATTTTGCAAATATGCATAAAGTCAGGTACTGGTTATTTTAATACACTGAATATAACTCTTTTAACAAGGTAATGAAATTCTTATGGGTCAGGCATGGTTTCCTACCTGATCGAAAACACTCAATGATTTGTTGTATACCAGATTTTGATGTTTGCAGAGGCTGCTGCAATAATGGCGGATCACCAGGTTCCAACAGATGCACTGAAATACATAAAAAGATAATAAGCCATTAGAGAACACTCAGGTGATTTCTGTAATTTAGGAATTTTCCATACATACAGTAAACTAGCTAAAAAGACAGGACTACAGTAAAAGTAGCCTTGCTCTAAAATTTTCAGTTATATTGTGTTAAAAAAAAGTCAACACTAAATTTTCCAGCCATGATACCTTCAGACAGCTTGCTGTCTTTTTGATCACTTAAAAAAAGTGTATTCAAAGCTCCCATTGTTAAAACCAAACATGTACGAAAGAGAATTACCAAATACTGTATTACCAGCATTACCAAATACTTCATAGCACACTACATTGCTTCAATGTTGCCAGTATGCACCTAAACACTGAAGCTAAATTTAAAGTAGCAATGATGAGGAAAAAAGCACAAGCATAGCTACATAGTATATACCAAAAAAACCCTATCATAGTATTTTTAACCATGAAAACTACACTAAATGTAACTACTCGGGCTCAAATAAACTGCTGAGGGAATACTTTATTTCTGATGTTTCATTCCACATTATATTCTTTCCAAAAGCTATTGAAACAAAAACATGTATTAATCAGAATTTTTAGCCATTCCAATATGCAGTATTTATGCACATAAAACTTAACAGCACTCCACTGCTGTATATAGATATGGCAATTAAGCTTTGCCTATAGAGAAAACAAATTTACAAGAATAAGAACACTTCTTGAAGCATGTGTTTGCAAAAACTTCAGTTAAGTCTTCTTTCATACTTTTGATTGACTAAACAGCCAGCCTTGTACTTCACAAACTGGCTCCCACCTTAACCACTTGGTTTGATTTTAACCCCATTTTAAGGTTTTCATTTCTAAATGAAGCACTGAGATGTCCAAGAAATATATTTTTAATAAAGGTCAGTTGAATCATAGTATGAAACCAGTTAGAGATAGTAAGTGCAAAAAGAATAAACAAATTTTGACAGAAACATTGAGCTAAAAGATAAAAAGTTACAAATGAATTCTAGCTGAAAAGAAAATCAGAAAGCAAAGCACTGTAAAAAAGGACAACAGAATGAACACTGCACCCAACTATCCTGGTCCCATAACATACTATTATATATACAAACATGTAACAACCATAACAAATCAGCTCATCATTTGGGAATCTCTAACACAATGACATATTGTATTCTACTAGCCTACTCCCTACACTTCAAAATAAAACATTTTGGTTTGTATACAGCCTCTAATACGCGTGTACAACACCTACTGACATAAAGAAGAGTAACACAGATGAACCAGACCTAACACATCATTGTTAATTTGTCAGGAAAGAAAAATATTTTCATTTTTTTGAAAGCATTAGAAAACTCAAAACCATTTCATCATCAACACAAAGAAACGTTTCTACTCACTGAACAATATCTACTCTAAAATTACATATCACAAAAGAGGCATAATCAAAGTCACTATGCTCACATTTTCATCTGTTAATTCCCCAAACTGATCCCTTTCTTGTCAAAACAAAAGTGGAAGCATCCAAATAGCACCTTTCTTTCAAAAATGTAAGTGAACACATCCAAATAAACTCTATAACAAGGCAAAAAAACCAAAATTGCCTTCAAAAATACCAATTATAACAACAAGCAGAATAATTTCAAAAGCATCAAAACAGGTTGGCTAAACCTTCAGAATATTCATTACCATTTCCACTGATGGCATCTTTCACATCACTCAGGCATGGAATGTAGAGTTGTTCTAGGACTTAGTCTCAGAGGAGAAAAACCCCATCAAGATCTTAAATTTCACCAGAGCTCACCAGAGAAGACAAGGTAAAAATATAAACAACAAATGCAAATGATTGCTAAAAACACCGTTTTACAAAAAAAACTGAGAACACCGCACTTTTTGGAAACAAAAGGGTTTGTTGTTTTATACAACTTCTTGCCTTCCTCTGCTCACTGCATACAATGCCCATGTGTTGGCCTGAGGATTATCCCACATCCAGGAAGTAAAATAGTCTCTTCCTGAAACGATTTTAAGGTGACAGCTCAAGGATTCCAAAAGAAAAAAAAAAAAGAAAAAAAAATTCAGAAACTTTTTATACCTAGAATTGACACAAATGATACACATTTGAAATCCTCACAACAGTTTCTGCAAGCTTCTAATGAAGGAGATATGCAAAACATCCGAATCCATCGGAAAAACATCCATCCCACACCACAATACCTGGTTCACAGCATCCATGGTGATGGTGGTCAGTCTGACAACACTTGTCCCTTAGAGGCATTTTCTGTGCGCACGATCTACTTTCCTTCTACATCCAGCAGCTCGTTTCTGCTAAAATAAGGAAATTGGCTGTCACCGCCGAAGCACAGGCGGGTCAGGAGCGCGCCAAGCCCGCACACCCACTTCCTACGGCAGCACGGCCGGGCAGGCCGGAGGCAGCGGCACCGCTGGCGCAGGAGAAAGTTCCCATTGTTTTCGGCAGGTCTCACGACGCCCTCTGCAACGGCCGCGGCGAGCACGGCCCCGCTCCCGCCCCGCCGCCACCTGCGCCTCGGCCACCGCCCTCCCCACCGAGCCCGGCCCGGCCGCACGTCCTCCCCACCGAGCACGGCCCCGCGCCCCTTCCGTGGGCGGCCCTGCCGCGTTCCGTCCCCACCTCGCAGCCTCGTCTCGCAGCCCCACCGATAGGACGGTGTCCCTGGGCTCCCGCGGGGCAAGCCGCGTCCCCGACAGTCCCGGGGCTGCGGCGCGCCCGCCGCCGGGCCGGGCGCTGCCGCGGCGCCGCCGGGGCCGGAGCGGGGCGCGCCCGCCGCCCGCCACGCGCAGCCCGGGCGGGAGGGGCGCGCGGCCGCAGGTGACAGCGGGCGCCGGCGCCGGGACGGGGCGGGCGCGACGGGCGGGTGCCGCGGGCCGGCCCTACCTGGAGAAGACGGGCGGCTTCCGCCTCCCCGAATTAAACTTTATTCGCCCCTGTCCCGCCAGAGCGGCGGCCGCTGACCCCGGAGCCGGATGGGCACGGGGGCAGGAAGTGACTGCGGTCCTGGCGGCGAGCGCCCGCCCAGTGCGCAGGCGCCGCGGCCGCCGCTACCCGGGCCGGCCGCACAGGTGCCGGGCAGCGGCTGCGGGACGGGGCGGGGACGGCCGGGCGGTCTGCCCGCTGGGCTGTGGCGGCACACGGGAGGAGCCCCGAGCGGGCTGAGGCTCGGCGCCGGCCAGAGGACCGACCCGCCGGGCGGAGCGTGCAGCGGGAACCGGCTCCGTCTTTGTCCCGGTGGGGAGAAAGGCCCGCGCTGACCGTGATGCGGAGCGCTGCCCTGAGGGCACCGGTGCCCGGACACAAGTGGGAGCAGCCAACGTCCCTGGAGCTGGCATTTCTGCCCCCTTTCAGCCTGGTCTGCGCCATTACAGTAGTATAAAAAGAGATGAACCAAACCACCAGTTGTTCTAGTAGACCTACCAAGGAAAAGGATGGGTTAATGTTTTGAACACCTGGAGGAAAAACTCGTGTTCTGAAAGAGAACTGTGTGATGTGTATGGTAAACACCAGCTACAGGACGTCGGTGCAGTGCAGTGAGCGGCAGGGCAGCGGTGGCTCGATACGTTTCCACAGGGTCCTGCTTAGTCCTGTGCTCTCTTAGTGCTCTTCTGTAGGCACCTCGGGTAGTTGAGAAGGTGATTCTTGGCTTTTGCCAAAGGAAAGGATAAGATTAAGTCTTCATACACTTAAGGAAAAACTTCTGCCGTTGAAGAAAAATCTGTAAGGTAATGTCAGGAATAAGCACATCATTACAGGAAAAGTGCTAAGTGATTGTACCAGCACAGAAACATTCTGTTAAGTTCTGGATTGTAATAGCATCACTTCATGGAGATAGGACTGATGGTTTCAGACAAAGTTCCAGTCACAGTCTGTGTGAGACTAAGATGTCTCACACTTTCTCAGATCAGACGTGGACAGAGCTGTGGTCTGTGGCCATTAACCTGAACACAATAATGTCTTCTTTTAAAATATGGACATTGATTTAATCAATAAGTCTTTTTCCAAAGCAACATCAGACCAAATTCAAACTCCATCAGATGCATTTGGATTTTGGTTAATAAACTGGAAGCCCCTTAAATGTCAGAGAACAGTTCAAACAGCTGAGTGCCAAATAGCATCTTAACTCTGAAGTACAGCAGAAGTCACTTGAAACCTTTGTGTCAGACAACCAAACACAGGTCATTGTGTATGTCCAGAGGTTCTCTCACCTTGAGTTTAGCTACATCCTGAGCTCTGCTGTGTTTTAGACACACAGTCAAAGAGGTATAATCTCCAGCAGCCATGCAGCTGCATTCAGCCCATGTAGAGATCACTTGGGTAAAATTGTAAAGCTCATGGGTAACAAAGTGCAAGGAACGCAGCTGTCAGCTCTAGCTCTGCACAACAGCCTACTGATTGTTGTACTTGCCTGAGAAGTATCGAATTTAAAGAATTAACATTCTCCACCTCCCAGGAGATGTGGGAATCAGGCTCAAAGATGATCTTACATTTTCACTGGTGGCACTGTGCTACAAATATTGAAATAGTAGGGTTATAGCAATTTAACTTTGCACCTTGGACATTTACTGTGAATACTGGTAGTCATGTCACCAATATAATTTTACTCAGTGATCAAAAAGTAAGAAAGGAAAAGACAACTGGCAAATCATAAACCAGCATTGGAAATTCAGAATCTTTTCATTGTATTTGGGCTTCTGTGTTTAGCCACTTTCAACAGAATTTTCTTTCTCCTTCTAATCCAATGAAAGTTTCTCTTTTTGCAGCTTATGGCCCATATTGTGCTTGCATGGCAAGATTTTGGTAGTGATTTGCCTGTAAGAGTGGCTTGTCTGAGAAGCTTCTGGAAGTTTCCCTCATGTCACAGAGCTAATGCCAGCCAGCTCCAGGATGGGCTCATCACTGGTCAAGGCTGAGTCAGTCAATGATGGTAGTAAAACCTCTGTGATAACATGTTTAAGAAAAAAAAGTTTGCCACTAAAGGACACAAAATTATTCACATGAATGCTTCTGTGTTTGAACAGGAAAGAAGAAACTTTATTCTTTGACTTCAGTATTTATAGATTCTCAACAATGACCAGGGATTGTATAATTAAGTTACCACCTTCCCAAGCACACTGGTCATGTGAAACATCCATCAAAAGACGTTTCGTATAAGGAATGTGATAAACAACTTACATTTATAGAACTTTCATGGAAAAGTAACTAAAACTATAAAGACATTATCAGAAGGCTTTAGTTTTCAGGGTGACAGAAGTTAGTGCACAGAAGTAATTGTGGCCAGAGGGACAGGAGTGAGAGAAACTGCCGTGCAGATATCAAAATCAGTAAAGGGAGATGGGGAGGGAGGAGGTGCTCCAGGTACTGGAGCTGGGATTCCCCTGCAGCCCATGGTGCAGGCCATGGTGAGGCAGCTGTGACCCTGCAGCCCATGGAGGATCACAGGGGAGCAGGGATCCACCTGCAGCCCCTGGAGGACCCCACAGCAGAGCAGGTGGATGCCCAAAAGAGGCTATGACCCTGTGGGAAGTTCACCCTAGAGCAGGTTCCTGGCAGGACCTGTAGGTGCATGGAGCCCATGCTAGATCAGGTTTGCTGGCAGGAGTTGTAATCCCATGGGGGACACATGCTGGAACAATTTGTTCCTGAAGGATTTCCCATCTGTTGTGAAAAAAGAACCCATACTGAAACAGTTCATGGAGAACTGTGGCCTGTGAGAAGGATTCCTCTCCCTGAAAAGCAAGAAGCAGCAGAAATAATGTGATGAAGTGACCATAAAGATAACCACCTGGCTCCATGCACCACTGCTGGGGAGGAGATAAAGGTATGGGAATAAAGTTAATCCCTGGAAGGAGGGAGAAGTGGGGAAAATGTGTTTTTAAAATTCGTTTTAGTTCTCATTATCATACTTAGATTTTGAATTGTGTTGATTTCTCCAAGCTGGGTCTGTCTTGCCCATGACAATGACAGATCTCTCCCCATCCTTATCTCAACTCATAAGATTTCATTATATTTTCCCTCCTCTGTCCAATTGAGCAGGGAAGGGATAGAGCAGCTCTGGAGGGCAACTGGCATCCAGACAATGTCAATGGCCATTCTTTCTTGTCCTTTTCCTATTCATCTCCAAAAAAGTGAGAAGTTCCTCCTTCTTAATAACCCCCCATTCAGTGAAGCATTGGGATTATGTCATCTCAATGTTCTCTTCTGAGTTCCTTAGCCTCCCCCTCTGTCACATGCCCCTGGAACCATGTGGGTTATCTTCTTCTGGGTATTTTCTGTCTTCTAAGTATTCCCTGCATACCTAGGAACCCATACTGGACACAGTGTTGCAGACGTGGCCTCCCAAATGGAAAGTAAATAATAATCATCTGCCTTCACCCCCTGTGATGTTGATGTGGCACAGTATAGGTGTTAGTCTTAATTTCCCCAGAGTTGCAGTGTTGACCCTCGTTTCACTTTTTAATTGGGACCCACAGGTTTGTTTTTTTTGCAAAGCCACTATCTCATTAGTCAATCCTCAACCTATACCACTGTTAGGGGGCTTTTGCCCTGGGTGCAAGGCTCTGTCCTGCCAGGACATTCTCCAGCTTGTTCAAGGTGTCCTTACAGAGCAACCCTGTCCTCTAGTATGTCAGATACCCCCTGGTTTCAGCCACTCATTTCATCATAAAAGACCATGACATGGGCTATACAAAATGTGCCTTTCTGCCTTCCCCCTCTCCAATTTTAGAAATTCCAACTAAGGTTAACTTCTCTAGTGCTGTATTTTTTGGGAGGTGGAAATGCGTATTTTTGGAAGACGGCCAAACAGCAACTGAAATCTTATTCTATTTTAAATGCATTTTCATCACTTTTGCGTTCCAAACTTAAGGAAGTCCTTAAATGGGCATTGTTGCATGCATGTGTAAATCCTGGTAATTTAGCTGATCTTGTAATGTGTGAGTGGAAGACCCTAATCTGTATATTACTGTTTAACTCCTCATGTAGTTTGCAATGTAACTAATTAGTAACATGGGCAAACAACCACACCCAAATTTTGGCCTGTCAGCCAGTCATGTGCAAAGCGTTTCTGGGACTGATAAATGCTGCCAGCACAGATCAGGCAGTTCCACCTGACCTAGCAGGAAGTGCCTTCAGGAGGGTGCTTGCAGAGTGGAGTCCTTTCAGCCAGAAGCTGGCCATTGAATAAGAGAAATTTGGATCAGGGTAGCAAAGACTCTGATAAAACTCACTTCACAACACACTGCTGCAGTTGTTCATCCAAGAGGTTAAACTGGAACTTGGATCCAATTTGAGTTTCATTGTGTAAAAAAAGAACAAGTATATGATGTTGCCTGACTTCAAAAAATAGAATATTCCTCTGTAAAATATGAACAATAATTGAAATTTATTATAACTTTCTTTTTGTCTTATGTAGATATGATTCAGTGAAAATTAAAAAGATTTTTAGAACAATATATAATTCTTCATACAATCCACAATTAGCTTGTATCCAGGGAACATGGAAATTCATAGTGAAACCAGATACAGTGTAAAATGTACAGGATGCATTTGCATATAACAAAGGTAAGGATGAAAATACTTTTGATCCATTTCATGTAAATTCTAGGCAAAAAATATATTATTGGGGTGGGGATTTGAGTTTAGCTTTCATTATCTGGCTAACGTTTTCAATATAAATTGCAGAGTTTGAAGCAGAATCCTTATTTATTCATTGTCATCTAGATTATGAGGAGCTGGTGAGAAGCTTTGAACTAAGGCTTCTGTTGCAACTTGATGATCAAATTATTTTTTGTTTCTTGCTTGTGAGTATGGCTTTGAAATATGCAAAATTCAGGACAATTTCTCTTAGTTACTGGATTGTGCTTCCAAAATATATGAAGTATTCTAGCAAGGGAGTTACATTTTTGGTAGAGGATATTGAAGCGTTATCTCAAACAGTTCTGATAGTAGGTTTAGTATCCACTGAGAGGTTTTGTCTTGCCAAAGGGCTGGTAGTAACACCTGCTGAGATGCCTTGCCATCTGTTTGTACATCTAAAAGCTGTAAGATTTGATTACTAAATGTTTCCTCACATGCTATGACCACTAACATTTTTTTTCTGTAGTTGGGATGCATTTTGGATGAAGCACCTGGCTTCACAGTCATTTTTCCCAAGAGAAAATAATTGTGAGCTGGAGTGAATTAATGCTGCGATGCTGCATTGAACAGAGTTCATTTTTGCAGAGGTGAAGGTAAAGTTGCATTGACCCTGAGGGATCTCACGTATAATATGTGCTAATCAAGAAGTATCACAAATCATAGTCATAAAGCATTTCACTGCAAATACAGATAGTCCAGCATTCCTTAATATATCGCTCTTAGTCTTAGATGTAGATTCATATAATGTCCTTGCTGAAAGCATCTCATGAAAACTGTATATTCAGAAACTCCATATTAAACAAATTTTAGACATAGAATCCTGAGAGAAATTCAGACTCCTTCAAGGGCAGAGAAACTGCAGAGAGACCTCAACAAACTAGAGAGATAGACAATCACCAACTGTATGAAGTTTAACAAGCACAAGTGCTAGAATCTGCACCTGAGACAGGGCAATTCTAGTTGTGTGCATGGGCTGGGGAACAGGAGGCTGGAGAGCACCAACAAAGAAAAGGACCTGGGGGTCCTGGTTGATGCAAGCTGGATGAGTCAACAGTGCTCTGGCAGCCAGTAGGGCCAGCTGTGTCCTGCAGAGCATCAGGCACAGCATTGCCAGCTGGGCAAGGGAAGGGATTGTCCCACTCTGCTCTGCACTGGAGCAGCCTCACCTCGAGTGCTGTGTGCAGTTTTGGGCACCACATTTTAAAAAAGGTGCTGAGTTATCAGAGAGGATCCAAAGAGGGGCCACGAGGATGGTGAAGGTTCTGAGAGGGAAGCCAGATGAGGAGCTGCTGAGATCTCTTGATCTGTTCAGCCTGGAGGAGACTGAGGGGAGTCCTCACTGTGGTGTTCAACAACCTCAAGAGGGGAAGTGGAGCAACAGACATTGATCTCTTCACTCTTGTAAGCACTGAACAGGACTTGAGAGAATGGCATGAAGCTGAGTTGGAGAAGATTTAGGTTGGATATCAGGAAAGATTTTCACCAAGAGGGTGGTCAGACACTGGAACAGGCTCCCTAGGGAAGTGGTCACAACACCAGGACTGACAGAGCTGAAGTGTGTTGCCAACACTCTCAGGGAGATGGTGTGATTCTTGGGATGTTCTATGAAGAGACAGGATTTAGGCTCAATTGACCTGATAGGTCCCTTCCAACTCAGCATATTCTATGATTTGGGCACATTAAGACTCCTTTGTTAGTGTCTCTGATCCTGATGGCCAAATGGATAGAACACTTGCCAAGGAAGTAGAATACCTTGATTTCAAAATCCTTAACTACGAGTTAGAGACCCCTTTTAAGCACAAGGCACAGTTAAATTCAATTCACACAAGGAATTCAAGAGCTGGGGGACTGTAGACAAATTAAAAAAGACAGCCTGATTCTATTGAGAGCGAGCTTAACTTGAGGAAGGGAAAAAACCCTATTGAATTCTGGTTGCAATTCCCAGTATTGTTTATTTCTATCCTAAGATGCATTAATGGGAAATGAATAAACTAGTCTTTAGAGCACAGATACATTAACTTTCAGGTAAAGGTGAGATCACTCAGACAATTCTATGTTGTTTTTTTCCTGTATCAGTCACATCAAAAAAAGTTTTGATTAAAAGTTTTCTATGTACTACAAATGAAACTATGTGAGCTGGTTATCATGATATGATTTTATAATCCAATGCAACTTGTTTACAGAATTTAAACTGTACATACTTACATGCCGCATATTTGTGGTGAAATCTTGAAATTAAATTCAGTTATATTTGCATCAAATCCACATTTGCATAATTGCAATGTTTACACTATTCTCATACCTTAGCCTTGACAGTATCTTACAGAAAATCCCTGGGCTAGAATAATTCTGAATCTTAGTCAATGTGTATTCCAATCTAACAAAGAGCTGCATCTTCATGCTCTATTCCCCAATTAACATAAAGCTTCATTACCCTTTTGGGATAAAAAAAAACCTGCTATGTTCATTGTCTTACCCATAATTCATTTGTTTATAAAGTTATTAAAACTCATAATTAATTAGACTTCTCATGAGGTATAATTCCCTTCTGGGCTTTCTGGTGCATGACTATAAAGTTTAGCAAGGGGAACAATTTGCATTGCATCTCTTCCCTGGAGGTCCTTGTCATCATTTGATCATGGATTCAACCTATTCTGTTGTTTTCCCTTTACACCCTTCAGCTTTGATTCCTGGTTGCACAGTGACACATCTTCACACAGAGGAAGGAAAAATTTTCTGGCCTAAAAGTATTTAGCTTGTGATTACAGCAGTTCTGTGGAAAGTATGAGCTGGTGGTTCAGTCATCAGCAAGGCTGCTTGGGGGCTGGAATCCAGCCTACCCATTTCAGTGCTGCACCTTCTGACAGTAGGTTCTGGCAGGAGAGTTAGAGAGCATACGGAGCAAATCCTCTTTTTGAGAAAAGTCTGTGCAGCTGGAAACCACTGAGGTGACAAGAAGTGACCATTGTAATGTCCCAAGAAGACATTCTGCATCATCATATCAGTGCAGTTTGTAACCCTGTCCTACAAGGGAAGAAAAGGTCTAATTGAATTAATATAGTTTGGGTATGTTAAGTGGGATTTGGACACGTGCTGTTGGGAACTCAGCTTCAACTAGCCAAGAAGTTCAAGTATTCTTCTTTCCTCCTCATAGATCACTAACGAGTACTGCATGACTTGCCACTTTAAAATAATTTGTCTTGCATACCTTTCCTTAAGAAAGGCATCATTCTGTGTAAATATTCTCACCTTTTTGCTTATGTGCCTGGCTGGGTAAAAAAACAAAACCAAATATGCTTCTCATAGGACAGATATTTTACTTAACAAAAGAAATAATCTAGTAAAATATATTAGGAAAAATGAAATATTTGCTTACAGGATTATATAATGAATTTGCATCTTCTTACCGCATTCAGTTTTCTTCCAGTCCAGTGATTTTTTCCTGTACACTCTTCCTGTAGAGTGAACATAAAGTTAATTTAATTCATGTTCTCATCCCCGATTAATCTGATTAATACAAAACACATACAGATATGCCACAAAATGAGCTTCATGCTTTCAGAAATCGTTTAATTGAGGCATATATATTCTAAGGCTTTGTGATGTGCACTAGGAAATGGAGGATAATGCATTTGGATAAGCAAATTGGGGCCAAATGCAGACCTGGTCTAGCGTGCTGATTCACAAGATGATCATGTTCTCTACCAAATAATGTATTTAAAACCTATTCCTAATTATGAATCTAGTGAAGTTTAAAATAAAGTGTTGCCTGCTGTCTGTTCTTATGTAGGTGGAAGCAAAGAATCTAGACTGTTGAAGAGAGAAGAGAGAGTTGTAAAGAGAAGACATAAGAATGTTTAAGTCTTTCAGAGGAAAATAAAAAGGACCATGTTCCTAAACTTATCTCAAAATGTGCTGGTGTGGGGAAAGTCCTGCAGAAATGTGTACATGCACTTCTGTTTCTCTGTGTGTACATATGTGGTGTATGTCTGCACACAGTTGTGTGGATATAGCATGGGGAGGGATGGAAAGCTGTAGAGTGAGAGAGGTGAGTGAGAGAAATATGTCTGGAGGGAGGCCTAGACAAGGAAAGGGAGAATGACAGATTCATGAGAAGAGGGGAGAAAGAAGTCACAGGAAAGATTCAGAATGAAAGGATGCAGTAAGGTGTAGTAGCTTAAAATTAATGCAGACAAGACTGACAGGAGGAAGTATATCAGAAAAGGGGAGGAAGAAGGAAAAAACAAGCAGTAGTAGAATTCATTAAGCCAGGTTTCCTGGGGTTCTGTGACTTGCAATGAGGTTATCTCCTGTTTGCTGACCATTTTCTTTGGTTTTGTAGTAAAAGCAAGGAAGCGTAAACATAAACATCCGAGTCCTGAGTGTAAACAGGGCAAAAGTGCATAGAAAATCCAGAAATAACAACATTTATATTCAAAAGGATGCCACTACTTTTGTAAGCTCTTTTATATATGTGTCTATATGTAAATCAAGTCGTATATTGCAGGACAATGGGAACCTTTCAGATTTTGAGATATTATGATTCCAGAAGCAAATTTGCAAGATACTACTCAACATTGAGGAACATATGCAGATATTTCAAGTTGTCTGAGGACATGCCATGAAAACAAAAAACAAAAACAAACAAACAAAAGAAGCTGAATTCCAGAAATAATACTGTCAAATGTACCAAGAACAAGTATTTGTAGAAATGCAATGTACAATTGACCCAATCAATAGAAAATTACTCTTTCATATAAAGAAGGACTACAGATAATGAATCACAGAATGAAATGAAAGAAAAATGAAAGGTTCATGGCCTAAAGAAAACTGGTGATAGGCAGCTAATGAGCTAGTCTACATTGTCTAAGACAGAGAATATCCATATAAATGAATTGTGGTGCAGCTCTGCCCTCAGTGGGAGACTGATTGGGTTTCTACACTCTGCCTGGCTCTACTCAGCTTGTGGGAATGTTGTAACACTGAGACCTTGAGCACTGTCAAAATCAGTTGAAATTTTCAGGAAGGTTCCAAAGCTTATTGCAAGATTTACACTGACAGAATGTGCAACAGAGTAAATTTTGCTTCCTTAGGAAGGGAGACAAAACCTGTAGAAAAGCAAAAAGAGATGGACAACCTGTTGATTTCCACTATATTAGAGCTAAATGCAGTTTACTTTTGCACTGCAAATTAGATTTGTTTCTTCGATGGCAGAACATGGCATGCCTAATTTGGAGTGTAAGTCCAAAATAAAGGACACATTTATCAAAATAAAGTCAGTGACAATAACCTAAAGGTACAAATGGGAAGTCCAATGCACAACACAATTAACTAGAGGTACAAATTGGGAGATATAAAGCACAACACGATTCTGGATAAAAGAAAATGTGCAGCAAATGTGACAGACAAGATTGTGACACAAGGCTGCTCCTATTTCAGTGTTCAAAATCCACAAATGTGTAAGAAAGATATGCACTAAAAGATCAGGAATCAGAAAATTAATAAGTGATTACATAAATAGTATTCAGTATATTCCCATAAATACTATTCAGCAATAAAAGAGAGCAGTTATATCCGTGTCAATATATTTCAGCAACCTCCATTCAAGTTGAATATGGATGGCAATGACAAATAGTTCCAAGGAATCAAACCTCAAACAGAGAATCAATCCCTGTAATGAGCAGGACTGATCTGCTCTGATGCTGACCTACTGGGTTTCTCTTCCACATTTTGACAGTACTTGAGTGAATGAATTTTTTGCTAATGAAACTGAACTGAACTGAGATTGGCAGAGGATATTTTGGCACAAGATATTTTGTCAATCATGGCTCTTGTTAAAACTTCTTATCCCACAACTTCTACTAATTGTATTTTTTAATGTGTTAGAGAAAAAGTTGGTGAGCAGATTATCATTTTTCATTCATCAGCTTGGCAAGCTTTTCTGTTATTTCCTTCAAGCTAACTTAGTATGTGATATTTAATTGGCTACTCAAATATTGTCCAAGCACCATGCCAGCTGCCTCTCAGGTGAATTAATTATGTCATTTTCTATGCTTATAATGTATCTCCTTAAACTACTGCAGAGTTAGTAATCACATAGTATTAAGCAGTATAGAATGGTTCTGAAAACCATATGAATTTGGTCTTATCACTAGTCTGGTAAACTTTTTTGTCTAACAGTTTTTACTGTTGCATAGACTATGTAGCACAGACTTCATCCTGGAGAGCTAGTGAGCTCAGTGCATTATGTGCAAAGGAATTAGCTACAGCCCATAGAGGATTGTGGTAGCCCTGGGCCATTGCACAGCAAACTAATAGTTGGATTCTGTTAATTCATTATTGGTGTTAGCACACTCTGTTTTATAAGATATAAGCATTTGGATAGGGTGAACTCACTATTTATATTTTTAAGGAGAGGAAAAGGTAAGAGGAGAATTTAACAAACCTGACAGTTTACCTTTGGTTCCCCCCAGATAATGAAGCCAGTAGTGAAAGACACTATTATTAAGCATTTAGATGATAATGGGGATATGTAAAAGGTACTTATACCTGCCAAGAAGTAGTCTTAACAGGTCACCTAATTTCCTTCTTAATGAGTAATAGGCCTCAAGAAACAGAGAAGTGGAATCTAGCAGGATTTCAGGAAGTCTTTTTATATTTCCTTATGTGGCATTTTCATTCACAGGCAAGCTAATGTGATTAGAAAACCATGTGCAAAGAGAATTTATCAATAGTTTGCTATTTTATTGTTTTAAGACTCTGTCCTGGTTGAATACCATTAAATATGTTTATTCATAACTGGGTATGTTTGTTTAATTTATAGATTATTTCAAGTTGAAGGATCTGCAAGCTTGCAGAAGGCCAGCATGAGAACTGAAAATTATTTTGATTAATTGAAAGAGCAGTCCACAAAAGCAACCACAGAATAACAGAATGGGTCATGTTGGAATGGAATACAGTGGTTCATCTGGTCCGACCTCCCTGGTCAAGCAGCTCATTCCAGAATGGCACAGAATTCTGTCCAGACAGTTCTTGAATATATCCAATGAGGGAGACTCCACAACCTCTGTGGGCAACCTGTTCCAGTTGTCAAACACCCACACAGTAGGTAAGTTGTTCCTCATGTTCTGGTGGAACTTACTGTGCATCAGTTTTTGCCTTTTGCCTGTTTTATAGCTTAGCACCGTTGAGAAGAACCTGGCTCTATCCTCTTGACACTAGGTGTATTTCAACTTTGGAAATATGAAATTCTGCTCTCACTCAAGAATAGACACTGTGTAGGCGGAGGGCAGCATTAGTAATTAAAAAATAATGCTGAGGAATTAGATAAGGATGCTACAGAGTATGTGTGTGCATGAACCTCTGTGAATTACATTCCCAAAGAGAAGTACAGGATTAGTGCCACAGTCTATCATATTACCAGAATGATAACAATTACCACAAACTGATGAGAAATTAGTGAGGTCAAAAATTATAATAATGACAGTTTTCAATTCTGTGCTATCATGCTGTTAAGATTTCCAGCATTCAGGAGTGAATAGCCCATCTTGAGATTGTAAAGGCTATAGGGAAAATGAGACAAGACTTCTCCAACAGTAACATTCTAATTTTTAGAGGAAAAAAAATTGAAAGAATAAGTTTAAAAAAGTTTACATTGGATTGGAGACTACAAAAATATCATGCAATACACCAAATGTCAATAAATACCCTCTACTAGGGTGACATCAAGAGTATTAAAAGCATTTAAAACCAAAATAACATTGCTGTGATTCAACCACAAAGAAAGATGCTAGAATACAGAATAACTTTTAAAAAAATGTAGGCATGTCCAAAAGAGGGGGGAAAAAACAAGATGAAGAATCTCTATAATGCTAAAGGCATAATCACAGAAAAGTCCAAAAATACTATTATGAAGCCCTAGATAAATGTTCACAGACAACTTAACCACATTGGAAAGAAGCAGCTGACCAGACCATTAGTGCAACAGACCTGTGATCACAAGCAGCACTCAACTCAAACATAAATAATATCAGAAAAAGCTAAACTAATTATTTGCATCCGTTTTCACTGAAGAGAAGGTCACATCAATTCTCAACACCACTCTTTAGAAGTGATTAATTTGAGGAACTGTCTCAATTCAAATATTAACAAAAAATTGTTTAAAACAAACCACTTAAATTAACCATCCTAAGTAACAAGGATAGGATGGTTATCAACCCAGAGTTGTAAAGAAATTCAAACATGAGATTACTGAGCAGTAGTATTGAAATATATAACCTGTGGTTTAAATCAGCCTCTTAGGACTAATGGTCTGGACAATTAAAAAATGTTACACCAAGCTTATAACAGGCTCCAAGAGAAATTCTAGATACTGCTGATTCATAAATCAGTTTTCTTTCTATTTAAATAAATATTATACAAGTAAATACATAGATAAATGCAATGTACTGACAGACAACCAGCAGAACTTCTGTTTGGGAGTCATGCTTTACCATCTGTTAGAGATCTAGATCTTCTAGAGAAGGAAATAGAATACCTGTCATCTGTTTAATATTTTTTTCATAGATATCCTTATCCAAGGTGCCAAAATAACTTACAATGTTATACATAAGATGTAAAAATAATAATAATAAGGTTAAATAATCAGATTTTAAAATGAGAAGAAACTATGAGAGAAGATCCCCCAAAGAATCTGAGGTAGAATACTATATGTGTAAAATAGTCATAACCATATGGAAAAGGAGAGAATAGTGAAAGAACAAAATTTTCAGGTGATATATTATGCATGCTAGACAAATATAAAACTGACTGCAAAGAAATCCACAGAGATCTTAAAATACTGGACGTCTGTTCAGTAAAAACAACCAAATAAAATTGTGACAAGTATAATAACATGCACATGAGGTAAAAATACCATAATTATAAATATATAACAGCTGTCTCAAAGTGTGGCATCTATTGTCTTTCAGATAGAGATCTGAAACCACTGGAGGTGGGGAAAAAACAATGAAGAGAATGTTAGAAATTACTAGGTATAGGGAGAACAAAACAGAAAATCCCATTTATCACTGTCAACTCATCCTGGTCCTCCTTTTGAACACTTCATACCTAATAAGGTGTTTTGAAAAGAGGTGTTAGAGAATGTTTTTAAAATCCTACAAAAGAGGGACAGTCACTGAGAAGAGCAGCAGCTTCTGTAAAGGGGCAAGAAAAAGACTTCCCATGCTTGGAGAAGATAGGGAGGTGATACAGAGCTATAAAATTGTAAATGGTTTGAATAAGATGAATAAGGAGTGTTTATTAATTTTTTTAAGCTCACAAAAACTATCAAGCCCTTAAGGAAATTATCAGGGAGCAATGTAATGTAAATGTAAACATTACAGAATCTTAATACTTTACAGGTAAATTGTGGGTCTCATTGTCATAAAATACTTTGGAAATTAAAAGATCAAATGAGTTCCAAAAGTGATGGATTGATGGATAAATGGATGCAGAAATGTCCATTTGTAGCTCTAAAATATTATGGCCTTTAGTGCAGGAAGCTCTTTGACTGAGAAGACATAACAGGTAGGATCAATGTTATGCTTTTCTTGGCAGTTTTGCATTCTGGCTTCAGCTTTGAATGTGGTTCTGGGTTGCACTGCCTTTCAGACAAGCACAAAAGGCCACAGGTTCTTATGAAATGCTTGTGACATTCTACACAGAAGAGCAGGTTCTTGCAGATATAGTATATGCCAAGCAGAGAAAGTGTCAGAAATGTCAGAGAGAAAATGGAAAGTATCAAATGGTGAAGTAAAGACATGGATTTGACAGAATATTTCTCTTCAGTTCAACTCTGGTAAATCACTAGCTGGAAAACTGGCCAGGTTTTGGCATTGTGTTTCAAGCAAAATTATCCAGAAAAAAAAAAAATCTATAAGTATAAAAATAGCTCAAGGAATATGACTTATAAGAAACATGAAAAGCACTGTAGCTCTTTAATGTATACTGAAGACTTTCAATATGTATTAGGTAGAATCAAAGAAGGAAGAAAAATTGCTTACTAGGTCATAAAAATAAAGCATGAAATGTAGAAAGCTGTTGCAAAGAAGATTTGAGCTAGACCACAGACAGGATTTTTTAACAGGAAGATCCCAGATACTGATGTGGATTGCCTAAGGAAGTGTAGAATCTATCATCTTTGGGTTTTTAGACCTTGGTTAGACCCATATCTTTACAGTTTGAGTGCAGTAAGTGGGCTATATGTGTTTTATGTTCATTAGAGTGCTATTTTTTTCTGACATTTGAGGAATGGCTTGTCTGAAATGTGTGTGATCAATTCATATTATTTTGACTGCATGCTGGCATGCAGCTATTCATGCTGTCTTTGTGTATATTTATTTTCTTTCTCGCTCCATCTCTAATCATCTATAATTTTATTTACATGCTCAGCAACTGTTTCTCACAGTCAAATTCCTCTCCATTGGCTTGACACTCACTGTTTAGTGTTATTCCCCATGTTTTGTCACATTCCCCTAGATCATTTTTCAAACAGTCTGTGGTAATTTGTTCTCATTTTTATAAGGACAATTTCAAATTTCTTTTTGCTTATTTATTTTTAAAAGCCTGATATGTAACAATTGAGCATGTTATACTAAGATCAATACCATCCTTTGATTCAATGCATTCTCTCAGAAAATATTTATTCTTGTGGTAAAAAAACTCCAGTCAAGTGGCCCAGATATTTTTCTTAATCATGCCTGGGGGAGAAATACCTTTTGCTTTAAATTTACTGCAATATGTTGACTGCATTTGTACTCTAAGGTTAGAGTTGAGGATGAGGCAAGGAACCAAGATGACAAAGATTTATATGTGTTTCTTTATCCCTGACACTGGCAGCTGCCACCTGTGGCTGTAGCACAGCAGACCCTGCTCTCTTTTGGCGTGCTACTTCCACAGGGGTACGTTCTTCTCTGCCTGGGGCTGAGCCAGCCTGTACAGGCAGAGCCTGGGCAGGCAAGGAGGTCCTGAACAGGCACCAGATTTCTTCTTCCAGAAAGTTCTAAAACCTGTGTCCAAACTTAACTAAACGCTTGCTTGCAAACAAAATACTTAATGGGTCTTGAGAACACAGCAAGCTAGTATTCATGGTGTTCTGTATGCCCACATCTGCACACTGGAACAGGTAGAAATTTTTGTGGATTATGGGCCACTAGAGCAGTGCACACAGGGTGCTCCATGAGAGTCTTCTTCCTATTACTTGTATCAGCAGATATAAGAATACAGAAGTCCAGCAGCAGAAGCAAGCCCCATATATCATCTAAGGAGGAAATGCATCTCCTGCCTGCTTTCACAGAAGAAAACCTGAGATAACCTTTTAGAATCTTCAATATCCGCTATTTCTTTTGGGTGTAAGGCCCTTGAAGGAGATGAGTTTTTCAAATCCCTGCTTTATGAAAATCTAGCTCTGAGAGACAAAAAAAAAACCCTACCTATATATATATATACACACATATATATTAATCGTGACTATTATTCAAGAGAACAAGTATCCATTCACGCAGACCTGTCTGCAGAGTAAAGGCCTGAGTGAGTCATTTTTACAAACTGTCATTTAAACCAACAAGGCTATATTTTTGTGCAGAACTATTGGGTGAGTAACAGCTCTGTACCTGTTATATTCCAAAGTGTTTCTAAAGTCACATATCTTTTTCTTCATAATTGGACAAAGCCTTCAAATGGTTTGGGACAAACTTATCTCCTAGAAACAAAGGTAGGGAGACACA
Organism: Poecile atricapillus; assembly: GCF_030490865.1. Classification (NCBI taxonomy): domain Eukaryota; kingdom Metazoa; phylum Chordata; class Aves; order Passeriformes; family Paridae; genus Poecile; species Poecile atricapillus. The sequence goes on from NC_081288.1 coordinate 56,369,045, forward strand.
TACTCTACTAGTTCGTTAAACTACAATAGGATTGTTCAGAGATCTGTGTCACTTCATCCTTCTCCTTAAAACAAAACCACATGCAGAAAATGAGGGGAAAATAGCTGTGAGGGATTGAGTGGACCAAGAGTAATCTGGGTTAACTGCATCAGTATCAGAAATGAGCCATCAAACTTGAAACTTTTTATCATTCCACCTTGAAGAACACTATCACCAAACTCGATAATCAGAAGGACTTCTTTTGTAGTCATCCCTCTCAATGTACATAATCCTTTGACATGCTTAATGTTCCTTGATTATATATGCTGTTTCTGCCTTTTGGTGATTGGTGCAGATATTGTTGTGCCAGAAGAGGTTTAAAGTTTTTTGTAATTTGTTCCTTTGTTGCACACAGCTATGATCAAGGTCTTTGACTGTTTTCTCTTTGATTCTCTGAGCTGGGTTTATTTAACCTAATGTTTTCACCCCTTTTTAAAAAAAAACCCTTTTTTAATTTTTTAAATTAAAAAAATTTAAAAATTCATTTAGAATTCTTGTAGATGTTCTGTAAGGTTTTATGGCGCCACTTCCTTCCTTGGCTGCACTAGACAACCCTGTAATCACTGAAATACAATATTCTTAAAGAGCTGTCCCAAGCAGGCCTCTGATTCATTTCATATATGCTCAGGAAAATTGTAACTGTATACATATACTCCAACACACTGCTTCATGTTGACTCTAAAAGATAATAAAGATTTTTATTGTGTTTTCTCCTTGTTAGTCCTGAAAGTTTTTGACTACATTTGTTATTGTTTGATTTTATGTGATTTTGAGACACTAGTAATATAAGTATCAGTCCTGGTGTTGCCTGATTCTGCTGTAGAATAGAGAGGATATAAAAAGGCATCGAACCTTCCCCTGAAGTCTGTATTTGTTATTGGACCTATGTAAATGGGGATTATTAAATAACAATATTAAAAGAGTAAGAAAAATAAATAGAAACAAAAATGCTGCTTTGCTTTGTGACTGTTTAACTTTTTCTCATTTACTATCATAATTCTACTTACAAGTGTCTGTAGTTGAAACTAAGAAAATTTTCAGAAAATTATTTTTAAGAGAAAGGAATACCTTTGGTTTTCTGCGCAGATCACAAAACTCTAAGTATGTATAGACAATAAAAGGGATTTCAGAAATTGGTTTTACAGTATAAAATAGCATTTTCCATACAGTAAAACAGGTAATGAAATTATCTTCCATCATTTCTGTAACCTAAAATTATTGTTCTCTTAAAAAAATTAGATTCTAAATATCATCTTCTAAAGCCCTGATCTTCTAGATTCTGCTAGAAGTACTACGTACTACTGCTGCAGATATTAAACATAAAAACTACATAAGCAGAAAAGTGAAGTTGCAAAGCTTGTGTGCACCCAGTGCCTGTAATGCATGGAGCTCTTTTAACAACCAGTTCTCCAATAAGCTGTTTTTAGCTCCTTGTGCAGTGTAGTTTATGCCCTATTTGTTGTACACAATTCAACTCCTGCTCTGAATTAATAATTTTCTTCCTTTCATATTAACATCAGTATAGGAGTTGAACACTTCCCAAACATTTATTTTCACAAATGAGGTTAGAGATTACTACTCTCCTTCTTTTACCAACTATTAAACACACAGAGACATTAAGGTCAAAGGTATTTATTAATTTTCATTAGTCATTTTGAGACTCTCTTGATGTGAGTTTTTAGTGTAAAAAGCAGAATACTGACTTCATTAATATTTAAGTGCATTTGTTAACTTCAGGGATTGCTATGGGCACTCTCTCAAATGAAATTGCTGTGCTTCAGGTCCAATATCCAGAAAACAAATGCAAAATTGATGATCATGTAGGATAAGAGAAGCTTGGATAATATTTAATTATGTGACAGAGACAGATGGTAAAAGTAACTTCCTAAGATTGTCCAATCAGACCAGTCCAGTTTTTCCTTCTTTCTCTTTCCTGTACTGTTTCCCACTGCTGATTGCTTATTCTCTACCATTTACTGCAAGAATAACCAAACTTCTGGATTCCTTAAAGTGAATGCCAACAGTGGTTGAGTAACAACACTGGTAGAACTCTAGGATGGCTGACAGGCAAGACATAATAACAGCTTTCTAAGGATCCCATTAGTCATTGCAGAATGGGCCTGAAGTAGGTTACAGCAATAATTATCCTGACTTTGTTTCTCACCACATCAAGGACTTGAAGAAACACCTGTAACAAAAGGTTTCTTCCTCTGATAATATGGGAGTTTTACTAGTCAGTCTTATGCAACAAAATTTGAGAATCTGAGCCCCAGCAGTTAATACTTGCAATGTGATAGACAAATAAAACCTGAATGTTACAAGCTGGAAAACTTCAGGCAATAATATTGGAGCAATAGGAAGCACTGCCTTTACCCCATCATTACAGAGGCAGAAACTTCCTTAATCCCATCAGAGTTTGCCTCCTTTTCTTCTTTCACTGAGCTGGAAAGTGGTGTTTTACCGGTGGAAAATGTTATACAAATTCCAGTACTATGAAAGAACGTTGAAGTGACCTAACAAGGAACTGAGGAGGAAGGTGTGAGGAACAAAGACTGTTTGCCTCTGCCTCACAATCAAGGTGTTTCCCTTTGGTATGAACTAGCTTGGACAAATAGAATATGCTTTTATGCAAGACTTGGAAGAAATATGAAGATCAGTTCCCTCAGTCACATGGGAAATAGCCACCTAATCCCAAATCTTGGAAAATATAAGAGTAAACTGTAAAAATGTCCTTTGTTTTGCTTGGCCTTTATTTAAATTCATTTTAACTGTATCTGCATACAAATGATTGTATCTGCTGCAAAAATCTGCTGCCCCTGAGCCAATGAACAGACAGATCCACTGAATAGATGACATTTAGCTGAATGATGCAGTTGACACTGCCAAAGGATGGGATGCTATCCAGAGACATCTCAACAAGCTCCAGAAATGAGTCCATGTGAACCTTACGAGATTGAACAAGGGCACGTGGAAGGTTTTGCCTGTGGGTCAAGGAAAGCCCCAGTATCAATACAAGCTGGGGGTGGGGGGATTGAGAACAACCCTGCTGAGAAGAACCTGGAGGTGCTGGTGAATGAGAGAGTGGACACAACCAAAAATGTGCACTTGCAGCACAGAAAGCCAAGTCTGACCTGAGCTGCATCCAAAGCAGTGTGGGCAGCAGAGCAAGGGAAGTGATTCTGTCCTTCTGCTCTGGGGACACCCCACCTGCAGTGCTGCATCCAGCTCTGGGGTCCCCAGCACAGGAAGATGTGGACTTGTTGGAGGGAGTCCAGAGGAGACCATGAAACTGAACAGAGAGATGGGAACATCTCTGCTGTAATGAAGGACATCAGGAAGGACATCAGGCATAGGCTGAACACCTCCTGTATTTTCACAAATGAGATTATAGATTACTACTCTCCTATTATTAACTGCCAACTATTAAACACACAGAGACGTTAAGGTCAAAGGTATTTACTAATTTTCACTAGTCATTTTGAGACTCTCTTGATGTGAGTTTTTAGGGTAAGAAGCAGAATTTTAGTGTAAGAAGGCTGAGGGAATGGGGGTATTCTGCCTGAAGAGAAGATTCTGGGAAGATCTTATTGCAGCCTTTTAGTACTAAAAGGTGGCTTAAAATAGGGACAGACTTCTAAGTATGGCCTCTAGCAATTGGGCAGGAAGAAATTGTTTTAGACTAAAAGAGGGCTACTCAGACATTTTATATGACGAAGCACTATAATAGGTTGCTGAGAGAGGTGGTAGAGGTCCCTTTCCGAGAAACATACAAGGTCAGGTTGGACAGAGTTCTGAATGACTTGGCCTAACTGAATATGTCCCTGGCTTCTGCCAGTTACTTCATGGGTGTTAGACCCTTCCAAGCCAAACCACAGTATGATCCTATGAGTCTATGTTTTTTTGATTCTGAATGAACAGTGTACTTGTTGCAGGTTAGTAATGGTACTGGTCAGAACTCCAGAGGGATAGAGAGGAACGGAGGCAGAAATCCTACCTTCTATCCACACTAGTGAGTATAACCAGCTGGCACAAAGAGCTGTACCTACAGTATAGGAATATTCACTGGGATAAATAGAAGTAGTGCTGATTTACTCTTAGCTTGTGTACCAGGGATGGATTTCAGGGTGGATTTTGAAGAAGAAAATCTTTCCTCCCTTCCATTCTCAGTTATGTATGTGACACAGAGGAGGCAACCCTTGCCTATATTGCATGTGCATCCATGCTGTACTGGTAGTCACATAGCAGGAACAGCAAAAACCCTAAGGATTCACAGGAGCCATTGTTGTAATGCAGTTAGGAAAAATGGTATGACCCAAAGAATGTACCCCCGAAAATGTAGAATTGTAAGTTTCTTTCCGTTATCTTTTTCTCCCCAGTTCCCCTTATTGGTTGTGTAAATTCCCCCCACCCCTTTCCCCCTGTCTTCAAAAAGGGATGCTTATCGATACCTCTTCCTCTTTCCCTCCTGCTACCTCACTCTGTAGGATCCCAAGAAATAAAGCTGTAACTGCCATCTCAGCAAAGGGAAAGAGCCTCGTTTTTAGGTTCTTCTTTGATAAGCTAAAACTGTCTCCCCTGTCTCCCTGGCTGCTGCGGGGCGGACAGTGGTAACAGAGAGGCAGGGGACATTAGAAAATTTAGCAGGTCATTGTAACAGAGCTCATATGATGGTGAAGATCTACACTGTTCACGCTGCAGGTCAATGTGTATGGGCTGTAGCACATAATATCTTCACAATTAAAAGACATCTGACTGTGTATTTGCAAACTACAGATTATTTTTATGCATAAATATTTTAAATGACATTTATGCCAAACATATTACATACTCATGTCAAGAGAATAGAACCCATCTGTAGTGCAGAGATGTAATTAGCATTAATTAATATGTTCACATTGTCTGGTGCTCATATATTTTGCCCTGAAGTCATAAATGCGGAATGGCATTTAGTAAAGCAGTATTCATAAGTCTTCATCTAAATTCCAGACATTTGGATTTTGTGATTTGCTTTTAGTGCCCCTTGTTATTAACTGTTTCTTAGCATCTATGGAAAGGGAGTTTTGTTCATGGCAGGTTTGAGTAACTGCTGTTCCTGGTAAGAACTTGTTATAGGCAAAAAAGTTTCTTCAGCGATTGACTCTAGCATAAAAGTAAACTAGAAGATTCTAGCATAAAAGCTAACAGTTACAATTATCTTGTGGCACAGTAATGAAGAAACTGGGTTTTTTACAAACGTGAAGCAATTAACAACAAACATTTGAATAGGTTATTCACAAGATACAATAAAATATTTTCATCCAAGCCGTTTGGTAAACAACATGTATATATTAATTGAAAGGATGGCAAGTGATTCAGGAAGAAATGCACATCATCTACAGTAGTGCTGTTTTTACCATTTCTGATTCAGCAGAGATCCTCAAACTAGTGAACCCACTTGCATGCCCTACGTATGACCAATATGCATTTGCAGAAAACATGCTCCTGTTCTTACCTAAAAAACTTTATAGGCATGTGAGATCTTGTATTACCACTTTTTTCTGCCTCTGCAAACCTCTCCTCCGGTTCTAGTAATTCTGAATATTGATGCATAAAAACTGAGGGCTTTGGACTGAATTTCTTCATTGGAAATCTTTTAAGTGAGTATTAATGTTCCCTCACAAGTCATAATATATGGAGTCACATGTACTTTCTGCATAGTTTTCTGCAATATTTCCTTTATCCCTCCATTTCTGAGGGTGTCTTCTCCCTCATGTACTTTTAGCTGCAAGCAGTTTTTTCTTCTGTTTGATGCTTATTCATATATTAACAACAATCGTTGAAATTGCTGGATATGTGTTAAATTGGATAGCTTTCACAGAATCACTGCTTGAATGCCCTGATAACTGAAAGTACCTGGGCTAGGCTACCTTAACAATAGTTTAGTATTCCTACAGTGAATACAGCATCCACAGATCCAGCAGAAGCCAGGAACGTGTGAGTAAGTTAACTAGTATTTTCAGCTGTCCAAATTTTAAAAGTCACAAACAAGATTCAGCCTCTAGAAGCAACACAGCCCTTCTCTAGGAGTGACAAATTTACCTTTGGATAAATCAGAGGTAATTTTGTCACATTTTAATTGTATGCCTCTGACTACACAGACAGTTTATTTCATGCTTTCAGATGCACAGCTTTATTGTGAGCAGCTGCCACAAATGTGATTTTCTCAATTTTTATACATCAAGCCATCATGTGTGTGTCTGTTAGTGCCATAACCTTGATGGGATTTAACTGGCAGTTTTTTGATGTTCTTAATGCTTTAGAGTGTGGTGACCCCATGCACCTTTTCCTTGCAGCAATGAGGCCTTTCAGAGTCACCTTCACCAGCCTTAGACATTTATTTACCATCTTTGTTGCACTGACCCAAAGTTTCATAAAGCTGTGTAGAAAACTGGACTGTTCATCACTGTTTGATGTAACTGAAATACAATTTGGCAGGAAGAACAGCTATTCAATGTACTAGTCTGGTTTAGCATGAGAACCAAAAAACCCTAGTCACAGCACAAGTGAGAAACCCACAGAGGATGGGAAATCGTTTCATGGATATACTGCAAAGGAGTAGGTGCACAGTAAGTCCATATGAATGCACATACTGGGGTTGTACCAGCAGGGGCTACTTGAATCCATCTGCTAAGATTTTGAGCTGCTAATCAAATGTCTCTTTTTAGTTGTATCATCACAAAATGTGGTGACTCTTACTTTAGCAAGACTGGTGTAGGTCATTGCTCCTTACTCAGAATGGGTAAGCTGCCTGGAGGAAGTTAAATTTATATGAACTGACTCTTTCAGCAAGATAAACCTTAAAACAAGCCTTCTGCAGGTCCAGGGAAATGCATCACTTGATTTTTCACCTGTCTTTTAATTTGTGGTACAATATCACATTTAGAGAGTAGTGTGATTTTTGTATTAAAAATAGAGTGGAAAAGTCAGAAACAAGTTGTACCTTCAGCACAGCTGGCTTGTTTTTATATTGGAAAAGGAATCTTTGCTTCCTTTTATCAGTATATTTGCCAACATGCTCAGAATTTAAACAGGATGAAAGTCATTCTTAATAAGTCTTTCCTTTCTTCCAGCTTGGACAGAGTCTATATGGGGAGCATGAAAATGAGGACAGTTCAAGCTGTTGGACTGGGGAAACACCTATGGTGTAATTTTGTTGCTAAGAGAAGAGCAGTACCTCCTACAAGAGTTCTACCAGCCAAGCTGCTCAGGCACAGTAATAAGCTTACTATTCGCCTCTCTGTGCACAGTTACGACTCTGTCATGCATCAATATGTGGATATCAGTGCCTGCAGAATCAAAATCTGAAGATATTAGTAGATAACTACATACTGAGTGTGTAGAATGTGTTAGATGCAGATACTGGAAGCACAGAGTTTGAAGGGGTTTGCCATATCAGTTTAAATTTAGTAAACCTCATATTTCAGCTCAGTAATTTTGTTCATTAGAAGTTTGAAGAATTACATTTAACACATTTCTGAGTTAACCAGGAGAAAAAAACAACTGAACAATTTTCTGTAAATAAGAAAACCCCAGGGTTTTCACAATATTCAGATCATTAAAAACAAACTGAATGTATTTCCTTTTAACTTTGGAGAAATATGCATATCTGAGGGAATAAATGTGAGAATTTTATTTATATAGTCACACTTTGGAAAAATTAAATTGCTGAAAATGAAAGACTAAAATTCCAGGGTGCTTTTATTCAGAGGTCTGTAATTGCAACACAAACTTTGCAATAAATCACATGCAAAAAAAAATTTTAAAAAAATTTTGCATGTCTGCTATTTCAAATAGTCATGTTTCAGAAAAGGATATGCAAGCTGCTATACTACTTGAAGTTTATTATAAGATCCTATCTTATAATACTACTGGGTAATTATAGCACTACATATAATAAGTGGACTACTGATGCTTTCATATACAAGTGTACACAGGCTACTGTTTTTAAATGGAGTTGCAATTCTCTGAAATTCTTTTTAATAACCTCTTAGCTGCATGGTCACTAATGAAAATAGTAGTTTCTACAGTAGAAGAAAGAAATCAAAATGAAAATTACAGAAAGCACATAAAAAAATTAAATTTTATGTGTACCTGTGTGCCAGATGTTTACCAAAATAACTGCAATTTTCTGTCCTGAAAATCAGCAAATAGGCAGTGTTCTTCAGAAATGTGATTTTTTTTTGTTTGTTTCTCTTACATTGTAGAAGGCTTATATTAGAACTGACATTCCATCTTATCAGTAGTAAAAATAATCTACTATAGAAGAAATTGCTTGTTCCAGGAGTTTTCAGAGCTCCTGTTTGATGCCTTTAGTGCAGAAAAAACAAAAGCTAGCAAGTTCTCTTCCAGTGAGGATCAGTAACTTCTTGTTACTTCTTTTAACCTTATCTCTGAAAATCAAAAGATAGGGGGGTAATATAATAGGCCTGAACTTGAATATTAGGCACCATACCTCCTTGAAAAAAATGGCTGAAAAAAAGCACTGAAAAATAAAGGTTTTGCCTGCAAGTATGCAACTTGTTATGATATTTTCAGGAAGACAATGAAGAGGAGATTGTGTTTCCCAAAGAAAAGCCTAGACTCACAGTTTTCCCAGATTGTTGGAGTTTTTTTGTTACAAACTGAACAGAAAGAGAACTGGTGAGAAAAGCATACAAGCATCCTATCATTTGAATGCAATGTCTGCTGCCCCTTTGTGGCTGTTTTTAGTCTCTTGAGGTTTTCAAATAAATTTAATGAATATCTAATTAAATTTACCTAATATCAAGAATTAGCACAACATTTATGTACCATTTGAATAATGTGTAATTTTTAAAAGTTCAGTCTAGATCTTAAACAGGTCTTGTTAGGACTATTTCAAATGTAAAAGACATTACAGTAGTAAGAAACACAGCAAGAAGCAGAAAAAGTAGTTGTGACATCCTAAAGATAAAAATGAGTATCTAAAGTGTAGGGTGAAGTGTCATCCTTTGATCTTGAAAAAATACCTGAGTATTTCCAATCAGTTTGTACTAATTTTTATTTATTGATCTAATAAAAATTGTTATTTTTTGCTGCAACCTGGGATTTTAATATTTAGCCACAGTTTGAGGGATTTGTTTAGACCCTAGGATTTCCTTAGTCAGAGGAATATTACCATAGACACATCTGGTATCCTGATTTGTACAAGGACAGTGTGGAAAACAAAGTGTCAGCAAGATGCTCAGGGGAGAGGATACATTGGCCTGGATGGCTCCTACCAGTGGCTTCAATAGAGGGAAGAACCTGGAATCCAGGGAAACCTAAAGACAGGCAGAAAGAGACCAGAGTAGCCATAGGAGGTACCCAATAAATATTCTGCATATTGGCAATATATTTCTACATTAAATACTGGTTTTCTACTTTCATTTATAAAAATTCTCTTGCAATTTCTCATAATACACTGTGTGAGGTACTGAGTTCCTTCAATACTTTCTAATTGTAATGAGAATCATAGAATGTTTTCCATTCTGCAAGAAAGGGCCTGAAATTCAAAGACAATCCACTGATTGTTTCTGACTACAAGCAGCCTCTTTTCCCCTACCACTGCAATGTGCAGGGCTCAGACAATATGAGACACAACATGACTCCAGGCCAGCTGGCCACATTTTTGTATATATCCACTGCAGAAGCCAGACTCATTCTGTGGTGGAAGCCAAAAGGACACCTTCCATAACAGTCCATGAATCAGGATTGAGAAGTTAAGCATAATTTGAAATTTATGGAGCATAAACTCTTACATTTGGCATTGCCAGGAACCATGTCTTGATGTATTCTGTGGTGTTGTGGTTTAATCCCAGCTGGCAGCTCAGCCCCACACAGCCCCTCACTCACTCCCCAAGTGGGATGGGGGATTGATTCAGAAGGGTGAAAGTGAGGAAGATCATGTGTTGGCATAAAGAGAGTTTAATAGGTGAAGCAAAAGCTGCACACAAAGCAATACAAGGAATTCATTCACTGTGTCCCATGGGCAGGCAGGTGTTGGGCCATTCCCAGGAAAGCATGGCTCCATAACACCTAGTGGTTACTTGGGAAGACAAATAACATCACTCCAAACATCCTCTCCTTCTCTGTTCTCCCCCCAGCTCTATATGCTGAGCATGACTCCATATGGTCTGGAAAGTATCTTGGGTCAGTTGGGGTCACCTAGCCTGGCTGTGCCCCTTCCCAGCTCCTTCATCCCCAGCCTCCTTGCTGGTGGGGTTGGGTGTGCAGTAGAAAAGGCCTTGACTGTGTAAGCTCTGCTCAGCAGTAACAAAAACATAAAGCCTGTTTATGTTAAAAACAGAAAAAAACAAAAACCTGTGTTATCAATACTGTTTCCAGCATAAATCCAAACCACAGTCTCATACTACTTACTAGAAGAAAATTAGCTTTATCCCAGACAAAACCAGCACACATGCGTGCTGCTCTCATCAAGGGAAATACCTTTAGTATCTTTAAAGGCTTTTCTTAGTAGTTCTTTACTGAAAAGCTCTTTACTGATTTTACCTGAGAAAAACCCAAGATTACTGTGCTCAACAGTACAGTATTTTGAGTTACTAATTAACTAATGTAGTTAGTAATTAATGTAATTACTAATTAATTAATGTAGTTACTAAGTAACTACACCTCAGGTCTGTCTGTAGATAGTCCTGTCTAATTTTTAACATCAGTCTAACATAGAAATGCTATTCTCAAAAAGCTGTTTGCATAAAATAAGCATACATAAATCTTGTAAAGCTCTGCTCTTTTATTCAGTGCAAATGGAACAGTAACATTTTGAAAGATACATGATATTATAGCTCTTCAAAATTATGTAATGTGTTCTTACACTGAATCCTGGCAGAGTTTGTTTGCTTCCCATATTTAACTTCCCAGCTGAATTTGAGCCAGTCATATGTATAAAATGATAATTTATTTTTTTGCAAGATCACACAAATTTTTAAGATTATTTTCTGATTTGGTGCTGTGTTTCTGAAAAGCATGCAGCTCCTAAAGATGTTTGTTGTGGTGTATTGTGGACAATATAGATTTCACAGCTGGATTCCTAGTCTAGTTTAGCTCCTACATCCAGGTAAGAAATTTTCATAAAGCTTTAGGTCTCCTTAGACTGTATTATCTTTAATTTTTGAAAAATGTCAGCGTCCTTTGAAAAGCCATTATTGCAACAGATTTACAGAAATTCATCCTGCACAATATCCAAATTGCTATCCCTTATCCTAAATATGAAGAGAAATTCCCTAATTTTTTTTTAAACATGTGAGACATTTCGACCATTAAGGACCATTTGCTCTTGCACTATGGAACTTCTTTTATGAAAAAATACAAGAGGATCTGATAGCTTTAGAGAGCACATCTGTAACTACACATACCACAGCTAAGATACTCTGAATCCTGTGTACTTTAGCAATATGGAGAGGTATACTACGTTCCTGAATTTAAACAGAAAAAGGGCCACCTAGTGAAGTATCAGGGACTATTAAATGCCACTGTTTGTTATAAGTACTTTTCAAATGTGCATAGACAACATCTCTAGCATATAAAGCAGTAAGCACATCTCTTGACATCCTTACTATTTATACAGCAGCACAAAGGCATAGCTGCAGCATCACTCAACTATTTTGACACAAGTTGTCAACACTTTTACCTCACTGCTATTGATGATAGTCGTTACAAATCTAAGGACTGTGATATCTCTCCAGAGTCCATCCAGCCTGTTTCCCAAACCTAAGTGACAAGGATGATTTGGTGTTACCAGGAAAAATGGGTTGGGAGTTCATTGAAGATTCCCCTCAGACAATGTATTTATTTTGAGTAAAACCTTTCTTCCAAAGGATAGGCTTTTTTTTTTATTATTACTATTATTATTCATTGGCTTTACTGTTTAGAAGCTTAAACACCACTCACAGGAGAAAAACCAAATGAAGTACTTTGTCATGGAAAGTTGGACTTGGAGCTAGGTACACCATGTGCGCAATTCTGATCAGTTCCACTAGCTCCAGTAGGATGAGGTGTCTGCAGCAGTTCACCAGAGGTAAGAATTCTTCTTTTATGTATAAATGGCTTCAGTTCAATATGAACAAAGCCAATACTGGTGTCACACTAAAGGAGTTCACAGGCTGAGGGAAAAAGCAGAATTACATTATTTGTAACACCCTGTATCCCACCTTCTCAACTGATGAGCTTTTTTATCAAACCATAGCATTTTCCAAACTCCAGAGGGAAAGATTTGGCGGTACTTTGCATTTCTGACAGTAAGCTTATACTATAACATATTTTATATTTCTGAATGCAAACAATTCATTTTTTATAAAGCAACTATTTTGTCAAATATCCTCTAGCCCTTTAATTAATAAACCAGACAGGGAATCCAGCACCATTTTTAATTCTGTCAATAAAATGGCCTTGGCGCAAAAGAAAAGGAAGTCAGTCAGGTAGGATTTAATTTTTTAATGAAAGATTGCATACACAAACGAACAATAAGGCTTTGAAATAAAAGTCTCAAGGCCAATACTTGTATTATTTATACCTGCAATTATACTACTTATGCCAGTGGAATAACTGATCTGTAAAACTGTTGTTAAAATCAATCTTTGTGAGGACTGCATATTAAATATGTTACATATTACATATGTAACATATTACATAAGTTACATATTTCTGTGGTAGACCTGTAGCATATTTTAATAGTCTATGATGTTTCAGAGAGGTGAGTTTGGCCAGTTCATCAAACTTTTCCCTATATGAAGAGAATATCTTACTAATTGCTTAGTTGCTTAGTTGGCAGAAATCATATGATCAGCAGGCTCAGGATTTCTCTTCCTCCCTTCCCAAATGTGTTTTTCACAGGGCAGTTGTGCATCTCCTTCCTTTCCCATTCCTTTCTTCTTTATTACAAAAGGTATCTAAAGAGAGAAACGGAAATAGAAATCAAGAATTACAAACATTAAAAAATAAAATCTGTATGGGATTGGATGGACCACCTACCTCATGAATTAGGCCTACAGCAGTTGTTCTTAAAATACCTTGACTCAGTATTCAGAGTTAACGCATGTGCTTTTTCCTGCTTTCTTCTTCTTTCATGCACCAGGAAAGGAAATCTTTCTTCACAGTTCTTGCTTTCATTGACATCATAGAGAGATTTTTAACATGCAAATTTTCTTCTCAGTAGAATGTAGCAAACCCCATGTTGCAATATTCAATGAAGAATAGTTATGTAGACTTTATAGTGGAAAGACATGCCCTTGCTTGCCATCTGTTTTTTATTTGAAAGCAGATCTTCAAATAATTGGCAGGACCATGGGAGGAAGGATTCATTCAGTAACAATTTGCAATTCTTTCATAAGTAGCATTATAAACTTGAAGAAGTGTGATAGCTCAAGTGGGAAAATATAGCGGAGAGTGAAAACATGGAAGATCCATCCTATCCACAGGAGATCCTAAAGGTATGTAGATTTTTTTATATTTAAAAAATGGCAGTCATAATCTTACTTTCAGTGTTACTTATATAAAAATGCTTATATTATATAAGTAATTGAAAGTAGTTTGGCTTCATGAGATTGCATGCACTGTGAGTTGACTTTGGCTGCCTAATAGACACTCATCCAGGTACTCTACCCCTCCTCCTTCTCAGCAGGATAAGGGAAGAAAATAAGTGGAAAAAAGAAACCTAATGCGGAAAATAAACCTATATAAGGACAGGGGGTACTGTCACAGGCCAAACACATTTGACTTGGGAGCAATTTGGTTTATTGCCAATTAAATTAGATTTGAATAGAAAAAAAAATCAAACAGCACTTTCCCCCACTCATACCTTTTTCCTAGGTCCATCTTAATTTCTTTATTCCAGTTTCTTCTACCCATCCTAACCTTCAAACTGCACAGAGAGATGGAGAACTAAGGACTGTGGTCACGGTCAATCCAGAGCAGCTCTTCTTTGCCAATCCTTAGTCCTCACACTTTTCCCCTATTTCATTGTGGGTCCTTCTGAGGGGCTGCACTCCTTCAGAAATATCTGCTCCCATGGGGGCACTCCAGTTGCAGTCCTTCAGGAAATATCCATCTGCTCCACAGTGGTCCTCCACAGTCTCTGTTCCAGCATCTGAAGCACTTCCTTCCATCCTCCTTCTTCGACCATGATGACACAGGGCTGTTCATCAAACTTTTTCTCTCACTCCTCATTGCCATGAAGTGTTTTCCCCCTTTTAAAATATATTTTCCCAGAGTCACTGCCAGCATGGCTGAGAGGCTCAGCTATGTCATGTGTGAATCAGTTGGAGGCACCTGGAACTCTTTGTGTCCATCACAGCAAGCCACAGTCTCTCCTCACAGACATCACTCCATGGCCTCTATGGCCAGGGCCTGGGCACCTGCACCTAAGACAACTTAGAGTTTCCAGAATTAGTAATGTCTTCTGCTGCAAACACAAGTAGCTTCTTGTCTTCTCAGGGTGATACAACTTTCATTCAAACAGTGGCACAATGAAAAGAACTAGGAATTAAAGGGCAGGAACAATGAGCATAAATACCATGCTTCAGATCATGATGTCAGACAAGATAACAAAGCACAGTAATGAGGAAACAAGTTGATGTATGTTATCTTGAAATTATAAGAAAATTATATGATCTAAACATTTATCAACCAGAATGAATACAGTTAGAGTTAACTATGAAAGTGTGAAGTGCATTTCTGATGTGATGGAAAACAGAAGAAAGTTGATAGGGCCCACACCAAACTCCATCATTTGGAGTTAGAGCAGATTTACTCCTGCTGACAGAACTAGAACAGTCAGGAACCAAGAATGAAATATCCTACACACAGATCCCTACAGATCAGGTGCACAAGTGGGTCCACATGGCCCAAGTGTGCTGAGCATGACATCTGGGCCTTTGAGGATCTCAAAGACTGAACTTATTGCTCATACATCACCTATGAAAAGAACAAGAACTTCTGATATGCCTGTGCTAAATATATAACATAATTAAAGAATCAAAAAAGGAAATATGGAAACATGGCAAAGAGAAGAACATTCCTATTCTTTGCAACGGTGAAATGCACACTGAAGAAAGGCCTGATAATCTGTCACTTTTAATGTCACCTGCTAATCTGACACATGTTAATCTTGAACATGAATTGCATTCATGTTCATGGGCACAAAAAGCTGTGCAGCAATAGACATTGCAAACTTGTCTGCATATCTCCATCACAGCCACAACACCTGAGGCCCCAGCCTTGGCTTCAACATTCTGTAGACATAAGGAGATCATAGAATCATTTAGGTTGGAAAAAATTCTCAATCATTTAATTGAACCTTTGACCAAACACCCATGCAACTAAACCATAACAATAAATGTCATGTCCAGTCGTCACTACCAGGGATGGTGACTCCACCAACTCTCTGGGCAGCCTATTCCATTGCTAGACCATCCTTTCAATGAACAAAGTTCTCCTGATCTCTTATCTGAACCTGGCCTTGCACAGCTTGAGGCCATTTTCTCTTGTCCTGTCACTTACTGCCTGGGAGAAGAGACCTACACCCCCCTTCCACAACCTCCTTTAGGGCAGCAATGAGGTCTCCCTTCGGCCTCCTTTTCTCCAGGCTCAACATCAACAGCTCCCTCAGCCGCTCCTCACATGACTTACTCTCTAGACCCTTCACTGGCTTTGTTGCCCTTCTCTGGACATGCTAAATATTAGTAGAAGTTTTATATGAGTAAAGTTAGCAGACAATGGGCCACCGTTAGTGGTGATATAATTTGCTGCAGGGAACCTCTGCAGATACCCCTTCTATTACAGCTGAACAAATACATTGTGAATAACTGGATAAATCAATCTTGTTTCTGTTCAAAAGTTGTTGAAGGGTAGCTTACAGTTTCTTTAATTGTATAATTATGTTTGTTGCTCAGAGTCACACAGTGAATAATTAGATGAAGGAGGTTTGCTCTGAAGGTTCACACGAGCAGTTCATACCAACATCTGCAATTTTAAAAGTTTCAACTGGATTTCATTGCTTACGTAGGCTGTGTGCGATTGGATCTGACTCTTACCAGTATGAGTATTACTCGTAGAATCCAGAATGTGATGTGAAGATTTACTTACAAATTCAAAATATAGATTGATCAGATGTTCTCCATCAACACTTCTGTGAACATTCCTGCCTTTACAAAAGACTATAGAGAATAATCTCAAGGCAATAGCAACAAAAATTTCTAAATTTTTTCCACCTTTTAGTTTCACCATATAGTCATGGTTTAGATGTGAGATATTTGTTGACATGAAATGCTAAGTTTTAACTGAAAAAAGGCATATAAATAATGTGAAAATATCTGAACAATTATCTGTTTTCCCTGCACTCACTTTTTATACACTGTAGACACAGTTAAATCCTGAAGTACTCAAATGAAGTGCTTTGACAATTAAAATTATATAGTTTTTCCCTCCTACACAATTTTTTAAAGCTTTCAGGTGCCATTTTCTTCAAGAGTACATGGTGTACCCTACATTTAGGAATGGAAAATTTGTAAAATTTCTGAAAGCAGGAAAATGTGTATTTTGTTTAAGGTTGTATTATTTTCAAAGTTTAATATTTGAATTTAAAATGCAAACCCTTCCTCCTTGAAGCAAGTCAGATCTTAGGTCTTCATCAAAGAAAATCATAAATGTAGATGAAGCCCAAGAAAGGAACCTGACTTAATATTATTATTATATGATAAGAAATTATTATTATATGGTAAGGAAAAATCACTTATCTATGAGGACAACTTTTTTTTTTCTACTTTGTCCTTTTCGTTTTCTCATTTCCTTTTCCAGAATTATCCATGTGTGGTAAGAATATTCTAATACCTAGAATAATGCCATTAGAAAGAGAAAAAGAAATTAAGCACCAAGCTACCAAATGATGAAGAGTTAGCCTTAGAAGATCAAGAAAAAGTAGAATATACCTCACTTCCATTATTATTCTCTAGAAAAATTCTGGAAATGTGTTTCACGTAAGTCATCTACCAGTGGCAAGATCATTGCTAAAATTAAACTGTTGGCAGTATCACTGAAAAGATGAAATTTGGGTTAACACACCTGTGGTATAATTTCCTCTACTCCATGCAATCATACCACCTGCCCAGGAAGAGTGAATGCACAAGCAGCAAATCTCAGCCTAGAGAAAAGGAAGTCATTTAAGTCAAGGAATGTTTAAACTGCTGTAACTTTTCATTTGCTCAAAAAATATCCTCTGAGGAAGTAGACAGGTGTTTTAGTTCACTGAACTTTCTGTTCCTCACCATGAGTAGACAAAAGTTCAGAAAAAAACCCAGATGTTCAGCTCTCGAGCTACCAGGCCCCAAGATCTCAAATTTCTCTAAAAATCATAGCAACAAAAAAGTAAAGCAAAATTTTGATGCTGAAATTTTCCACATTATGGGTGACTCTATTTCTCAATAATCAAACATGCATGTTTGTTGTGCAGAATGAAAGGTGTGAGACAAAGACTGTGTTCTTTCCTACGATGCAAATTCTCAAAGAAATAAGGAAGTGTAAGTTAAACATATTTCACTCTGATAGGTTTAACCTATAATACATTATAGATTAAACATATTTCTTTTTAACTCCGTCCCATATTCTGGTTTATATTTTGCTGAGCTCTTGGGTCAAAGACATAGCACAGAAATATCCCCATTTTGCTTTCATTTAGGAAGACAGGGATTTCCAGGGGCAGTCCTAAGCCTGGAGAGAAGGAGCCTCTGATTAAGTCTTTCCCTGGAAGGACACAGCAGTAGACAGAACAGCCCTGTCTGAAAGTGTTTTCAACAAATAATTTTAGACTCAAATTGGCCACCTACTCAACCTAGTTCTTTCAGCAGAATCAACTGTATCCAAATAATTTCTTACAGTTATTTAATCTCATCATTAAAATTTTGTCCAACTGCTTTGAACCTTTTATCTAGCCCATGCTTAAAAATTCCTACCACCACAAGTGCCTTTGGCCAACTTTCTGAGAGTTTATTTGTTCTGACTGTTAAAATTTCTCCATGTTAAATCCAAATTTCCCTTGCTAGCATTTATGGCTATTTCTTATCGAATATGGAGAATGCTTCCTTCCTTTCCTCTTCACCTATTTTACAATTTATCTTTTATGTAGTACAAGACTGATTTCCCTTCAGATTCTTTAAGCTAAAATATATGCCCAACAAAATTAAAGGGAGAATCCTGTATTCCAGTTCCATCAAGAAAAGAAATTAAAGTCTCAAGAAAAGCTATGGTGACATCTTGTGAGCTTGACTACTTTTTATCTGGAAAATTGTTATGTCTGCCTCCTGGTTTTCCTCCTTTTGAAAAATATTTGATTATTGTAGAAAAAAAAAATACTTTATTTCTTTATAAGTGAAGAAGTTTTTTTTTCTGTTCTCAGGTTAATTTATTTTTTGTATTCTGCATTTTTAATTAGCAGCTCTCTGTTTCAAAGCATATGTTTCATCAGGTTATGGACTTTAATAGACCACAGTATCAAGTTGGTCATGTCACAATCATTAGCCATTAAAAAAAAGTTATTGCATGACTTACAGAGGATTATGCACTCTAAAAATAGTCAAGATAAAAAGACTTGTCAAGAAAATTATATTAACAAAGATATATAGGAAAGAAAACATCTCAGTTATAACTCGGTTTTAAAAACAGTACTACTGTTACCTTCTTTCAGCAAGAAAATGAATCTTTAAAATATATCTCATCTGATGAAAGTCTCTTAAGGCTGTGACCTATTCAAGTGACAGTTTAATCTATAAAGATTGCATTTAAGTTTAAATAAACCATTTTTCTTGCCCATGTAATAGATTAAGAGCTCATGGTCAGTGAATTGTGAAGTGGAGTAACTTACTGGAGAATGAACAGTTATTTCTCCATTTGCATTAACTACTTGCTTGAATTTGTGCCAGTACAAACTTCAGTATAGACTGTTCAGAATATAGCTCATTCTCTAGCACCTCGACTTCATGTTTCACATCACTCTTGCTCATGTAACACACATCCAATGCCCTTTTGCATTCTCTCAATTAGCAGGTGAGCTGTGCTTGCTCTGGGAGCTGCATGTGTGGCATTGCCTTTGGAGAACCACTACTGACACTGCAGGTTTAGGAGCCTTGCCATTAATAACATTTAGATTCAACACCAGCAGGTAAGAGAAGAAAAAAGTTGTTGTTGTTGCTGGAGACTTTGGGGGCTGGAAGGGAGGTAGACTCTGCAACTGATCTGGGGTTAAGCCATGGTTTCTGTGCCCAGTGCTGGAGTTAGAGGTATTATCTATGCAACTGCTTTCTGCCCCTCACTAGCAATGATTCTGGGTTTTTTAAACTGTTATCATGAAAGACTTCAAAATCCTTCTTTTAGGGTATTGCTCTTGACATTTTAAGTTAATTTCTTGCCTTTTCCCTTGTATATCTCTGCAACCAGCTAATTTTGCCTTCAATCTATCATCTTCACCTCAATGTTTCATTTCATTTTTACCTGGTCAAAGTAGCTGATTACAACCTTTTAAAGGTAGCTAAAACAAGAAAGAATAATGAAACGAGTCCACATTTTGCTGACCAGAAACAATGTTGTCACCTGGCAGCTTTTTTAACAAACTAGAGGAAGCGGATAGATCAGGCTCTCTACTTGACATCATTCAAGGCCAGCCTGTGGACATGGCAGAGCAGGAGTTAGGAAGGTATTGCACTGATCCCAAAGGCAAATACCCACAGAACCAGTCTAACTCTCATGGGTAGCACCTTGCAGGAGATGTCTGTGAAAGCACAAAGCTCCTGGCTACTCATGTTCAGAGAGCTCTGGTTTCAGGAGACACTGTTTACACATTTGAGGGTTATTGTGAGTGAAGCGATCCCTGCTTTAAGAAGCAGCACTTCAAAGACTTCACTGCAAGTTTGAAACTTTAATGATATCAGGGGCCAGGAACAGACAAGGGACTACTAATCAGCAATTTGCCTTGTGATCTTGTGTTTTCACATGAATTTTAACTAGTTAATTTAATTGCTAATTTGAGAAAAAGAGGAAAATGTTTTCTAGAGTGTAAATTTTGGGGGATCAGCTCTGTTTCTGTTTGGACAATGCATTTTGAAACCTCAGAGGAACATATACCTGGAAGGTCCAGTGGTAGACTCCAGGAACAGGGCAAGGCTATGCTGAGTACTGTGCCATCAGGGAAGCCCTAGGTGGCACAGCAAGCTCTAAGAAGGGAAATTCAGTCCCTCCTATTACATTGGCAATGACATCATATTCCATTTCACAGCAGAGTCATCTAAAAAATAGTCCTATGTTAAATGCTGTTCTTATCTTTGATTTGATAAATGATTTTCTTATATTTACACTCAACTGTGTCACTTCAGACATGAGGTGCATTATGCCCCAATAGATTGTGCAAAGATTTAGCTAGTATTTGGGTCCTTAAAATAAATAAAACCCACTGCTAAATTGTAAAACTTATGCTTTATCATCTTTTATATTAATGTGAATCATCTGTAATAATAATTAATACCATGCCAATCATCTTTTATACTAATATAATAAAGTAATTGATGCATTTTACTTTTGCTGAGCATTTGCAATTTCGTGTCTGTAACTTCTAGTGACACGAGTAAGACTGGGGTTATAGATGGTATTTGATTTTCTTTCATACACCATATAAAGTATGATACATTGCAAGCACTGTTGCCATTTTTTTTATTAAAGTTGAACCTAAACTCCTGCTTAATTTGCTTCAGCATGTCCTGTGGAATTACTATTCTTCTTCAGAAGAGGTGTGACATACGATATAGCAGAAAGAATTTAGATGACACCAAACAGGATGTCTTGCTACAACAAACCTGTATACAACCCTCTGTCACTTTCTGTCAGGGAAGTGTGATAGGTATTGATGAGGACCATGCTTCTTTTTCTCCAGACCACTACTTTTTTTAAGCAGCAGACAGTAAGGGAGGGAGGGGCAGGCAGGGGGAGAAAGGAGGGCACAAATTTCTAATTAATCCTTCATGCCCCACATTTTCTGTCTTGATAATCTATATTTGGTCTGGCTATGATTGAGTTATCTGTCTTCATAGCAGCCTATATGCTGGTTCATTTTGGATCTCTGACTAAACTGATGGCACAGTACTGTCACACTTTTAGCTGAACCTCTCCTGAACAGTGAGTAGGCTACAGGTAGGTGAGAAACTGAGAGGGGTCTAAGCCAGGACAGCCAACCTGAGCTGGCCAAAGCGATATTCCATAGCACATGAAATTCTTTTCAGCAATAAAATCTCAAGGAAAGAAAGACTAAGGGGTGATGTTTGTATTTATGGCATTACACATGCTGAGATTTTGCTTTCCAAGCAGAAAAGTACTGAAAAGTAATGGATTAATGCCTGTTTTTCCCCTTTCTTGAATATTCAGCTTTTGCTTCAACTATTATATTGTTTTGCTCTCAATCCATGAGTATTTTCACTGTCTAATTTTTCCTGATACTAGGGGAAAAGGGGAGTGAACGAGCAGGTAGGTGGGTTCTCGGTTGCTGGCTAGGGTCCACCCACTGCATAAGCTTTATGATTTTCATCTAAGCCAGAGCAACTCTGATACTGGGCTTCAGTTCAACCCTGGCTTTATTTCTATCAACAACATAAAGCAGCAACAGCTGCCATTATATAAGCTCAGTAAGACACTTGCAGGTATGTCAGAAAGCCAACATTTCTGTGACTAATTTCTTGCTAAACTTAGCAACAGTGTTAGGCTCTCTTGAGTTAATTTCTGTTGAATGCATACAATGCAAATATGCTCTCCATCAGCAGTGGCAATATATACCTGCTTATTTCACATCTTTCTTCACAAACATCTACACTTAACAATGCAGTAAAAATCCTTTGTTATAAACTTTTCTCATGTTCAGCTTTTTCACATGTCCTTTAGCACTGAATCAGAGATATTTATTCATTTACTTTAACAAACATGCAACAGGCTGTCTACCTTTCCTTTCCAAGGAGCCAATGCAATAGAACACTGTGCACATGTAGCACTTACATATTTTGCTACATTTAAGTATCAGGTGCTTTTTACTTCTTTATAACTATTGTATACAGCACCTAGTCAGCAGATTGCAGCAGGTAACTCTTGGGCAGTAGTGATTATTTAGTTCCCAAATGCAACAGTTCTCCTGAAAAAGGCAATTTTAACTAGATGTCCACCATCTTACTGCTGTGCATTTATCTACTTCTGGAGGGAAATAAGGTATCTTTTCTGCTTTGCACTGTAAAGTGCAAAAATCTGATTGCTGTTTTAATCAAGTTTTTCAAAGGGACAAAGAACAGCTTTAATAAGTTAGCAAATATAACCCTGTCCTGGCTTCAGCTAGGGTAGAGTTAATTTCTTTTCACAAGCTGTTACAGTGCTATGTTTTGGATTTATAGTGGGAATGGTGCTGATAACACAGTGACGTTTTGGGGTTTTGCTAATTCATGTTTATTCTAAATCAAGCACTTTTTTTTCCCCTAGTCTCATGCTCTGCCAGTGAGGAGATATACAAATAAAAAAACCAACCTGGGTGGAAGCATAGGTGGCACTGCAGGAAGGTGACTCTGACTAAAGTGGTATTCGACATCCTAGACCATTATGCCCAAAATATAAACCACGGGAGTTACCCTGTTACCCTCAAGGTCAACTACTCTGGGTTTGGGAAGGGGATCTGGGATCTGTCAGTGGGTTGTGAGCAATTGCACTGTGCATCACTTACGTTTTTTTTTTTTCCTTTTTATTATCATTATTATTTATATTTATTACTGTATTTGACTTTATTTTCAATTATTAAATTGTTTTTATCGCAACATACAGGTTTTACTTTGATTCTCCTCCCCATTCCACCAGAGTGGGAGGAAAAGGGGGAGTGAGTGAGCAGCTGCATGGAGTTTCATATCCAACTGGGCTTAAAACCACGACAAATCCATTATCTTTTAAATCACAATTTTAAGACAAGGCTTTGGGAGCTCAGCTTCTAATATTTGAACAACTGACACTGACAGTACTGCATCACACAACTGCATAAAAGAGGAAGACTTGGTGACAAATGAATCATTTCTCAGATTATAATCTGTTACACATAAACCTTTTTTCTTTTTCTGAGTCAGACACTTTTTTAAATATAGCTTTCACACTTCCCAGGTTCACAAAATTATAGCACAAAAAAAAAAAAAAACCTTTATGCACAATACCCAGTGAAATTTCCAATTTTTTCCCCCACCTAGGATTTTCCAAAGTCAGTCTTTAATATCTTAAAGAATCCAGTCCCCACATTTTTTTTCAGAACAGTACCCTCAGCAAGTAATAAAACTTGAAAAATGCATAGTACCCTGACTCATCCTGACAGAAGATTGTTAAATGCTTGATAGGTCACAGAAGATGGGATTAAAAATGAGGAAAGGTGTCTCAATATGATGCTGAAGTAAGGAGAAAATTCTTTTGTCCCTGAAAATGAAAAAAGATAAAACAGAAATCTCTTTGCTCTTGCATATACAAAATATGTGAAATGGAGATGTCCTTATCTTTTGCTTTCAGTGCTGCCACTGTGGGCTAGATATGCTCACAACATCCCTGCCAGACAGGGTGACATACAGACACCCAGTGTGTGAGTTTTGAAGGCCTCTGGACAGAAATAGATGCTGAGGTGTTCTACTTAGCTAATACAGGCATTTATCAGCTCATGTCTTTTAGACAAACCAAGTTTCTGCTGCAAATCATAGGCTCTACGAGTTTTGTGAAAACTCAGTAAAGAAAATTTTTGTGAGGAGGAGATGAAGGCTCTTTATAAATCTGTTGTTTATGGGCTTAACTGTGATTGCAGATGTTTAGTTTAGACACCACTGTTAAAATATTTTGACTTTGAGGTTAGAGAATGATCTAGCAAATGTTAGTCCTGTCATATATAGCCTTAATTTCACTTAAAAGTCTCTATGACTAGATTCTTGTTGTCACTATCAACAAAAGAAAAATATATATATTTACTCGTTGCTGTACAGAAAATAAGGAAATGTTTTTTTCCATAACCATTTTAAAGCAACATACTTAAACATCTTCCTTGGATGGATCAAACCAAGATACTATAGACAACTTTAACATTTATTTAAGAAGGCAGCAGCTGTCAGTACTGCAAGTTTCTTTGCCATCAGCTAGACTTACAGTGCTTAATATCCTTCCTTTCACTTCCCAAACACAGTCATTAACTATTAGTCTATCACTAGATGAGCTTTGTTTAATTTAGCAATCTTCAATATGAAACATTCTCCCAACAGCCTTCATTACCATGCATGACCAGGAAAGAAAGTACTTTTTTTTGTAGCAGTTCTTGAGGACAGGATGTGCCAAAGCCATATGTGCATCAGTTTGTGTGGTGTTACTGAAGCATCTGAAGCAAAGCTTCTCTGGCAAAGCAGAGCAGGAGCAGACCCTGGGTAATAAAACACACTACAACACTGACACCTGTTGGTAACAAGTGTGCTAAACTGTGACAGCATCTTTACAGTCCTACGTTTTCAGAAGATCCAAGAGTTCAATCTAAATTAATACACCTACATGTCCACATGCGGGTCACTCGGATATGAAAAACCAAATGCAAGACAAAATGCAAAGATTTGATGCCCAGTCTTTCTGGAAGTAGATACCCGTATCTGCTGACATCCATGTGCAGCTGATGTCTAACAATGGTTCCAACAAATAAATACACACCAGCATTTATCGCATGTCTAGAGACTGTTTCCTGAGATCCGCATGTCAACTAGAGTAAGCAATGCGTCCTGCAAAGCACTGAAAGGCTTAGTGTAATTTAAACGCAAAAGCTTTTCCATCTGGATCACTCTGAGGGTAAGATGGAACCTGGAAATGAAATACCAGTCTTCAGGACAACAGCAGCTTAAATGAAAGCTGTCTAAGAACAAACTAGCAATGTATCTTTTCCACTGCTCCCTTCCTATAAAAAAGTGAGATGAGGGAAGAGTGAAGTTGTACTGCGGCATTCCTCCTACCCTAGCAGTGGGCTGAGCTGTTTTATGAGGAATTGCTAGAAGAGGAGGCAAGCTTTACAGAAAAACAAACTAAGAGGCAACAGGATCTGCTTGCTTTTTAGCATAACGACAAGCTTCTCTACTGCCCTACTGGTTGCCCTCACAAATAATAAACACTTACTTACTACTGTAATCGGCTATGATAATTACACTCCAGAACAAAGATGTGTGATTTGAGAACTGAAGCTTTCCAAGTTCATCACCTAATGACAAAGCCAACTTTCATGACCCTGTTCCAGAGTGTATTTAGCAAAGCAAAGTGACACATTAGAAACAGCCATCTAAACCCTTGCTGACCTAAAAAGCAATGTTTCAGTATGCACCCTATGTTTTCTACTCTATGGCTCCAGCATTTTTGGAAAGAAGCAACATCAGCAACAAATTGAACACTAAATTGAATTGGCAGCAAATCCTGTAGTCATTCAAGGTCGCAATAGTCTCGTCTTTACTCGTCTGGTGATTGGTAGGCTCCTTTTCAACAGTTAAATAATTAATTCAGCCTTCAGCACATTAAAGAACATTTCCTCTTCCAACATAAATGAGAGTTCAAAAAATGTTCCAGTTCCCAGTTTGTGTCACGTATGGGCTTCAGCACTCTCCCTTCGACCTGTGTGCCCTTCTTTGCTCAGAGAAATGGTGTCTTGATCAAAGAACATTACTACATCTCCTCAACACATTACTAACTCCTAGATGTGCTTTATGCACTACTGTGATGCCAGTACTTACAGGAAAGAAAATAAGGGATAGGATCAGCCTAGATATTCAAATCTGCAGAAAGCAAGTTAGATTGGCAGACCATGATTAGCCAAACTGAACTGTGTTCAGTGTAAGATCTAAGCCTGATTATCTCACAGGGCTCTTCCACTCACAGCTATGACATGATTTATTCTGAGGTAATTGTCAGTGCTAGTCATTTGTATCTGAGATAAGGAAGAAAAAATGGCTAAGATTCACCTGAATTCAAGGTGATTAAGACTTCAAGTAAGATTTTCTTTGTCGTGGTTCAGTCTGTTTCAGAGTTCTGGAGTACAGGATCTGTGAATGATACCAGACAAAGAAAATACTGAGTTTTGTAAGACAGAAGGGTGAGAGAGAAATGGCATAACCAAATAAATTTTTTTATTTTATTTTTTTATTATTATTTCTTCACTGGAAATATATTCTGGTTAATATGGATCCAACATGATGCTCTGAGTCACAAGGGGACATGCACCAGATCACAGGAGTCAGTAACTTTAAACCTATTTCTCTTACCTTGCCCATTAAAACAAAAAAGCTCTATTCACAGCAGAATAAACATTTCAAATGAAACTGAGAAAAGACTGGAGAAACTCCACCTAACTGGTAATATCTCCCATGAAAAGTACTAGTGGACTCTGTGCTGAAAAAACACCCTCACACACACTGACAGCATTAGCAGAATTCTATACTCATCACTGCAGGGACCATGTATTCCTACATGTTTGTGAAACAGCTACAACCATAATTTATCCACAAATCTAATCAGAGAATCTGGAGATTAAACCAGTGAAAATATTAAGTCCCAGCACTTCTGCAGTTCTTTCACAGCCTGCCAACTCCTACAATACACAACAAATAAATTGGTGTAAGTCTTTTGTGTAAAAGCTTTCACCACATTTACTGACACAGGCTTTTGAGGTTGTGGGTTTTTAGTAAAGGAATGATGAAAGTACTGTATTAAAGGCAAAATGCACAGTTCATGCTGAACTAAAATAATTGAGTTGTGAGTGACAAAGTAATTATATATATCCTGGGTATTTAGCTATTTTTATATTATAATTACTAGCTTTGCTGCATCAGGAAGAATAGATTAAGATATCTTGTCAAAGATTAAGAATATGGTGTGAGTTGATATACAAGAACGCAACTTTCTTCTTGTAGATTGTCCAGCAAATTAAAAAGTTGCTTGTCACCAATCAGTAAACTCATGTTTCTGAGACTTGGTAATGTTACTAACCTTACTTATTTTAAACCTTTGATCAAATGACCATCTTTCTTCATGATCCATGACATATTTTTGTTAATAGTCACTCCAGCCTTTAAGTCAGAATCATTATCTCAGAATATAGTATTAAATGTCAATATTGGTTTGTTTTTGTCATAAAGTCTCTTACATCTGATTTAGTGATGAAGCAAGCTGAAGGACTGTAGGTGTTGCTACACCTACACGCATTTTGAGTGCATGTTTGCATGTTTACACCTGCTGCATCATGCAATATTAAACACTAATTTGATGCAAACACCTCTTTTGCACATACTTTGCAGTCATGAATATGGTAGAAATTGAAGCAATTGAATTTCTTAAAAAGCAGGAAAAAAACCCAACACTGAAGAATGATTATCTGAGAGTCATGAGATCAGGTCTGCAATTTGAAGTGCAAGGTAAAAGAATATTAACCAGAGGCTTGACTGCAGATGTATTACAAAAGCCATTTAGATATTTGACTGATTCCTCATTTTATTAAATTTTATATTATATGGGCATAATAGAATTCTATAAACATTTCACCTTTTTTAGAAAAATCAAATTATTTTGTGGATGCTCTTATATTAAGCTATCCAGAGCAATGAATATAGTTAACAGTGTTGATGGAGCCATTGCCTGACTTAAAATAGAATAATGTTTACCAAATGGCATGATCATGTCTAACTAACACTAAAGCACAGTTTGGATTTCCTCCTGTTCTTGAAAGAACCTCATTCAGAATGGCCTCAAGAAGCTGGTGCCAGGTGCTGCCTTCCCAGAGTTTCTGCACACAGCAGCAGCTCTGCTGGCCAGGGCCTGCTACTTCTCAGTGCAACAGAGCACTGATAGCCAAGCAGCTGATCCTGCTTCTGTAATGGACACTGCCTACTGCTCCTCAGTCCTCCATCCTGCTTTCAGGATCAAATGAACTTAGCAGAAAATTCTGTTTCTCGTATAGGAAACTTTCCTCTGTGACTGACAGCACATTCTGCTTGGGTTTGTTTACCAGTTCCTTATATTTTATTAGCCTAATTAAGGCTGTATTCACTGTGAGGAGGACATTTTTCCCTCCACTTCTAAAAATGGCATTCCTTATCCCTCCTGCTATTGTAGTGGATTCTGCAATGCCACACCATGGCTACTCTGTATCTCTCCCACACTTAGCTGTTATTACGAAATATTTAGAATATTTATAGCAATAGAATTTACCTGCCAAAGCAAGAAGGATTTGCATTTTCTGATAGGGGATTTTGACCAGTCATCACACTAGTCAAGTGCATTGGCACCTTGTCTTCTCTGGCAAAACTGCAGTCATTTTGCTTGGCTGAGGACCTAGCCACAGTTAGCTGTGTCTGTGCTGTTGCCAAATGGGATTATTACAATGCATTATACGTGTGGCTGGTTTGAAGACCACCTGGAAGCTTCAGCTAGAGCAGTATGTAGTTATCCATGAGATTAACAGTGCTGGCTCTGAGGCACACAGTACAATAACTTTCCCAACACCGAACTTTCCACCTACTTTCATATGTGGCTGTGAAGTGGAAGTGACGCTCTCTCGAGCTGCGTGTGAGGCAGCTGCAGGCAGCCTGTTTCTGCAGCAGAGGTAGCATTTTAGATCAACTGAGCTGTGCTAGCTTGGAATCTGAGACTCCAGACGTAGGGCAGTCTCACTGCAGTCCTTGACAGAGCAGTCCTCACCTACCTGGCAGAGCCCACAGCAGAAAATCAAATGATCAGTGCAGTGGAATACATGTCAATTTTTCACAAACCTCTGCTGTAACAATTGATTTTTAAGTTTTTAGTACAGGGTGACTGCAATCCATGTATAAATGTTGACAGAGACTTGTGGAGTGGTATACTAAAGCCCCTAGCAGCAACACCAATAAGTTCATGGTTATACATTTAAAAATCCCACATTTAGGGATTAGAGCATAATATATTATTCCCAAGAGTAATAAAAAACACTAAACAGCAAACAAGGAAGTACAGATTTCTCTATTTTTAATTTTCTCTATTTTCTTCTATCAGAGATCAAGCAGTTGGGCTTCTCTGGTCCTGCTCTTTATGTGTCCCCACCATAGCTTGCACATTATTTTTCTGACAAGCCTCATCCCTCATATCACTGACGGATTTATATTCTGCTGAGCTCAACTGAGTAGTTAGATAGTCAGAATCTGATCTCATTACATGTGTGTCAGCAGAACTAACTCCAGGGAAGTCGATGGAACCAAGCTGATTTACAAACTTGGAGCCAAATATTTAATTTAGTATCCAACATCTGTCATAACCTCAAATTGAAACTCTCCATGGACATGACCTACATTCCTAAAACTTACAGATGGTATTTTAATATTTCTATAAAAAGAAAAATCTTGTGTGCCAGTGTACTCAGTTCTTCACATCTGAAACATCTGATATGCACCCTAATTCCTCAAGGACCATTTATAAGGGCAGCCAGTTGGAGCTAAGAAAAAAGGAATAGGAAGAGAAAAGAAGGCAACTGTGCCAACTCAAATGTCAAGGTGCTGGCTAGCCTAAAGCTCAGTTCCAAAACTAATTGGAAAGGAAAAGTCATATATACATACACAGATATAGATATAGATATAGATACTTGTCCTGAAAAGTCTGGAATTATCAATGCTTGCTCAGAATAGATTTGAAACGATTTTTCTTTCAGTTTTTGATGAAGGAGTCTAATATATATGCTGCTTCAGAGTTAAACATGGAAAGAATTTTGATGTTTGGACATACTTTTGCCACTTAGGCTCTTTCTCTCTGCATTTTACACTGCAAAGAGCATTGAGTAATGTGAATGTTTTAGCTGTAGTTGTTGTTTGTGTATAAACTTTTGTTAAAACAAGTACTGCAGAATAAATGACCTTTATACAGACACCTATTAAGGCCCTAAAAGGCTTGGCTACATTCATCTGAGACGCGTATACATAACGTTTGGAACAATAAAGGGATCAGCAGCTGCAAGGGGTTTGAATTGAATTCTTTAACAATAGAAAAGTTTTTCAGCCCCAAATACCACCAAAGAGAATTTTTTGCAGATAATCCAGAAGAAAGAAAATAATAAAAAAAAAAAATGCTAGCCAACTTTGCAGCAGTTAGCATAAGGGTGCCATCTGAAACATGTCAGCTTAAGAGTGTCCCATAGTACCATTCTTTTACACAACCATAGTATTCAGAACTGTTTCCCCAAATAATCCCAGATGGCAAGCCACAAAATTTCAATTCATTTTAAAAGCTTTCTTTGCTGTTATTATGTGATTGAAAGTGCAAAAGCAAGTTGCCATTCTCATGGCACTATTTGCATTGGCTATTATCCCCTAAAATCCCCTTTAAACAGCTACATTGTCAGCCCATAGGCCTCATTTAGAACTACAAAAAAGACCAGATTAATTCGATCAAAGGGAGAGCCAAGTACAAAATGCACTTTTCAAACTGTATCAGAGTAGGTTCCCTTTACAGATCGCTGCGTGGCTAGAGCAATGCAAAAAACCCTTGCCTGAAATAAAGCACTAACAGAAATAGCTGTGCATGTTTCACATGAAGCTTTTGGGGCTCTTCCAGGGTAAATCTCTCACTACAAATGATTACAATAAAATATATTTTAACATAAGTAAATTAAGTAGCCAAGCATCCATTTTTGTCCATTTGGCTTTCTGCCACCAATTTCAGGAAGCACTGATGTAGTGCTTGGATAATTTAGCCACTATATACATTCCTGAAGTCTCTGTCAATTGGAATTTTAATTAATTAATTAAACATTGAGCAATAAAACTTTCAAAAGATACAGCTAAGTCTCCCCATGACTATTTTTTTCCTAGGGTAAAAAATCATCACTGATAAAACAAATAAAATAGAAAAAGCTTTTGGTATCATTTCTGCAAAATATTCTTTTTCTTAATCTAAGGTGAATCATTTCAAGTCAAGCACAATTCATGTTCATAGATCTACAGCCAAAAAGGTTCTAGTGGCTTTCCAGTCTCACCTGGGTTTGATGACAGGCAATAATGCTGGTATTTTTGTTTTTCACAGAAGCTCCTTCGGTGTCTCTGCACCCTCTCGTTCTCTCAGTCTCTACTGGAGTTTGCTTAGTGATCCTGCCATCAGTTCTCTCACCCTCGGTCTGAAGCAGTTTCTTCAGCAGCTGCTTTTGTGTACTGAGAAGAACATTTTACAGAGTAAAGAGCTGCAGCACAAAGGTAGAGCAACTGAACACGTGCAGCAATATGTGCCATTGCCTCTTAAAGGACACATCAGAGAGAGTGAGAGAGACACTGAAAAGCTGAGCACCTGCAACTAATATTATACTCATCTGCTGTAGGATAGAGCTGGCTGGATGCTTTTGTTTGCCACTTCCAATGGGATTTAGATTTTTGAACAGTACCCTTTTAATATAGCTGTTGTATTTCTTTACTTCTCATATATTATGGAATGTTTGTGAAGCGTTAGAAATAAACACTGTGTAGCAAGACAGTGTTCCTGTGGAGACAAAAATAACTCCCACTAAGACAAAAGGCCTTGACAAATCTATATAAAATATGTAGATTTGTAAATATTATTAGTTTGCTAACATACAAACCTTTTTTTAATTCATAATTATGAAAGCCATTATTTGTAATATTAGGAAAAAGAAAAGAGAAAAAGTTAAGGTAAAATTAGTTATGTCTTTCAAGGGTTCCCATTTTTTTAAAAAGCATACAGTTAGACTGCAAAATAATATATATGCAATTAGAGACATAGTTTGAGCTTTTAAAAATCTGACAGATGTAAACATTTGCATGTCATTCCACCTCTTCAAAGGAAATAAATGCCAGAAGTCAAAATCAGTCAAAATTAGGAGTTTGGGACTTTGTTCAGAGTAGTATACAGAAAAGTACTTTAAATAAGCTGCTTTGTCCTCAAAAAATAACTTCAATTAATATTTGTCCCAGATATATCTTTACCATAAGACATGGATTATTATACTAGGTTTGTAGAATCAAGTACCCATGACTAGATCCAAAAACACTTTTAGATGTCCAATTTTCTACAAAAATATCTATTTTAAGCATGAAGATCTTCAAGCACATGCTATGGGGTTTTTGCCTAGTCCTGAAAATGCCTAATCACTCCCGTGATTAGGTCCCGTTAACTGAATGAGGCTGTAAGTATTCCCAGAGGAGGCTGCGTTATCTGGAAGCAAAACACAGCTCCCAGTTAGATCACCTGTAGAGGTTGGATACCTTGGACAAGCTCTAAAATCCTCACATTGCATCAAGTGTGTCCATGCTGAAATCCAGTCTTGGCTAGCTTTTACTAGCAAACCAATGCAACTTCTACAGAGGTACTCTTTTCTTGCATGTCGAAATTGTTTCTATTGTGTGTGTTTAGAGCAGACTGAAGTCAGCCAGGACTTTGCAGATGTCAGCAGGTTCAAGTTTCTACCTAATTCACTCCCATTCATATGAGTTACAGACACTTGTAATCTGTTCAATCCAGTTTAAACTGCCATATTTTCAAACTGAATAACAGAATACTGAAGAAAGGATAGTGATAGACCATGTTCTAACATCACATGCATGCAAATCCAGAAGAACTTTGTCAAAAATCTGGGGAATTAAAATGTCATACAGGAAAAAAATGGTTCAGACCAAACAGTTTTCAGTTGTTTCACATTCTTCCAAGATCCAAAGGCTCTAAGCATTAAATTCAGTCTGAGCTTGAGACACTTGATATCTGTCCTACAGATGCACTTTATTTTTTAATTTCCTTTGCTGTTGTTAGTGTGAGAACGTTAGATTTCAAGGCTTCTGAGTGTTGTTATTTCCTTAGACTGGGTTTTCATAAGTCACCCGTTAATGAAATCCCTGTCAGTGAAAGGTTTGTAATAGCATTATATAGTTTTCCTTCAGTATTAACAATCAGACTTCTTCTAGCAGAAATTAAGCCGTAAGAAGGTATTTTTTTTAGACAAACCTACAGCACAGAAATAAGAGTTGGTAGCATCTTTCAGTTTCACAAACATTTTGATGTGTAGGAAATTAGTAATTGTTGGTAATCTTATTAACAGACACAATATTTTTATCACTGAACACTCACATCCACTTCCAAATCTTGTTTTGATTTCACCATTTACATGTTTACCATATTATTCAGAAGATTTCAGAGAGAAGCTTCTAACTCAAAGCTGTAGGAAGGAGTATCCAAAGACAACAGAATTACAGAATGCTTGTGCTTGGGAAGGACCTGTGGAGAACACATAGTCCAAGCCCCCTGCTGAAGCACGTTCACCTAGAGCAGTTTGTACAGGATCACATCCAGGTGGGTTTTGAATAACTCCAAAGAAAGAGATTTCACAGTCTCTCTGGGCAGCTTCTTCCAGTACTCGTTGCTCTCAAAGTAAATAAACTTTTCCTCATATTCCAATGGAATTTCCTGTGTTTCAGTTTGTGCCTCATGTCCCTCCTACTGTCACTGAGCACCACTGAAAAGAGCCTGGCTCCATCCTCCTGACACCTGCCCTGAAGATATTTGTATACATTGATAAGGTTCCCTCTCAGTCATCTCTTCTCCGGGTTAAACAGGCCCAACTCCCTAGGTCTTTCCTCATAAGAGAGGTGCTCCAGTCCCCTAATGTCATGATTTAGGAATGGAATTCCCCAATTTAGTACTCCCATTGAAAAGAAAACTTTAGGCTGCTCCCCTCCCACCTTCAGTAGGAAACACAAAAGAAAAAGGTGACAGGTTGAATAAGAACAGCTTACTGGAAACAGCAATGAGATAAGAAAAGTAAGAAAATATGAATGATAAGAAAAACAGTAAGACCATCAGTATTACCCCAAAAAGTGTACAGATAGAGGGTGATTTACATGCAAAATGCTAACCAAACCCAACCCCGAGACACCTGATCATCTTTATAGCCCTCTGATGGACTCTCTGGTACTTCCTTGTCTTTCTTGACTGCTCTGTTAAAATGGCCTGAGACAAATGTGTTCTCAGCCTGGGAGCTGGAAGATGCCATATGGGGTTCTCCTGGAAATATATCCTGTAATACACAAGGCAAACTAAAAAGGTAAAATGAGGATGAGCAGAGAATGGATAGTGCTTTGGCAGAATCAAAAAACCACTGCACCAGTTAAGTAGAAAAAGGAATATGAGGAAATATACCAGAACTAAAATAAGGTGAGAGATTACAGCTGCACTCTTGCATTATAACAGAGTGGAGAAAAGGATTGTCTTTTCCTTATCCTAATCCTATTATTCTCCACCCCACTATCTGCCCATTACTTAATCCTCCCATGAAGGTGTCAAATTTGGAAGCAAAATTGCAAAAAATCCACAGCCTGATAGTACAAACAGCTCAGCACAATGAGGCCTGGTAGTGTAGTAACTAATCTGTGAACAGCTCTTAATTCACAGGTGGCACCAATAAAGTCAATTTGAGTCCTTCTGCCTCAGTGCCTCAGATGGGATCATTGTACCTCCTTTGCAGTGCTGATCACTTAAATATTTCAAGTATTTCTTAAACATATATAATTGCTGAGAATTGGAGGATAATTTCTTCAGCTTTGAACTTGTGTTTTTCAATAGTTTTTGGGTTTTTTTGGAAACATCATAAATGCATTACATATTATAGCCTTATTTCTTGACTCAACTCCTCTCTAACAAAGGTAGAGATGGCTTTTGACTCTTCTGCCCAAAGGAAGTGATCACATTTGCAAAGTTCCCACAGCATATCTAATTTCAGGCACATCTACATGATTTTAACAGCTGGTTCTTACCCAGGATCTTATAGGTCAGCACAAAAATTTAAAGCACCAGTTTAATGTTGATGGAAAAATTAAATGAGAAGTTTCCTTTAGAAAGAAGTAACACACTTCTGATCTTCATGTCACCTATGAAAACAACAATACTGGTACTGAACGAAGCACCTGAGAGAATTTATGTAGCCACTCCTCAGAAAAAACTTCCTATTTCTGGAAGCGAGAAACAGAAAGGACACTTGCCAGCACTTTGGTCACACAACAGCATTTGATTTTGGTTCCCCAATTTGGGCCAGTATCTACCTTAATTTCACCTTTCCATATTACAAGATGTGTGGTAAATTTGTATGTCCTTCTCATTGACTGAACAGACAATAAGGCAGTATTTTAAAAGAAAAAAAATTCTTTGTTTTTCTTATTTTCCAATTTGGTTTTGTCTTTCAGTAGCTGAGATTACAGACAGCACAGTTTTATCTATTAATGATTTAACTAGATGTGGGAATCAGTCAAACAGTATTCTGCTTATTCTGGTGCTTTACTTTTTATTACCTATTCTTTGAACTTTATGTGTAATAATCTTGGGACCTCTTTACATAGGAAAGTTGGCAGAATTCAAGTGTTGGTATGAATTTCATTATATTTGCTACTTTGTACTAACTCCTTATTTCAAAACCCCTACAGCAATGTATGGTGATATTTGAGGCTGCTTTCAGCTAGCCACCCACTTTTCCAGAGGCTCCAGTGGGGCAGCCCAAGATCCTTTCTGACTATACAGCCAGGCAGTTACAGCAACTAAAACAGTAGAAAACCATTCTTTTCTTTTTTTTTTTCTTTTTTTTTTTTTTTTTCTGGATTCAGTATCTTATTTGCTGTACTGCAGCCATCATCACTTGGCTTCTTGGCACATCTGGTTTTCTACATAAAATGAAAGGAAGTGAGAAGTCTAGGTATTTCCTGAATTACTTCCCTTACATCATTGCTAACCCAGGAAGTTCTTGTGGACCACGGGAACTACCAAAAAGGCAAGGTGGGGCCAAGGAAGGGTTCAGCTGCCATCTCACTGTGTTGAGGGCATGCCAGCCTATAAAAACCTCACAGAAAAAGCCATTTATTTAGGCAGGATGAAACAGAGAGCAGCAAAGAGTATCTGTAACACTAGGAAGACACTGGCTGGTGCCTACTCAGAGGATTTGGAGAGTCCATTGGGTTTCCCTATGTAAATTTAAAGAAATCTCAGCCACGTCTGTTGCAAAGTATATGCAGAATTCCTTCCTGACACATGAGTCAGGAATGAGCCATTCCAGTCAGAGTCTGTGTTTATGGTGCTGATTCAATCTCCATAGGCACACATCAAATACAGACTCGAAGGTCTGGTGCGTCTACACTGGATACATATGACTAACCCTTCACACACATTCAGTACTATTTTCTATAGGCCAGGGTAATTTGGGAAAAATCACACAGCTGTTGCAAGCATATAACAAAAATCCTTTTGCCAAGCTTGCTAAAATGGAGCAATTTCCAAAATTAAATTGGATTTCATTGTATAAGATTGGACAGCAGATCTTTCCCCAGCTGCAGTTCCGGCTGACAGATTTCAGGCACATGGAAATGATACTCCATGCTTTGTCACTGCATCAATATAGTTTCAGGTGCTCCCATTATTTCACTTATATTCCATTATTCTTATAGAGACAGCAGCCCTGTGTGAAGATCCCCTTAATGGTGCAGGGCAGACACATGCAGCAAGTACCAAAATATTCATACAGGACTTTCAGAAAAACTTGTACTTGACCTGCATCTGCTTTCTCCTGAAATCTGTGATTAAACCCTCCTTGTGAGAACATTAGCTGTTTCTTGTGTTGGGGTTTTGTGGTTGGTCTTTGTTTGTCTGGATTTTTGTTTTTTGGTTGTGGGTGTTTTTTTGGTTTTTGGGGTTTTTTTGGTAATTAAATGAAAGAAGCCCTGTTGCCGCTGATGATGAACAGATCACATGGACGCAGGTCGAGGTGTGGTGAGAGAAAGAGTTTATTTTTCCTCCCAGGATTTATAGGCTTCTTACCACAGCCAGGGATTGGATGGTCAGGATAACACTTTCTCACAGCACTGGCCATGAGAGATGTCCATCACAAGACGTGTAACAGAAAGAATGTACACATATCTATGTTTATAGTTACTGTCCTGGGAAAGTCTTTAGAAAACCATGTCAGCAAGCTCAGAAGCTGAGTTTT
The DNA here is from genome assembly GCF_030490865.1 of Poecile atricapillus. Lineage (NCBI taxonomy): Eukaryota > Metazoa > Chordata > Aves > Passeriformes > Paridae > Poecile > Poecile atricapillus. The sequence continues at coordinate 56,406,159 of NC_081288.1, forward strand.
CAGGGCGACAAAGCCCTAAACACTTTTTGAAATCTAACTTTTTGTTTTTCAAAAGCCAACCTAAAACACAAACTCAACAGACTTTGGAAAGGGAGGTGCAGCCTTGCCCCCCAAGAAAGCAATATATTTTAACAAAGGTAAAGCTGCTGTGAGAGGGTTGTCTGAAAATTGTTTAACTAGGGGTCTACAAAGAAGGAAAACTTGGCTTTCCTTGTCACTACTGCTGTTTACTTCTCATTCATTCAACTGCCTGATAGAGCATTTATGGGGTAGCAACAGCCTACAGCTCACACTGAGGTTGATACCGCCAGGGCATGTGGACAGCCCTTGTGACGTGGTCCTGGCCTCCTTTTCACAAACTTCTTTACACAAAAGGGCAACCATCTTCCTGCACCTCTGGAAGAGCTGAAGTCATGAGAGTTTTGCTCTTTACTTTCTTTGTGTCTTTCTTGCTCTTTTCTTGGTCCAAGAGACCAGTGTGAGCAAAGCCAGCTGCTGCTGCCTCTGTTTGGCACCACAGAACCACTGGGGTCTTGAGGGATGCAGCTTCACTGTCCCTGCACAGGGGCTGTAAGGAGCTGTGTCCACCCCAGGTAAAGAACACAAGAAAAGTGAGGAAACCAAGGAACTGATTGACACAATGTTGTTTAAAAGTTAGCAGAGACTGGGAACAAGGGAAACTGCAGCTGACACTCAAGAATCCCACTACCCAAAAGCAGGCAACCAACTTATTGAGGAAATGGTTGCTTGCAAAGGTATCACAACGTCATCTGGTTGATTAGCTCACCACAGCTGCCAACACATCAAAAGTAACTTTTTCAGTCATTAAAACATTTCAGGTAGTGTACATAGCTGTTTCTTGACCAAATTTAAACCCAACAGCAAAGTCAGATGAAATGCAAATCACAGAATCACAGACTTCTGTGTTATATGATGTGTTTTATATGATTCTTTATTATATACTCCTCCTGAGCCCTGTCCAGCAAGGGCAGCCTCCAGTCAGCAGCTGGAGGAAACAGCCACCAGCAACTCGTACATCTGGGGAAGGAAACATCAGCGCTGATAACGGCTGCAATTTCCTGGCAGTGTCTTTTGAGGGATTTCTGTTTCTGCAGATGAGAGCTGCAGCTCTAACCTGGGGCTAAGCAGCCTTCTTTCTGAGACTGCTTTTCATCCACAGATGGGGGCAAGGGAAAAATCCAATATAATAGAAAGCACAGGAGAGCTAGAGAAATCCCCTAGGAGCCTAAGTCAAGGCTAAACCAGGGGCAATGGCATGAGAAAACATGCCAATGGAACCCTTCTCTTATTACATAGTCTTGATAGCTGTGGTTTGTGCATTTCATTACTATAATATTAAACTACCCTTATTGTAATTATTAATTAATATTCACACATTTGTAGTTTATCTTCAGAAGAATTTCTGCCCATTTTATAGCAATAGAACTGAAATTTTTTTTAACTTAAGGACAGAAGTCCTACCCCTGTATTTATATACTTACGTTTGGATATATTTACTTAGCTAGTAATGAAAATAAATTCTATGCCAATAAATAGAGAATGCTTTAAATTTTTTGCATCTTTACTATATATTTTAATAAAAAAACCTCCTTTTCTTTCCAAGTATACAAGTAAAGGCTCTGTGCACAGCTATGCCAAATTAAAGAAAAAGTTTGCTGTGGTTGTTTTGTTCACCAGCAATCTGCTAAATCACCGTCACTGATGCTTCAAATATTTCTGTACAAACTTTGTAGGACACAGAACACTTTCTTTATAAAACTCAGTTTTTATGTAACTGATCAGAGGGTTTTTATTATCCATTACTTTTTTCTGTCTTCATTACAAAGCCCTGGTCAGGAAGGGGTTTAAAGGAAAGGTAGGAAGAGGGTCAGGTGGGATCAAGTCAAGCCTGAAAGAAAGGTTTAGTGATGTGAACAGAAAGAAAGCAAACTGGGGAGAATGAGCATTTTATGCTCATTAGATTTAAATGAAGAAAATATTTTTATCAAAATCAGATAACAGAATTATAGAAAAGCTGAAAAAGTTTATGACTAAAAAATCTTTACAGTTGGAAAGAAACTTCCTCTCTGGGCAACATAGTGGATAGTAGCATAGTAGAGGGTTACTAAGACTCAGAGGTCTGTCCTAATAGTTGTGGGATGGACTATAAAGGAAAGGGGAAGCAGGGCTGGGAGGGGTGTGTTCCCTTTCTGCCCCCCTTGGGTGCTCTGTGGTTTTTAGTTTGATTGTTCAATTCCCTGAGTGCCCTCTGGACAATAAAGCATTCTCTGAGAGAAAGTCTCTAAAAGACTTTGGACTGCAACTTTACTTTCTTTCTCTGCAGTAATTCACACAGACTAAGGGATTCTTAATGCCTTGAAATATCTCCTAGTGGCTGCCGCTAGAATTAGATATTGGACTCCAGTAAATTAAAGTTCCTACTATGGAAGTTTATTTGTGCTTAAAGCAGCAAAGGCAATCGTGTCTATATAGGGTGTTACTGCTGGGAATTTATTTCCATTGTGGTGGCTTCTTTTGACAATGTGTGAAAATTTAACTGGCTACAGTTTAAGATTGAAAGTGTAAACCATACCACTCACAAGAGTTGTGTTTTACAATACAGATCTACTAGACAACAAACACACACAACTGTAGAAATTGCTGATTAAAATTGATGGGGCGTATAAACTCTGTGTTTGGCTAGGGCAGAAAGAGGTTAAAAGTCTGACCTGCAAACAAATCTGGTGCTAGCTCTACCTCACAATTGAAGCTTTTGGTATGGAAAAATATTTAAAGTAATTTAAATATGCCCTCAAACAAAGGATCCAGCTTAGTAAATCACAGACTTTCTGACTAAACAGCCCACAGTATTTCTTGGGTTTGCTTTAATCATAACATATCATGGAACATAATTTACTCCAAAAGTAGCCTCAAAGATAGAAAGAGGTCTTTAGAGGAACTTTTGTCAACTAAGGCCATCTAAGAATGGCACAAGAACATCTAATAGACATTCCAAACACCAGAGCTGGCTGGTTGGGTACCTGTGTGTTCTGCTTTGAATCTTTGCTCACGTTATTTTATCACCTGATGTGAAAAAATCTTGGGATTTTTTTTAAATCCTAATTTTTAAAAAATCTTAGAATCTTAGGCAATGACTTATAAAAATTATGGATCTTGTCATTTGGCAGACTAGACACAGAGATGAAGCAATTTCCAGTGAGATTTTACAGGGCCTGCTGCTCCCAGGAACTGCACATTTTTGAGCATCAGTTACCAGTGCCCTATGATACCTGAGATGCCCTAATTTGAAGCCTTGTCCGGCAGACTGGGATTGCACTCATGGTAGTGGATTTGTTTAAAAGACATCAAACTAAGCCCAAAGTGTTCCTTGTTCCAGCTGGGTCTGCAGCATATGGTCAATGAATTAATTAGACGGCAGCGCTAGCCATGAGGTGGAAGTCCTGGGACCTGTAGCCGATGCGCTGGCTGCAAAGCGTGAGCTGGAGCAGCCTCCCGGGCGCTGCTGCTTCTTGCTGTACAACAGCACCATCAAGCGCCTCTGTGGCACAGCACAGCAGGATGGAGAGCCCTACACCCCTTTCGACACGGGAATAGTGTTACCGGGATTTCCAGGAATCTAATGCCTAAAACGTGAGATGAGATTTTCCCTTCGTTCGTGTTTAACAGCTCCTCTCCTGTGACACGTTCCACAAACATTGTTCTTTGATCAAAAACACCACCGAGTTATTTCTCACATTTGTAAATACTTGTAATTAAACTAGTTTCATATAAAACATAATATTTGGGTTGTACATAGTCTAATTAGACAGGTCCTTTTAAAAATTATTCTTCTTTCTCATTTCCCCACTATCTATATAAATTTTCCACATGAAAAATGGAAGTTAAGAGCATCTAAATAAAGAGCGGGTAATGCGGTCTCAAGGCATGATAACCTACATTTTCATTACTGACCTTTCCATGATGTCCTGCAGAGGATTGTGGCTTTAACATTTGTCTATATTTTTTTCCTATGGAGGCCTACCCACTGGTGCCCTGTAGAGAATTATTCCCTTGCTCCCTCTATTTCAAGGATTTGGATTCTTGTTAGTGTTTGGGTTTTGTTAGCTCCATTTTCCTTTCTGCTTGGTAACTTGTGATACTGCTTTTTTACTCTTGGAAACGTATAGTACTGAACCAAGTAATTCAGAGCATTTCAGACAGCATGTGTTAATGTGACTCTCCTTTCCAAAGCTTCCTAGCCTCTCTCTTTCCACAAGGGAAAGATACTATGAAAGAATCTATGCAGCAGCTTTGTTGAGTCACTTAAGAGTCAATATATGTAAGTAGAAGTCTAGACCTTGACTTGATCTTACATAGCCTGGCAGTTTTCTTGGGGGTTAGCTGGATTCTGTTTCTCACCAGCTCTTAGCAGAGGCAAAATTGAGACCATTTTCAGTGTAAATTACACACTTCTCCTGACATTTCACTGATTCGTCCCAAATATTCTGGTTTGAATCTGCAGCACATACTGAAAACAGATATATAGATCACTTAAATGTACACCTCTAAGCTTCTTTTTGAATTGCACCTCCTCCCTTCATTCTAAGGTTCCTTATTGCTAAGGGTTGCCCTTGCTGGTTGCCAGGTGTCCGTCAAAGCTGCTCTCTCGCTTGCCTCCTGAGCTAGACTGAGAGAGAAAACATAGCAAAAGGTTTATGGGTCGAGGTTAGAGCAGGAAGGGATCACTCATCAATTATTATCACGAGCAAAACAGACTTGGAAGAAATTAATCTATTACCAATCAAATCAGAATAGGATAATTAGAAATAAAACCAAAACACTCTCTCCACCCCCTCCCTTCTTCCCAGGTTTAACTTTACTGAGTTGTCTATCTCCTCCCCTGCAGCAGCACAGGGGGATAAGATTGTGAGCTGTGGTCAACTCATCTCACTCTGTCTTTGCTGTGCCTTCCTCCTCTAGGGGAGGATGCTTCACCTTCTTTTCCTGCTCCAGGGTGAGACAGACTCCATGATCTTCTCCACTGTGAGTCCTTACCATGGGCTGCTCTTCTTCCTGGTCTGCTCCAGTGTGGGCCCCTTCTGCAAGGTGCAGTCCTTCAGCAGCAGACTGCTCCAGCGTGAGCCCCAAGAGATCACAAATCCTGCTGGCAGCCTGCTCCACTGTGGGCTTCTCTCTCCATTGGTCCAGAGATCTTGACAGGAGCCTGCTCCATCGCAGGCTTTTCTTGGGTGTCACAGCCTCCTTTGGGCATCCACCTGCTCTGCTGTGGGGTCCTCCAGGGGCTGCAGGTGGATCCCTGCTCCCCTGTGATCCTCCATGGGCTGCAGGGTCACAGATGCCTCACTGTGGCCTGCACCATGGGCTGCAGGGGAATCCCAGCTCCTGGAGCATCTCCTGGGAATCCCGGGTACCTGGAGCACCTCCTCCCTCCTCATCTTCCTTCACTGACCGTGGTGTCTGCAGGGCTGTTTCTTTCACATATTCTCACCCCCCTCTCCAGCTGTAGTTGAGCAGGTGGGTTTTTCCCTCTCTTAGCTGTGTTATCCCTGAGGAGCTGAGGGCCTCAGCCTTGTCCAGCAGAAGGTCTGGCTTGGAGCCCATTGGCATTGTTTCTGCTGGACACATGGGAAGCTTCTAGCAGCTTCTCACACCTGTAGTTCCCCCTGCCAAAACCTGCCATGCAAGTGCAATGCATTTATATAAACTTTTCATTTTGTCCAAATTTAAATTGCTGAATAGTAAATCACATGGCCTGAAAACTACTGAGGGTTCAGCATGTCCTCAACTAGACATCACAGAATTAGATAAGAGAAAGGTTTAGGGGGGACTCTTTCATCCAGATGCTGGAGATTTCACAACATTCTTGGGCTCCTGTGTTTTATTATATTAATTAGATCATTGTGTCAATAGAATAAAAATTATTTTCTTATTTTTGTTATCATCTTCCCTACTAAAAGCTGTTTTACACAGTGGAAGACTATTTTGATAGTCTTCATTTGATCAATTTGATTTTTCTTCCATAGATTTAACTATACCACTTCCTTCACATTCAGTTTCTAAGCATCTTTATCTTATTCTTCTTTGGAATCTCAAATACAGGCATTTGAGAGAATTGGTTTACTTTCAGGTAAACTTTCAACAGAAAAAAAAAAAAAAAAGCAGACTGTCATAGAGTTACTTTACCTTTAAGGAAGTTGAAGTTGCTGGGGACTGAAAGGAGTCTCTTCTCCTGACCAATTATTGGCCATTACTGGGAATTGACAGCAATTTTAACCATTGAAAAGGGTTAAAGGGTTACCTTAAGATGTAAAGTCAGGGCGCTTGGATTCTCTTTGTTTTCCTGGCTGTGAAGGGTGGTGGAGCTCCAGGCCTCCCGTTCCCTGCCCAGGCCATGCGGCCGGGCGGCGGCTGGGCTGGGCCTGCCGCGTCTCCCGGCCGAGAGATGGGGCCTGCGGAAAGTTTTCCCCGGGCTCAGGCCGGGCCGGGCCGGGCAGATCTCTGGCTCGGCTGCAGGTTTTGCTGTAACTAAATTCACTAGAAACTGCCAAGTGAAGAAGGAGAGAGGCTCTAGACCTGCAGCGGGCTGGGGCGGTGACTACACTCTCCAGAGCAGCCATGAGGAACTTTCCATCGCAGACGGCTCCAGCTCCTGCACCGGCCAAGGACACAGAACCATCTACAAAAGCCTGGGCAAGATTTTAACTCTTTCATTACCCAGACGAGACTTGCAGATTAATCTTTTTATCCAGAGAGAGAAAAGGAGAGTGATCAACATGAAAAGAGACTTTATAAAGTACCAGTGACAAGAAAGAAAAGAAGCTTCAGGAAAGGTAGAGAATTAAGAAGATGCTTTAATTAAGGTGAAATATTTTTCTGTTAAAACTATGGGGATGGACAATAAAGTCCTGAAAAGAACTCCTTTAATTCATGACGGAGTATGGGGAGGAATAGAGTGTTCAAGATGTAAAATTTGAGTAAAAAGTAGAGTGATTGTGATATAGTGAAGTGCCGGAAACAGTAAAGCAAAAATTTGAAGCCTTGGGGGGGCAATGAGAAAAACTGTTTTCTGGTGAAGGTCACAGAGACAGATGAAGAAGACTTTTGCTTTTGAATAACTCATCCTTAAAATGCCATCCCTAGACTCATGGCCCATACACACCTCAGACTGATGTGGAATGGGAGGGGTGGGCTCTGGTAACAGCAGCTCTGGGCAGCTGATATCAGGGAAAAGGAAAACTATAACAAAAATAGTTTTCTGGTGAGAAACTCCATTACTTAACAGAAAGAAACTTCTGTTTCTCTACAAAGACTGGTGAAAAGACTGTAGCAAGAATTGGGACTGTTTAACCACCAAAGTTCCAAAGTTTTTGTCTCTGTTGTCATGTGAACAAGGGAATAGTGAGTAGATAAGGGATGAAAAGGTTTTTCTGGAAGTTTATTCTGGTGTTCTTATAATTGTAGTTTGTCAATAAACTTTCTTTATTCCTTTTAAGTTTTATGCCTGTTTTGCTCTTGTTCTAATTCATATCTCACAGCAAGCAATTTTTTGTTAGTTACTGGTTTAAAGCCACGACACAGACAAATAAAAAAAAAAAAACATGGTTTTGAAATTCAAGGATTAATGACAAGAGCATTTGAAAGTGTGCCAAAGATTCTGAGGTACAGTGAAATTTGCTTAAATCTCACCCACCACTGTGTACCTGACGCCATATGTTTTTAGGACAGTGCCTGTTATCTTCTTTTGGGAAGCTTTTTCAGTGTTCCCTAATGTACCTGTAGTCAAATTATTTTTCTATTCTTCTTTTCTTTTTGGTTTTAAGGATATAACAATATCTGCCCACTCAGTCAAGTATTGTCTGATTATATGTGTAAAGTCTAATCATAATTTTGTGCCTGCATTAAGTACAATCACAAGTAAAATAGGCAGACAGAAATATAATTTGAGTTCTGTGTGTCACTTAGGCAAAGAAGGATTGATTAAGAAAATATATCTATTCATCTATTCTTTATTACAAAGTCAGAATGACCAGAAAAATCACAATTATTCTCTAAAAGCTGTCATTATATTTGACTGGGAAAAAAATGGGGAACTTGACAGGTGAAATCTTTTAATCTTGCAGTCCTAAAATATGGCTTTTCCTTGTACACAAGCCTTTCCCTTAATAAAGCTGAGTTTGGGTTTTGTTTTTTTCCTGAAAGGGATTATCTGTTTACGAATACTGCTTCTTGAAGGACAAAAAGCTTATTAAATTACTATAACCATATTGAATATAGGCTTCATTCCCTTTTTATAGCTGGAAATCTCTGAAGATCTTGATTCATGTGTGTCAGGTGATCCACCATCAGCTAGGGCTTTGAGAAATGAGAACTGTAAGCCTTTATGCTTATATACATCTGTCAATGAACTGCCATTATCATGCTGTACTGAAAGAGTCCTTGTAAACATAGGATCAACCATTTCAATGAGCCCTTATGAGCAGCAAGATTCAAATGATAAGCAGCAATTAACTAAGCCACCATCTCAGCCTCCTCAGCCAGCAGTCTGGCTGTCCTGAGGGTAGCATGAGGGCAGAGCAAGTGGCTCTTCCTGAGAATCAGGTCATGTTAGTCTCAAAATCCTGAACCAATTTGGACAATGGAAGCTGGATATTGTGGGGTTAATCCTTAATTCTTGAAGAAAGGAATAGAAAAAGGTCGAACATGTACATAACATACAGTTATGTAAAATGTGAGAATATGAAAATAAGGGGGAATAAATGTTCAGTACTTACCAACCAATATTCTCTTATCACGTTCCTGGAGTTCAGAGACCTACAAAAATATCTTCATGTAGAAAAAGAAAACAAATAATGCTTAAATGTTATCTTTCCTGGGTTTTAGTGAAAACAATCATGACAAATAAACCTCTTGATGTCTGCTACCAGTTACTGTTCGTTCTATGTGATTTTTTGATAGTGTTGAACAATCATCACAGATGGCCTGGTTACCCTTACTCATTTACATCCCTGAATATAAATTGCACTTTATATTCATTTTATATTCATAAAAGTTCATTAAATTTGTCCATATTTGAAACCCAGATGATGTGTTAAAGGAAGAAAGCAGAGGTCTTGTTCTTGGGTGCATAACAAGCGTAGTTTTAATAGTGGTACTCAAGATGGCAGCACAAAAACGTGAAACAAGTGCTTCAGTGGCGGCCTTCCAGAGCATCATTGGCTCTTCCCTATTCATTTTATTGAGTCCTGTTCAATAAGACTGAACAGTTTGAAGCACAGAATGGAAGGCAATGAACACCCAGAGAGTAAATATTCAAGATGAGGGGGAAAAAAACATTAAAATTTGTGTTATTAAAAATAGAATAATGGTGGAATAATGAACCTTCTGAGAGAAGTTCATTAACAGCTAAAAATACCAAATGAGAAAAATATTAGCATAAACTAGATCCTGCTGAATTCCCACCAATCTTCCAGCTGCAATAAATGCAATTGTGATGAGTGGCTTCTCCCATGAAAATGACAACTATGATATTTTAAAATAACATCTTTGTTCTTATTTTAAGTGGTTATATTTTCTTGCATTTTAATGTGTTCCCCACCACAGATGTATCCCTTCTATCCCTTTACTTCTCTGTATTATGAGTTATGCATGTACATTTTTCTATCAATGCACATGCATTATCTAATTTTTTTGTCCCAATAAATATCTAATGTGCTTAGCTACAAACCAACATAGCATGTGCTTTGCCTATAGAGATGAAAATTACTTAATTTATTACTCATATATTATATAGTGCTTGATGCCAAGAATATTTGGTACCATAAACTCCTGTACATTGAAAAGTGCTTGTTAGGTGTCATTATGCAGAGATGTTGTGTTTTATCCCATAGAAGGGATGATTGCACTAGGGTAAAACAGAAAGGGTAAAATTAGGGAAAACCAGAAACTGTACAGCAAATCACTGACCAACATTAGGTGACTAGAGAAGAATACAGGCTGTATGTCATCTGTTAGTGATGTGAGATTGTGCATCTCTCTTTGGGAAGCAGAGGGGTAGCTGCTAAATTCGTCTAAGGGAGAGTGCTTAGGAAGTAGATAGAGCAGATTTTGCTGTATTCTTGAACATAATGTAGTATTTATGGATTTTCACAATAATTTCAACTTTAAAACTGTCTCAAGTTTGGAAAAATAGGATAGATCAAGTAAGTAAACTAGTCATCACTGTAACTCTTGTCCAACTTGACTCTGGGTCAGCTTTTTTTTTATTTTCCTTTTCCTAAAATGGGAAAATGATATGCAAACACTCACAAAGTCTGACATTATTTACCAGAGGGGATATAGTATTGTATCTTCTCTCCCTATTAATGGAAGGCATGGAAAAGAGAAGGAGGTAAGACTTGCTTCAGTTTCTTAGTCCCTGTCTGTAGCAGCATTTCCAAAGAGTCACATGTAGCCATCTGGTTACCATCTGGGTTTTATCAAACAGCATGGGACATTTCCAAGTAGTTATGTGGAAAAAAAACTGAGCATCAACAGTTTGTGTGTGAAAGTACCTGAAAGAAATATGCATAGTCTGCATTGGAGGCTCCATCACACAAAGCATATGACCAGCTTTTTTATCCAGTACTTTCATTGAATACCTGTTCATTCTGATGAGAGTAACCCCTCTGACTTTGTGCAGACTGAGTCTGGACTTTGCTTTCTAAGCTATAATCAGTCTAGTTGAATCGTACCTTCTGGTATCAATGACATAAGACTGGATTTTTATAGCATTTACTCATTACAGGGAGTTATATCCCAGTTAAAGGCAGTTGCACATGCTGAGCATGGCTTCATGGACATTCTGCTGAATAAAGAAGGCAACTTTACAACTCTCCCATGATTTTGCATTGCAACAGTACCTATTCCTTGGGCTTCTTTGGAGCCACAGAATACCCAAAGGAATGTTATACTCTAAAATCCATTTCCTAGCCATATGCCTAGATTCAGCATAGAATCATAGAATATCCTTAGTTGGAACAGATTCCCAGGGATTATCAAACTCCTCGTCCTGCACAGGACAACCCCAAAAATTACACCATGTGCCTGAGGGCATCTAACATGAATGCAGTAAACCCAGCATGAACGTTTGAGCTTAGAGCCAAAGGAATGATTGCATCCCTTTGCAGCATCCATGGTTGGACAACAGGTCATCTCTTCACATGTAAAGGAAGTAAAAATCTGCAGCATCTTTTTGTAGCATGTCTTGGTTGCAAATGCTGGTCATTCTGCCATTCAATTCCTCTTAATTCTTGCTGGACACACAATTTACAGGGCTCTGAAAACAGCAATATAACATGAATCCTCTAACTGGTTTTGCTGAGACTACCACATGCAAAAAAACCCAAACAAAAACCTAAAGCAAAACAAAACAAAAGGAGCAATAAACGAAATAAATCAGATGTCATGGCTTTGACACCTCCTGTCCTCTCTCCACGTAATATTTCCAGTTCTGTTAAGCTGCTATTTGAAAGAGACTCTAATGGACTGATTCTTCCAGTTACATACAGTGGTGTCATTTCATTTAAGTAATGAACCCTCAAATTACACCCAGTTAAAAATTCTTCCCTAGGCCTATTATGACTTCTGGTAGTTTTCCTGACAGAACAATGTTTTACCATCCATTCCCTGAGATCAAGTTGAAAGTGTCTTTTGAAATGGTTGAATCTGTTAATTTGGTTTTGTTATTCATCTTCTTTCATGACATTTGTTGCACTCATATTACTCCTCTGAGGGATTTCATAATCCTAAATTTGTATTTGTCTTGAGCTGTAAAAAACAATACTCTTGGGAGGAAGGAGGAAGGAATGCTTCTATTCCTATAAACAAAAAGTCAACAAGTTGATAAAAATGAAAAGACAAACTAGCAATATCATTTATAGTCATTTTGGGTTTAGCTAAAGACAAAAATTTGAAAACATGCCAGAACATTTCAGGAGGGCTCTGTATAGAAGAGGGAATTTGTCTGTCCTCTTGCTTTTCAGTTTGGATTAAAACCAAAATAAGAAAGCACATACCACACACAATATTTAAGGTAACTGTAGATAATAAATGATCTGAGATCTTTATAATGATAATGATATGAGAGGAAAATAGGAGATGGGTGGATGAGAGAGTCCTTAGAAAAGCAAAGAGTTCAGCTCTGAAAAAAATCGATTCTGAAGTAAGTATATGGAGATTCCTTTGTTTCCTCTCTTGCCACAGGAGATGCACACTGTGAAGACACTACAAAAGAGAGGATTAGGGAGTTAGGGGCATAAAAGGAATTAAAATAATGAAAACGGTCCATGTCGTTGTTCTGTAGGAGAACACCCAGAGCTGTTTTGATATATATCATAGCTTAAAAACAATACAGTAATAAAATCTCTGGAATTCAGCAATAGGTTAGTGACATTGGTATGTAAAGTACTTTTGCCTTTACGAAAATGTATTTGCATGTTTGGGTACTTAAGGCAAACAGCAGTCATCATAATCCAACCAAAGCTTCAGCTTCCACCTAAAAATCACTGATCTACCACCAAAAAAAAAATTGTATGGGAGCTTGAACTTTAAATTTACTAGCCTAAAACAAAAGAAAAAATATACAAAAAGCCTTGTGCCAAAAAAACACACTCTAATGGTCTCATTGATTTATGAAAGATTATTCACTGTTATTCACAGTTTTATAAATGTTATGATTTAGTTAGTATTTTAGTATTAGTTAGTATTTATTTTAGACTATTTTGCTTTTTATTGAATTGCTGGCTTTTGTACCTCTCAGGTAATATGCTTAAAGCTCTCTTTTCTGTCTCTTTTCTGATGGTTTGTTTTGGTTTTGTTGTTGTATTTTTTTTAATATATACAGCTTCTCAAATCACAGCTTTCTTTCGTGAGTAAGAATTAAGCATTGCAGCTAATGGTGTTGAGATCTTCCTGCTTTTGACTGATCACAGCTGAGAAATAGCTAACTGCTGAGCTTCAGTGAGCTGACAGCATTGACCCAGACAAAAGCTTATACAGGCATGAAGATGGAAGCATGAAGGCTAAGCCAGAAGATGTTTCTTTATGTTTTTTGAAGCCGTGAACTTGTAGGAAAATACAGTAATAGTGGCTAAGCATTTCGCCACAAAAATTTTAAGTTTTGCTGAGACCATCAGGTTACTGGATGTGGAGGTTTTTTGGAGCATCTATTTTGTCCATTAGAGGAACCTTCACAGAGTCTGTGAACTCATGAAATATCAACATTCAGGACTCCTAAGAGAAGACCTGAGTGCTACAATGTAGGCAGTGATCCACACATACGTGGGTTTGACTGCAGGAAGAATCCCAGGAGCACAAACAACTCTCAGATTTTCAAACTGCATTTGGTAAAATCTGAAGTACAGAAATAAGTGAAGGACATAACGTGAGACCATGGGGACAGAGGGAGATGAGGCAAGAAGATTTGAGACAGAGACTTGCTCCATTAGAAAATGAATAGAATAGGCAAAATGGCAATGAAAAAAGAAAAACTATTTTCACTAAAAGGAAAAGGACCCAAACTGAGAGGCCAGGGAAAATTTAAATGATTTTCAAGATATTCAGGAGGAGAAGGAAACGTGACTCTAAGACAGAAGAGAGAGAATAAAGAACTGAAGCCTCTTAAAATCATAGTGAAGATGAAGGTTTTCATTACTCAAGAGTCCTGGCTAAGATATTTTAGATTTGTGATTTGAGCAGATCCAGCAGAAAATGTGTTGCTTGTCAGGATGCATTTAGTAAAAATACAAATGAGATGAAACTGTAAGGTTATAGAGATTTCTAATACAGCCAGAAGAATGAATTAATTATCTTTCATGCTGGAACAAGTGACACAAGTGTCCCATTAGGTGGGTCTCTTGGTTGAAGAATGCATTCAGTAATTTCATGGTAGTTACTGAATTACTGATGTTTTCAAGTCCATATGAAGAAAAGCAAAAGCGTGGCAAGATCAGGAAGCAGGATTGTGTAAGATAGTGAGTACTATGGAAAAGATCAGAAGGAAGATGGGTCCGCAAGGAGTGCAGAACTGTGGTGACAGAGAGAAGAGTATTAGAGTAAAATGAATGTCTTCAAACACAGGACATTAAGTGTAAAGAGAGAATGATACAGAGTCTTGGCAAATTACAAGGAAAAAAACAAACAAACAAAACCATTTAGCCATGACCTTCTCAGTTTCTTAGAAAATTATGAAAACTACATGAAGTATCATCAGTTTTCATTAATGACAGTAGTTCAGAATGCAAAATGAAAGGTATCATTTCTTATAGAAATTCAAGGAAAGAAAAACATAGGAGATTTTTTCTAAGAACTTGATTAGTGATGCAAAATTGGGAAGTCTCTCCCATACAGAGAAGGATTCTGTTTTCATGCAATATCAGACAACGCTGAAGACTTTCTTAAAACAGTAATTGAATAGCAGTTGATGTTTCAAAATGCTGCAGTTACAGAGCAATAACAAAATATTTCTGCTATAAATGGGAAGAATTTTGTGGTTGGGAGGAAATGCACTGAGATGCCTAGCTAATCAGCTGAGGGCTCTGACTTGTTAGCACAGAGAGGGCTAAGAACCTAAGACATAACAGGAAGTACTTCCAGAAGAATAAATAGAAAAATCTTAAGGTCACCAAATAAATTTCGTAACTTTGAGTACTATGTACAGTACTGATCAACTGTGTTGCAGAATGACAAGCTCATAGTGTGAGAGAAATTCTACCAAGTTGCTGCAGATCTTAAAAACAGAGCTATAAATAGAGCTACAAGAGGGACTTGCATTGGGCAGTATATTTTTGTGCATGTATGTGTGTTGATGACCTAACTTTCAGAAGATTAGCGTTGGGTAAAATATGTCATGCTTGGTTTTACATAGCATTTGAATTTCATTACATTTTGTAGCTATCCAAAAGTGCCTGAGTGAATGTAACCTCTCAAATTCCTTTCCCCTTCCCTATTTTTTTCCTGACAAAACGCAACTTAGTTTTAGTTGGATTCTATTGGAATTTACAGAACTGATCCTGGAGCTTTCCAATTCTTATAAGTTAGTGAACTTTCAAAGTGTTGAAATATTCTGATCCTTATGATGGAAATCCCGAAGGAGTACAAAACAACAATGCAGGTAAAAAGAAAAAAAAGAAAAAAAAAACCACACCAAAATATTTTAAACTACATTTATTGTGCTATCACTATAAACTAAATGATGCAACTGAAATACTTACCTGCTTTGTCATTCATCACTGCAATATTTCCCTTCTGCCAAGTCCAGTTAGTTGTTTCACACAACACCTTCAAGATTTATTGTAATTCACATATCCAGTCTACCAGCATCACTTC
This sequence comes from Poecile atricapillus, assembly GCF_030490865.1. Taxonomy (NCBI): domain Eukaryota; kingdom Metazoa; phylum Chordata; class Aves; order Passeriformes; family Paridae; genus Poecile; species Poecile atricapillus. Next base: position 56,421,543 of record NC_081288.1, read on the forward strand.
CAGAATTATGAGCTTTTCTGATATCTTTAGACAGGTGTTTTATCTGATATTTCTAGATATTAAGAAAACGGCTATATAGGGAAGAGGGTTTTATTGATAATAAAAGTCTGAGTCTTAATGTGAAGAATTCTAAGAAATAACCTTAATTTCAGATCTATGTGTTAAAGAGATTCCTTTTGCTTAGCTTTCTGACCACAAACAGAGGGAAAAACTATATAAACATAAAAATAGCACAGCCCTTGTGTTACAAATTTTAGGGCATCTGGATACAGCTGTGCAAATGTGAAATAATTACAGTACTAAATTGCATCTTAGTGCTGTAAAAATCTCAGCCTACTTAGTACTATAAGAATCTTGACCTATTTTTGCATAGGTCCCAGTCTTCAAATCTGTTGGAATCCAAAATAAAATCCTGAGTACCTCAGAGAGAGAAAAGAATTAAAATATATTAAGCCATAGATATAATTAGTATGTAAATTTTAGTTTTAAATAGGTAAAAATATAGTTTAAATGCCTTAAGAGTCTGTGTTAGTTAGTGAAAAAGTCCTGTTATTCAGTCTGAAGTTCAGTAATAATACTCTTCACATATTCACCTTAGTTCTAGACATAATAAAAATATAGCTAGCATTCTTAGAACAGATAAAATTATTCACGTAAACAGATAATACCCTATACGTAAGATTTAGAAAAAGAGAAAGCTGCTTTTGCATGTTAGAATTAAGTTTGGATTAGTGTAGAAAGTTTTGGTTTAGAATCATGTTTTTAGTTGGTGGGATGATTTATGAATTTAATCCCGTGTATTGGGAGACAATCACACAACCACACCCACACACACACGAAGAAGAACAGCAGCACCAAGAACTGCTGCATCTGCTTCTGCCACCCAGGACAACAGAACTCCACACCGAGAAGCTGCTGCCCAGGACATCAGGACCTCATACCAAAAGCTTTTAGCAAGGTCTTTAACTATCTGAACTCTTCGCTTTTGAGCCTGATGCTTTTATACAATAAATATCTTTCCAGCAACCAACAACTGCTCATGTCTCTTTGAGACCTGGTACTCTTCTGAATCCCCATTGAAGCATTGACACAAATCCACATGTAACGTGGTGAAAACATTTCATTTATTATAGATTTCAATGGCTGACTACTTTTTAATAACTTGTGACATACTGATAGGCTTCAATAGATGTTTAAAAGTTTCAGTGCAGACAGAAAAAAGAAAGTTCATATTCTCAAAGCTAAGTTCTTTGACTGTTCTATTTTCCTCTTCTGTTGCCAATAACTGAAGTCTCCTTATTGCCCTTTTCTTCATTAAAACCATTGCTCAGACACAGTTATGTTTTTGTTGCTATGCTGTCTGTTCCTGTTTGTACTACAAAGATGACATCTCTGCAAGCTGTGGATCAGAATGATACTCAGGAGGAGAGCTCAGGGCTATAACCTTGGGGGTTTTTTTGAGTGCTGTAGAACTCTTGTGTTTCTCACCTTTCCATTCTGACCTTCATTTTGAACTTGGAGATGTATAATGATGAACCTCTGCACAGGATGAAAGAAGGCCTGCTTACTGCTGTTAACATTTGCTTGACTGGTAACAGATGTTCATGAAAGAGATAATTTTTTTAACTGTCTTGTGGTCTAATGCACAAGGCATGGCGATTATTAACATTCTGATCAGTTACCATACTTTCCAATAATACATTTTTCTCACTGTTTATGGGAGCCAGTGGTCACACATTTTTACAAGATGTTATCAATTTAACAGTAGCTTCTATTCAAATAATTTAAAAATTAAATGTAATCCAAGGATGTAATACTAGAATAAACATTTGATCTATTTTAATTCTCCCTCTGTGGCCTATGTGAGTTTATGTGTTATATTCTATTCAGCAGCAAAAAAAGGAAAGACCTGTGATTTTTCACTGTCAAGGACACAGCAGTTCCACTGAGAGTCATCTTTCCTCTCTCATCCCTTTAGAAATCCCTGCACCTGTGCTTGAAGTCTTTGAGGTCTCGGCTAATGAAGTAAGTGCTATTTATAACTCTCCAAATCTCCAACAGTTTTTGATGAAAAACAGTCAGTCCTGAAAGCATCTGCCACACAAATAGTTCCTCAGACTTGAACTTTAGACCAGCTCAGTTCAGAGAAGACAATCTGTCCTTTCTGCCTTCTCTTCCTCATGTCAGATGTTGTGTACCAAGATAATTCCACATTTTCACTTTAAAAAATAGAAGGAATCTGAGTCATAATGCCAACTGAAAACTTAGTAATAATCGCACCAAGTTACTCCTGATCAAGTTTCTGTGGCCTAACTTCTGCTCAGCCGGCATACTGACACTGGTCAGCCTACATTGCCAAAGTGTTGTGTGAAGCTGCATTCACAGCTACCACAGCTCACTTCAGCACAGTAAGCTATTGAAACACAGTCTTTTGCCTGGGAGCCTGAGTCCTAAGCCTTTATGCATTTGTCAGTTCTCCTTCTATGTAGGAAATCTGTGTCAAGAGAAGTTTTTGGAAATTTGAGCTGAATAGTGTAAGTACAAATGTTGTCATGTCTTGGCCCACATTCTCTGTAGAATCATTATGGTTGTGAAGTTTCCTATGTGGTCATACTCATCCTTTTTTTCCTTTGTCAGTCATCGATAATTTCAGTCACATAAATTGGCTAAATGACTCTGCAATCAAAAGTAATATATTCCAGCTATGGATAGAAGGCATTTGACTGATTGCAGAGAAGTTGGTTGCTGCCATAAAAATTCCCTGAAGAGTCCAGGTCCAGGCATACTAGACCTGATCAATTTTTCCTGTGGACATGCTAACCCTTGCTGAGGGAGGGGACAGAGGAAGGAATTAGTGAGGAAGAGCTAGCCTCCAGAACAAGTTACCCTCTTTGTAGTTATCCAAGTGCTGGTAGGACTCTAGTCAGTCTCTGAAAGAGAAATATTCATGGGAACTTCACCTTGTGTTATAAAATGGAGGACTGGAGCTTCCAGTCTCTCTACAAAATAGGAAAGGAGTATGGGATCATTTCCTGAGCTTGCATTTAGCACCTTTTTCTATGGAATTTTCCTCAGATTAAGCTGACTGAAAACCAAACTAAAAAGATCTATGCAATTGCTCTGGGTCTACAGAAACTTGCAGTTGTCTCATTCTTCCCTCCAAATAATATATTCCATGCATTCACCTCAGCAGCTCTGCTCATAGCACACTGTGGCACCAGCCTGTTACAGCACAGAGGAAGGACTGAAAGGGTCCATTCTAATATACACAAACTTCAAGACTCAGCCCTTCTGTCACTGACTCTTTGATTTCAAATGAGGGAGAAAGCACTACTGTGTAGGCATGAAAATGGACAGCCTGAAACAGCCACCTGCTAGGGAAAGAGAGAGAAAGAATGTGCTCATCACATGTGATATAGGAGCATCTACACTGCTAAGTATATGCCTCACACACAGTGCCAGTGGGCAGTCTATGACCCCAGAAAGAAATCTGTCCCATATTCCCCAGCTGAAGAGAGGACAGAGGGCTGAGAAGTGAGAAGCTTATTTTAGCTGACTGGGTTACTAGAATATGGACAGAATTGACAGTTTTGCTGATATAGCAAAATTAAACTTATTTGGCTTATACAAACAACAAACAGAGAGCAATGAAAAATAAGAGGAGCCAAGCAGACTCTCTCAAGACAAGCTGAAATGACTCATGTTAATGTATTCTGTGGCTCTAATGTTTTCCATTAAATAAGGACTTTGTTTGGTCGCTCTGTTACCAATTAAGCTTGTAAAAGCTTTCTGTCACAGAAGCAGGGTCTGGGGTCACCCCAGATCATGCAACCTGGGAAGCATTAGACAGAGGTACTCTGGTGCCTCTACCCAGGACCAGACCTACTCAGACTATTCACTTGATACATGTGAACTCCACTCTCCAGTGCTACTAACTCAGGGAGGCTTCTTAACTCAGACACAGCACAACATCAGATTTGCACTAGCCCTGTCATGCTTCTGAGTTCACTCTGACAAACCTTCTCAAAATCTGAGGCTGTTAGGTTTTGCAAAACTACCCTTGTGTCCAGTAGTATCAGCTCGGTACAGAAGCTAAGAATTCAAATTTGACCAAAGCCATCCAGATGAGTATTGGCACTTCACAGAAGACAATAGGAAAAAGAGAGACACCCACACCAAGTCTGCATGTAGCAGATCAGGTTTATGCACACTATTGGTATTGGGTCTTTACCACATGAAAACTGATTAAATGCTCCAACTGCACCTGAGTAATCCAAACCAAAACCAACCAGCTGTGCAGAGAGCCAGCTCCATTCTCTTACATCCATGACGTGGTTAATTGTCAACATGGATAAAGAGTCCATGGATAATTGAGAGTGAAGTACACAATATATCAGCCTTCTCTTGGCACATTTGAGTACTGACACATCATTTATTTCCCACAGACCATGCATACAAAGCTGAAAACAGAATGTTCATCTCTCACAGAAAAAGTGGGAAAATTCTCCATTTTTTTACACATTTATACAATTTTGCCTATAAATATCTTTTTTGCCCATAACCAGCTAATTAAACATCTGATTTAGGGAGAACCCCATGTACTATAGTACTGCTTTTGACTCCATGTCATTACAAACCTTACCTCAGGATAAACTGTGAGCAAGAGAACAAATACATGAGGGTTTGGGTAGTTGGCTAAAACCTGGAAAATACTTAGCATTAGTTTCTGTGCTCAAGCTGTAGTGGTTCCACATGTATGCTTTAGCTTTTGAGGATGGGGGGCCCCCAGGGGTATGTGGAACAGCCTTAGAACTACTGATTTAATCTTATTTCTCAATCTTTATCTTACTTGACTCAACTTGCATTGAGACATTTTGTGTTATTTGAGTTTTGGAGATTTCATGGCTTCCCTTACCAGATCTCCCAGCACTAGCATCTGAAATGTCTCTGCAGGTTTTTAATTCCTGGAGCCTTCTTACTGGGATTGCAGATTCAGCTCAGCTTTACGCTAAAACACGCCTTCCTCCAATAGAGTTGTAATATAGATCTCCTTCAGCTGATCATCTGTATCCAAAGACTGCTGCTTTATGAAAAGATAGGTAATTGAGTTCCTGAAAATGAGTACCCTGTAGGTATCTCTGCCCTGGAAATAGCAGGGTCTCCACAGTTTATGAGACTAAATTCTAAGTTCTTGTGTCTAACGTTCCATATCAATTGGTACCTTGTCTAGCTCTTGTAACATTATGTGAGTTTGAAACATTCCTCTGCTGACAAGATATTTGGATATAGGTAGAACTTATGCTGTCTAAATATATCCTTAAGCACCAGATGCACAAGGATATTTCAGGACCCAGCCTCCCACTGATTTCAACAGATCCAGTATCTGCTTCCTGCTTAGAAAATTAGTCACCTGTGTTTTATGCAGATAGATTTTAAGGGTCATGTTTTCCCTGTGTCCTCAGCAGACTGGCCTACAGACAGGTCAAAAACACAAGCCAGTCTTGCCAGCACAATCTTATTTTGTACTTGCTGATGTGGCTCTCATTTTGTACTTCCTACCTTCTTTTAAAGTAAATAGAATGCATTTGCTTTTTCTAGTATAATAACAGCAAACAAAGAAGAAATAATGTAAATTGAATAAAAAACAGCAAGCTGTAAAAATTGTATGCAGTATGATTGGAAATCTTTTATCTAGGCAAGTGAGAATTTAAATGGGTAAATGGAAAGTATTACTATGCTTCCAAATAATTATTACTAGAAACTGCCAGTTTCTAACAGGATTGGGATGGGGGAGTAATGTCTGTTGATTCAGCACTTCTGTCATGTGGAGCTCTTCTGTGGTAGCCAGACTTCAAAACATAGAAGCATGCATAAGAAAAAATTAAATAGCTACATCAAGTCAAAATTAAAAATTCATACTGTGAGTCATGTTTGTACAGTGATGGACATCACAGTTTTTAAGATCAGATAAGTGGCTAGATAAAAACATCTGCTGGCAAAGAAACCAAATTGTGTAAAATTAATTCATCTTGAGAAGAGCAGGAGTGTAGATACCAGATAAAATCTATCCATATCTTGTTTCCACTAGAGAACATCCTATACTTGATATCACTCAGATACATTGCCATTTAGATTATAATGCATCCAAAAAAGAGCAGCAAAGCTGGAGAACAGTCAGGAGCACAAGACCTATAAGAAGCAGAGGGATCTGGGGTTGTTTAGCCAGCTGGTGAAAATGAGGTTATTCACTCTCCACAACTACCCAAAAAGAGGTTGAAGCCAGATTGGGGTCAATCTCTTTTCCCAAGTAACAAGCAGTAGAAAAAAAGAAATGGCCTCAAGTTGAACCAGGAGAAGCTTAGATTGAATATTACAAAAAATTACTGTATCTCAGTACCAGATAGTTACTGAGCATAGGAACAGGCTGCCCAGTGAAGTGGTTGAGTCACCATCCCTGGCTATAATTAAAAGCCATGTAGATGTGGTATTTAGGAGCACAGTCTCATGGTGGACTTGGCAGTGTTGGCTCTACAGGTCAACTCAGTGATTTTAAAAGTCTTTTCCAATCTAAATTACTGTAGAATTCTGTAATGCCAGGAATAGTTTTGCAGACAAATATATCAACATGAAAAGTAAAAGTGTTCTAAGAACTCACATAGTCTAGGGTTTAATGGGGTAATGGTGATATAGACTTTAAAGTCTAGTTTCACAATTCCAGTATTTATCACTTATTTCCTCCTTATTCACAGGACCCTCCATGTTTGTGCTTTCTGCCAATACTCTACTCTGATCTGAGAAATCCCCATGTTTGTATATAACTGCTAATACTTCAAGATAGGAAAGAAGTTAGCCCAAATAAAGCCTTAAAATTAGTTTCCAGTTTTCTATTACAAACTAATGAAGTTCTTCTTCTGAACAAAGGCCAGTCATGATCATTCTTTGTACTCCAATTTTCCTGCAGAATCTTTACTCATCCTTTTTTTTCTTCTCCATCCCATTATTTTATGAAGTGTTGCCATTTGTTTTCAATTCAGTTAGTACAAAAATTGCAAGTAGGCCCAACTGTCTGAGAAAAGATAGCTTTCATTCAGACATTAGTTACAAGCATGTAACAGAACATCAAGTTCTTCAATCCATCCTTCTGTCTTCAAAGTAAAGCTGTTGCATGTGAAAGTTCCAAATATCACATCTTTACTCCCAGACATAATTGACACTGAACAACCAAAGCACCATTTTGGGCTTGGAACTGTAGGCACCTTACTGGCTTAACATACTAAACTAATTAACTTCAGGAGTGCCTTGTGCTGTTTGGATACTAGGCTCAGGAATCTGTTACTTAAGCAGATTCCCTCACATCATGCCATCTGAGATTCCCTAAGGCAACCAAGATGCGTCAGTGAACCAGATGGTCATTGCAGGCCCTTCCAACTGAAATGATTCTATTCTATTCTGCTCTATTCTATCCTGTCATACTGGCAGCATGACGGGTCTAAAAGGAGACCTTCACTGGAGGCAGGGGAGGATATACACATGCAGCATTGTATGCCTAATTTTTGCCAGTTGACTCTGTCCCAGGTGCCCCACAAGTCATGAATATCTGACCTGGCTGTGTCTATTTGACCTGTCACCTGCTACATTTTGGGGCACAATCAGCTTTACTTGTTCCAGTTGTGGCCAGTTAACAAGCTTTCTGGTGCAAACAAGCAATGTTAGGCACCTTATCTCCCCTATTATGGAAGGTGGAGAAGGTATTGACTTAATTTCAGATGTAGTTCTTTATGGCCTCAGAAAAACCTCACGTGACTGCCTGCAACCACTGACTTCTATCAGAGATGTGCGTGCAACATATTCACAGTATTGTAACAGTTAATCTTAGTGAAAGGAGACAGTACATTTCTTCAGCTTTTCCTGTCTGATCTTTCTTCTGTGAATCCCAAACACTTCTTACATTGTCTTCAAAACTGCAAGAATTCTAAATCTTATATTAACAATACCTACAGTAGGCAAACTGTGGTTCATGGGTTATGAATCTGTACTGCATTTGCCCGTCATACAGAAAATAGAGATTAGGAATTACAGGTTGAAATCCAAATGCCATACCTATTTACAGTCTTTAATATGTGCAATCTACTGTATCTTGGAGAGAGAGCATTAATAAGCATAACTCTTTAACCAGTTATCATATCTTCTAGTGCAAAACCACACTTGCACAATTAAAATAGCAGTTTAGAAGGAGCATATGTGATTTAGAATGTTCTTCTTCCTTGGACAGTACAAACAGATAGCTTTCTCCTGAGAGGTCATTTCTTTCTGGGCTCTTAGGAGAGTTCATTTGACTGACCTAGTTTACGTGTTTGCTATAGATGACAGGCATTCTTAAATTCCTCAATAATTCTGTTGGTTTCTCAGAAACTTAAGACATCAGTATTCACATTCTTCTCCAATTTAGTTTAATTCTTGTACCCTTGCTTTGAAAACACATTTCTTGTGTTTCAGTGTTATAGGGAGGGTAGCATTGTCTGTACTTTTGTAAAGGGCCAGAATTAATCTCCTTTGCCTGAGTTGATTAAGAGTCATTAAGGACATAAAGTGCATTAAAGGCATCTACTGTCAGAAAAAGACTACTTTCTATTTGTATTTTTCCTATACCATGGGAATTTATTTCATGTGGATGAAGATGGAAGCTAAGGTGAAACTTTCATTTTTTCAGAGAGCTTCCTGTGGTAATAAAAATAGCCTGTCTAAAGGTCCATTTGTTTTCATTTTCAGTAAAAATGTTTTTATCTCCTTGAACCATGAAAACAGTAAAGAAAACAAATTCTTTTTCCATTCCAAAAATTCTGTAATGGAACACATTTGCCATTGCAACAATTAAACATTGCAATTGGTTTGTGGCTAGTCCTTGTTGACAAAGTATCCTTTTGTATCTCTCTAAATATTGGCACTATATCTGATTCAGTTACAAGCTTCTGGTGTTAATATTTTATAAAGTCAAATTTATTAAGTTCAGAGCTGTTAGTTTGCTATGGAATGGCGTGCAGGCATATGTATGGTTATCCCAGCTGCATTGTGACAAATGGAGTAAAAAAGTATAGGAAATGGGTCACAGGAGCACAATCAATAAACTAGTACTTTTTCTTTTATTTTTCACTCCCAGAGTCCTGTTCTGCAAATACATTAAATTCCTAACTGCCTGACAGAGGATGGTATCAATCTGCATGTTAGTGCTTATTGATTAGCTTTGCTAGGATTTGTGCTGCTAGCTGTAATAACCAAGAGCATTTCGAGTGAAATTGATCACATCAGTCCTAAAAGTTAGAATATTTTTGTGGGAAGTCCACATGCAACCATCTGATTTAAAACTTTCTAGTTTCAAAATCAATATTCTCAGACCACAGCTGGAGGAGACTGTTTCTAATGGATTTTTTTTTAAGCTGTTTGTTTCTAAGTACAAATACTAACATAGTACAAGTGAAGTTGAGGCCATGTTGATCATATTTATTTTATTGTATTTCTAAACAGCCCAAGATTTATCTGCATTACCAAAGTAGAGGCAGACTGGTAGATCAAAGCAATTAATGCAGTGACCATCATATCTATCTGTTATAAGATTTTGGATAGAGATGACTACATTCATAACCAAATGTTCCAAATACCCCTGTGAGGCAGAGCTGTCCTAAGACCTATTCATCAGTTTTGACCTTTGGGTTCCCATTGCAGTGCTGAGTCCATTAGATACAGATCTCAAGGAGACTTTTATGGTTAGTGTCATGGGGTAACTTTACCTTTAAGGTGGTTTTGAGAGCTAAGGAAGTTGAAGTTACTTGGGACTGACGGGAGTCTTTTCTCCTGACCAATTATCGGTCATTACTGAGAATTGACAGCAGTTTTAACCATTAAAAAGTGAAGTCAACTTGTAAACACCTCCTTAAGATGTAAAGCCAGAGCTCTCTTGTTCTCTTTGTTTCCTGGCTGTGAAAGGTAACAGAGCTCCGGCTGGCCTCCCGTTCCCTGCCCAGGCCATGCGGCCCAGGCGGGGACTGGGCTGGGCCCAGCGGCTCCCGGCCGGGAGATGGGGCCTGCGGGGCTTGCCCCGGGCTCTGGCCGGGCCAGGCCGGTCCCTGGCTCGGCTGCAGTGATGGAGTTCACTGGGGACTGCCGAGTAAAGAAAGAGAAAAAACTCTGGACGTGCAGCGAGCCGAAACAGCGACTACACTCTCCAGAGCAGCCATGGGGAATTTTCTATCGCAGATGGCTCCAGCTCCTGCACCGGCAGAAGTCACAGAACCATCTACAAAGCCTGGGCAAGATTTTAAACTTTTCATTACCCAGATGAGACTTGCAGATTAATCCTTTTATCCAGAGGGCAGAAAAGAGAGTGATCAGCATATAAAGAGACTTTATGGACTGTCAGAGACAGTAAGGAAAGAGAGAATAAGGAGATGCTTTACAGCTGAAATATCTTTCTGTTAAAGCTATGGAGATGGACAATAGTAGTTTAAAAAGACTCCTTTAATTCATGACAGAGTATGGGGAGGAATAGAGTGTTCAAAGTGTAAATTTTGAGTGAAAAGTAGAATAATTGTGATACAGTGAAGTGCTGGAAGATTTGAAGCCTTGAGAGGCAATGAGAAAACTGTTTTCTAGTAGAGCCCAGAGACAAATGAAGAAGACTTGCCTTTGAATAACTCATCCTTAAAATGACATCCCTAAACTTATGGCCCATACACACCTCAGAGTGATGTGAGATGGGAGGAGTGAGCTCTGATACCAGCATTTCTGAGCAGCTGACATCAGGGAAATAGAAAACTATAACAAAAATAGTTTTGTTGTGAGAAACTCTATAGATTAGCAGAAAGAGACTTCTGTTTCTCTACAAAGATTGATGAAAAGACTCTAGCAAGAATTGGGACTGTTTTTAAACACCAAAGTTCCAAAGTTTTTTGTCTGTGTTGTCATGTGAACAAGGGAATGGTGAATAGTAGGAGATAAAAAGGGTTTTCTGGAAGTTTATTCTGGTGTTCTTATTATTATAGTTTGTTAATAAACTTTCTTTATTCCTTTTAAGTTTTAAGCCTGTTTTGCTCTTGTTCTAATCCATATCTCACAGCAAGAAATAAGTAATTTTTTGTTAGTTACTGGTTTAAAACCACAACAGTTAGTTTTCTCTGAAGGTGTTCTAGCTGACACACACCAGCATGGCTTTGCAAAATAAACCACTGCAGCAAGTGTTGGTGATCACACATTTCAGTTCAGAACTGTCATGCCACTGCAAACCAAGATGTCATTTAAAATGGAGAAATCTAGCCTTTATTTTCTCCTTCAGTTTTTTTAATATATAAACATAAAAAGAAAGAATATATATATATATATATATATATATATATATTACCTTAATAAAGGAAAGAACCTGAAGGTACTGTAAATAAGATTTTTCTTTTACAAAGGAGAAGTAAGAAATCCCCATCTTCCCATGTCAGAGTTACACAAGGAATCTAAATTTGCCCAGAGTTATCAAGCTGTGACCATATACCTACAAAACATGAAGCAGCTCTTGCTCAATGCCACACACCACTGCATCATGAATAGCAAGCATTGTTTTGTTATTGCTGTCCGTATTACAAATACACAAAAAGGGAAAGAGAGGCTGGCAGCTGCTGCATGATTAAATGTAGGAAAAATACTTTTGGGAGAGGTTTGATGAGAGAGCACACTATCAGTGGAGGAAAAAAAATAATGCCTGAATGCTCTATCAGAAATGCAAAGACAAGGCAGAAGCACAGAACAAACGAAAAGCTAAATAATGAATAGGTAATGGGACATCAGTGAATATTCCAGCAGGTTACAAAGACTTCCATAGCATCACAGATTTCAAAATGGAAAGGCAAATTAACAGCAAAGGCTAATTAAAATTATATGTGCCATTACTTGGATATTGCAAACTGTAAGCAGAATTTTAAAATTTAAGTTCAGTCCAAAGTTCTTGAGCCATTCAATGGGGAAATTCCCATTTCTCTGGGAAAACATGGAGCATTTCTTGTGCTCCTCCCTGTGAAAGAGTGTAGCATTCAGTTGGTAGTAAGTTGGGTTACAGCCTAAGAATCATTGCAGTGTAAGCAAGGTGAGTCAGTGCTTTTTCATAGAGGTATAAATATCCTCCACAGATTGTTTGAATGTGGCTGTACATTCACCAGAATAGTCCAGGAAAGGGGAAAGTGACAGTTTTCTGATGCAGTTTCCAATGGGAGTTCCCTGTTTGGACCAGCACAGGCCATGGCTACACTGATTTAAAACAGCTTACACCAGGGAGACAGAGTCCCAAGGAGAAGAAGAATGCATATTATAATACAGAAAGTCCCACTGAGATAAACTAATTATGAACATATTTAAACTATATAGGGAACAAGTCATTCATACACTAGATACATAAAGAAAACAGAAAATAAATCCTGGCAATATACTGCAGCATTCTTGTAGCAAGTTCCATATGAAGGCTGGCCTATCTCCTGAACATAATTTGCTTGGAAATAGTTAAAAACAATTCACCAACCACACTGTTGTCTCATACCTGTCATTCCATTGTGAGGAAAAATATATAGAAATAATGGAGTGGGAAAAGGAGGAATTAATGCTAAACTTGGTTAAACTGCACTTGGTTACACTGCATATTTACATGTACTTAAGCATTGTTCTCGTGTGCTTTTAGCTAAAGCAAACATGACCTGCCTGCTCTGTACTATTGTTGCCAAAGCCAGGAATAACAGAAGTGAATGGGTACATTGCTCAATATTGCATAGCATTGGGTAGTTATAGATGCTTGGGAGCATGACTAGGAATCATTTTACAAAGGAAGAATATCACTTTAACCAGCAATAGGGCCTGTTAAAATTCATGGAAATCCAAATGGATGCATAGCATTCCAGTGTATTAATGTGGAGACAGCTTTGAGGAATTTGCAACAGATAGCAATGACACCAAGTGTTATGATCAGCAACACCAGGGAAATAAATAGAAGTCTCTGTGGCAGAATTGCAGTTGACTGCAGTTCTTGGGACACTTGGGAAGAGATTCAGCTTTTCTAACTTCAGGCATTTCTAGAATGCACACACTTGACCTATTTTGGATATCTATATTAGGATGAAATGAATCATACATTGGAAGTGTTTTTCTTAAAACTGACTTTAAAAGAACCTGGATGAATTACTCCAAGGAATAAGTTAGATGAACTGTACTGCTCTCCCAGGAACTCTAACCTGAAGCAATGAATAAAAGCAACCTGGCAGGTTCTTGTGCATTACAAAAACACTGGAAGACCTAAATAGGCAAAGATATTTCAGTTTCAGCAAAAAAGTCTCAGAGCAAATTATGCAATAAAAATTAACAAATGCCAGTAGACACCCTTTTTTTATTATTATTATTTTCAGAGGGGCCAGAGAATATACACTATCAGTATTTGAGAAATGTGGACATAATGGAGATATCTAATGTGTACTAGAAAGCAGACATTCAGGTCACAGATACCAGTGACATTTGCAAGACTTATCTAGAAATGGAAATTCTGTAAAAATTGTAAAAATGTAAATGTAAAAATAAAAAATTCTGCAAAAGCAAGTCAGTCATTAAAACTGGTAAGACTGAATTAGAATGCTGCAAAGAAGGAAGAGAAGGGGAAGCTGTGTTTGGGAGGAAAACATCTGTAGTCTGGTGATCCAGTCAGCACAGATGCATGTCTGATATTAAGAGATACACTCACCTTAGAGCTTGTTGTCTTAGCTATTTGAATGTATGTTATTTAGTGCAGATATCAGTGGTGGAAAATACAACAATGCATACCAAGACCAAAAACCACAGCAAGTACACTTCAACTAGCTTTGCCAATTTTCTTTGAATAAACAGTGTGTTCAGAAGTAAGTCACATGTTTTGAGCAATAATGGAACACAACAAGGTAGACAGGCATGAATGAAAGCCGCAGACACTTTCAACCACTAGGAGCACAAGCCATATACACCTCTGTGGAGTTGGATTAAACTTTTATAACACTCAAATTTGATCAGCAGGATACAAAAGATACACTGAATGCTGAGTGGCTGATACATAATGGAGCCGAGCAAATTGCTGCAAGGTATGCACAAGGCTTATTGTATAATAGAGAGCCTTACAAAAAGCTCTCCCCAAATCAGAAGAAAATGCCTTACAGCTTTGATTCATTTTCTTTGTCACGTTTAGCTTCACCAGGCTAGAGAGGTGACCTTCCCCCATAGCTGGAGCAGTAGCTGTCACAGCATAATCCACCAGGGATCATGAATCAGATGTTTTAACTGCTGCAGTTCACAGCCAGTGAATTAACTTAAACTGCCATTGACTTTAGGTTATGTACCTAAACCAGATGTGAATTGTAGTAGCTAATGATTAAGCTACCCATTTTCATCATTGCTACATGGCACCCATTCTGCCCCTTCTGGCAAATCATAAAGCATCTTAATCTAGTTTCTCTTCAAACACTGCATCTAAAATCTAGGGAGACTTGTTGGCTCCTTAGCTGCCAAACAACTTAATAAAATTCAAAAGTTGTTGTTCTTGTCATGCCCAAGATGGTGTGGTTTTTATGAAGTGTAATAGAATATTAAGTAAGAAGTTTATGATATTCTTGCTTAATTCTGTTATCTCAAGAAGCACAACAAAAGAGACATTACACTTCATTCTCAAGGCATGCTTATGTAATTCTTCTGCAAGAAACAGCTAAGCAGGGGAGAGGATTACTTACTGAGAGTAAAGGCTTCTCAAAACTTAGTCAAAACTAGCTTCAATTCTCACACACAAATCTAGAAAACAGCATTGTGGTCTAGGGATTCCTGAGCAATATCTGACATCTCTCAAACACTTGGTCCTAAGTGTTAAACCACAGAGCTTTATCACAAGGAAAAGGAAAATGTAATAAGTACCAGTGTGGGAACAGTGGGTAATAAATCAAGAATCAATGAGACTAGAAGGTCTAATGTGGAAAACAAGTATACATAGTCATGTAGATACAACTATATCACATTATTCACTGCTGCTGTGCTGTATAAGGCTCACAGAGCTACAGTCTCCTTAATATTTACCTGGCCTACTTGTTAGCCTGTAGCTGGTGAGTTCCAAAATATCCTTCCAGTAGTGTGACCTAGCCTCTCACCAGCACCTGAATGCAGGTGGGCAGCTGTCACAGTCCCACTCCTCCCTAAAAAGCAGCTTCAGAAATCTCGGAATGGGGACTAGACCTTAAAAAAACATTGACACCAGAGGAGTTCATATGCCAGCATATGCTCACTTACCTCTCTGCTTTAGGCTGCTGTTGTGTGGTCTCATTTGTTTGCCATTCCTCCTGCTCTTTGACCCTTTCTGGCATTCTCTGGGTACTGTCCAGACTTGTCACTACCTTGAGTTTGACAGCAAGCACGCTGAGGTTCATTCACAATTTTCCTTTACTCAGTGCAGTCTTTTGTGCAAAGGTGTCTTGACACAGTTGGGCACTCTGAAACAGTTTTCTCCTTCAGTTTCTTTAGCAACCAGAAGGATATCCTCCGTTCATCAGGACTTTTTGGAGATTCTCAGGCTGTCCTTTTCCCCACCCACCTGCAGCTGCTAACAGGATATCCCTTGTTTTCCAAGAACATCAAATCACTGACCTTCCAGATTGTGTACAGAATTTGATTTGATGTGAATGAACCAACTGGGTATAAGAGTACTATAATGTGGAGAAAAGAATGAAGACCTAATAGTCTGTGAGGGTCTTATTTCTTTCCTCCTTCTACATGCACACTGAACCTTCCAGTCTTGATGGCTTGTCCAGCCTTACTGAAGTGGCTGACTGTCACATCAACAGTTTCTAGCTTAGAAGTGGGACTGTGAAAGATCACCCTGAGGCTGGTATGCTCAATAATTCCATCTTTGATGGTCAACACACTACAAAAAATCCATCTATTATTTGTGTTGTATTGAGAGAGGCCATGGTATGCTCAACGTTTCATTGACACGCTAAAGTCTTCAATTTCACTGGGTTTTATCGCAGCATTCTTCATAACTAAAGATGTCAAATGATTAAAGGTAAAAGTGTCCCCTTAATGCTATCATGTTTCATATCTGCTCAGGCATAGGGCCTGTATCTATAGTCATCTTATTAAGCAATATTTCAGATGGTAATTCAGTACATAAATGGACTCCACAGCCTCCTTTGTTGTCCCTACCTTTCTCCAGAAAGTAGGTGAGACACAAAGAAATCTTGTTCAGTCACTAAGCTCTAAGCCAAAAAGGGTGAATCCAGCCTAAAATCAAGATAAACTCTGCGCTGCTGCCCTGGACTCCCTGTAAAGCACATTTGTATCACAACTGCTAAACCCATCCAGGCTGCAACTTCAAATTTCCCTGAACTTGTGAGCTACACAGTAAAAATGTTACTAAAGTTTCATCTTGAACTTAATCAAAGTACATACCAGCAGTCGCATAAAATGTATCACATACATGGAGCAGTAACAGTTCCCGCTTTTCCACTTCAAGATTTACCTAAGTTGGACACTGAAGTGAGTCCCAGGGCAACCTTCTATCTCAGTTTCAGCAGTTCCTCAACTCTCTTCCTGCCTGAAACCGAGATCACACAAGTACAGCCTTTGGTTATGAAATGCATCCCCAGCCTGGGAGTCATACTGGAGCTCTTTGTGAGTCACATGGGGCCCAGAAGGCTGTGTGGCCTTGTGCTATTCTGTAAATGTAACAGCTGTGATTGACATCGAAAAATGAAGTAAAAAACACATTTATTATACTTTCTGGGCTTTTTATCTCCCAACAGAGATGGAAGCATCATTGGCTGCAGCCCAACAGCAGTAAAACTGTTCAACTTCTAACCTCACTAAAAAGTACTGTCAAAACGGTACTAAGTCAATAGTGAATGCCTGAGCCTGTGAGAGGAAACAAAAAGTAGTTCATAGATACATAAGTGAGTTTATTGACAACTCTGGGACTTGCAATACCCTGACTTCAGAGTCTCAGGAGTGATAAATAGGCTGTCAGAGTGAACTGTTTGGGCACAAAAAAATAAAGAATATGCCAGGGTTGGGGGGGGTGGAGGGAGGCAATTTCATGTAACTGAAAGAAGAATCAGATGACCTGCTTATCAGCTTATCTCCTGATAAGCTTTTAAATATTATATCACTAGGAATCATAAATTGGAAGAGAAATTATCAAAACTCCTAGCCAGACAATGTAATCTATCTATATTTCTTTACCACACATCCTTCAGTTTTAAGCCAGGAACTTCACCCCAATGTTACAATCTTGATTTCTCATACTTTTCTGAACCTTCTCAGAATCTCAGCCCTTTTTTTCTTCCCTTTCCACCCTTTACCCTACCTTCTCAACCCTGTGCTCCTTATCCCCCCAGACCTGTCCTACCCCACAACTTTATCTGGAAGCCACATGGTAACCAGAGCATGTCAGTTTTCTACTGTTCCACGTATCACAGATCAGCTGATAGAAGGTGCCAGGTGGCCAGGGCAGCAAGGACCTTCAGCAGGTACATGAACAATATGTTCCTCATTGGCTGGGACAATAGAGTGTATCAAAAATCTCCCTGGAGGATAGGGACAAGAACCAAAACACAAGAAAACTGAAGGCCTCTAAACAGGTACTCTAATCCTCCTATGGATGCAATGAAATGTACAGGGAAATACCAAGGGATTTGGCACTGACATAGGAAGAGTCATGTTTTTCTGTGCTACGGAATAGAGTCCTTAGGGACAAGACCTTCTTTTTCCTTCTTCTAGAATTTTGCATTTTTAGCAAACACCACCGAAAACTGAGCAATCAAGAACAAATCCATTTTATTAGCCAGATGTGAGATTTTCATTCTTGGCAGCGACTGCTGAGAACTTGTAAACGTGCATTCACCTACTTAATTTTTAAGCAACATCACTGCCAACTAGCAAATTTGCCCTGACACTCAGTAACTCCTTTTGACCACCTTCCCCCACCTCTACCTCAACAATGAGGGCAATTTGTTAATTGTTTTTTGTTTTGTTTTCATTTCCTATTCTTTAAACCATCAGGAAGCTGCTTTCAGGAAGCCATCTGCACTTATTCACTGCCAACACTCGACACGATTTTAATAAGCCTTGTGTGGTTTTGACTTTAACGTTTGTTTCCCTGTGCATAAAAGCCTACTTCCTTAGCTGTCACAGTTTGTCACTTCAATAAAGTTTCTCAGTTGCCTTCTAAGCAGGACAGTTTTTACTCTTGTTTTCTTAAGCAGCAAGTTAAATCTGAGCACAACAGCAACACTGATAATTATCCAAACTAGTAAATGTCCATTCTTTGGAGCATGAGTTTCCCTCTGAAGAGAATCCTTCATAATATAGATGCATATATCTATAGAAATATTAAACTTTGAAAAATTATACCAATCATACTTCATGGTTTAATGACAGCATATATGAATGACTTTGGAATCAAACAGGCTCCATTCACAATGTGATTTAATGATCTTGCATCTCTCCAAAGCTCACCTGGGACTGGAAAGTAAAGTCTGGTATTTTTCTTGCTCACAACATCACTAGCAGTGACAATTCTTAGCAAGAAGGGGATTTCTGCAAGACTGATGATAGATGTTGGAAAGGACTTCTGGGCGTTCTCATTGCTCTCCTGAGTAGCGGCAATAGCAATCTTCATTAATAATAGTAATACTGGAGAAGTAAAAATTAATTAATGTCATCATTTGGGTGCTGTTTGACAGGGAAGACAGAGCTGCTCTAACAGCTTCCAGCTGCCAGTCTTTCTAGGCTCTTCTGCTGAAGATGTATTTTACCACATCTTGCACCGTCTCTGCTCCCCAGTTCATTTGCCCTCCTGCCTGGAGGGTGCCCATGGAAAACAGAGCTCTGCCCTCCTGGCAGACTGTGTTCCTCTCCTGGAAGGTGAGAAGGTCCCAAGGGAGTGGGAGAGACTGTGCCACCAGCTAGACAGGATGTGGAAAGAGGATGGAAAAAGGAAAAGAATAAAAAATGATAGGATACAGGAGGGAAGACCACCCTGAGCAAATTGCTGGCCAATGCGTAACACTGCAGCCTTAGTGTTTCCTTCCAGGCTACAAGTTTTTTTCCTACTGTGCTTAGATTGTAACTGTTTCTGTCAGGGACTATTTCTTGTTAAATATCCTCAGAAGATAATATTTTTCACTGAATGAGTCATGGAGATAGAGTTAGATGTTCTGATTGTTATTCCTGTTCTGGCCCCTTTGCCACCACTTGCCAGACATTAGGAAAATTGTTTCATTTTTTTGTGTTTCCGATTTCCCATGCCTATACTGTCTGTTTAAATCTGATGTCTCCCAGACAGAACTGGAACAATTAATCCTGACCCTTGATTATTAGCACCTAACCAAAGTGCTAATAAGTATATAATACTTGTAAATAGTACTCACACACACCACCAAAAATTTAAATGACAAAACAATCCCTACATTTAACACTGAATTAATAATAGGCTAAAGGAATGCAAATAAAATTAAATCATTCCTCTGTACCTGAGAAAGCTTTGCAGCAGAAATAAGAACAACGCTACAGTGAAAATTCTAAATCTCTAGAGTAAACATCAAACAGGTGCTGTATTTCATTTCTTCATACACACTTTTCAGCCCAGAATCTCATTTTAATCTGAAAGATTTTATAGTCCAGAGCTTCCTGAAAATCTCTGTTAAATGTAAATTTTAATACCTTTGGCATATTTTGGCTGCCAGCCTATTATTCACTTGATGCATCTCGAGCAAGTTTTAAATTATGCTGTTAAAACAAAAACTATTTCAGATGTAGTAGACAGTAAAATTATTTTGTAAAACAATGTTGTAGGAACCTGCATTATGGATTATGCATAATGGAGCTGTCCATTACTGATTTCTATGCATTCTGTTCTAATATGTGTTCAGTTTATAGGTAAAATGATGGCTGGGTGCATTTACTAGAAGGACTTTGGCCTTGCTAATCATGGACCCGGAAGATCAGGCTGGACTTACATAGTATTATTACAGCAGATCCAGGGTAAGGCTGGAGGGAGAACAGGGTAAATTATGCTTTTAAGATTAATCTTTTCAGAAGTCTGTTTTACAGGGAAGTCATGTTAAAAAATGTGCCTAACTCTTACTACAAGAAAGAAGGGACAAAACTGAGAGAAAACAGAAAAAAATATTCCTCTTAAAATTACTTGCCACCAACAGGTAATATATATCCTCAGTCCAAAATTTGTTCTTTTTCTGCTTTAGACTCAGACCCTGGTCTTTCTCTCGCAGGGGTTGAAACCAGATGATCTTTAAAGGCTCCTTCAAACACAAAACTTTCCATAATTCTATAAATAATTGTCTTGGGCATTGAATTACTGATAATGAAAGGCAGAAAAAGCATTAATGGAAAAGCAGACTTTAATGTGTGAGAATGTGAAACAAAGTATTGAATAATGAGAATTTTCTGGTGTTTCTCTAGTTCTGCAATTAGATTGCTACAGCATGAACCCTGTCATATATTTAATTTAGAAATCAGATCAGTAAATCAGCTAAAGTAAGAAGCTAAAGGAAATGAGCTCCTGTATCTGTCTCACAATAGAGGTTGTAAGTGAATAACCATGAGGCTCATACTGCAGCATACCAACTTTGTACTGCTGCAGGTGTCTCAGATCAGCTGCTGGATGGGGCTGGATGAACAAGGCAGGAAGGGCATTCAGTGGGCAGGTGTACCTTGCCTGTCTGAACAAGAAAGTGTATCAAAATTCTTCCTGAGGGAGGACAAACAATACACACAGGAAAGCAGAAGGTCATTAAATGGACACTTTAATCCTCCTACAGCAAAACTGTTCTAAGGACACATTGAAATTTACAGGAAATTTCTTATAGTCATAGTAATCTCTCATAATACATGGATGTAGGAAGAGTCACATTGTTCTGTCTTAAAAATCAGAATTTTGGGGGAAACAATTTTTTTTCAATTTTTTTCAGTTGTTTTACACTTATAGCTATCACTATTTGAAATATGGTCATTAGGAACCAATGTATATAGCCAGATATATACCGATTCCAAAGCAGGTGTAGTGAGTTGACACTGGCTGGATGCCATACACCCACTAAAGCTTTTCTCACTCCCCTCTGCAGCTGTACAGGGGAGAGAAAGTATAACAAAGGGTTCATGGATTGAGATTGAGATGTTAATTGAATGTATTACTAACAAAATCAGAGCAGGATAAGACGTAAAATGAGACCTGAAAAACACTTCCCCCACCCATTCCCCCTTTTCCCAGCTCTACTGCCTACCCCAAAGACACAGGGAGATGGGAATGGGGGTTATGGTCAGTTCATCACACTTTGTTTCTCCTGCTGCTCAGGGAAACCAGTCGCTCCCGTTCTGCACCATAGGGTCCCATCCACAGGAGACAGTTCTCCATGAGCTTCTCTGACATGGCTCCATCTCAAGAGAAGCAGCTCCCTACAAACTGCTGCAATGTGAGTCCATCCCATAGGCAGCAGCACCCTCAGACTGCTGCAGCACGGGTCACCCTTCCACGGGGTGCAGTCCTTTAAGGACATGCTGCTCCAGCATGGGCTTCTCTCTCCATGGGTCTCCCACAGGGCCTTAGCCTCCTCTAGGCACCCACCTGCTCCTTGGTGGCTTGGGGCTCCTCCCTGGGCTGTAGGTGAATCTCTGCATCCCCATGGCCCTCCATGGGCTGCAGGGAACAGCTGCTTAGCCGTGGTCCTCACCATGGCCTCGCCATGGCCTGCGGAGGAATCTCAGCTCTGGTGCCTGGAGCACCTCCTCCCCCTCCTTCTCCACTGACCTTGGTGTGTGCATAGTTGTTCATCTCACATGTTCTCACTCCACTCTTCACTGGCTGCAATTATAACTGTGCAATAACATTTTTTTTAATTATTCTTAAATATGTTACCAAAGAGGCATTGCCACCACTTGTAGTTGGCCCAGCCTTGGCCAGCAGCACGTCCAACTTTGGAGCTGCAGAGAATTGGCTCTGCCAGACATGAAGGAAGCTTCTGGCAGCTTCTCACAGAAACCACTGCTGTAGACCCTCTGCTGCCAAAGCCTGGCCATGCAAACCCAATAACCACACCAGATATTAGGCCCCTGGGATCTGCTGGTCAGTGGATAACCACTCCATATCACAGGTAACTGTGGTGCAGATTGACCGGATCTGTTCATATTGAGCTAAAAATAAACCTCTGCCTTGTTTGATTGGCTTATCTACTCAATCTTCAATTTCTAAGTCCCAGTGTGGGATTAACATCATTGCTCAGTGTCAGGAACAGAAGAGTTCTGTAGCAACATGGTTTAAAACAGTTCTGGCCTTATAGGCCTCATCACTTGCTTATAAACACTGTTTTATGGCACCATGTGATAACTGAATGGGAAACAAGGCTAGCATTAAAAATCCCTGCAGAAGAACAACAACAACAAAAAAGAGATTTTTAGTTCTTAGTTTAGCCAGCATTCAAATTTACGTTTAAATTAGACACCTCAAAGTCCTTTCATAGTCTATAGAAAAAAAATGGCATTTCTAGGATGCATCTCATGTCATCTCATTGTAATGTAGATGTGATCTAAAATAAAGCAGACAAATCAGACCCTGAAAGTTCCTATTTCTCCACACTGCCTATAAAAGGAGCACAGGCTGGCTAGCTCAGATGGAAACGCCTACACCCTGGATGTCTAAAGATAGGTGAAATAAATTCTGCCATACATCTGCTGCTGTTTCTCAGATGGATTTCCCCTCTTTGTTGCTCTTACACATGAGATTTCAGTATAATATTGACATGCCTGTGAATGCGTAGGTGAGGCCTACACACATATATGCAGTCTCTCTTGATCTCCATCTGCAAAAACTGTGGCTTGGGGTACAAGGACATTTTTTCTGGTGGCATAGTCAGTTTATGAAGTTTGCATCTGTTGAGCTGAATGATGACATTTGCTAGTCAAATTGTGTTTTAATGTAATTTTTTAATGCTGAAAATCTCTCTTCCAAGAAGGATGATTGAAATGTTTTTGGGATATCAGTAGAGCACTCCTGATATTGCCAGACAGAGAGCTCATTCTGCTGTAACTGTTGCCTGGCATTTCAAACTGTGTCTAGATGACCAGCTGGAACACACTCATGTCTTTTTGAATAATGCTTCTCCAGCTGTCCAGATCAGGGACTGGGTAAGGAGTTCCCTGCAGTTCCCTGTCAGACACTGATGGCCAACAACAACATCATTGCCCCAACATGAGGCAGGGATGTGGCTCAGGCCTGGGGAGCCAAGCGTTCCCAAATCTGTAATGATTCCCTTTATCAAGGAATTTTACCAGACTTGTTTCTTCCTGCACTGAATAATGCTGAGACCTTCCCCTTCACCACTCTCCAGAAAATGAGTGCTAGTTTTCTCCTCAATGCCTCAAATGTTGTTAGCACTGCTTAATGTAAGCATGCCTTCCTCTCTTCTTCCTATCTCTTAACAATCTCTAGTGTGGTCGGCACATACTACTTTTCAGGAAATCCGGAATACGTTCAAAATTAATTAGAAATGGGGAAGTGGAATCAAGAAACTTGAAACCACAGAAACCAGTAGCATTCGTTAGAATCTGAAATGTGGTAATGTTTTAGAGCATATCTCAGCTTTGTAGTGGAAAAAATATGCCCTATCACTACAGGATTTCCGCTTCCTTATCATTTATGCCATTTATCTTCTAATATTAGCAGGCTTCCAAAATCTCCTGCTCTTTCTTGAATATCTGAGGCTATAGTGTGCTGCACTCTATTCTCTCTCCCCTCAATTTCATATCCTGGCTCTCCAGACTGATTAAGAACTATGCCTAAAATTCTGTGTCTTATAGTTACATTGACATGGCTGTTGTACATGGCTTGTTAGCTGGCCTCAGCAGCAAAACTAGGTAGTCCTAACAGGTTTCATACTTAGTTCTCCACAAAACTGGAATGTTTCCATGTGTTTCATTAAGTTCATGCCTGTGATAAGTGTTTAACTTTCTATCAATACCTATGATTTCTCTTACAAAACTTTGGTAATGGCTCACACACACATTGGAAAGGAGCATTCTTTCTTTGAAGAATATCCTACAAATAATATAATTTCTTTATTTTTCCAGAATAGTGAGTGCACAGGTAATATGGGAGTATTTCCATAGTACCAACACAGCATTTTTTTCATTCCTAGTCTGTAGCAACTCACTCCATAGAGACAACATTTCTTCAAGTCATCAGAAATGTTTCTACAAAATGCTAATGTTGATCTAATTGGTTCAGGGTTTTTCTTTGTTTGCTTTTATGTTTTCTACCTTTATTCACATTCAATCACCTGATTAACTGCATGGTTTTCAGTTTGGTGTTAGGCTTTTTAGGTAATAACATGTATTATTTTCTATATTTTTCTTCTGATTTCTCTTGTTGTACTGCTGTTTTCTGCTAAGAGGACATGAGTTTATTAACAGAAATGATAACTTAATAAGGTAATACAGTATTTCCCACTGTTGTGACAGCCACCATTATGCCAACCATTTGGCTATTCTTGGTAAACAGCTTGAAGTTGTCATTCAGTGTTTACTAGAACATTTGCAAAAGCCAAGAAAGCCTGAAAAAGAAAAATGTTATTTTCCAGGCTAGCAAAGAGGTAAATAGATGGAAGTGGCAGCCACCCTCCTCATAAGCACATTATTTCAGACTTCTTGTCCATTAAGAGCCATTGCTGACCTATGGCCAGCTCTGCAAGGCTCTGAATTCTTTCTGGGTAAAGAATACAGAATCTATTACAAAAATAACACATTTGCTTGTCTTCCAGGAAACCTTCTTTCTCCTTAAAAAAGCTAAATATATTTTGAAACATGAAATCAATTGCCAATTTGATTTTTTTATCTCACATGCTCGCCTAGGTATATGCTTAAATCATATGTAACCTCTCATTTACGTGTTATGTCAAGCTCTTTGCTCTCTGGGGCAAGCAAAACAATGAGTGATGTCCCATAAGATATTGCAAGATGTGTCTCTGTAATATCTGCCCTGCTCTGCGAGCTTGCTTCAGTAGCCTAGGACATGAACTGGTAGCTGTCTGCTCCTACCACACCAGCAGACAATGCTGTCCCATCTTCATGACTGTGCTGTAAATGCATTCAGACTTCACACACCATGTTGGAAACATGACATTGTGGAAGTGTTAATTGTCTGGTTGATCCATGGAAATTATTTGTTTTACATGGAGCCTCAGGAGAGTTTGGGAAGGTAGACTGTCTCTTCTAATCTAAAATGACCTTACCAGAAGTTACGTATTTTCAAAGCTTATAGCATTTACATTTTGTTTCATACTGTTATCAACCTTTTCCTTTTTCCCTAGCAATTGTCATGGCATTATAGACACCAGTAAAGCAAAATGAGACTATTTCTTTTTTAAATATGTAGGTACACAAACACATATGCATGCATGCACACAAAGCTATATAAATCAGAGTGCCTAAACGAGGGGCATTCCTTAATGTTTATTGATGTTAAACTTGAATGCCTTGCAGATCAGATGCAGAGAAGTTTCTGACATATTTTGGTTTCTTGAAGAGGGAAATAATATTTAATTGTTAAATTTGAAATGTTTTAAGCTTTACTAGATACTGATTTATGTTTCTTACACTGCAGATAATCAACATAACAGAACCACATGCAAAAAATATTCTGCTTTGGAGCTATAAAGTATCAGAGCTGACTTTCCCTGCTAGGTCATAAATCAGAATTAGTTATATGTTAGTAGCATCCTTCTATTTACAGGAAAAAAACCAAAAAAAACCCCAAATACCACCCCCCCCCCCCAAAAAAAAAAACCAAAAAAACTGCCAAAAAAATATAGCAGAGGCAACAGTGAAGTAATAGAAACACACAGCTTACCTTTCTGGTTTAGAAAACCTCTGTGTCTGATCCCTTGTTGCAGCAATTGTACAATTTACTTTTATTTTTTTGTTGGTTTTTTTTTTCAAATTTGTTGTAGTGCACTGGCACTCTTTTTGTGGTGATGGATTATACAAATATCCTATGGGGCTTTCCAAATGGGACATAGAAGACTGTGTATGATGACCCAAGTGACAGAGTCCACCAACTTTACATAGATCTAGGGGAACACAGGGTCCTTCTTAAAGAAAATACAGACAAGGGTCAGGATACAGCCCAGATAATCAAGTTCAAGCTTCTGAATTCTAGATTTCTTCATCAGAAAAAGTGGAGTCTGATAATTTCTGGCTTTGCCAAGAAAGATAAAGACTTTACTGAAGCGTTGAGTGGTGTGAAAGAAAGTTTTATTTATTTATTGTTCTTTTGAAATTAAAAATAGATTGCAAGGTACTTATATTGGACCTGTTGAGGTGTTTGACAGAAAGCAAGGCCAGCCTATGAAATTTTCCCTGAACAGACTGCTGAGAGAGTGCACTGGTTTGTGTAGATGGTTCCTAGAAAGGACTATTGGAAAGGTGGAAGAGTACTGGCATGATGAGGGATACACAATCTACTTGCAAATTGCATTTCCAAGACTATCTTTCATTCATGTCATATACAGTACTAATCCTTGCTCTAAGCAGTACCTTACATTACTGTAATAGACACAAATTTAAGAGATATTATCTTTTTTTAATTATTAATTTTGCCCCTTATGCTATGGCTTTGGTTTATTTTTATTTTGCTTCCTTGTAAGTCTGAATATTACTGTCATAAACTGCTCCAGGGGAAAAATACAGTGAATTCTTCAACCCACACAGCTGTGGATATGTGGGAAGCAGGAGTCCAGCAGTGACCTAGTATTTAAAGCACTAGCCTAGCTTCAAACACCTGCCCTGAAATAAATTCCCTGTGGGCCCATGAAGAAGCTACTCAGATTCTCTGTAGTTCACTTCAGTAAAATAATGAGTTCTTCTCCCTCAGAAGTAATCTTATGGAAATCATATCACTAAAGCTAAGGAGTAGCTGGACATGAAGGTTGAAATTATCAGATCTTAGGTAGGTGTAAGGTAAGGGGCAGCAGTTTCCATCCCAGGATAGGAATCCATGTAAACTTTAGAAGAATAAGAACAGCCATTATATTAGACACTGCCAAAGCTTTTGCTGCCTTTTGCTTATAACATCTTCACTGCAGACTTTTCTACCAACAGCCAAAGCCCAGATCTTGCATTATGCTATAGATTAGAGTTGACTCAGACTTTGTGTGTATACACGATTACAATACTTTGATTTTTATGCACACAGCAAAAAAAAAAGCAACATTTCATCTGAAAGAATATGATTCAGCATCTACAGACAGCTTCCTATAAAGTCTTGCGAAGTAGATCAGTAAATCAAATCACTGATAACACATTGCTTTTCTGTGGATTATTGAAAGCAGGCAAAAATAACCTCACTTAACATATTTGCACTTTTATTTCCTGTTTATGAAATCAGTTTGAAAATCTAATTTCATTTCTTGCCAAATCCTTCCTAATCATCTAAGTTTACTAAAAGAAAATTGTACAGTTTGAGATGGTGCTTCTTGACATAAAAGTAGATTTGGTTCTCTGTACCCTTATAAGCATAGGGGGGGTTATGTGGTTTTTCTCTTATTTCCTATAGAAATTACCAGCATATTACAGAGGGGGAAGTTTACTATAAACACACAAACTGGAAAATCTTGCAAAGTCATCAAGTTCAAAATTCATTGCCTTTCTTGGCATGGTTTTGCTTGAGTTAAAAAGAGGCTCAGGCTCACAGCTGAGGTGAGAAGAGGCAGCTGTGGAAGTCACAGGTCTCAGCAGCATGACACAGGACTGCAAAGCAAAGGTTGTGCCATATTTTACAGAGTTCTTTTTTTTATTTACCTACTACAATTGCAGCTTCAAATACATGGTAGGAACATGTAGTCTTAAAAGCTCTGGCTTTTGTGAAAAGCTGTCATTATTAAAGTTGAACATTTCATGACATAAATATTTGTAGGAAATAATCTTCCTTTTTAGTTTAAACCATTAATTCTTCCTGGGATGAATAAAAGACTTCAATTTGCCTTTTTTCCTATAACAGCCTTCACCAAGTGTAAGGTATAACTCAGTAAAAAAAATCAATGATATAGCATGCTCTTTTATTTTTTAGTCTATTAGAAAAGTAAATTTTCTAAAATACTCAGCATTTTGGGATGGGGATTTGGGAAGGAATTTTAGGGGGCTGGAAAAACCAAGCAAAAATCTTACCTCTAGAAACTGAGACTTTAATGACTTTTACATTAAGATGAGCTTGTTCTTGCACAGTATGCAGCCACCTTGTTTATGCATCTTTTTCTATTTTTCCTTATTTCCCTGAATTATTACCTCTTCTGATAGTCTCATCTACTGTAATTTTGTACTTCTTTAACTGTCCCTTGTTCTTGACAAAATGTTATTCACTTAGGACCTTCATCAACTGGAAATGTGATTTGTTTACTAGGGAAGTAAGCAGAAGTAATATAAGATGGAAAGGACTGAGAAATTTAGTTTAAGATGCTGTGAATGTCAGAAAACTTTACAAAGCAATAAATAATTTTTGTGAATCATTTAATGCCAAAATATTTTATGTATCTTCAATGTAGCTCTAC
This sequence comes from Poecile atricapillus, assembly GCF_030490865.1. Lineage (NCBI taxonomy): Eukaryota > Metazoa > Chordata > Aves > Passeriformes > Paridae > Poecile > Poecile atricapillus. Next base: position 56,450,174 of record NC_081288.1, read on the forward strand.
CTTTGGGCTAAAAAATAGAAGAGATAAATAAAGATTACAGAAACACAAACAGAAATAAAAAATAGGAAGCTATAATTGTTAATTTCTTTGTATCTCTATGGTTTGTTTTTTTCGGTTTGAGCAAGGAAGTGATAAAACTTAGAGCACATAAACTAGAAAAAGCATGATGACAAATCAGAGACATAAAAAGAACATCTGAAATTATACAGTCCAGGGAAAGGTTGGGCAGAGCAGTCAAAAACAGACAAAATTTGGATTCAGGAAATAAATGGAAAATACACATATCATCCCGCAGCTGAAAATGGGAAAGGAAGTACAGCACAGGATGACTGAGCAGCAGGGAAAGAAGAATGGTCTGGGGAAGGTGAGAATCAAAGAGACTGATGAGGTGAGCAGGTAGCCATACTAACCAGTGAAAGGCAGCACATTTCCAGCTGGTTCAAGGTATCCACATGCCTCTCCAGATTACCAGCCTGTGAGTTCTGTTGGCTTGGTCTTTCTTACAAAGTTTCTTACACAGCCTTTCTTACAAAGTTTTCCTCCCACTGGTGCTGGTGATCAGCATGGGGAGTTCTTTGTCAAAGAATATGCCATCTGGGAAAACTCCACACTCTGACATTGAAGAGAAGGCTGGGCATGACTTGGTTATGACCATTCAGTGTTTGTACAGAGTGCTGCCTAGAGCATGATGGCTGCATGTACTGTGTGTATGACACAAACGAGAAGTAACCAGTACATCAAACATTACACACTCAACAGAAAGAGTCATAAAGCACAGTTAACCTCCTGTCTTTCTGTAATAAGCAGCACTCCTTCTCTGGGGGGTGGATTGGCACTGTAGTGTTCACCTAAGAGATAATACCAATGGTGACAAGTAATTTTAATGACAATTCTCTCGTTGGTGTTTCAGTTCAAGCATAATTCCAGTTTCAGATCACTATTCCTAGGAATATATAAGCAGAGTCTTGATAAGGGTATGAAATTTTATGAGATCCCGAGTGGGAAAAAAACCATAGGATCTTTAGGTTGTTCAGATCTGATCCATTCCTTCAACTACTTGTCTAGTAGATATACTTTTGATTCCTCTGTACTGTAACAACAAATCCCTTTAGTGCAAGGAAAGTCAAAGAGAAAGAACATTATTCATATTATTCAAAAAGAAGTCACAGTGTAAAAGATGGTGTGGTTTAACACCAGGTTCAAGGCCAGGCTGGATGAAGCTTTGGGCAACCTGGTCTAGTGGAAGGTGTCCTATGGCAGGGGGATTGGAACTAAATGGTCTTAAAGGTCCCTTCTATTTTATGATTCTCTTATTCTATGGATCAGTGTATGATACCTTCCCTTAACTTTTTTTTTGTGAAATTGGTGCATACCTGACAGTTGCTTGCTGTTGATACCTCATTTTTATCTCTGATGTGGTTTTGCATACATGCTAGGGCATCTACTCTGTTCCAGCTCATTCATATGTTCGTTATTTAATGCATGTATATTATATATATAATGCAAGTAAAGGAATAGTCTTGTTTTCTCTTGACAGCTGTCCACATTAAAAAAAGCCCTCCCCATATTTGCCAGCTGGAAATCAGTCCAAAAAGCCTTATGGGGGAATGAATCTGAACTTCCTTTTAGGTCAGTCTGTGTAGTTTGGTATGTCAAAACACTCACATTTTCTGCTTTTGTTCCTCAGAGATAAAAAAAGACTTAATTTTTAGAACAACCAGACCTGTTTCTTTCACTAAGCATTAATGCATAGAGATCAACATACCCTTACAAGGCTTTTATTAACTGGGACAAAGGATGCATTGAAATGATATCCAGAAAATTACTACTGGAAAAAAAAAAATATATATATATCTATTAATAACAGATTTGTAAAGTGATTTAGAGAAATTTGGCTGCAGGTAAGTGTACACTCTTGATGCTAACAGGTTTTAATATGATTGTGAAAAATGTCAGGAACAATAAGGGAGGCTAAAGACGCATCGGCCTGCATGGCATTGAATGTAGTTTGCCTTGAACTGCACTGGTTCTTGTCTCTTTTCAGCACATACTTGCACAATGATTCCTCCTCCATTTCTGACATGTTACTAACCACTAGACAAGAGAGAAGTAAAAATGCCAGAAATCATTTCTGAATTAACTTTCATTTGAACAAATTATGACTTCTGCATTTTATACCAGCCTTTGTTCATGAGGAAATTGTGTATGTGATTGCTTTCTTTGACACTGTGTTAAGACAGCACAAGGAACAGAAAGTCAAAGTTCTTGCAATCCACATTAAACCAAAATTTTACTGAAAATACTGTCAAAACAAAATCTGAGCCTAATCCATTTTCCTTTTGAACACTCACTGCACTCAATTTCTGCATAATCCTTTCATTTCTATTTTCTTCAACTTAATTTTCAGCCCATCACATGAGTAATGAGGAAGAGAGCAAAATCATTTGCCAAGACTTTTTAAGGTTTAGGGGTTTGTAGCTTACTTTATCCTTAGGAAAAATATTATTAATAACTTGAATGAAACCTGTGCATTATAGGGTAGGTTTTTTCCAAATCTGAGAAAAAAGGGCAGAGGATTCAAAACTTTCAATTTGGCATTAAGAAAAAAAAAGAGCTCATCTCCATCTTCTCTACTCAGATGGAAGCACACTGCAGATCAAATCTGTAGACCATCAACTAGAGTCCAGTAAATTAGCACCCTTTCCCTGAGTACTAAAAGTAAAACTTAATAAACATTTGTAAATCATGTTATAAATAATCTCTTCATGACCTTTTTCCAGGTTAAGTGAAAGTGAGCTTTTATTTAGAAAACCCATGTGAGAAAGAAAGAATAAAATTGTATTTAATGGCAGGACAGTGTGTATATATTGTGTACATGTTCTGAGTGCCTGCAGCCTTCCAAAACAGAGGTCAGAGTGGGAGATATACCATGTTGTACAGCTGCTTGATAGAGCTATTATGAGGGTGGTTAATGAAGAATGGGAATACTGGACGACACCAGATTTTCCTGTAGGGAAAAAGAAAAATGACAGGCAGAATATGGATGACTTGCCCAAAAATAATATTGTGATGCAAGGATAGAACTATTATAGATAGAACCATTACAGTCACACTCAATGTATCTACAAAAGGCCATAATGAAATCACAAAATTATCTAAACATGGTTGGATTTTAAACCCCCCAGCACTGAAAGTTCCCTTGCCATCCAACCCCTATAAAAGAGCATTTGATATATTAGGAATAACATAGTGCTGAGGGTCCTGTGGCCTGATTCAGCTTTTATTGTTCCAAGTAATATTTTGCAATGAGATACATCATTTTGGAAATAAATTAATGGCAAGATGATCAGACACACAAAACTTCCTTAAACTTCTTGTCCCTGAAGGCATCCCATGTTGGTAACTGTGAAGTAGAAGAAAATGTGTTTCCTATCTCTCTGCACGTTCCTCTGGCTGTACTGGGTCAGTGGGAAAGCATCTCTAAGAAGATAAACTTGAGTCACACACATGTGGTTTAAGAGTGTTTTTCTCATAAATACCTCTCCTAAGTGATATGAAGGTCCATTTAATGAAAGAACAGGATTGGGACCAGGTCCAAAATCTACTACATTTTTCTTCTCCCTGGCCAAAGAACCTAGAGATAAGGATAACTCCCAAAACAATTTCCCTCTTACCACTTCTGGTCTGGAGAGGACTATTCATGCAACTTACTTTAATTATCAGATTTTAAACAAATAAGTTAGGAGACCGTTTTACATGTGTAGTAAGTAGACAGAGAGGGCTACTCTAACAGGTGATGTAAATATGTTCCACATGACTTTAGGCACTTAACTAAATCACCCTGAGCAGTAGAGAATTAGGCATCTCTTCTCTAGAAGTCAACTTGGATTGCAGGGTTTCAAAAGCTTTTTCTCGGAAGTGTTTCTCTCTCTCTCCTACAACTCCTTTCCTTTCCTTTTTCCTTTCTCCTTTTCTCTCCTCTCCTTTCTCTTTCCCTCCCCCTCTCTCCACCTCTATTCCCCACTCTCACTTTGATTGTTTAATTGAACAAAGACAGCTCTGATTTAGCATTTAACCCAGCTTAGTTAAATGCTTAAGTCAGGTCTAGGCCCTTACATTTGGATCTTAGAGCTCTAAATGTAGATGCTGAAAGGAAACATTGTAAATACCTGCCAAACTAGCATGTGATAAACACCAGCTCCTTATGTAGTAAGGAAATACCATTCTCTTATTGTCTTTGTCCATCTGCACAAACAAGCCTTAATAAATATTCTCAATTAATGTATTTATTGCCTACCTAAATTAGCAGCACTTCTAATGATTGGAATGTTTCAAGCAGCAGCTGAGCTCTTTGTACTGTGTGTTCCTTTTAAAAGATTAGACTATTGCTTTCTTACTGCTTTAACCAAAGAGAAGACTCAGTTGCGCTGTAAATATAAACAGAATTAATACCAGCAACACAGATCTTGAAAAGCTTTAAAACCAGACAGGATGGCTAGCCTCTGTTATGCAGTCCCAGAGGATAGTGGGATATGTGGCAATGTAAATCAGTGCTCAGCTGTGTGAAGCCCAGTCTTCCCTCAGCCAGTACTTTGGGGAGCTACTGTTATTATCACTTGGACAGCAAATGTGAACTATGTAGTTTCTCTAAGTGATCGAATCAGACATCTGAATCTGGGTGGTCAAATTTAAAATTTAGAAGCACAGTGCTGCCTGATTATCTGTGAAGGCAAGTTGCAGCCAGTGGCAAGCCTTTGGAGATCTACCACAGTAACAAAGACCAGAATCCAACCTTACACAATATCCCATTAAAATAAAAAAAGCAGAAGTACTGAGTTGAAAGCAACACAAGAATGACCGTGTGCTGAGCTGAGTGATAAATTCATAACATATTTTGCCCTTAATGAGAACAGAGCTAGTTTGTGAAATAGTAGCAAAGAAAGGAAGAAATTTGAGGGGAAAAGGTTATATGTATAGTTTTTTTGTTTGTGTGAAAGTATGTATGGTATGTTCTCAGGGTGACTACAAGAATTCAAGTGTGTTTTTAGCTGTGTGGCTCCAGCATCACAAGCTTGTTCTACTTCACAAAAGTTATAACTCTGCTCCATCTTGTCAGAATTGGTTTTGACTCATTTACATAAACTCCATGGCTAGCATTTATGCTTTTCTTTAGATAATTCAAAAGACTCCCACCACAGTGAAGGTAGCATCAGAGGGAGCTCCCGTGCTAAGCCTGACTGCAGCACAACCCATGGATAGAGATCTGTTGCCTGTGTCCTGAGACCTCCTGAGCCTGTCTTCTGAGAGATTCACAACTGAACACAGTACCATTGAATATCCAAGCCTTCTAACATGGTAAGATTTGCAATAAATACCAATAATTTAGAAAAGCATTTGATTTTTGTCACAAAACTTTAATTATGCTGAGTATAGTTTCAAGTGTTTCACCTTTACTGAGTTCCAGAGGTTTTTTGAAGCATATCCAGAAGCTGAGCCTGAGTGGCTACAGGGTTTGCCTCTCTACATTCTTCACTCTTTCATATCTTCCCATTAGTTATCCATAGCTGCATATCATGATGTCACTTCATCTGTCCCATATTGCCATTTTCACATGCCATGACACTTATGGCAAAGTTAGCCCTAGAATATGCCTTGCAGCAGGCCAATAATTAAGGTCAGCTCTGACCAAATCAATCTTTTGTCACTTGTGCCCTGCCTCACTACAAGTATATGCATGTACGTTGGTTCATCCTGTGCATTGCTAAAGTTCTCTCCCTCTCTTGCATAAGCCAAAACTAATGGACAAATTAATGAAAAACAAAATTTGAATGCTTTAAAAATCATGTGAAGCTTACTGGTGCAAAAATTATGGGCAAAACTTCAACAGGAAAAAAAAAACCTCACTTTCAGATGTGTTTTTCAAAGTTGAAACATTTCTTTGGATTGGTGCTCCACAGTTAGCTGCCTTACAAAGTTTATTCTTCCTAGAGGTTTACAAGCAGATCTGTGGGACAATGGGAAAATCCTAAACCAGGAGCTTGTCTACACAGAGCAGCTCACAGGCACCATAGACTAAACTGCCATGGGAAAACACTCTGTTGAAATAAAAAAGTAATGTCAATCCTACTTTGAAAATGAAATAATTACTGAAATTATAGACAGTTCCACAGGGTGGAGTCACTCCAGACAAACACTCACACAATTGTCCTTGCCACAGTAATGAATTAGTAGAAGCAAGGCCATTCTGGAGTCACCAGTGAGAATCCAGTAAGTACCAAACAAAAAAAGCTAAAAGATACTCCTGCCAACCTCATCATCTTTTCCAAGGTAATACAGGGTAAAAATGAAGAGAACAAGTGGTGGTAAGGCCCCACTCTACTGTTGAGCTTAAATAATTCCCAGTATAGGTCCTAAGCGTGTGCCACAGCAGCACAGATTTTCTGACTCCCATCTTGCACTTCATTCAAGGAAGCTTCTTTGTTTAAAAACTTCAAAAACATGGTACTTCAAGTATGTTTATTGGTAGGCAAGCTTCTATTTCACTCTGGTCAAATTCCAAACTGAATAATTACAGCCTGTCTGCTGAAAACTCCCACCATAATTTCATTTGGCTCTAGTGTTCCAAACTACTGTACAGCATAGCTGCATTCTAAACAGCTTCCGTGTAAAAATGGGCAAAGCACTTACACATGCCAGCAAAAAGGCTCCCCAGTCCATTTTAAAGTTTGGAAAGCACTTCAGATTTTACCTGGGTGGAAGAGGAAGTCACTAACCAAAGATGTGCTGTATGCTCAAACATCTGTGTTTAAATGCACATGTACAGAACTGACCAAATACACGTACAAGGCATGGTCCACAAGAAACCTAGAAAAAAAAGTCCACCACAATAAGTAAATTATGTTTTACTAGAGGAGGGGAAATCAGAAAAACATGCACTTTTAACTATTTTCTCATTGTTTTCTCTAAAAAGATTCAAGGACTATGGGCTCTCCAGAAAGTCACTATTCCACCCATATTCCCTTCTGTATGTGGTCTGTGAATTTCATACTCCTCACACATTTTCCCAAGAAATTGTCTGTGCTAACCTTCGTTGATAGGTGTCAAAATATTTCACAGCAAAAAGCCACAGCATGTGTTGTAAATAGCAAAATGACCTGGTTTTGCAGATATTTTGCTTTTCATAGTACAGTGGGAATTCTATCAAATGAAACAGCCTCACTGCTTCTGAATGGCTTATCAAGCTGAATAAGTGAACTGCATATAAGTATCTCCATTGCTTTTATCAAGATGTGAAATTGAGCAATAAAGTAAATTTTGCTGATGAGAAGGCAGATTATGGATGTCGTTTTGGTACAGCACCAGCTGAGGGAAAAGGGCTTCTCAGTAACTCATCCTCAGGAACCTAGACAGGAAATCTCACCCTCAGATTTCACTCTTGGTTACCTTCTCCCTTGACAATATCAGTTCACACTGTCTACACAATGCAGTCATTCTCTTTCAGCTGATGAACTCCGGGTATATCTGTGTCAAACAGCAAAGTATTTTGATTGCAACACAGGCCTTTGAACTAAAGCTTCAGAGGAATGTTGGCACAGAACTAACAATGCCGAGCAATTAGCTTAAGTGCTCTCCCACTGAAATGTAATCACCATCTGAAATAAACCAGCTTCAGAGAGCAAAGAGAAGTTGATTTTGGTCAGAAGTCACCTGGCAGGGGTCCTCCACACCGGAGAGGACTGAAGAGGTGCCACATTTGCCCTCTGGTGACCAGGCGTGAATGAGCCCTCCCGGCTGCGGGAGGCTCCCGGCGTGTTGGAGGTGGGCTGGGATCATTCTGGACCCCACTCTGAGTTAAAATACCCAGAAATATCGTGCAAAACTGGTTTGCTCAGGCATCCTGCAGGTCTCCTGAGCCTGGAGGAATGTCAGCATTAGAGGTGGAAGCCGGGACTCCCCGGGAGCACTGCAGCTCTCAGAGGATCAACCAGAGGATCCTTCACCGCATTTCGTTACACTGCTTCCTTTCTCACACACTCAAAACACTGTGCTAACCCAAGGCTGCCCTGGGCACCAGCAAGGACAGAACATTATGACATCCTACTGATACTCAAAATGTACTGATATCTTCCTATAGAGTCAGATGAAGTCTTCGGTAAGAAAAGCTCTTGTAAAGGCTTTAGCTTTACTTAAGCTGACAATTAAAGAGTAGGAATTTGTGCTACACTCTTGGCAGTGCGCTTATGCCAGAAATTTACACATACAAGGATCCTTCTCTGTGCTGCCCAAAAATGAAGATTGTTGGAACATGCAAAAGACAAGTAAATAGCAAAAATTCCTAAATAACACCAAGAATAAAAACCTCTTACTTTTGACCTGGAATAGTTTCCCTGGTGATACATCTGAGAGCAAGATATTGCAGATAAAGGCAGAGTGGAATAAAAGCAAGCCCTCCTGCAGCTGCTTTAGAGAAAAAGGCAGCCAGCACCATTCCCATAGCAGCTCTGCACAAAGTCTGATGGGGCTGGGCCAAATGATCCTCACAAATGTGAAATGGGGAATATGGTAAACCGGATAAGAGAGCAATAACAACACAAAGATCTTGATGATAAGCTAGAGTCAAATGCCTAAAAATGTCTCCCCACTTCACTCTGGAAGAGCTAAATTGGAATCTGTGCACTGCATAATACTGCCCCCCTACTTTCTGTGAAGAGACACATCCAGATGATTGAGGTGTTCATCACACTTCAGGCATGCCTGTCTCCAGTCTGTCCCTTACACTGATGCAGAACTAACAGTAATTTGAACATTCTTGACAGATGACTCTCTAATTCCTTAACAACACCAATTCTACAACCTCTCCACAGCCAGTTCTGGTCTGTTGAGAGCATGATGCTAATAAGGTCAGGGCTGTAGATTCAATCCCCATACAGGCTATTCACTATGAATTTGACTTAAAGATCCTTTGGGGTCCCTTCCAACACAGAATATTCTGTAACTTCTGTAAAAAAAAATAAGACTGCAAATAAAAAAAGCCAGTCCTTGCTATATAACTGAGTCTTTCTGACACAAATGAAGTGAACTAGTGCTTGTCTTGTGCTCAGCAAAAATCTAAAAATTCTCATTGCTCTTTTGTTTGTGTAATGAGCTCCTGGTATCAATATATCATTACTCTTAGCATACAATTACATCTTAGCACTTAAATCTTTTGTCAGCTCCAGAAAGAAGTTCTTTCAGAGCTACAGCCTTAACAATTTTTTCTAAACTAAGCATTTTTTAGCTCCTCTCTGAACTTTCTTTAGTTATTTTTATTTAAAATGTAGGATGCAAGCTGAACCTGTTCCCTCACACAAGGCTTCCTGACGTCTGAGAATAAAACACAATAGCATCAATATCTTTTTGCAATTTCCCCTTTTTCAATTCTGCTGCTTCTTTCTGCCATGTGTTTGTGAACTCATTTTTGCTCCCTAAGCATACTAGTTTGCCCTACTCATTCCTGCACTTTGTTTTACCATTTCAAACCACTTCTAATGCTTACCAAAGTCATCCTGAATTTTCATCTTGTCTTTCACAGCTTATGTGAAATATTTGCATCTATACAGGTTTTCTCTCTACCATTCACTGCTGTTGAAACCAGCAGAGGAATAGAGCCATTCTTGCCTCCTGTTTTGTGAAGAAACCACTGGCAAATTCTCTGAATGCAGCTTTATAACCTGTGTAAATCCATATGAATCTTGTTTCCCTGGATTGTCAGTCATGCAATTCTCTATCAAAACTTACTCTAAAATCAAGATATACTGATTCCACTCCTTCTTCTTATCCTGTAAGCTGGTTTGCCTGCCAAGAAAGGAAGTCTGATTGATTGGACATTATGTGAGTGTAGATAAATGTGTGTTAGCTCTTTCTTACAAATTTAGGGGCCTGAAAGTATTAATAATTTGGTTTGATATCTTTAACCTTATAAATACATTTTAATACTTACTTTCTCTCTTCACTGTCCCTAACTTTTCTTTTTTTTATAGTTAATAATTTGTGGTCACAGCTAGATTTTTTTTTTAACTGTGGAGACAAAGCAAAGCACTGAATATTTCAGTCTTCCCCCTATTTTGTCCATTAGTTGCTTAGTTCCCCATAAATAATGGAACTGCATCTTCTCTAATAATTCCCTTACTTCTAACATAAGGTTATTGATTAATAAAGCTGTGGCTGCATAACAGCCTTTCCAGGGTGATAAATGTTCTGCATTTCCCAGCACTCTATAAAATTTTAAATTGCTCTAAGCAGAATTTTTCAGCCATTTTGTATTCATCTTGTAGTTCAGCTGAACTTACTATATTTCTTGAGTTTGCTTATGAGAATGGCATGTGAGTCTATGCGAAAGGCTACAATAAAACCAAGCTAGTGTACAGCTTCTCTCTTTAAAGAAACTTTTTCCATCCTGCTCCACATTGCTCCACAATGAAAATCTACAGTGTTTATTTGCTGAAACACATAAAACTAAATGTCCAAAAATGAGACAGAGTTGTTGAAGTGATCCCAACCAGACCTATGAGGACCCCTATGTGACAGTGCTTCCCATAGCTTCCATCTCTTACTGAACATACAATACAGGTGCTCAGAGCCTTTGCTTTCCTCAATGTTTATGAAAATATAATTGTGTTTTTTAAGCTGGTTGTAATTAGTGGTAAGAAACTCCCATCAAATTAAACAGACTATTAGAGAGAGGTGCAGCAAAGCTAGGCTGCAACCTTGAGGCTGCCAATAAACCTACCTGCCAGCAGCTCTGCTGTGCAAATCCAGCATCACAGAATATGGGATTACACGTCAGAATACATCAGAATACTGCTCTTGTGCAGTGTCTGATTACATGAGTCTCAGGGTCTCAGGCATGAATGTATCTGTTCACGTGGATATTTGGGGCCAGTCCCGTTTAACATCTCCACTGATGGTCTGGACGGGGATATTGAGTGCAGCCTCAGTAAATTTGAAGATTACTGGAAGTGGGTGGACGTGTTGATCTGCTCAAGGGTAGGAAGACTCTACAGAGAGACCTGGACAGACTCAATCAATGGGCTAAGGACATGAGGTTCAGTAAGGTGAAGTGCTGGATACTGCACTTGAGGTGCAGCAACTGCATGCAGGGCTACCGGCTGCAGGGGAGGGACTTGAGAGCTATTCAGTAGAAAGGAACTTGGGGGTGCTGGTTGACTGCCAGCTCCATATGAGTCAGCATGTGCCCAGGTAGCCAAGAAGGTCAGTGACATCCTGGCCCTTATCAAGAGTAGCGTAGCCAACAGGACTAAAGAAGTGATCATCTCCCTTTACTTGGCACTGGTGAGGCCTCACCTCAAGTGCTGTGCCCAGTTCTGGGCCCCTCACTTTACAGCACACATTGAGGTGCTGGAGTGTGTCCAGCAAAGGGCAACAAAGCTCATGAAAGGTCTAGAAACATGTCTGAAGAGGAGCAGCTGAGGGAGCTGGGTTTGTTTAGTCCCGAGGAGGTGCAGGGAGGAGCTCATCGCTTTCTACTACTCTCTGAAAGGAGGCTGTGGTGAGGTGGGGACCCGTCTCTTCCACCAGGCCTGCAGTGACAGGACTCAAATGGCTTTAAGCTGAGACTGGGGAGATTCAGAACGGATAACAGAAAAATATTTTCACTGTTAGGGTGGTCATGCATTGGAATAGGTTGCCTAGTGAGGTGGTGGAGCCACCATCCCTGCAAGTGTTTAAGAGGCACCTGACCTGTGTGTGGTGCTGGGTGATGGTTTAGTGGTTTAGGGGTTAGAGTGGTGGTGCTGGGTTGATAGTTGGTCTGGATGCTCTTAAGGTCTCTTGCAGTCTTGGTGATTCTATGATAATTCTATGGTATTTGTACTCCTTTACTGTAATGTTTTCCACAGTGACACTGGGTTAAGGAAGCAGCTGAGAAACTGAGGCACAAGGGAAAAATGCAGTATGTCCAAAGCCACAGTGGCTGAGGCCAAATTGGCAGGCACTGCAGTCTGGCCACACAGTGCAGTCAGCCAGAACTTCCCCAGATGGCCCACATAGTTTCAGTACTTGCTTCATTCTGCTATTTGTGTCCAGTGGTTAAGTTTTGAAGGTTACTTGTGCCATGACCAACTCCTTAACTCCATCAGGTCAGTGTTCACATCTTTCCTCCACAGCCTAAATACTAAGTTCTGTTGTATGAAATGATCCTTAAAATTAAATACGTTTGTGTCATGGGGTTACTTTACCTTTAACAAGGTTAAAGTTGCTGGGGGCTGCCGGGAGTCTTCTCTCCTGACCAATTATCGGTCATTGCTGAGAATTGACAGCAGTTTTAGCCATTGAAAAGTAGAATCAACTTGTGAACCCCACCTTAAAGTGTACAACCAGAAGTCTGTGGTTCTCTTTGTTTTCTGGCTGTGAAAAGTAGCAGAGCTTCGGCCTCTCGGGCTCTGCCCTGCCACGTGGCCGGGCAGGGGCCGGGCCGGGCCTGCCGCGTCTCCCGTCTCCCGGCCGGGAGATGGGGCCTGCGGGAGCTTGCTCCGAGCCAAGCTAGGCCAGGCCGGTTCCTGGCTTGGCTGCAGGTTTTGCCGTGATGGAATTTACCAGAAAACTGCCGAGTAAAGAAAGAGAAGAGCTCTAAGCCTGCTGCAAGCAGAGACGGTAACTATGCTCTCCAGAGCAGCTATGAAGAACTTTTCATCGCAGACAGCTCCAGCTCCTGTTCAGCAGAAATCACCGAACCATCTACAAAAGCTTGGGCAAGATTTTAACTCTTTCTTATCCAGATGAGACTTGCGGATTAATCTTTTTATCCAGAGAGAGAAAAGGAGAGTGATCAACATGAAAAGAGACTTTATAAACTACTAGTGGCAAGAAAGAAAAGAAACTTCAAGAAAGGTAGAGAATCAAGAAGATGCTTTAATTAAGCTGAAATATCTTTCTGTTAAAACTATGGGAATGGACAATGAAGTCCTGGAAAGAACTCCTTTAATTCATGATGGAGTATGGGGAGGAATAGAGTGTTCAAAGTGTAAATTTGAGAAAAAGTAGAGTAATTGTGGTATAGTGAAGTGCTGGGAGATTTGAAGCCTTGAGAGGCAATGAGAAAACTGTTTTCTGGTGAAGCTCACAAAAACAGATGAAGAATACTTTTTGCCTTTGACTAACTTATCCTTAAAAATACTATCCCTAAACATCATGACCCATAACACATTTCAGAGTGATGTGGAATGGGAGGAGTGGGCTTTGATAACAGCAGCTCTGGGCAGCTGATATCAAGGAAACAGAAAACTATAACAAAAATAGTTTTCTTGTGAGAAACTCCATAAATTAACAGAAAGGAACTTCTGTTTCTTTACAGAAACTGATAGAAAGACTGTAGAAAGAATTGAGATTGTTTAAACCATCAAAATTCTAAAGTTTTTGTCTCTGTTGCCATGTGAACAAAAGAATGATGGGCAGTGAGAAATGAAAAGGTTTTTCTAAAAGTTTATTCTGGTGTTCTTATTCTTGTAGTTTGTCAATAAACTTTCTTTATTCCTTTTAAGTTTTATGCCTGGTTTGCTCTTATTTTAATCCATATCTCACAGCAAGAAATAAATAATTCTTTTTTTCCCCTTTTTGTTAATTACCAAAACCACGACAGTTTGAAACTGCCTACAGTTGTTTTCATATTCCATTTTTCCCGATTTCTCTGCTCTTCCTAATAATTTTGCTTTATTATATTTCCAGCCTATATGGGTCCCTGCAATTGAATAATTGTCCTGTCTTCATTCTGTGGGTTGTCTTCAAAACCAGTCTGAATTTCACCCTGACAAAAAACCAATTCTCTTTTCTTCCCTTTCTTGTGCTTCTTGTACTCTACTTTACCTTGTGTTTATTTGCTTTGACTTACTTTCTTTTTACATTTCAAGCTCCACAAGCAAGGACAATGTCAGGATGTGTAAAATGCATCATGATTCTATGAAGCCATCTAAGAAAAAGGAATATAAAAAGAAAGTTGTTTGTACAATCAAAATAAGCACATGTTCTTAACTGTTTCCTATAAAAGAGAAACAGATTTATGGCAAGACCTTGCGCTAGCACCTAACTGGTTCATCTTCTTCTCCTAGCTAATCAGGCAGCAAACAGACATGGGAAGTGCTTTTTTTCAGAGGCAGAGTGAATGCAATGCCTTTGGGAAGCAGAGATTGGCACTAACTGACATATGACTTGGCTGAAAACCAAGACAAGAGATGTGCTGTTTTCAATTATGTTATTTTATTTCACTTTGTTGTTATCAATGCTAATATTTGGAAAAGCAGGGAATAGTTGCTGCCTGCTCCACTTTCTTTTCCCAGTTGTTCCACACAATCCCCTTGCAGGATATTTTCCATGCAGAGACCACACAACACATCTGCTTCCATCATTTTACTGGGAAAAGTTACTTTTAATACAAAGAGTGTATTAACCACAAGTACATGGGTGGGATTGACAGACTGATTTTTAAGCTGACTATCTTTTGAGAGTGACATTTATAAATATTAATCCATGGTCTATTTTTCCCAATATGCACTTTTAAGCATCAAAACCAAGTGTGGTTGTCTTCTAACAAATACATTTATGTCACCAGAACAAAGAGGACTTGAAATTCTGGTAAGTGAAAACTTTCTGGTGGACTCTGTATATTTTCAGTGCCAGTTATCTCAAACATCTGCATAAATAAATCACAATTATTTTCCCTGTAGAATAATTTTATTCTTTTTTTTCACAAACAATGCTTCAGCACTTCTTACTTCAATCTAGATGATCCTTAATTTAGTTTCTAGGAGATAGTCCTTGAAATAGTGGTTGTCTGAAGTGGTAGAATTATCACATACTTTAAATGTCAGCTCTGCTGAAATTGTGCAATTAAATCATGACTGATGTGGCTTTTTAAAAACCAAATCTAAAATTTAACCCTAAAAGAGTCTTACTCTAAGAATTCCACACTAATGAAGAACACTGTGGAAGGATAAATAATTTACTGCATAATGCACATATAACTACACTACAAAATTAACTTTAAAGAGACATAGGAAGTACCATGTGGAGTTGCAGAAAGTTTTGTTCCAAATTTCACTGTATGGGTTATTCATCTGTTAAGCAAACAAAAATGTCTCCAGGCAGACAATTCAAGTTCAAGTCCCTGGTATTTCTCAACAACAATCAGATGAAGCAAAACATTAAAGGCAGATCTGCAAACCTTCCTGTGAAATGCACAGGAATTAAAAAGCCTGTTTGCCTGAAGGAATATTAAGTGAAAAAGCAACTGCAAGTCACACTACAAAACAATTGGAGCTGCAATCATGTGCTGTTTAACTGCCTGTTTGAGAGCCTTGTTCACTCACAAGCCCATTTTCTGGTATCCTAAGTGCTAGGTCAAAAACACTGAAGCCACAGAATGCAAATGTCTGGATTAGAGTAAAGTTATTCAGCAATTGGCTCATATCAACTTGGAAAAAACAGTGGCTTTGTACCAGTAGATACTGTAAGCCAGATATTATCTTTTTATGCTGCAGTCTCTGGTTTTCCCACTGCTGCACAAAAGCGTTTTACCCATTTTTTTCTGTCCCTTCCTTCTCACTTCACCAAAAGGCCATTTCCCCCATTTGATTATTGTTTAATTTAAATGCAAATTCAGGATCAGTCTCTTGTCTCCTTGGATATTTACTGGAAGTGCTTTCATCATAAATATGCACCATGTCACACCTGCAAATTTTGATTTTGCTGTAAAGTCCAGCACCTGATGGGAAAACTCAGCCCCATTAACTTCATTAGCTACAGCCACAGGTTTTTGTCTTGCAATCAGCTATGATATTGCTATTTGCATACAGCTTCTGCCCATCACAGCCCAATTTGAAGTCAGGTGGGAGTATTGGATCTTCCAGACTTCTAAGGAAGAAGAAATTATGATAATGAACAATGGTGGGAATGCAAGACAGTGAAAATGCACTGTGGTCATGGGAAGTCCAGCAACGCATGTTAAGCACATGTAGAGCAGAGCAAAACAATGAGTAAAGACAAGCGAGCCAAGAGCATTTCCATCCCTCCTTGCTGTGACAGCCTTGACTGAATCCTGGCAGGACAAAGGCTAATTATAATTTCTGTAATTTTTAATAGTACTGCTCATGTTGCTTGCAGAGCATCTTGGCTTCCCCATCGTGAAAAGGCAGTTTGCCACCAGCAGGAAAGAAGGAGCATCCAGGAGAATTGCTGTGCACTACAGGAGAGCATGTGCCCATACAGATGAAGTGGCATTTCAGTTCAACACCTTTACATTTCAGCAACACATCTAAGATGATTCCACAAGCAAGAGCCAAAGCAGTCTGGCAACAGTCCTGCTATGAAGTTCTCACTATGTGTCCTTTACACCTTGTTTTTTTTAATCTGTGTTGGGTCTGAAGCACTTTGCCTAAAGGGCTGTCTCATATTAACAGCCATTCTCCTCCAGTCCCCAGCTGGGCAGCCTGTACCTCTTTCCTGCCAGGGTGTTTCTGAGCAGGCTGCAGTAGATCTCACTCCTTGGAGCCACCTGAGCTAGCCCTGCAGCCATGACACTATGCAAGAGTAAAGACAGAGAGTGCCCTGCATCTATTCTGCTTTGCCAAGACCTTTAGTAGTGTCCAAGCTACCAAGTGAGGCTGAATACTGGTAGTTTGACAGTTTTGCATGTTTTAGACAGAGCAGTTAGCCCCTTAATATCTGTTTGGGCTGTATCACAATTTAATAACAGAAATGCTGTGATTATCCTCTCATGATCTTTAGAATCAATAGCTGCAAATTGAACTATTTAAACTTTTTCTCCTGGTCTGTGAAGAGATGGGTACAGGGACTCTGGGTACATGAAATACTGTAGGTTACCATTAATTTCTAAACCTACGGTGGATTTTTTTTGGTGAAAATCACAGCTCTAAAATTAAAAGAAATTTATTGTAGCCCATCCACGTTTTTAACTTTGAAAGTAATGTTTTGGCATTAGAATATGATAGGCTTTGGGATAGTTAACTACATTTGGAAAGAAATGTAAAATACAACAGTGACCACAATCGTGTTGACTCAGCCACACTGTACACATAGGACTCCTGTCATCATGAATGGGTGCCAAAAAGAGAGACTTGATCTCATTTCCAGCAGGCTGGGTGCCTGGTGTGGCCTATGGCAGCCGAGCAGTTGAAGCACCAAGGCCTCCGGAGCAGTCGTGGACTGACTGCTGCTTTCTCATTATGGCACACAAAGACAGAAACGTTGCACATGAGCAACTGTTTAAAAAATGCAGTTGCTAATGGTGATCTAAGGCAGAACGGGAATCTGTGCCACAGCTTGAACCTGAAATTTAGCCTGTTGAGCTCTCTGCTTGGGCAGATTGCTGTTCAGTACAAATTGGACTAAAATGCGCACCATCCAAGACATTTTTTTATTTTTATTTTTTAATTTCCTCAGTTCTTTGCATTTTGATTCACAATATTTATACTGGAATACCTGAAGCCCTGATAGTTTAATAACAACATAAATTAATCACAGAGTTTTTCTATCTATCAGGCTATCATATCTGAAACAAATAAAAACCTATCTGAACAAGAAATCTCTCAAGCATTAAACAGAATAGAAATAGAGGGAAATACCTTGGAACTACTGCACAAGCTCCATTTTTACTGAAGCTAGTGATGTTTACAATGAGTATATTTTCTTTTAAAAGCACTAAAAATCTTCTGAAGGTTTGCTCTGACTAATTTCAAAAGGTCTAAAATTACAAAGACTCTACAGAAGCAAGCAGCATTAGAAGCTACTCTTCAAAAAAAAAACCCAAAAAACTAAAGGTTCCAAACAAATCTAATAGAAATGAGGCCTTCTTGTTGACCTGGAGTTTCACAGATTTTTCCTCTTGCTGTCATTGTGCAATGCTTTCTTTTCAGAAAAAAAGAGTGATGGCAGGAGGCAGAGAGAAAGGGCGGGGGTTGGGGGGACAACTAATGAGGAGATTGACAATGTTTCTTGGAACTGGTACTTGTGCATCCACATTGAAGTGAGTTTGTCCTATGAATGACAAGATAACTTTGAAAAGGTTTGTTATTCACTAAATGACAATACTCAGAAAATTAACATGACTGCTGTATTGTTTTATGTTAGAAGAGCTCTCCATGACCTGAATTCTCTTTCTGGGCTTGGTTTCATCTTCTAGTCTATAGAATCAGAGAATCATTTAGGTTGGAAAATACACTAAGATCAAGTCCAACCCTTAAGCCAGCATTTCCAAGTCTACCACTAAACCATGTCACTAAGCTCCACATCTATACTTCTTAAAAAGACCTTAAAGGTGATCCAACCACTTCCCTGGACAGCTTATTCCAGTGCTTGACAACCCTTTTTGTGAAGAATTTTTCTCTAATATCCAACTTAAATCTCGCCTAGTGTAACTTGAGGCCATTTCCCCTCATCCTATCACTTGTTACTTAGGAGAAGAGACCGACCCCCTCTTCAGCACAACCTCCTTTCAGGTATTTGCAGAGCACAATAATGTCTCCCTTGAGCCTTCTTTTCTCCAAGTTAAACAACCTCAGCTCCCGCAGCTGCTCTTCACAAGACTTATGCTCTACACACTACATATTACTGTGTGAAAGCATGTAAGAATGTCTGACTTTATATGTAACTTCTGTAGTTAGTCAGATATTAACTGGAATCTGCCTGCCCCGGAGGACTGGTTGCAGTTTTGTTTTGCTGCTGCCAGTAGCTTGAGTTCAGTCCAGGACTTAGAGGCCAGTACAAATGCTACTGAATACCCAGTCTCTCAGAACCTGGAGAAGGCAACATGTTTTAGGCAACATTCGAACCAAGCACAACTCCAGTCCAGCTTTCCTGTATCCAGAGGAAAGGTGCACACACTGGATGAGGATGCTCACATAAAATATTGGTTCAGGACTACTGCTGCTAAAATCACAGAAATTGATTACAATCCTGAGACTAATCACATCTTTCTATGGAGTGAAGAGATTTCATTCTAGCCTAACAGGCAGATACCAAAGTGATAAGAGAGGACACCTGAAATGTCCTCTCAGCCCTGTGGGCAATGCTTGCCTGATGAAACTGGGATTGGAAGGACAAGGTGGTACGAAGTAGTTTTAAAAAGGGTTTGCACCAGTTCAAACAGTAGGTTAAAAATGTTCCTTCACAAGGTTTCAAGCACATCTTCTTCTCATCACTTTAAATCTGTTTGTAAGATAGTGACTGGGTGATAATGAATGCTATCCATTTACTTCGCTTGCTGAATATATTGATTAATTGTGCACAACACTTTGAAGATAAAGCACTGTGTTGTTAATAAACACAGTCTAATGATTCTCTCCTGATTTTTTTAGCACTCCTCTTACTTTGTGCAAGGTGTAAATACTTTACTGCAGCTACAGGCAGGCAGGCTGGCCAGCTGCATGGGCCACATGCTGATTTCAGCTGAAGGCTTTCACATCAGTTGTTCTGTGGCTGTTCCATTGCCAACACACCGTGCTATCTCCTGTTGTTGCTGTTTCCTTGCTTGCTTAAGGATAAGGGAATTTCCATGATTTCTGGTGAAAACGGCCCTTTCTTTGCAGCAGGCTGCCATTTCCCTCTGCCTAATACACAAAGAAAGCAGCCAACAGGAGCACAACTGCTTTAATTGGCTACTAAGAGTCTTTGAGTCGAACAAAATTACCAAACCAGAAGAAACACTAATTTCCTCTTTCCTCACCCTGCCTCAGAGTAAGGGAGGCAATTTTCTTGAGGAAATAAAGAACTTTTCCTATCCACACGAGTGTGACAGAGGAGGCTGCTGAAATCAGCTGTTAACACAGACTGATGTGATGATTTTCACACCTAAAAAGACCTTTCGTTTATTTTTTTCTCTTGGACTCCTCCAGCACACGTTTTGAAAAGACAATGAATATTGCTTTCACATGAAATTGCAGGCATACACCACTTTAAAGGTATTCAGAATCAGGCAAAGCACCACAGGAAAACAAAGAAGCAATATGAACACTTAGTTTCTAACACTAGCTGTCAGTGAGAATTAAACTTTCTGTAAGGCACCTGTGACAAGCTCACCTGGGTTAAGAGAGCTGCTCCATTAGGTGGTAGAAATACCGAGCTCGTGGGAACTGACCCTGCCAACAATTATACATGAGCTTCTTTTTAAACCTATGAAAATATTCCTGTTTGGGCTATCAATATGCACTGGGGCTGCAAGCGTGGTCGTGAGAGCAAGACCTGAGAGCAAGACTACTCTTCCAGCCACCCCACAGGACCAAGCCTGCAGAAGTTCTCAGTGGGTCACATATCTCAAACATTCAGAGAGAAGGAAGATTTTGGTTGTAGGCTGTTGCTGTTGTGAATACTCAAAGCAGCTAAAAATGAAGGAAAACTTCTCCTTCACTTTGTGTGATGCACGCAACAGTATTTTGACACAAAACTATCAGAATCAGTCATCTCTGCAGCTAATCCTAAGCTCTTTTTCACTGCCTAAAACCATGACAGCAACCATATGAACCCTTTCCCATACCTGAAGCATACCTATCTCTTCTGTTTCAATCCCTTCATAGTTACTAACCTCACTGACATCGCATTTTTCCTTTATGACACAAATTTGGCTACTTCTACCTCTATATATATTTTTAAATAAAATTTCCAGGATATCAATATTTTTAAAACTCAAACTAGGACGTGGTTCCAAATTTGTTGTAGGGGAAGAGATAAAAATCCAAACCATCAGTTCATAAGCCCTATTTTCTTAGGAAAACATAGCAAAAATAAGAATGTTTGTCAAACTACAAAAACTGCTAAAGGATGGAGGAACAGACATAGTAAACGAAGTTTTTTTTTTCTGTCCTTCTTTGCCAAACTAGATTTAAATGCATTTTACTGCATACTTATCATAAGTCTGTAATACAGCACTGTGATCCGTGGCAGTAACCATTTTGAATAAGATGCTATTAACACACAGAAGTCATCTGTCTGTTGCAATTCATCAAGCTATTCCATTCTGAGGTTAAAAATGTTTTTCCACTATCCATCTGCTACAGTTTTGGAGATTCATTGAATAAAGAAGACAAAAATTCTAAATACTGAGCAAATCTATTTTAAGAAGTATATTTATCACAAATCTAATGTGTTGGGTGACTAATAACATACATGTGTGCACTGTGCTTGCCAAAAAACATCAACATTTCCAAATAGTTACCACATTTACAATTAAAATAATGTATTTGCCAAATGTTTGGTTGTTTGTCTTTGTTTTATTCAAATTATGATTTCTCTTCTGTTCCAAGTGCAGAACAAAATTTCCTGAGTATCAGAAGCAAAACATAAGAGAGAGATTCTAATGTCTGATAGAGCCTCATTCAGCTCTCAGCTATATAATATTGCTTAGATTATATCAGACTTGTCATTGTTGTAGGAGGCCTAACAGCATCCTAACAAGGAAAACTAAAATGAGGCTTTAAATTTTGCCTCTTACAAGTCTCTTGCTTGTCAGTTGCAATTGTCCAGCCATTCCTCATGTTGCTTGGTTTCTGGCTTGTGCTGCCCCTCCTGCTGCCTCTGTTCTTCTGTGAGCGCTGGAGGCAGGAGAGGCTGGTGGCAGCAGGAGTTCACACTCCTCCGCCACTCTCATGCCCCATGCTAACTGATGTGCAGAAAGCTTAATATGTGAATGTTCCTACTGCCTTATTGACTTCTGCTCTGAGGTTGGGCCAGGGAGTGGAATCTTACAGAAAAATAGAAAAACAGATGATCAAAGAGGGAAACTGCATTGCCTCTTTGTAACAATCACATTCTTAAGCCTCCCACCTACTTCAAGTATAGACAGCTGCAACTTCAGTGGGATGTAAAAGCTAAAAGTCAAGTATTGTTAAAACCACAGATTTCAGAAGAGCAAACACAAATGAAGAACCTAGTGATTGCTTCCCATGACTCTTTTCCCCTCTAACACCAAAAAGGTTGTTGAGGCTTACCCAGTGGTTGATCTAGTGATCTGCTGCCTGCATGTTCCATTCTCTCATCCCATTCCAATCCCATTCCAATGTGCCACTGTTAGCACCATCCTGGCAAGGAGGTAAACCAGCTCAGGGAGCAATAGCATCAGGTATTCTGGAAGCAGAAAATATAGATCTCTTTTTCTTGTTATTTTCTGATTGTTGGCTCCCAAAAGAAGTTCATTTTATGGGGTCAGATATGTACCAAACTAGACCAAGAGTCTGGGGAATTATATGGCCAGAACTGGGGAGGGGATGGGAACTATCAATCATTGAAGAGAACCTTAAACCATCTTAGTTATAATGTGAAACCCCTCTTGAAGGAATTAATTATCAAGGACACATTACAAGGGGAAGGACAGTAAAACAAAGGGACTAGGTGTTCATTAATCATCATTTGCTACTTTCAACATTCATTTCCTTACCTCCATGTATCACCACGCTAAGAGAACTGCTTGAGAGAGGTGCCAAAAGCAGCAGAAATGAAGTTAGAGTGGATATTTGGGAGACAGGAGTTCCCAGCTACAAGCTCCAGTTGCTGCTTTAGTATGCCTCTAGATGAACAGTCTCCAGACTCAATGCCCCCACTCAGGCTCCAGGCTGTCAGGTGAGAGATGGCTGCCCCAGGAGTTGCGTTATTGGGTTAGGGTTGCATTGATGGTATTTTAGTTTGGGCACTGGACAGCCATGCATGTCTTAATTCCAGCATGCAAAAGGAGTGCATCTTTTTGTCTAATTAGATCTCTGTGTTTGGCTCTTTTCTCTAATGATAGTGAAGTTTATCCTCCTGGATGCTTGTTTTGCTAGTTAATTTAACTTATATTTTTTATAACCTTCTGGGTACCTATACCACTATTTCACCACACTCACTGTAAAAAAGTCTCTTAAATCTACTCTAAACTGACCCTCTTTTAGTTTAAAACTCTCGCCTCTTATCCTATTGTAACAAGCCCAGTTAAAATGTTTCTCCCTATCTTTCTTACAGGCCTCCTTCAGGTACTGAAAGTCTGCAATAAGGTCACCCTGGAGCCATACCTTCTCCAGGCTGAACAACCCCAACTCTCTCAGCCTTTCCTCACAAGAAAGGTGCTGCAGCCCTCTGATCAACTCCATGGTCCCCCTCTGGACAAACAAATGAAACTTTACCTATAGGTGCATGTGACACTGCTCTGAGTCAAGGCTATGTTATAAATACTTCAGAGGTCCTTTCCAGCTGCCTGGGTCTGTGAATTTCCACATGTGAGGTCACACAGTAGATGTGGTCCCAGGAGAAAAACACAAGTTGCAGAGGGCCTTCTGCATCCAGTGGCAGTTCTTTGTATGACAAGTCTTGGGAGGAAGAAACACTCTGGATGAGGAGCTTTCTTGAAGGAAAGAAGCATTCAGAACTATCAAAAAGGTGACCAAAATCCTGATTTGCCTGTGCCACTGTGCAGGACAATTCCTTAGTTGATCTGATGTGAGTGAATTTTGTTCAGCTCTCTTATACCAGGCTTTGCGATCTGCTTTCTCAGAGGGGCATAGTTTATGCAAGAATTACTAAAATGAAATATAACTGCAGCCTCAACTATTAATCATTTTGGAAATGAAACCCCAGGCTTTCTTATACTGCATGCAGGGAAGGAGTACAAGCACAGACTTGATGTATATACATGTATATACATACACACACATAAAACAGAGCCATTGGAAAACTGAGCATCTGTGTTCTGTACTTGCAGAAACCTATACAAACCCTCACAATTCACTTCAGATTGCATGAGTTCCAGCTATGTGATGTGCCTGTGATATTTTACATATTTTATATTTTAGGTTTATTACATCCTGAGTTATTGTCCACAAGAAAATAACTTAATCTTCTAATAAATTAAAACATGAAAAAAACCAGGCATTTTTAAGACTGATGCAAAGAGTACACTGAGATTTTGCAATATCCTGATGAGCTAGAGCTGTTTACTGCAGACAAAAGACAGCAACTGCACTTTGGCTAGTTCTTCGTTGCATCTCTCTGAGGACAAACACCACTTTATTCTGGCCAGAGTCCAAGTGAACCAACCGTTTTCATCAAGAACATTTTTAGATACTCTGACAGAGTGTCAAAGGCACTCCAAATGTGATTAATGGCAATGGGGGATCATACCAAAGGTTAATGCTTTTTCAGCTGTTTTCCACCATTCTTAAACTAGAGATTTGGATGCATACTGGCCACCTATTTCACCTACTCATGCAGGGCAGTTTTCATATGGCAGATGAAGATTGCACTGGAGTTCTGGTAGGCAAATATAATAGACATGTGCAGGGTAACTGAAAGTTTATTAGTCCATCTTCGTGCTGTTATCTAACCAAAATCCATCGAGTTGGATGTCCCAGGTCTCAGTACAAACCTCATGATTTATGTATGCCAAAAGCTGCTCTCAAATACATTCACCCTTTTACCATCTCCCATGAGCATCAAAATGTCCAGCATGTCTAACAGGATGCCATGTGTTTATTTTCCATGTTGCTCACGAGGAAAAGCTGCTTTAGCAAACCCACATGGGGTGGCAAGCAGTGTTAAGGGACAGAAGTTTCCCATTCATTACCCCATTCCATCTCCTTCCTTTGGCAGAAGCAGGTAAGACGTGATTCTTCTACCAATTTCATTGACATGAAAATAACCACTCTTAGAATCAGGGCTAATGAGCTAGAAATGTACAAGAACAAAAAAATTGCTCAACACCTTCAAGTGTGGACACTGAAATGCAGCTATTTGACATGCTGAGCTACAACAATGGCACATGATTTATTGATTAGTTGCCATTGCATGATGGAAGCTTAGCTAGTCATTTAAAATACACATATTATCTTGGAAATCTTCCTTTGAATAAAAAGGTAAAATACAGCCTCTGTGGTAGTAGTCAATATTTGAATTGTCCTTCTTAACACAATTGTCATTGATGAATTCTGAAAGGCCCAAATATTTTAAAATGACAAAAAACAACAGCTTATTTAATGCTGTTGTACCATCTTAAACTCCTACTATTTAAGCTGCATTCTAAATTATTATAGTTCAGACATGCTTTAATAGTATAAGCATAAAATTTCTGCAATATATATTTGGAAAATAGTAATCATGCAGTGTCTGAAGTTATGTAAAAAGATGCATTACTTCCAGCACAGAAGAGGTAATTCTGATTTTCCACTTTTGAACAGAACACTGTAATAATGAATTCTTATTTGTAATTGTCTTCCCATAGCCTACATCTCCATAATAAACGAGTTAAAGTATTAGTAGATAATGATATTATTTTTTTTTCTATAATACAGATATATTTATAGAAGCATGCATGGCAGTTAGCTGATCCCAAAGGTCAATTCTTCAACCAGTTGAAGAATTTACCAATACCACCAACTGTAAGCATATTGGCTGTGGTTAAAATGAATGGCAGAGCAATGGCTTCAGTGTTTTTGCTAGGCAGCTTCCTTAATCAAAGTTGGACATGCTGGTTTGTCTGGTTTATACTGGTGTGTTTGTGTATACGTGTTTGTGAGGAGCTTATTTAAACAACAAAAAAAAAAAAAAAGAAGGGAAAAAAAGGGCAGGGCTAGATATTTGTTGTCAATATTTTATATTAATTTTTATTTTATCTACATTTTAAAATGCCACTAAACTTTCTGATGAAAATTTTTGTAAATTTTTGTTCTTACAATTTTTAATTAAATTCCTCAAAAAATCTAAGATAGCCTTAAAAAAACCAAGCATTGCCTGTATGAACCTCTTCATTAACCAAGGCTCTTTTAACCAGGCTCACACATAACCAGACAAAACCAGGGCAATGCTAGGACATCAAGTCTTGACTGCAAGGGCTGCTACTTGTAATAGTTATGCATATGTGTCTAAGTATTCTACACATCCATATAAGGTTTTCTGTGAATTCCACATGGAAATTTTACCCAGAGACTGCTGAGTTTTTTTATCTCATACCTTTGTGTAGCAATTTATATCTGTAAAAAGTATACGCAAAACTAAACATATGGAAAATTCTGACTGGGTAGTATTTTGCACAGGGGTAAACAAATGTATCAAGTGAGGGTTGGTTAGGAAATGCCAAAACCCACTTTCTCTGTGTGGATCAAATCTTTTCCAGCATCAATGGAAAAAAATGAAGGGAATTGTACAGTAAATCTTGGGTTATTTCCCCCCTAAACTTTTTTTTTTTTTCTGGATTGTTGGAAAATGGACACTGAGAAATCCATCAAGCAAAAAACAACCCCAGATGTTTACAAATTGATCTGCCATGTGAGCTTGGTGCAAAGGGCATGAAAATCAGGATGTGCGCGGTGACATTTCACAAATTTAATAATAACACTTTAGATTTATCTGGCACTTTTTATACAGAAAAAGTAGATCCCAGGGTGATGTATGGACTGTAAAAATATAAATATGTATATTTGGGTCATTTCAGTCACTAGCAGAAGATGATGCAGTGCCCTATGAGACATCAAATAGAGAGTGAAAAATCCTTATAGATGGTTTGTTTATATCTTTGCCATGAGACTAAACCCATTCAGGTAGTATCCTACTTGTGCTTTTTGCTTTCCCATTACTGATAAAAATTTGTTATAAAGGATGGTGGTAGCAGGAGTGTTAGGGCAGGCTGAATCTCAGTGGTTGCCCAGTACAGATGATGAATTGCTGCTTAATTAAGAATATTTTTTTTCCATTTCTTCCTCCTCCCCACCCTTCAGAAGAGAGTTGAGATATGGGACATCCCCAAGCAGGATGTAAGGAGGTTGATCCGACATGTGGGCACGCAGACAATCAAAACCGTCTGCACACAGAGAGTGCAATTTTCAAAGCTTTATAAAGGATTCGATGTTCTTTTTTAGCTGTTTGGGTTGCTCACAGGTTATCTCCATGACCACGGGGCAACAACCTTCCTTCCTAAAGACCGATAATCAATCATCTGACTGTTTATCCGCCCATCAGCCCCTCATAAAAATGTCAGAACACATTGGCTAGTTGCAAACAAATGAATAAAAGAGGTAGAAACCTCAAAGATAATTAAGTTCCTAGGGATTTGCGAGCACCAGCGAGACTAGAGACTCAAATTAGTTTTCCAGCAGAGAGAGATGAAGGAGGAGCGCGGCTGCGGCGGGCTGTGCTCGGCGGCATCCCGCGGGCCCGGCGGCCGCGCTGTGCGGGCAGCACGGGGAGCTCCGCTCCTGCGGCAGCGCCGCCTCTCGCCGCCCGCAAGAGATGTCACATCGGACACGGAACAGAAACGGGACACGGGGTTACCGCAACGAGTGAGTCAGAGGCGGAACCACGGGAAACCTGGCTTCATTAGTTCTGCTGGTCGTGGAACAAGGTGTTTTTAATAATAACAGCTGAAAACTCGGCTCTTTTCTACAGGCCTTGGAGGTCTCAGCGGTAGGAACGATACTGTATGGCTGCGTCTTGGACAAAATTCAGAACCACGGCACAGGGAAGAGAAGCAGGCAGGGAAGAGACACAGGTGTCACCTTCAGTGTAGAAGAAAATAACGTGCAGAAAAAAAAATAACAGGCAGAGAAAAAATTCAGGAGGATACACATAACAACAAATGGGTGATAACAAAGTAAGGAGAGAAAGACGGAATGCAGAGGGAGGAAATAAAGAGGAAATTGAAATCTGGACTAGAGTTCTATTCACACACAGTCCTGTCATCTGTGTCCTGATGCTGGAGAGGGAGGGAACAAAGCTTTCTGCCCTGAGCCACACCCTGTGCATGTGCATGACTGCATGAAGGTTCCCAGGAGTCTGGGAAGCTGTTAATCATTCAGTCCTTTACTTGTTGCTCTTTTCTAAGCATCTCTGTATTTAGGGTTTGATGTGACCTCTTTTATTCTTTTTCTTTTTTGGTGGATGATGATAAGGAAGGGAATTAATCCTTCAGTCACAACTAGCAGCTGTTTATCTGGGTTCACTGGAGAATATCTCCCTGTATCACTTCTCCATGGGTCAGAAGGATGTTGTGCTGGTTACAAGACAAGGAAGTGCAGAAGACCATCTTGTGAGCACCTTTCATCTTTGCAAGTAGGCCAAGTGCCGAACCCAGCATGGAATTCTGTAACCAGAGTGCTGTGGTGCACATTTGTGTCCCAGCTGGCAGAAGCATGGGCCAATATGCCATGCTGCTGCTTTAGCATATCCACATGTGCCTGGCAGAGCAGCAACTTATGGAGGCTTAGCAGAGAAGATGGCTATCCTGGGGTGGGATGCTGTGTGACCACCTCAAGATCCAGATCAGCTTCATAATCCTTGTGACACTTGGCAAGGTCAAGTGCACAGCAAGGGATTGTTACAGATTGGTTGAGGATTCAGCACAGCTTCACTTCACCAGCTCTTCTTTCACATTAAATTGTTGCCATTGCTCTGATTCTGTATATGTCCATAGGCAGGCTTCTTAAAAAAAAAAAAAAAAAATGTCATGAGGCCAGAGCAACAGGAGCCAAACAGGAGCTGGAAGAAACTATTCCAGCCAGAGGGAGCTGCGTTATGAGCTGGGAGAGAGACAAGGCTTGTATTTAACCTGGGCACAGCCGCCTTGAGATAGCAAAAGTGTGGCAAGTACAGTCCTGGTCAGATGGAGCAGATGTTAGCTTTTCCCCAGAGCAGGGAGAGCAGATCATTAGGTTTGGAGCAGGCAGGGTAGGGGGATGAGTGACAGAGACCCCAGCAAAAGGCCTGGGACAGAGTGTGATGGAAGACAGAGATTCACAGCCCAGGGCACAGAGAGCTGCCAGGCTGTAATTCCAGGGCATTCTGCCAAAACTTAGGGTACAACCTGGCCAGAAGCCCAGATGTTGAGAAAGCAGCCTGGAAAGTCAGGTGTTACCAAGTCCATTAGCAGCCTGTGAGTCTCTCCTTACTGGATTCCTCACAAAGAGTGCAGGACGTGACTAACCTAATTTTCCTAGGAAAGTCCCATTTCTCTCTTCAGAGTCCCCTTCTCTCCTCCAGTAAGTGAAGAGATACAGAAGGGGAATCCAGACCTTCAAAAACACTAGAGTTATGCCAGAGCTGTTCTTTCTTATCTTGCAGTGACTCAGCCCAGTCAGGTGAAGAGGAGGAAGGAAGCCAATAAACAAGGACAAGGGCCTTCTGGTGGAGGTTAGCACAAAAGCTGGGCCAGTGGCAAAATCCAGCCAGCACAATCTGCCTCTCCTGTGCAATCCAAAAGGGAAAACCCCACAAAACACTAATGTTTGAATGGTCCTAACCCACTGCTAAGTCCGTGGTGGCACTTTGCACAGCCAGGGTCTGAAAGCCACTTTTAATGTGTTTTCCAAAAGTATAACTTTATTCTTGCCCACATTTTTGGAGTTGATTTTTAATTATTTGGTCTTTTTGCTGTTTTGAGATGTAAAGACAACTTTTCAGCAACTTCCAGTTTGGGAAGCATGGTATTTGGACCAGCTGCCTCCTGCTGTTTTAGTAGGGAGCACAGCACACACAGCACTTAATGAAGCGGCACTCACAGTGCCAAGCGCAGTTAATTACTCCTTGAAACATTGCTGGTCCACATCCACATGGAAAGTTACAAAGTCTAAACAACCTGACCAAAGCTTACCTGAACCACTCTTCTAGGACATCCCTCCTTTTAATAGATTATCCCTATATTAGCTATAACTGAGACAAATTTAATGTCTGAACGTGGAGATGGCGATGCTATAGCAAGGCAATGGATGCTGTGTTCACAACAGGTGGGAAGTGGGCTCTGCAAGAACTTGATCTGCTTCTGGGGGAAGGCAAGAAAAATTTGCGCACAGGCTTTTTACTAGAGTGCTCGAGCAGAGAAAGAACCTGCAGGAATTGTGATTCCAGAGAATTTACCTAACAGGAATTACTTCAAGTTCAGTAAAAGTGATGCCAGTGACGTATTCTGGGCCCCTCAACGACAAGGGTGTACAAGAAGAGAGGCAGCCTCTGGGCGCTCAGAGACTCTGCTCAGGGGATAAGGGGCGGGAATTACACTGTTCCTTCATGTTCAGGAGCTTCCCCAGAATACCACCGGGATACGACAGGTACCCCAAGGCCGTAAGGTACAGATCGGCAGGCAAACCCTTTCCCAGCGGTCCCGCCGCCCCGCTGGAGAGCGCCACGGAGGCCGAGCGCCGACCCCGGCCACGGGCAGAGGCTGCCCAGAGCCAGTTCCCGGCAGCTCCCGCTGCTCCCCGCTGTTCACCCCAAGGGCCCAGGGGCGGCTGGGGCTCGGCGCCCCCAGCGCTGGAGCTGCCGCCCCCGGGCCGGCCCCAGGCCCCCGGGCGGGGCTCGGGGCGCCCCCGGTTCTCCGGGAGCGCTCGGCTCCACGGGCGGCCCCGCTCCGCCGAGCCGGCTCTGCCTGGCTGGCGGGCAGAACAAAGCGGAGACAGGGAAAGGAAAACGGAGAGAAAGTACGGCTCCTGCCGCCTCCCAGCCCTCTGCCTGGATCCCCCTGCATGAGACAGCGCTGCAAGCGGATCCTGACCGGGGGCAGGGGGTGGAGAGAGGAGGAGGAGGCGGACGGACAGAGGGAGGGAGGGAGAAAGGGAGGGAGGGAAGGAGGGACGAACGGGAGCCTCTCTCCTTCCCTGGGCTGTTTTTTCAGTTTCCTGTCTCGCATTGTGCTCACAGCGGATATGTGCTGCGCCTACAGGTGTGTCCCCTCCTCGCAGCTTTTCCCCGGCTCCCAAGCGTAGGCTCTGGCTGTCGGGGGGCGGCGGCGGATCGTGACCGCCATGTGATGATTATTTCTCTTGGGGCGGTTTCTCTCTCCTCTCGCTCTCTGCCTCCCCCTCCCTCGCTCCCCGCCGCTCTCGTCCTTCCTCTCGGAGGTGGCCGCAGCCGCTGCCGCCTTCGCGCTGACTCCGGCTGCGGTGGCGGCGGCGGCGGGGCCCGCCGGGAGCATGGGCGGCCGCCGGGGGCTGCCGTAGCGCCTCTGTCCAGCCCACCGCCACCCACCCCGGGCTGCCGGGGCCGCCGCTCCCGCTCGGGCAACTCGGACGGTCCGTGCCCGCGGGCTCCCTCCCGCCGGCGCCTGCACCTGTTGAAGGTAACGCAGCCCCAGCCCTGCCGCCGCGCGCCGCGGGATGGGGCGCCGAGGGGAGGGGGGAAGGCGGATTCCACGGCGACTTCCCCCTGTCTCCCCCAGCTCGGGAGCTGCTGAGTTGTGGGTAGAGCAGCTTTTCTCCTTCTCGGCTGCGGAGCCAGGGCCGGGGGTAGGCGGCGATGGCCGGGTCGGAGGGGGCTTTCTACCGCCCTCCGCGTGACCAGATGGTTTTGGTTAAGGGGCTCCCGGGCGGCGGCTCTGGACTCGGAGCGCCTTTCTCAGCCGCCGTGCAGGGCGGGGAGGTGGGGGAGGCGCGGGGAGTCGGCTCCTCCCGACCGGCAGCCGGGGAGCGCCGGTGTCCGGCGAGCTCCCTCCGCCCCGCTCGATGGAGGCTGGCTGCTCTTCCTGGGAGTTTCGCAACCCCGGAGCGGCCGGGGTCAGCAGCCCCGGTGCCGCGGCTGACACTGGCCCGGCGCCCACCCCGCGCTCCGCCTGCGCACCGCCGACTCGGGAACTCGTTTGGGATTTTCCTGCAAGCGTGTTCTGTCTCTTTGCAGAGGCAGCTTTAAACTTTCTTTCCAAACTGTTAATTAGATACACTGTACTTTGCTCATGTTCTGTGCAGACGAATGGGAGTGCGAGGCTGGAAAGAAAGGCTTGTGACTCAAGGCATAGTTATTTGGGAGGTGCAGAACATCTTTGCGTGCCGCGTTCAGATGGGCTGTACCTGTAATTTGTGACTTTTCCATCTCCGAGACTTCGTCGGTCTTGGTGACACCGGGAGGCAGAAGGATCTTTAGCAGTTTGGGTCCTTTTGGGGTTAACCAGACACTCGGTTGAATATACAAAGGAGGAAGCGCAAGTTTATCGCCTCTCTGAAATCGGATGGAAAATAGCATTGCTTTTGTCCACGAGTTACAACGCTATGGTCCTGCCCCTATGGCTGAACCCCTCATCAAATGATAACTTGCTCGTGAGGGAACTTACGCTTTTGTAACGAGGGCTGTTACCTTGAATGTGATGATGAGCTTATTGAACACCAGAGGGAACTCTGAATAGGTAATTCATTCAGGGGAGATATATGCTTATTTTACTGTTTATGTTCTCATTACAATGGAATCTAGGAGGAAGCAAAGGTTGGTAAGTAATAGGCTGCTGGTATGTACCTAGGATTGACTTCAGTTTTCTTTACAGTTGTTTTCAGAAGACGTCAACTCTAAATTTGGGCTGGAAAAATATTTTTTTTTTCCTTTTTTTCTTTTTTTTTTTTTTTTTTTCCTCCCCCAAAGCTTGAAACATGCAACTGGTCTTGCAGGAGCAGGGTTGTGTACTATGTTATAGGCAAATCAGTTGGAAGACCTGTTTGCTATTTGCTGGGGAGTGAGATTATACATGCATGTTGGGCTGATGCTTAATGCCCTGCCTGCCTCTCAAGTTGTGAGACAGATCCAGCACACTTGGGTACGGGGGCTGCTGCCTACAATGGATATACCGGAATAGAACATGGCTCCAGCCAAAACAAAAGGGAGGGAGGAAGGAAGTCTACTTCCAAGCCTAGCATGGTTTGTCCTCCTTACCTAGAATACTTGTGGATCTAAAGCCTAGTCTGATTGCCTGTGAAGTAGAAAATAGTCTTTCTTTAAATATATGACTTAAACAAATACAGAAACTGAATGGTGTCAGTGTTTGGGAAAAGAATTTGAATGGTGGCTTCTGGTACCAAAAGCTGTTTAAGTCATCTGAGGTTATTGTAAGAAGCTAGGGTCAACCCATCAAAATTTGATACTGTATTTTGTAGTAACCTGAACCCCCAAAATGTGCAATGAGCTTTGGATGCTCATGATAGTCTGTTACAACAGTATTGATAACCAGGCTTCTTTGATACTCTTGGATTGTCATGGCATGGGAAGTATAGCACATATATATAGTAAATAAATATATATATATATTTATATTAGTAAATATAGTAAATAAATACACTTGCGACTCTGACTTATGCTCCAGAAGCTGATGCATTCACCTGTTCATCCTGTCCCTTTGCCAGAGGTTACTCTGCCATTCAGGGTTATTTCCTATTGAACTTTGAATCTGCCAAAGTTTACAGACAGACATGAATGTAAACTGTATTTTTTGGCTCTTTGTATTAGTGTGTGATGTTGTGAAGTCTGATAGCATGAATCTCCTGTATATCTCTCTGTTGTGACAGAGGGACAAAGCAAATAGTTTGGGTCACCTGAATTGAGCTGCAGTTGTGAATCATAGTCCATATGCATCTAAATTCTTCTGAAATGGCAGATTTCACTGGTGAGTCCAGTGAACTACCTCGTACCAGAACTTGATGAGCAGTGGTAGTGGGGAGACAGCTCTGCACAAGGAGAGGCTGTGTGACCTTCTTGGTAGGTTGGTCAGCAGCACAAAAGGTTCTGGGCTTCAGAAGGATGTAGTAGATGGTGTGTTTGAACAGCCCTGTCTTCCTCTCCTCCTTCATCCATTCTAGGAATCAGAAAGTGATCCAAGTTTTTTTGTTCTTTTATCTAAGTCTTACTTTGTTCATCTGACTTGAAGACTTGTTATGTAAAATATCCTCACTAAGGGCGCAGCATTACTCTGCCTGAATTTTCTACAGATGATGTTGGAAGTTGGATAAAGGCTTTGTATAGCTTTACAAAACTGGGAGTTCTTTGCCTTGCATGCAGAAGATCACTAAGAACAAATTACATTTTGAAGGGAGACCTCTTTATGAATGCCTATTGAGAATGAAAAAGTCCCACTTAATTGTTGCAAATAGGTTTGGATTCTGGCTCAGGTTTGAGAAAAAGATTTGCACATTTGTTTATTTTTATGAAGATGTAATACCAAGTGTTTGTATTTTTGTAATGGCTATAATTTTAAATTTTTTAAATTATTTATTTTATGAAGCACTGAATGAAGATATTTGTTACACTTGTGTCACATTCAGAACATTGAATTACAATTGTAAAATTAAGGTAACAAGCTTAAATTGGGGTTTGCAACTTTAAGCTCTTGCCAGCAAGCAGTTAATGGCAACATTAACTGCTAGAAAAGTAATTGCTACTGTTCTTTTACTGTCATTTTGTTCTCACTCTCCTCCAGTCAGCCTGTTCCGCAGAGATATCATGAATATTCACCGAAATAGCTTGGCATTGTCACTTATGCAATTTCTCATCAGATCCAATATGTTGATGAGCTAATGTGCACTTGATTAAATGTACTTGATTTATGCAAACAAAAACTCTAGGTCCTTCTTGAAGTAAAGTTAGCACCTGCACAGCTATTAGTGAGATGAGAGTCTAAATAATTATGATGAAATTAAGTAAACAAACAACCTCAGTGTGGTATTCCTCCTACTTCTTCACTTTTACCTTTTTGTTCAACTCAGTAGTGGATATTTATTTTGGCTTTTCTTATGCACCATAGGAAATTGTAAAGCTCAGCTTATAGTGGAGGGTCTATTTAAATGGCTAATACTAGGGGGAAAAAGAATTCAAACAAACAAGAAAAAGAGTATTATTAGCTGTAGTAAGGCCAGGGGGTAGCTAGGATTAGTGGAGTATTACTTAAAGTGTTTTGTTTAAGTATGAGTCTAACTTGGATTTGACACTGGGCAGTTAATCCTTGTTGAAAATAAAATAAAATAAAATCACATAGCCTGAGTAAGTGATTGAGAGAGTGTCTGTTGTAACAAAAACCAGTATTTGTATAGTAAGTGGTTTAGCCTCTTACTTTTCAATTGATCAAACATGTAGAAATAAGGAGTTGAAAATAGACATTTTATTTAACCATCAGTGGCTTAATGGTACAAAAAGCTTTCTAACTGTCTATAAAACTGCTCAAACCTGGCTACCAAAAGAGGCCATGGAGTCCTTGCCCCAGGAGGCAGCAGAGGATGGATGGATGGAGGAGGGAGAGGACACATACTTACCCAAGTCCTGGAGCAACCAGAGAGACTGAAAAGCTGTCCAGAGGATCTTGTGGACCTGGGGCTTACTTTCTTTAGGCAGATAGTAATTTAGTTATCTGTTGAAATCAAGTATTTCTGCTTCTGTCTCTGCAGTTGAATCTCTGGAAATATATAACTTTGGGATCTTTTGGAGTTTCCATCTCAGGTGGTTGAGGGAAGACTTGCTTGTTGTTGTAATGTCTAAAAGTGTCTGTGCTTAATAAATGTTACTAACAGTTAAGAAAAAAATCTCAGCATCAACGTGATGGTCAGCCCCCGCTCTGCTCAGCCTGACACCACCATAATACGGGGCAGAGTTTGCCCCCAGGAATGTGTCAGCAGAGCTGTGGTCACCAGCCACGTGCTTGTTGGGACGCTTGGTTTCTCTTTGGAATTCAGCTTCTGGGAGCTGGCGCCAGCACGGATTGATGATTAGCACCATGCTGAGTTCCCCAGACTCATCAGCCTCAGTACTCATCAGGGGACAGAGTCCACCTGGCACCTTCTGAAGCACTTCCGACCTTGCTCCACCTTTGTAGTTAGCTTCCAAGTTTCTACCTTTGTAGCTTCACTTTCGACATGCCCCTGGTTAAAAAGCTTTGTGATCCTGGGAACAAGTGAATTTAGTTGTTTTGATTTATTCAATCAAATTGTGTCTTCAAGAAGTTAGTTATCCAATCAAAACCTTATTCCTAGTGTTCCACTTGTTTTCTTTTTAATTGGCATCACTAGTTCAAGGCCAAGTAAACACGTAAAAAGTGAAGGCAATCAGTCTTCCTGACTTACCTCTGGGCACAGCAAGATCATAGCTCAGATCCTCTCGGGAGCTATGTGAAAGCATACGGAAAAGAAAGAGGTGGCTTATGACTGACAAAATGGCTTCAACACGGGCAAACTGTGCCTGACAAATTTGATAGCCTTCTATGACCTGGGTTACAGTGTTGGTGGATAAAGGAAAAGCAACCAATGTTGTTGCTATCCCTCTCCTCGGTGGGACCCCTCTGTCCCACCCCCCGTGGTGCGAGCCTGCTCGTCTTAAGGCACAGGAGGCGGAGGGGGTCCTGGAGTGGATACAACACGGACTCAAAGTATCTAGACACAGGAGGCTCAAACTTGCTGGAATAATCCCGGGTTTATTGTCTGTCGTCCATCCGGGGCAAGAGAGAGAGCGAAATGCTCAGGGTCTTATCTCTTATACCAGGGGGCAGGGGTGATTAGGGGATGCAGGGAGGTCACAGCCAATGGGAAGGGGGAAGGGAAAGAAGGTTCTCAGGTAGGAACTAACATTACACAACCCAGAGGTGAGTTTTACCCTTGGGAGGTGCCAAGATTTTTAGATGCACTACAACACAATGTCATCTGCCTGGACTTGTGCAGAGTTTGACATTGTCCCACATGGTATAGTTGTCTAAACTGGAGAGATACGGATTTGACAGATGGACCGCTCAGCAGGTTAAGAATTGGCTGGATGGTTGTACTCAAAGAGTTGCAGTGAATGGCATGATGTCCAAGTGGAAACCAGTGGTGCTCCTCAGGGATCAGTATTAAAACCAGCAATTTTTAACATCTTTGTCAGTGACATGGATATGGGATTGAGTGCACCCTCAGCAAGTTTGCCAGTGACACTCTGGAAGGAAGCAATGCCATCCTGAGGAACCTGGACAGGCTTGAGAGGTGGGCCTGTGCAAACCTCATGAAGTTCAGCAAGGCCAAGTGCAGGGTCCTGCACCTGGGTTGAGGAAATCCCAAAGACAAGTACAGGCTGGTAGAGAATGAATTGAGAGCAGCCCCGAAGAGGAGGTTTGGGGGCTGTTGGTTAGCATCAAAGTCAACATGACCCAGCAATGAATACTTGCAGCCCAGATGTATTCTGGGCTGCATCAAAGAAGCCTGGCCAGCAGGTTGACAGCAACATAAGAAGGTTGTGGCACTGTTGGTGTAGTCCAGAGGAGGGCCATGAAGATGATGAGTGGGTTGAAGGACCTCTCCTATGAAGACAGGCTGTGAGGGTTTGAGGGGTGTTCTGCCCAGAAAAGAGAGGGCTTCAGGATGATCTAACTGTCCTTCCAACACCTGAAGGGAACTTACAGGAAAGATAGGGCAAGGCTATTTACAAAAGCATGCAGTGACAAGACAAGGAGGGATGGGTTCAAACTGAAAGAGTGTAGGTTAGATTACCTATTAGTGTGAAGGCTGTGAGGCACTGGAACAGGTTGCCCAGGGAAGCTGGGAAGTGAGTGCCCCATCCCTGGACATGTTCAAGGCCAGGCTGCATGGGGCTTTGATCAGTCTAGTGGAAGGTATCCAGGGATGTTGCAATGAGATGATCTTTGAGGTCCTTTCCAACCCAAACTTTTCTCTGATTCTATGATTTACATAATTTGCAGTGAATGGCTTTGGTATTATTTGACAGTTATCTTAATGTTGCAGATGTCATTATTTCTGTCTGTATTTTAAAAGCCTTCTCAATCCTACAATAATTCAGGAAGCCATAGAAAAAATCTGCCCCTAAGATATCCTAGTTCTGTGCTGGACCTTCAAGCAGACCCATCAGAACCACTCTTCCAGATTAGGTACATGGAAACTGCCTGTGGGCAACATGATTTTAAATAAAAATCCATGAGATGTTTAGCACTTAAACTGAATTGTTCCAGAACTTACTTTTTTATAACAAGGTATGTTCATTCTAATTGCTGAACAGACCTGACTAGCATATTTCTAGTTAAACTGGATTAGGTCTGCATGTTGAATTGGATTGAAGAAGCTCTCATAAACCTGACACTAATCTTGCTGTATCTAGAGGAATTGTTAATGTTATCTGTGTCTCAGAGAAGGGATGCAGAAAGCTTAATGTTCTGTCTGTACCTACTGGCTGTTTTCAATATGTAAAAATTTGAGGAGTGAACTCCTCAGATCTTTTTCCCCAGGGCTCTTGTTTATCTTCTAGATAGTTTAAGAAGAGATAGTATCTCTTTCTGATGTCTAAGAGTTGTATATAAAGAAGATCTAGCTCATACATTCCTATTGGCATCACTGTTTAGAATTTATGAAGGACCAGTTTTTTAATCAATGTTTGCCCTGTAGGAAAATTGTTATTGGTCAAATGTATTCAACCACAGGGAGAAAGCAGAGGGCAGAAAATATAAACCATATTGATCTGGTAAAAAGAGTGCAATGGAAATACGTGGTGAAGTTTACCATCCTGAATCAGGACAAGTTAGGAATCTTTTGCTGGGGTTTAAACTAGGCCTGAAAAGCAAATAAAAGCTTATTCTTTCCTGAAGATATGTGAGACTTGGAATGATTGATAGTAGAGGGGTATGATTTCCTTCAGCTTGTATTAGTTACTTAGTTTCTCATTAATGGATCTGACTATGCTCATTGCAGCTGGAAGTCCAAAATATGCAACATCTCTCTTAAATATATCAGAAGAACAGTAATTTGGCCTTCCTTTGTGTGTTGTCACAGTGTGTGTTGAACTTAACCATGCTATCTTCATTTAACCAGTATGAGACAAATTGGTATGAACTTAATGTTTGGCCTGTTGAATTGTAGGGCAATAAAAGCAGTAGTTTTGACTTCTATTTCCAGTCTTGTGTGATTAAGTAGTTTAAAAGCTGTGAAATTTTTTTCTGTGCAGTTTTGACATGCATCATCAGCAACTGGAACTTTTCCCTCATGGACTGAGTAACACCTCATGTGCACATGTCCTATATGGGTAGAAGTTATAAACCTAAAATAAAACTGAAGTGGGTGACTTTGAGGATTTTTCCCCCCCCCACATATGTCAAATGGCAATGGTTTTGTCTGAAAGGCTTTTACACAGGCAGAAGATGTCTTTGCAAGCACTTTAAGAAGTTTTCCAAGAATCAGTAACTCTGCAACCACAAAGCTGGTTTCATGGCTCAGATTATGCATGTGCTGTGTGGTCCAGGTGTTGTCACCTTCTGCCTACCCAAGCTGTTGAGATGAAAAACCAAAATTCATTTGCCTTGGCAATCCGGAGTCCTAAGTGGTGGTATGAGTTTATGTATTAGTAGGTTGGATAAAACTCCAGAGATGTGATGTCTCTGTTTATTAACAGATGGCTTCTTGGTTTGACATTTAACTGGGGGAAGATCTGCAAGCATTTCACAGTCCATTGTGCATTTAATTTGTTGTTCAGTAACATCAATGAAAATGCAGGGCAATACCCTTGTGGGTTTTTTTATTAAATTTTTTGATTGAGGGGTTTCTCTTTGGTTTTGGGGTTTGTTTGGGGTTTTTTGAGATTGTTATCTAGAGTTTAGGGTCAGCAGAGTTGTCAACTCCCACAGTTGTTTGAACATCTCACTTGGCTATTGCTCATGGGCCAAAGAAATTGTGGGACTAAAGCATATCTTACCTTGAAAATTCTGAGGGAAAATAATCCATCTTTAAGAATGTTGTTCTTATTTGGTTTTGCCTTTTCAGAATTTCATCTTGGTTCTAACAAGAGCCTTCTATGCTTTTGAATTGCATCTGTTCATCCCTTTTAAGTTTTCTTGTGGCTGTATTAAAGGCTTTTTGTTGCTGATATTTTTTTTCCCCCTTAAAGATGATCAAGTAAGCTGTCAGATGTCTGGGTGGCTTATCAGAAGGACTGAATCTTTAAATCTGATTGTACATGATGCTTTTTAACAAAACACCTCCCCCCTCCCCCCCCCGATGCTAATTGCTTTTGTTGCTCTACTTTGCATATTCTATAATTTTCCACATCTCTTTTTGAGTATCAGCCATGGAACTGGGCACAGTATTTCAGTGTCACTCTTTAGTGCATGCTTCATGCTACCCCAGTCATTATTTCCATTCACTCTCATATCTTTGAACCCAGGAGCCATATTAGCCCTTCTAATAACAGCAGAAGCTCTGAATGTGATGCTTAGCTGTGAGACTGTGTTGACCTCATCTCTTTTGCTTTCCTTGATTCAGAGGTCACAGTCCTTTGATCTGCAAACCTTACCTATCCCTTGTTAATGAATATATAAATCTGCATTCAGACATGTTAAGATTGTTTTGGTTGGAATGAGCACAGTTTGACAAGTGTAATTGTGTTAACTCTGTGATTTGCCTTCTGGTTTTGTTTCTCATGTACCTAAACCATGTAATCTCTTAATTTTGTCATAAAGGATTTGCTTATTTCCAGGTAGCTAATAAAACACTTAGGTAATGTAGAGCATAATTCCAGTAGTTTTGAACTGCAAAAGAAGCATTACAGTTGTGTTGTGATATTACTAATGACAACTTTTCTGAGATCTTAACTAATTTTACATATTTGTCCTATATGTTTTGATGTCCCAATGATTTGATATCTGTTGCTTATGTCACATCTTTAAGCCTTTAAGTTCCTGAAAAAGTCTTCAGTGTGATGCAAAACCAATAGATTTCACCATCCTTACTCTTACCCCTTTTGAATTTATAAAGATGAAATTGAGGAACTTTCTCCAATGCCTTGAGATGCCCATAGACCCCCTGAGCAAGCTCTTTATGTTTGATTGTGGATATTGCCTAGTCCCTTGTTTTATGTGTTCTCTGAAGCTTCTGTTCTGTGTCTCTTCCAGCAGGAGCAAGTACACATCAAAAGGCATTTCATCCCGGACACTATTTGCACAGGAGCCTGAGCCCCAAGAAGTCCCTTTCACCAGCAACGCTTGTGCTGCTCAGGTGCGCTAAGAACTCATTTAGACTGAGGGTTTTGTTTTAACCTCCATTTCTTCTTCCAAAGTGGTGTGCTGCTTGTTTGAGAAGGAGGAGTTTCTTGTGTAGAGCACTGCAGTGCAGTTGGCTTGGTGCTCTGAGATGAGAGACATCTGCCTGGGATATATGTGCTTTAGGGTTTAGGTTGAAATATTACGGCCTCAAATTTATGGTAATAATCTGTCATGAAAATGTATTTACTTTCTAATTGTCCTGGATATTGTCTGATTCGATAGTGATTTTTTTGCGTAGTTTTGTATCTCCTGGACCTGTAGTGTAAAGGGCATTAAGCAACTTGTGGGTGTGAATCATCTCCAAGTTATCAAAACATAGTATCTCAATTGCTCAGAGTAACACTTTCTACTTCACTTTTGCAATGTTTTGCTTGTTGCCACTGTTCAAATTTAAATGCCTATTTGCTTTTCCCAGTTGTTGTAATTAGTTATTCTCTTTTAATTTTGATCCTGATGCCTGTAAAATGAGTAAATGTAAACAGCATTCTTGAAACTAAACTCTTAATGCTATTTTCTCCTAGTGATAATTTGAAGAGGCAGACTGTGTTTTCTGTTGTCTGTGGCTTAATTAATCTACTTGAATTATACTTGAATGGGAACTCTGATATCAGAAGAGGGTTTAGCAACCTTGGAAGTTAGGAGCTTATGAATGAGGCAGAACTGAAGTGTTATTTTATGTTGTTACTTAGCTTGTTGGAAAAGGAAGGTATTTTTAAACTCGTGGCCAGAAATGGCTAAATACTTGCTTCCTTTCCCTCCTTCTTAGAGACTTTTCTGTTTTCTCAGACCTTTCATGTGCAATAACTTGGCATGGATAGACAGATCTCTGTCCCAAACTGAGATGCTCCAATACCATGCTAGTAATTCAGTGGCATCAGTCAGATGAAACTGGCATATTTCCTAGAATACCAGAAGTCGGGGCTGCTTTGTGTGTAGGTTTGGTGTACAGGCTGCCATCTATGCAATCCACTATATGCAGTGGGGTGCTGTAGGGCTCTTGACTGGGGACTTCAGCATGGTGGTTTTGTTGCTGTCTTTAGCAAGTAATTTAATTTCTCTGTGATTTTGTGGTATGTTTTGATTTGTTTTGTTTTGGGGGGGAGGGGTGGGGGGGTGTTGGTTTTGCTGTTTTTGTGGGGGTTTTTTTATTCATTGCTTCACTTTGGGGAATTTTGGGAAATCTGTAGATGAAAAGTACAATTTGGTGGTATTTTTGTCAAGTATAAGTAGGTCAGTAGATGCTGCAGCATTCCTTCTTGACCAGAAAGGATGGGGACCTGCTAATTCTCTTAAGTTATCGCATGTTGCTTTCCCAAAAGACCCTATGCAAAAGCAAACTTTGCATCCCCAGATTTCCTGGCTTGAACAAAGCCTCCTACAAAGCACTTTCACGTCGTGCTCTCTGTATCCATGAGATGCCTTGGCAGGAGGGAGCATTTTTGTTCCAAGTGGGTTAGCAGCGGGCACAGACCATCATTCAATGATATGAAATCTTCAGTGGCAGCTCTGCTGTAAGTAGTTCCTGCCATCACTGGCCGGTACCTGCTTGGTTGTGCTACCATGACTATTTTGTGGAGCTGTGCTGTGGACTGGACAGGAGAACTGATCTAGCATTAGACTATATTATATGTGGTTGTTATACAGCTTTGAAAAAAAGTATTCAGAAGTTTCCCTTCATCTCTGCTGTGTTTCACAGCATGGCCATGCAAACACATGATAATTTGCAATGTTGGACTGAGAAGCTGGAAGGCAACCCCCACACCCCACCCCATATTAAAAAAAAAAAAATAAAAAAAGGAAAAAAAGCAAAAAAAAGCAGGATTCAAGACCTGCTTAAAGTAATTTTGTTGCCAAGTTCTTTGTGTTATCTTGCCCTGCCTGTGTCTGTAGCTCTCTTCTCTTCCTGCCGGTCCCATCCTGGGTGGCCCTATTAGTCAGGGAAGAAGAGGCTTTTGCAAAACAGAGTTAGGGTCTTGAGTTTGTACTTTCAATAGCAGCCATGCTCCTGTGTAGCTGTTCTTTCATTTCAAATAGTATGAGGTGGTTTTAAGCTAAATACAACCCTTTTACATAGATCTGACTAGTGTCCTTATTCTCTCTGGGTGCTCTAAATATCTTGTTCATATGCACTTCGTGAGGAAGCTTTTTTGTGTTTGTTGGTTTTCTTTCTCAGCTGATGACCTCCACTGCACTGCTAGCACTCTCCTGAAGCATTAACCATGCATAGATTCATTTCCTTTTCCCTCTTACCTCAGTTGAAAAGACTTTGCTCTTGAATCTTGTAAATGGGGTGATAATTTCAAAGCAAACAGCTTCCAGTCCTTTCTTGCCAACTTCTGCCCACAAGGTATGCAAAGTAAACAGAGCAGTTTGGAAATTAGTTATGTACTTTCCCTCCTAGTGCAAGGCATCCCAGGATGGTTCCTAGCCCTTTAAGTAATGAATAAAGGGAAAGATGGAGAACTGGTATGCCCGAATTGCATTTTAATGTATGGAGCCATTGCACAGATCATTCATATTTTACAAGCTTTAGAAAAACCTTGTAAAATGATAGGCTTTAAAAAATCTCTACTATTCATATATTGAACATAAAAGTGGTTTATTGCTTGCAGCAGAGAAAGAAAAGCAAAATACATAGAATGGGCTAAAAGAAATACAGAGAATTTTCTTCACATATAAAAAAACAACTTTGAAACAGACTTTACCTAAATACAAGGAAGATTCTTACCTCTGGTAGGCTTTTGGAGGGAGCTTAGAAAGATTTTCCAGTGCTACCATGATGTTTATAGATTTGATTTGGAAACTGTGAGTCTGGATGCTGTAATGGTGGGTATGCAGAAGTTACAGAGTACAATACCTTGAACAGGATATGAAGATGCCATTTTGCTGTATTTATTAAAAGGAGACAAGTCTAGGCAACTATTAAAAAATATGTCGTTGAAAGTTGACAAATAAATGGTTAATGCTTAATATATTTAGCTCC
Source organism: Poecile atricapillus (assembly GCF_030490865.1). Classification (NCBI taxonomy): domain Eukaryota; kingdom Metazoa; phylum Chordata; class Aves; order Passeriformes; family Paridae; genus Poecile; species Poecile atricapillus. The sequence continues at coordinate 56,493,910 of NC_081288.1, forward strand.
ATCCTAGGTATTGAACATCTGTATTGAACATCCTAGGTATTGAGCTATCCTGTAGCTCAATTTTTTTACTGATTGATCTACAGGAAAATTTGTTAAATGTGAAAACTAGACTTAAGGTTATCAGCTGTGAGGCTTAGCTACAAGATGATGGTGAGGCTGTGAAGGGCAGAAAACATTATGTGATCTCCTCCAAATGAGATAGGGCAGGTCCCGAGAGTACAAGGCCTGCAGGAATTCAAATCAACAGTCAAGTTATAATCTGGGGCCATGAGCACAAACACAACTTCAATTTTATGCTCATGCATGTGACAGCACAAGTAGGAAGCTGGAGCCCTCCTGATCCCAAAAGAAGATCCTTTATTATCAATTTTACTCCCTTGACATGACTCAAAGGGCACTATCATAATAATCCATAGTGGTACTCCTTCACACATTTCCATGCACTTGATAAAAGTAGCGTTATGCATGGAGTGTGCTCTACTTCTTTTCAGAAATAGGATCTCCGTTTAAAAAAAAATATAAAATTGAAGGTATTACATACAATATGTATAATATATTTTACAGTTTCTATCAAAGGTTTTTAAAGGAGAGTATGCTCTGTCTTATGGAAACTTTCCCTTCATGTTTCCCAACTAAAGGTTATGAATTTGCTGAAGATGGGGTTTTTTAATAGAAATTCTTGAGTTCCATAAACATTAACTCAAAACACCTGAAAGAATGTAACATATCTGTCTTCTGGAGTATTTCATTTGTACTTGTGCCAAAAGCAAAGCAGCAAACTTGGCTGCAAGGGCCTAGTTTGGCTGTACTTTTGGTCCCTAGAATATGTAAGATTTTATTTTTTTTAGCATAGATTTAATGCTAAGCTCTTATATTTACTGGAGGGAGAGGAAATATTACAATTTGAGTAATTTTTTTTAAAGCCATTTATATATATATTAGCCACAAGGTAAAGCTGATGTGTTCTTGGAATAATTTCTTTTTAAATAGCCATGCTTTAATGCAGCATGAACTCAAACATCCCAAACCACACTTTATTTTTTTGCTCTGTAGTTCAAATAAACCTTACCTTGGTTGACATATATTTATTTTCCTGAGTGAAATTATGAATATCCTCTTTACAAACGAAAAAGAGAGAAGGTGTTGAATTAGCTTCTGCTTAGTGTACCCTCTTTAAAGCAGATATTGCTTTATTAGATTTGATTCAGCATCTGCTTTTTACCTGTGAATCCTTAATGAGGTTAAAACTGTCCAGGTAATACAATTACAAATGTGATGCAAATTGTACCAAAGCCAGAAGATTGTCAGCCCAGAAGCTTTGTGTATGAACTGCAAATCATCAGAGTAACCTTCTCTTCAGTACATTCCTATTCCCATTCTCTGCCCATCTCCTGGGAAAGTAAAGGCAGCAGTAGCCAATGGGAGAGACTGTACCTTCCTGGCCCTACTTGGTGCAGAGATCAACAAACCACACAGGAGTCCACATTTTTTTATTTTTTGTCATTGTGTGGCTGTTTGAATGGCATTCCTCTTGCTTTGTGGGCAGAGAGAAGGCATTGTCTTATCTTCTTCTCTGTCTCAGTTAGAATAACCTTGCTTTTTCCTCAGACTGCGCATGTAAAGTATACTGGGGACAGTATAGTTTTCATCTTTTCATCTGGAGAAACCTGGCAACAGATTGCTGAGTGACGGGAAGGTTGACTAATGGGAGCAGTCCTTGCAGCAGCTTCGTATTTTTTGGCTGTTTGAAGAGGAGATAAAAAAACTTGATGTCATCTAAGTTAGGTTTTATCTTTGTGGTGTACGGCTGCACATGTGAAAATTTGAGAATGCTGGAATATTTCTGTTGTTTCTAAGTTTAGCTATGAATATCTATGGCCTACTTAAATCAGATGAACCTGTGTACTTCAAAATGAATAGCAGATTACATGAAAATCAGATTGCTTTCTTCAAGTACGCTGTTGGGAAACTCAAAACATTCAGAGAAAGTGAATTAACTGAAGGTGTGGAGATGCAGTACATCAAACCTCAAGCTACCTGCAGGGCACTCTTGAGAGAGAAAGGGGTACTCTTGAGACAGAAATTGACTTTCTACTCTGTGAAGATGAAGGAAGCATCATGCTGACTCATCTTCCCACTTGGGAGTTGTTCTTCAATGGAGAGGTCTATCATTAGATCTTTTTTGGGAAATGAGGTGGCTGCCATTTTACAGGAGAGCAAGGTGAAAGATGGGTCTGTTACTTACTTACTCAGGAGCAGAACTGCAGATTTATTCCCCAGGCCTGCATACCCAGGAGTAAAAATCATGTGTCCAAACAACTTTGTTCAGAGACCCTCGAGGGTCTCCTCCTGCAGAGTGACCCTCAGGTGGTGTTTTGGGTCTATTTTGTATGTAAATTGTATAAATTCAACTAATGAGATCACACAGATGTTACACAGAGTGCATATTTATGCAATAAAATGGAATTGTAAATCTGTGCTACTAGGTCCAGTTAAAGTGAAGTATTAGCACATCAGTCATGAGCAGAGACATGTGAAGAAGATCCTTTGCTAGCATTCCTAGGGAATGCTGCAAATGCTTCACTGTTCCTGGAGTGCAAAATCATTCCTCCCTCCTAAAGAACATCCAAATGCTTTTAATATTGACCTGGAGATTAAAAAAGCCCCAACAACTAAGTGCACAGCATTCTATTACTGTATTGAATAGCTATTAATATGGTTGCTGCTGGAGATGGGAAGAGAAGCATGGCTGCCTATAGCTGCAAACATAATAGCTTCTAAAGTTTTAAAATGCTCCTTCTGTCTCCTCACACGTGCATGCTACCTGCCATCCTGTGTTTGTATTTTGTATGCTGATTTGGGGAAAGATTTGATTTGACACTACAGCACAGCTTGAGGAACCAGCTGTACAGAATATTAATATCTGATCTTATTTCATTAATATCAATTTCAGGCCTGCATTCCAGAGAGGGTTAATATTAAGCTGGTTTTAATCACAGCAATATTTTCCAGATTCCTAGACAAAATGGACCAGCTGGTTTGAACTAAATTTTACAGTGCAGGAGACAAGAAACAGACTTCCTCACAGGAAGGGAATGTGGCAATGTAAGTCCTGGAAGCATGGGGAGGTTTCAAGCACTGGGCAGGATGTCTTGCTGTCACAGTGAGTGAGGTCTGGCAAGGGCAACACTGAAAACCAGAGGGACACCTAGTCTTGGCTGTTCTCACCTTGGTTTTGGATGTTTCGGATGCCTGCTCACCTCAGGCTCTTTGTTCTGATCCCACCTTGGCTCTCTTTTTGACTTGTGTTTCTCTCATGGCAAGTGACAAGTTTTCAGAAAAGCTGTATTTCTGGGCTGGCTTGTGGCTGTCCACTCCACTTCCTGCATCCCACCTAAAACAGAAGTGGTTGTGCAACCACTTGCTGGAAGTTGGAGAAAATATTGCAATGCCTGATCTCCTGCGAAACCACCAAATGAGGTCATTAGACATTCATTTTTCTTTTCTTTTTTTTTTTTTCTTTTTTTTTTTCTTTTTTTTTCTTTTTTTTTTTTTCAGTTTAGATATGCAGCCTTGGAAGAAATGAATGAACCATAGCTTCATTTTTTCCTCCACTTTTTTCCACCATAAAATGGCATAATTAAATAGCAGCTATATTGTTTTACAAATGCTTCTATGCGTGAAATTAGTGTGCTTCCCAAAAAAGCCCTAAAACTGAAAGACTCTGCAGTGTTTGTTACAGTAAGTTAGGCCTGTGACATTCTATCCTCTGAGAAATATTCCTGCATAGAATCTAGTTATCCAGTTCATCAACATGCATAATTTCTTCCACTACTCCTAGCTTTGAGTCAAGATTGGATTTTGCGAAGATGTCTGCAGAGGAGTTTTATGTATGGAGCTGTAAGAAAAGAAAAGGTTAAAAATTGTGGTTGCAGCAGCCGTGAAAAGCTATAGCATAAACGTTCACTGCTTTAAAATATGAAAAAAACGGTGTCTTTTAAATATCAAAGGGATTAGTATTAATCCAGCACTTGTGATTTTCTTAAATCATGTTATTTGCATAATAATACTCACCACCTGCTATATCTTCAAAGCGCTTTTCAGACATTAACTAATTGATCTTTGTAACACCCCTGTGATGTAAAGACCTGTTATTATCCTCAGTCTGCAGATGTGGAAACCACGACCCAGAGTAGTTGAAGGAACTTGTTGGGCACAGGGCTGAGAGAGTGACATCGAGGGTGCCATGTCTCTATTGTTCGGTCTTCTAGCAGTTCCCACTTGCAGCACTTCCAGGGGCAACTGCAATTTCTTCTTGCCTTTAGGGAAAAAGAAAGAGGAACCAATTTATATTTTTTTTTGTGTCTTTGGAGGGATATTGTTGGGGGATGTTTGTTTGTTTTGATTTTGAAGATGTTCTGCTAAATGATTTTGCTTTTGTTTTTACTTGCCCTGTAGTCAAAGACAGATAAGACAAAAAGGCTTCTTATAGCTTCTTATTGTGTGTGTGCACCACAGAGAACAATGACAGCTTTTGAGCACTTTTTTCTTTGTTCAGGACTCAAATGGTTTTCTTAAAAGTTCCATCAAGAAGTTCCATCTCAATATGAGAAAGAAGAATGCAAAGAGCTTTACACTGAGGGGGCAGAGCACTGCAACAGGCTGCCCAGGGAGGCTGTGGAGTCTCCCTCTCAGGAGGCAATCTAAACCCTCCTGGACATGTTCATGTGTAACCTGCTTCTGCTGGCCCTGCCTTGGCAGGGATTGGACTAGATGATCTCCAGAGGTCCCTTCCAACCCTAACAATTTTGTGATTCCTTTTAGTAGTTTTTTGTGTCAAACTTGCTCCTGCTTGTCAGAGTAAGAAATTATTAAAATGAGAAGTGGCAGGGTGAGTTGTTTATCATTATAAAATTTACATACCTGATTCCATCCTGTGCTGGCAGTGAGCAGCCATTCCCAGGTACCTGCCAGAAGAGCAGCTGGTGTCTGTGATGGAGGGCTGCTCCAGCAGTGGAAGGCTGGGGTGGTGCTGCCATCAGGATGGCAGCGTGCTCCCAACATCTGCCTCAAGGTGTTCCTTCACCATGTGTCTGGGGAGGCTGTGGGCGTGTGTTGTTCCAGCCCTGGGTGGTGTGGGTGACATGCAGGTGATGTGGAGGTTCCCTCAACCTCCACCACTGCTTTCTTTGCAGCAGAGCTTAGTAAAATGCCAGGTGAGCCTTGGTAATTTATTCTTGGGCCTTAGATCAGCCAGTTGGGTTTTGTTGTTGTTCTTGTTGGGTTTTTTTAATTATTATTCTATTATATTTTTAATTATTATTCTACTCATTTTTGGGATTGAGCTGATAGCTTCCTAGGAAACCTGGGGAAGTGTCAAATAATTGTTAGTTTTGATCTCTTTTCTTGTGGACTTTTCTGTAATATCAACCCATGGGAGATGTCTCAGCAAAATCAGTTTATTTAAAACATTTAAAATAATGGAAAATAGATTTGAGGAGGGATTTGAAGAAGCCATATGCAAATGGAGTCCATGCTCTGTCATAAGGCAGGGAATCAGCTGTAGATAAGCCATTCATTGAACCTCCTCTAAAGGAAAAGACCTGGTAGCTGTCATTCCTCTGCTCAGCTGTTACTACTGTGAAGTTTTTCCTGATGCTTATCCTGCAACTCCTGGATGCTATTTAGGTCTCTTGTCTTTAATAGACATGGTGAAGAGTTCATTCCCTTCCTCTGTGACTAATTTCTCCCTAGTTGTGTACTCAGTAAAAGCTAAATCACTTGCCAATAATTCTTGGGTCCTTGAAACAGCAAGAAAGCAAGCTTTTAAACTGGTGAGAGTTCTCTTAAGAAATTGCACTGTTTTGGCAACTTATACAGCCTTGAACTTGTTTGTGAGCTGACCGTATGCTCTGTAACTAGACAGGTTTGTTTAGTAAACTTTTTAAAACCCCTCACCTTTTAAAACCCAATTGTTTCCAGACTGGGGTTCTGTGCTTCTTGTTTAATTTTGCTGTGAACAGAACAGCTAGTGTCTTCATTCAAGGGCCTGCCTTGCTTTGTACCGGCTGATTTACAATACAATGTGTAAATGTAGTAGCAGTCTGGAACAAAGGAGAGCCTGTTTATCCAAACAAATTTGAGGGTGAGGGTGAAGAGGTAAATTGCAGCCTGTTCGCTGAACTGCAGCTTGAAAGCAGAACGAAAGGACCGCAGGGGAAACGTGACAGGCAAATGATTCGGGGGGGCGGGCTTGGCCCAGCGTCCCTGTAATTTTAGGGTAGTGCTGACCCAAGGAGCCCAGGCGAGCTGTCGGGGTGCCCAGGTGCTTCCTGGTCCTTTGGAGGAGCTTCACTGGCAATTAAAGACTTTTTGTAGATGGTTTTTGTGCTTTGCTCAGAGCAGTTTTTCTGTGTCGTGCAGAGTCCAGTGTAACCTCTTGGCAGGTGCTGCTGTGGTTCCCCAGTCCGCAGTGCCTTAGCTGATTGCTTCTACTTGTCCTGAACCGAAGCCAGCAAACACATTTCTTGGATTTAAGTATTCTGGGTATTTTAGCCTTATTGTTAAGCTTGAGTATTTCAGCTAAAACAGCTAAGTCTATTAGCAAAGAGATTAAATTGTGAAGAAGTTATATTGCCTTGTCCAGACATGAAAAATAAATTGTTATAAATAGGCTTCCATCCAAGGCATGATCACTCCTGCAAAACAAATTGGACAGAGATACTGTGGTGCTTTTCTGTGCCTTGCATGCTCGCTCTTTGCACTTCCTGTAAATGAGTTTGCTACCTAATTATGAAATAGGTTAAGAAGGATTACCTGTTCCAACTGTATTGATAGTGCTTCCTAACGCTGATTGCACTAGAGGCTTGGTTTGCTCAAAATCTATTTTTTATTCTGATTCTGCTACCATAAAACATCTTGGAAGGGAGGTTTGCAGAGCAAGGCTGGGACCTGAGTAAGGTGAACTCTTCTTTAACACAGCTCATCAGCTTCTTGGCTCAGTCACATCCTGCGTGCTGTGTGGTATTTACTGTTGCACCAAGAAACATGAAGTTCCATCTGTCCTTTGTTTTCCTGCCCATTAAGTACAAAATTCATTTTGGTTTAGGAGAGCTTTCCCCAAAACTTTTCCTGAGTTATAAATTATGGCTTTTCTGAAATCTTCAGCCTTGCCTGTGGGAAGAACACTTTAATTTGCTTTAACAGTAGATGAGTAATCTAGCTACAGATAGTGATTTTTCAGTTCAGCTGCAGTCAGCTTCTTGCTCCAACTGTTCCACTAAAATTTCAGAGGTGGCAATCAATTCCCAGCCAGCCTTGTTTATTCTCCCCTTGATTTTTCTTGTTCTCTTCTTAGTCTATGACACTGAAAAGTACCATTTTATAAAGCATGTGTGCTGTATTCCTGTTAATGGTTTTCAACACAATTTTATGAAGTCAGATTGCTGACCTGTTTTTGCTCTGTTCAGTCATCACCTAGAATTTTAGCACAGATACTCAAATATTTCATGCTTGCCACTTCAAAACAGATGAAGAGTATCTCTTCAGGAATATACTTTAACTTCTCTTATCTGTTTTGGTTCTTTCCACTGTAAAATGGAAAGAACTGGGTTAGCATTAGTTAAGCTAGTTTATCTTGTTTTCTGTATGCATAAATAGAAAGCCAGGCTGAGAGCTCTCATTTGGCATGCAGGTCGATTTTATAGGCACCCAGACTTGGAACACATCTTTCCAACATCAGCACATGTTTTCAGCATGTTCTTTGGGTAGCTGAATGGATGGGACAGAGAAATGGGTCTGCAAGCACAGGGATTGGTGTGCTGAGGCCAGCAGGGAAGCTCCTGTGTCAGGTCATGGAGTGCTTCTCAGGGCATTTGGGTGAGAGAAGAGGGGTACCCTGATGTGGAAGCTGCTGCCCCACAAGGCAGGTCAGCAGATGGAATGCACTGCTCTTTAGATGCTTGTTTTTCTTTCTCTAATTAGTATGTAAAGTTAATTTCCTCTTGAGTATGTGAAAGAGGGAGGCTCAGTCTTCAGGGACTAAAGCTGCCTGCAGGAATGGGGGGGTTGTTTTGTTTTGTTTTAAGTGTGGTATACACTGTTCCTTGATGGAAGGACAGAAACTTCTTCATAGCTCTTGTTTTAAAAGCTATGGGCTATGGGTCAGCCCATAAATATTATTAATTTCATGTGGAGTGGCTAAACTTCCTGCTGACTTAGGTAATGTACCCACTGAGCTTGGATAAAAGGTTAGAGATGGCAATTACGAAAAAAATCTTTTTCCATTAAGCTTTTGTAAGCTCAACCAAGCCACTGTCAATAATTACTCTTTTTTGCCTGCTATTGTGGACTGACTATAATCCAGACTTGATTTGCTTAATTTTTTTATTGCTTGAATGTGCACGCTCAAGATACATGGAGAATATCAAGCAACATTGAGTACACACTGAGCAAATGCACTTGCTGGATGTATCTGATGTGTTAAGCAGTGAATGGATTTACAGTATATTTGTAAGTGGTCATAATTGGGCTGTAAAATTGCATGGTCTTGCACTTTTAATTCTCTGTTTGTCTCTTAAATTGAACAAGGTATCTTGCAGAGTGGCATTGGGCTGGAGGGGGTGTACCAGGAGGGCCAGAAATAGCAGCTGTTTGTTTATGCCAGAATTTTTATTCTCTCTCTTCCTTCTCCCTTTCCTAGGGATAGTCTTATGTATTCCACCCACTCTCATTCCCTTCTGGTGAATGTGTGTGGATGTGCTCCAGGACCATATGTGCTCGTAGAGATATACTTCAAAGGAAATTCTAGACTGCCTAGAGAAGCAGTTTGAGTTTAGATGAGGCCTGAATTTGCCGACTGCTACAGCATTTCTTTTGAAGAACCACATGGCAGTGCTGCTGTTTCTTTCCTTCAGCACCTTTACACACTGATGAGCACCCTTAGCCCCCAAAGTAAGCGAGCTGCTGCTAGGTGTACTCTGTACAAACTTAAGCAAGCTGAATTTCATTTCAAGGCATCAACTCAGATGGGCTTTTTGGTGGCTAGTTGACATGCTTTAGATTTCATGATGTATTTGCCCAGTAGTGAAGATAATACGAGGTTGTTTCTCTTTTTCCTCCTCCATGCACAATGATTTCTTCAAAGAAGACTTTACCAGGTGGTTTTCTGGAAAAGAGGGAACTTGCCCCAGCTGATTCAGGGACACTATCATACCAAGTCATTATTTCTAGGTACTTAGGATTCTGGCTGCAGACCGAAGGACCTTGTCTGTCTGTGTCTGCTCTTTTGTGGCTATTCTTGGTTAGATGCCTACTTTCTGTTTGACAAACCTCTGCAGGTTCTTGATGGCTTCCATATGAATGGTGTGGTATTAAACTGAATATGCTAAACATACTCTTTGTTGGGGAATGAGGGGCATCTGGTGCAGATTTTGGCATCCTTTTCCTTCCAAAATACAGAATTGCACAATAGCTGCTCCATTCCAGCAGCAGCAGCTTTTGAACCTGCACTGTATTGAAGTTAAATGTTTGCCAGGAGTTGTCCATTACATTTTGCAATATGAAACATTGACCTTTCATATGAAAGGCATTTATTTTATATGATCACATTTATTTTAAAAAGTCCATTTTTATGGGTATTTGGTCCACTACTCTTGAAGAATGAGTGACTGGCAGATGCATCAGTGGACTTCTATATAGCATCTTTCACCTTTATGTGCTCTAGTTCATGGTGCTGATCTTCATTAATTTGTTTCTGTAGATGCAAGTTTCGTATCCCAGACAGGCTGATCCTGTTTGTAGCTAGCTGGAGGTAAGGGAAGGAAAATAGCTTGATTTTTCACAGGTGTTGCCATGCAGTCATGCATTCCCTTCTCCAGTTTTCACTCTCTGGTCAGCCATGAAATACAGCATGTGAGGGTGTGTATGGAAACTGTCAGCTATAAAAACACCCTCTGAATGTAGGGAATTGGTTGTATTAGGGATGAGCAGTCTTGCTTGCTCGCATCCTAAGCCAGCAGCATGAAATTGCTTTTAGATACTTGAAAACAGCAAAAGAAAATTGCTTCTCCCCCTCACCCTGCCTTTGGAAGAGCATGTTCTTGTTAGCTGGGCTGCTTGTAAAGGTGCAGCTCTCTTTGTTATCCCTAAGATGGTCTGTTGGTGTGCTGGGCGGGCTTCTCGCTTCCCTGACCACATATTTGTTTCCCTATTATTTGCAGCCGGTGGAGTGTTTGTGTTCACAGGATTATTTGTTTACAAATGATATCGTTTCTCTTGAGACTACATCTTCTGATGATGATCAATGGCTCAGTTACTTTTAATAAAGCTGAGGCAGTGAGACACAGGAATTCTTTTGAAGTTGTTGAGGCCTCATCTGAGTCATATAATACCTTAAATGAAAACAGAGCAAATAGGAAATGTAGAAACGAATGACAGGTGTTGGCAGGAGGGATGTTTAGGAAGTTTGCAGCTTTCACATCTTTCTTTTCTGCTCAGGGCAGATGACTGTTCTGCCTTTAGGCACAAACAAGCTACAAATGAGAAGATGGTGGAGAAAAATGGGTAGCAGTGGCATGATGGGAGGTATGTGATGGATGTGACTGAACAGATCTTTTTCCAGCACAGGCAAAGCTCCTTGTTCTGGTGGACCAGGTTTAGCATTTAGTGCTGATGCCCTTGGCCCCAGGAAGGTGGTCACAGGGTAGAGCTGGCTGGAGGCCAGGACTCAGCAGCTCAGTTTCCAAGGAGGAAAGATCTCCTAGGACCTCCAGCACTGATTAGTTCTGAGATGCTCTGGCAGGCACTGAGTGGTTTTGGGATGTGTTTGGAAGCTGATTCAGTAGACTATAAGAGATATTTTCATATGTTCCAGTTGGCCTCAGCTTTCTTACCTGTAAGTGTCCATAGGACTATTTAAGCCATTTGCTGAATCAGACTGCACATGGGCTTTAGTCAAACTAGCCAAGCAGTGGTGGTTTTCTGCAGATTTGATGCAGTAAAAGGGCATCTTTGAATACTACATTTAACCTTTTCTTTCACAGGAATGGATACGTTCCTATGAAAGAAAGGGGTGAATGCTGAGTGAGGACTTCTCTATTGTTCACTTTTCTAGTATGATGGAACTTAAAGACATTTGTGGCCTCTGAAACTCTTCTGGATAAAACAGCTCCTCAGAGGTGCCAAAAAGGTTGGGTTTCAGGAAAAAAAACTGAAGTATGAATATAAGGTATGTTGTGCTGGTAGTTTTTGTAAGCTTGGACATTTGCTACCGTACTGAAGAAGATATGGACTCTTCTTTCCTCTTTCACCTTCCTATCCCATCAGCCTCCAAGCTTTTTGAACCAGCACATATTGTTACTTCTTAACCTCTTACTTCTCTGCTGTGCTGCTGCATGGATGTACAGTTGATGGGGTGATGCTCTCCGGGCATGGCTGTGGCAGACTGCTTATTGTTTTGCCATCAACTGGGTATCATTTCCCATGGCACCCAGTATCTGACCACAGTCTGACAGCCACTGGCCTAGTCCTGCAGGGCTTGCTCACACCTACACAACTACCAAAGGGCACTGCTGGTTTTCCGCCTTCAAGAAGAGGTCTAACTGTTTGTGGGTACCTTAGTTTGGGTATTGGCTCATACTAGCCACCACTAATGGCAACCTTTGGGGACAGATTGGTGAGAGACAAAATTGGTGGGGACAAAATGGTTGAGATTTGGAAGGGACCTCTGGAGGTCATCTGGTCCAACATTCCTGCTCAAGTAGCTCCTCCTAAAGTCGACCATTTTCAATATCTCCAAGAATGGACACTCTACATCTGGGCAACCTGGGCCAGTGTTTGGTCATCACCACTGTGAAAAAGTGTCTCCTGATGTTCAGAAGGAAGCTCCTGTGTTTCAGTTTGTGTCCCTTGCCCCTGGTCCTCTCACTGGCACTACTGAAAAGCAGCAGGCTTCATGCTCTTTGCACTCTCCCTTCAGCTATTTACATATATTGACAAGATCCCCCACAAACTTTCTGTCCTCCAGACTGAGCAGTCACTGCTCTGTCAGGTTTTCCTCACAAGAGAGGTGCTCCAGTCCCTTGATTGTATTTGTGGCTCTTGGTTGAAGTCTCTCCAGTATGTTGATGTCTCTCTTGTACTCAACCCAGAACTGGACATAGTACTCCAGGTGTGGCCTCACTTCCTTGCTGGTAACACGCTGTCCAATGCAGCCCAAGACACTGTAGGCTTTCTTTGTCTCTCACTCATGCTGAACCTGGTATACACCACAACCCCCAGCTCCTTTTCTGCCAGACTGCTATCCAGCTGGATGGTCCTCAGCATATTCTGATGTCTGGAGCTGTTCCCCACTGGTGTGATACCTTAAGTTTTAGCTTTCATATTTTTCAGATTCTGTGCTGCCTAGATGTGTAGCTCTGAGCTTCATATTAAGTGTCAGTAAGTTTTCTTCACAGGGTAGGTAGACAAAACAATCCTTTTCCAGCTTGAGACCAAGGACAATTGCTACAAGCTTCAGGCCCCAAAAAGCATAAACAATGGAGAACTGAAGAGGCCAACAAGAAGGATGGAACTTCATAACCTGAAGCTATAATGGGACAATTACAAATGGACAAAAACTTATAAAAGTGTGAAACCTTGTGAGTGGTTGTCAATTTTGTGACCGTTTTAGGTCCATCTTGGGTGTAGCCCTGGCCAGGCTCTTATACTGCCCAAGGTGTATCCTTTAAGGCCTTTTAATAAATACCTGCTTTATTCTCTTAGCTCTGTCTAGTTCCAGGTCATCCTTCCCAAGGCATCAGGTGCAGGACTTTGCATTTCTCATTGTTAATGAAGTTCCTGTTGGTCCATTTCTTCAGCCAGTCAAAGTCCCTCTGTATGGCAGCAGGACTCTGTTGTGTGTCATCTGTGGGTACACTGCCCCATCATCCAGACGGCTGATGAAGCTCTTTAACTCTACTGGACCCAGTTCTGGCCCCTGGAGTGCACTGCTAGTCACTGGCTTGAGCTTTGTGCCAGTGATGGGTATGAGTTTTCTAGTGTCAGGGTCTGAGCAACAGGGAGGTGGGATTAAAACATCCCTTGACTCCTGCTGGGAGCCAGAGGAAGCTTCTGTGAGCAAGATGCAGAGACACAGGGAGACATGGCAGGGTTTGCAAGAGGTTTTGCCTGACAGGTGGGGAGGGGAGCTTTCAGAGGGAGATGTGTATTTGTCTTGTAAGTTAATGCCAATTTGTACAATTTTATCACTAGTCTTGAAAATAGTTTATCACCAGCTTAAATCCCCAGCTTCTGGAGTCAAATGACTGAGGGAATGTAAGCATTTTCTTAACAGAATATTAATCTCCCTATTCCTGGTATTGACCTGAGAAGGATTTAAATCTAAATGCTTGAAAACTAAAGGTAAATAAAAACATGCCTTATTTGCCACCAGTGCACCTGAGATCATCAATATGGCCAGGGCCCAGGTAGCTTTGCAGCCTGCACAGCCAGGTGTCTGGGTGGCTCAGGTACTGTGGGACTGTATGCACCCCACTATAAAGGCTTGCTGCTGGCAGTGCATGTGCATTATGTTGAAACATGTGTCATGCTGGTTGGGCTACCTCCAAGAGAGTTTAATGTGCTTGTAGTCATCCTTTGTCTGCAAAAGTAGCTTTCAGGCTGAGTGCTGTTCCCCTTTCTTTATGGGCAGGGTTGGACCTCGGTGGTTTCCATCCTGCCCCTGGTTCCTTGTGTGTCTTTCTCATTCTCTGCAGCTGGTGGGTACTGCTTCCTCCCCAGCTGATTCAGCTTCTGGAAGGGCTGTGGTTTGTGCCAGACCTCTGAGATGTTTTGATTTGGGGGTGATTTGTTTGGGTTTTTTTAAAGAACACAGTGCTCTTTTGAAGGTTTTATTTTTAAACTCCATGTGTGAATGTGTACCCAGCTTGCCTGTGGTTAGGTAAGCATCTGAATTAGCACAGGGGAAAGGTGTGGTAGCTCTCCTGTGCAGGCAGGGAGGCATAGGGGTGGCAGCAGTGGGAAAGAGGCAGCTCCCCAAACCAGCTGTGCCGCTGCCAGAGGATTGGCAAGGTGCAGCGGCATCCTTCCCCAGGTGCTTTTGCACTTTCCACCCCTCCCCAAAGTTGCTGCCCACTTGCTAAAAGTTGATAAAATAGAGTCCAAGGAACTCCCTGGGAGCTGGTGAGACTTTTACTTCAACTCATTGGTGACAGGACTGAAGGCATAGCCCCATCTGCCATAAGTACAGACAGAGCTTGACTGGGCTGGAAGGGAGCTGGGGATATTTGGCACAGAGTGACAACAGTGCTGAGCTAGGTGTCCCTTATCCACCTTGTACACACTTCTGTAGCTAAATTGCTCTGATTTTGTTCTAGTCCAAAACAAAGTGATCAAGATTGGGCTGTATCTATGAATACAACGAGTCTTCTCATGCAGGATGAGTCACAAGATCAGTGGAAATGGTTGTACCGTAATGGAGCTGGAGAGCGGCCGAGGCTGAAGGTCCTTGTACTCTGAATGAGATTTTCAGTGCCTGTGCCCGGGTTCCTCTCCAGTAACCTCATTTTTTCCTGCATTTGAGGGGGTTTATCACAGCCCTGGAAAAGACACAGGCATTAGCTATGTTGTAATTGCCTTGCTAAGGAGCTTCTACTTAGGTATTAGTTTTTCCTGGCTCACCTCTGTGAGGAATCCTGTCTAGCAGCCAAAGAGAGCCTAGCCCTTATAAAAACTACCCATAACATCGTCTCTGAGCATCTGTTAGCTGTGTCCCAATTGGCTTGAAGGATCTGTGTACTTGGGGCTTGTGTGCCAGAATTATGCCCTTGGCTGCAAAAAAAAAAAGCACATAGAGTCCAATTACTGGCTCTAAGCAGTATAAAATAATGTTAAATAACTCCTGATTTTTAGATTTAATTAAAATGAAAGGCTGAACTGGCACAGCCACTTCTGAGTTCTCAGTGAGTGGTAGGAGTTTGCAGCAAGGTCTACAGGAGAAACTTTGAAATTATTCTAGTTATGCTGGAAGACAGAGATCCAAAAATATTTGGCCTTGCTCACTGTGCTGAACATGTTCCTGTTCATGCTTTTTGTTGCTTGTTCCCAAGTGACAATGACACATTCACTTAAACCATGGGGAAAAAAATAAGATTTTAAAGCAGTTGATTATGAATCATACCAAAAACAATCCAACCACCCTGTACTGGGGACATAAGAAAAATGTAGTTCAGCATTTACAGTCATGAGAAAAAAAGAAGTTTGGAGAAGTAACGCACCCAAAGTAGCCTGCAAGTCACTGTGTATTAATACAACTTGACAAGAGTGATTTCTGTCACCATATCAAACCATGTATTTTCCAGCAATCTTCCTTTATTTGTACCAAGATTGTCTGGTCTGACTGACAGCTAGTTTGCTTGTTCATTCATGGTGTAATCTGTTTTGTCTTCTACATCTATATGATGCTGAAGAAGAAAATTGCAGGTAGGCTTTTTGTAGGGAGACAGAGTCTTTCCTACTCATCGCTCTGTGTGAAAAGTTGCAAGCTGTGTTCAAGGGAGAAAAGAAAACCTGTGTTCTGCTGCTGTTTCTGGAATATTGTTATAACACCTTTCTAATGAAGCTCTCATAGTGTGGTGATGGAAGTCAGTCCCAGATAGGCTCTTGGCAAAAATGAATTTGAAGAATTCAAACAACTTCTTTAAAAATCTGTTTCTTTGTGTTATGTGCTACTGATTTAGCTTCTTAAACTTGTTTTTTTTCTTCAAGATGGAAGAATTAACAATCATCTGAGTGCAATAACAATTTTCCTAGCTTTTTGAATCATATTTATTCTAAATATGAGGCTATAACTGCAGTACTTATATTTTATGTTGATAGTGTTTAAATTATTGAAGGGAACTGCAAAGCTGTATTCTTCTTGGACCTTTTGTTCCAGAAAAATAAAATAAATTCGAAGCACTTGGGCTTTCCTGAATTATATGTTTTCTGAGAGGGACTGTAAAACCAATCCAACCTTGGAAATCCTGGCCTCTTTGCCAGGATGATCAACGTGATATCGAGCAATGGTTGGGCAAGTGCATTTATGAAATGACATGACTGAAAACTGCAAACCTATTAAATTATCTACTGGCAGATACACGTGCTAAATTTCCACTGTTGCTGCATCACTTAAGTATGGTCTAAGGTACATCTTCTTCCATGAATCTTGCAATATTTCGTGTTCTTTTTCTTTAAGCACAGTTCCCTGAAGTCACATAGATAATTCCAGCTTTCAATTTAATTCCTATATTTCAAAAAATGTAGTGAAAGACAAAAACAATGGAAGTACATTGCTGCTCAAAAATCATACGATGAAAATAAATGTGGAACGAGAATGCCCCATGTGTGTTTGGCTTTATGATTGGGCTTTTTTTCCATGGGTAGAAAATAATCTGAGTCATTGCTCTGGAAATATTTGAGGTTGGCACAACTACTGCAAACTACAGTACTATTCACCAAAGCAAGTAGTGTTAAAGTACTCAAATTCCCCTCTGATCACTTCCTTCATCATCCTCTGATAGATCTAAGCTACAGCTGTCACCAGCCTAAATGGAGGACAGATCCATGTTTACTGAAGTTAAGGGGGGCTCCTCTTTCCTCCTGTCCTTGTTAGAGTGGTGTGGGATCCTCAGTGCTGGAAGTCCCTACTGCGCATGGGAAATGATGCACCCACACTGACCGAGGTGTTCCTGCAGGCTGACTCAATGTGCATGAGGGTGTCCCACCCCAGGGGGCTAAGGGTGGCACCTTTATGCAGTAGATTCACAGCAGAGCTCCTGCCTGCGCCCCTATCCTCCAATTTGAGTGTGCTGAGGACACAATAATGCGTGTTATTAGGTCCCAAAATGAAGGGAAGCTTAGATGTCAGTTATTTTAAATAGCGTGACTCATCCCTTATCCTTTTACCTTGTACTCTGTCTTCTCTCATGCCTTTGCTGCTATTAGGCTACAGATCCTTAGCTTTGCTAAAACTGCTGTTGGTATCTTCAAGGCAGCCAGATTGCAGGGACTTGCCTTCACTGGACCAGACATGTCTCTTTGATAGTCGCCTGGCGCTTTTTGAAATGTCAGTTCTAAAAGGTTTCTCACAGAAAAAAAACCACCAACAACTTCTGGTAACAAGGCACTGGAGCTGGATGCTGTTCATGCAGAGCTCTAGGGGAATAAAAATAAGAAATTGCTCCTAGTTTGTTGTCTGCTTAAATAAACCTATAATATACCAGTCTAGTGAGGGTTTCTGGGGGTCATGCAGGGAGATTATCAGTAAATCTTGCTCCCGTATTACGTAGTTTTGTAGGAATCAGAATAGGAATAGAAGCAGTAGATAACAGGAATATAATGAACCAGAGAGGAGACAGCATGTCTTCTGTAAATGGAATTTACTTCTTGTGATTCTGTGCAAGTTTTGGAGGGGAGCTACTATATGGATACAACAGATCTACCTGGTGCTTTGTAAAAAGCTCTTTGAAAATAAAAGTACAAGTTATATTTCATAGAAATATTTTAGAACCACAGTTATTGGAGAATGAAAGAAAAAGTGCTTAGTGATTAAAAATAGGAAACAAAGAAATGGAATATCTGATTAGCATCCTTGTTCTATAGCAGCTATTACTGGGATGAGTCTGTTGTTGGAGCTGTTCAACATATTCATCAATGATCTGATTTTAAGTAGATGACAGAACTTGTAGAGAATACCAAAATTATTTACAGTAATCTGACCTGAAGCTGCCTGAAATTACTTGCAGAGATTCTTTCAACACAGAACTGGAAATATGGGGAGATGAAATTCATTGTCGAGGAATGTAAAATAATGCATGAAGGGGGAAAGGAAATAATTCTCTTCTTTCTGAGGGGCTAAAAAGCCTGAAGATACTATTGGAGGTGCAGTGGATAATACTTTGTAAATGTCAGTTCAGTGTGCAGTGGTGGTCAGCAAAGTCAATAGAAAATGAGAAATACTAGGAGAGGAGTAGAGAGCAAAATCAGAATTATCCCTGTGATTTTATAGGTACATAAACTTTGGAATCTTAGATACCCTGGAGGGATCTGATCATTTCACCTGAAGGCTGGGGCGTCTTTTCTTAGGAAAAAAACCTCTTCAGTTGACATGAAAAAAGGCATGAAAGAGAAAATACAATGTAATTTAAAAGTACAGACTAGGAACAATACAATTATCAGACGGCAGGCCTAAGGTCCAGTACCCTCTTCTGCCCCTTTTCCTGTTCAAGGGAAAGCTAAATTTCACAGAATTGCTACAGGAAGCTTTTAGATGCCAGTGATATGGAGAGAAGATTAGGCATATACATAGAAAATAAGACCTTTGGTAACTTTAAAGCCTTGATGCAACTTTCAGTTTAGGAAGTCCTGAAACTCATTTTTCTTAGGAATCCGGGGAGATATCTGGCATGAAAAATTAATGGTCTACAGTGGTTGCTGCTGGCTGCTCTTAAAATGTGGTTCATTTTCCCTGATTGTCTTCAACAAGACACCTAATTTCTATCTCTGTACATTTATTTACAGCAAACAATCATCAGGGTATGGAGAGAGGGGAGGCTGAGGTGATTCATGCAAGCCTAAGATAAGCAGCTAAACTAGGGAAGCTGAAATTCCCCTGGGAGGGCTGAGTCTCCTTGAAAACAGAAATAATCTAATGACAAGTTTGGGCTGCTTTGCAGAAAGTGAGATGAAGTCTGTTCTCAGGGGAGTGTGCTGGACTAGAGGATGTTTCCTCTTTCTTATCAGGACAGCTCTCAGGTTTCTAAACACAAAAAGCTGTGCATCAAAGTAGATGTTACCAGGGGCCTTAATTCCAAATGGCTTAGCACAATCACAGTGGGTGTGTTGGGCTGTTTTTCAAAAGGCTCTTGAGTTCATTCAGCAACGAGTGTCAAGGGATGGCTCTGGATGATTGTGGGTGAGGGTGGGCTCCAATTGAAATGCCCAGGTTCAGTAGTGTCATCTTCTTTTGCTTCCAGCCTTCTAAGGGAGATGGTGTTGTCTGATGAGGGTCTCAAGGGTTCAAAGAAATGGAAACAAATCCTGATGGAATAAGGAACAAACATATTTACAGATTAACATTTAAATGTCTTTAATGAATGTAGTTATATTTCCTGAATTACACCCTACATTGAGTTCACTTCAGTATGTTCCAGTGGTGCTCAAGAGAATAAATGTCATCAATTTCATAAAAAGTTGCTATCTTTAAACTACATGCAGTAAGAAATAGCTCTGCAGTTCTGTGCTGGGTGTTCCAGAGCTGAGCACCAACACATGGGTTTGGTGGCATGAGCCAGCGCAGGAGCCCAGTGAGCAGCTCAGAGGCAGTGTGTGCACACGAGGGATCTGGAGGAGGTCGGAGAGAAATCTTCCTTGTTCTTGTGACATGTTAATTGGGTGTATACCATCCATGAGGGCAGCTTGCCTAATGTGGTAGCTTAAACATATAGTGGAGATTGCTTGCAGTGGTAATAGATAAAGTAACCTGCTTCACTTAGGGCCTAAAATGGGTACAGCACATCCGTACAAGAGGCTAGTTCCAAAGTAATGAAGCCCATCTATCTACCACTGCAAACATCTCTTCTGTGTTGCTCAACTGCCAGTTTTAACAGGTGAATAATTCTTCTTTTCTTGGTGTTCAAAGCAGGGTAATAAACAGGCAAACTCCCCAGCTCAGATTTAAGAAGGGTGAACCTCAATATTTATTTGTTTTACCTGTGACTGCATCACTGCTTTTGTGAATAGTAGACCTACCAAGTAAGTACATGCCTGTCTGGTTTTTAGTTTTGTATTTCTAAATTACCACCAGATGCTTTAAAAATGACATAACCATGGGGTGAGTGTGATCCCATGCTGCAGGGTGTGAAGGCATTAGTCACCATGGGCATGCTTGTGGTGGAAGACAGGATTCCTCCACCAGCCCACGTCACAACTGATGGCCCAACATGCCCGGGGTTTTGTTGTTTCTTGCCTCTATCACTAACTCCCTGCAAACCCCTTACAAAAAAGAAAAATCACCATATCATAGGGAAAGACTTCCCAATCATCCTTTTTTGCACACCAGTTAATTTGATAAAGAAATTAAGAGCATGCTATCACCCAAAATTTTAATGGAATTTTTTAAGTAGCAGTGCTATGGGAGAGGATTTAAGATAAGCAAAAAGAAAAGCTGTGCTTTTTTAAAAAAACACAATCAGCTATCTATCGTTCCCATAACAAATCCCATGTAACTCCATCATATAGCTATTTCAAGTGATTGAAAAAGGAACTGCTGAAGCACCCAGGAGAGAAGGGAGTTGCAAGATTCAGTACTTTTGGATTGCTGTCGCAAACAATCTCATGTTGAAATACTCTCTAGTACAAATGTCATAGATATATCCCCAGTCAGCTGGCTTTTCATTAGAAATGGAGACATTGAAATCTTCTCATGATTCAATTTATGGTGCAGTGAGGTAACCTGGAGAACAATTCAGGAGGAAAGAGAAGCCTTTTATAACAGGTATTTTCCAACAAGTTACCAAAACTCAGAGCTATAAGACTGTTCTGCACAATTTTTCAGGGTTACTTACTGTTTTCAAATATGTATTCTGTTACTTTTAAAAGAGCCCCCTTTCTAATGTTTTCTTTTTTAATTAAATTTTTTATATATTTGTTTTATTCATTTATTAGAGACTCTGTAACATTAAAACCAATATGCTGTAATTACAAGTAGGCATTTATTGCTGCAGTTGCCACTGATGCAAAATGACTGACATTCTGAACTGGGGGTTGTGGGAAGTTTAGGTGGAAGCAAGCCTGAAATATTTCTTTCTGCAAGAAAAGGCAGCCTAATCTTTTTAATAGAGAGATGCTTGACACATCATGAAAAAGCCAAACCTTGTACTTGGGGAATTATTTCTGAACACTGACAACCAATCAGCTTAGCGGCATTAAGGAAAAACTTCCTTCTCCACCTGTTTTGGACATGTGAAAAAAGGCATTTCAGATGTGCACAGCTTCCGTGAGCAATTAGCCGGAGGATTGGCTGCTTGTGATTTTTGATTCATTCAGGAAAGTAACACCTGCTTGGCTTCTAAAATTGTACCTTCATGATAGCACCACCTAGTAATTATTATTCTGAGTCATCAGCTAATGCTCATTACCACTTCATAATAGCAGTGTAATTAAAAATTCGGTGCCATAATCCAGTAAGGATGAAGCTTGGAAGCTAAAGACATGGCTTTAGAGAAGTTAATGTTATTATATTACTCTACCACCAGTCTGTTGAATGGCTTCTGAATGGTCCTCAATTATTCCTGTGCTAAAGTCATATTTTCATTTTTCCTGGTGTGTCTTGAATATGGGTAAACATTGTGAGGGAAGCAATGTCAGAGCAGCAAAGCTTGTTTATCCGAAAATGGAGCTTTTGGTTTGGCCCTGGAAGAGGCTGGAGTCAGATCTTGATGGAGATGAGCCCCTGCACTTGTTGCTTTGAAGGTCAGAGGGGACCCATGGGAAGCAGTTGATCCCTGTCTGGCAGGTGAGAAGCTGACTGGAAAAAAATGGGAAAAATCAAGTAGTCTGCAATGGTTAATTCTGAGTTTAAAAGGCACTTTGTATTCTTTCTTCAGTTCGGATGCAGGTGTACACATAACATTTGTTTGCCTTGATTTTTCTGTGAAGAAAATTGACTGGGGATTAGCCAGTGGTCTTTCCTTGAGGATTTATTTCATCAATGAGGTGTGGGAGTGCTTATAAAATCTGCCAAATTCCTAAGAACAGCTTCAATCCAGTGAATCGGCATTTTCTGATCAAATAAACTCTAAGAAAAAGACGAAACATCTATAAACTGACACAGACAATGCTTATCACCTCTTTATCATTCTCTCTTTACCTCCTCTCTACTAAATTCAATGGATTGGCTACAGTGTCTGTCTTTAAGTCTAGCTCTAAATAGATGTATACCTCCCATCTGAGCTCTTACCAATGTAATGACATTAGATTCAAGCAGTCAGTGTCAGAAGCAGATACATTTTAGGAAGTCCAATATTAAATGATGTAATTACATCTCACAATTTCAACATGGTGCTTTGATGCTGTGTGTCGGAGTATCACGTTTCCTCTCTCTCTCCACTTCCCTGGAATGATTGTGCTAGCAGGTAAACAGCTGTGACCTTAATGATCTTTTGCATTACTCTTTTCCAAATTATATTCCAATACTGTAAACTAAATTTTGGGTCTGCTTTTCTGTGTGATAGCACAGTAAAGAGTAGCAGTGCTGCTACTAAGTTGAGTTTATTGTACCTCATGATCCACATCATCATATCTTTGAACTTGACTTGTGCTTTTGTTCAGGTCACAGAAAAATTGATGGTATCATGGATTTACACCAGCATTACCTTTCTTAACTAGGACTTCCACATTCCTGGAAGATTTTTGCTTCAGGTTTTGTTTCTTGTAAAGATGAGGATAGCTGATATACCAAGGACTGAATGATAATCATTGAGAATTATGAGCTATTTAATCTGCTTAGTTATCTCGTGTGGCATCTGTTTTTAAATAGAACTGTTTAGTTATAAGGGCTTAGTTTTAAGATGCTTAATTTGCTGAAAGACATTATGTGCCTTCTTTAACTAAATTTGACAGGCTGGGGACATTTTCTGGGTAGGATTATAGGTCTGATTTTCCTAGAGCTATACTGATCATTTTCCTGGGGATTCTGTATATTAATTTTGTATGTTCTTCATTTTCTATGAACATTTAGGTACTCAAGATCAATGTCTTAAATGGTCTACAGTTTCCACAGTGAACTTATTTTCAGTCCCTAAATGTTGCTAAAACACTTCATGTTTTTTTGTTTAAAACATTCTTATAATGTGATATTTAACAAGTCATCAACCTCAGTAGCTTCTTGGCTCACACTTATAAACTTGTGGGAGCAAATGATTTGGGCTGACAGCTCAATGTCTTAACTTTAAAAAATGCTGTATAATGTCTTCTGTGCCTTTCTCAGAAAATGGTACCTGCTGACTTTCAAAACTCAAGTGAAATGCTGCTGTGGCAGGTGAGAGGGTGCCCGAGTCTCCATTTCGGTGTGCCTGAAAGCCTCAGGTTTTCCTGCAAAAGGCCGGTGAATGGAAAGCCACTGCTAAAGTTTGTGCACCTGAGCCAGACACACCCAGCAGTCCATGCTGTGCTAATGGCAGCTTTAGGGACACATTTGCTTCGTTTTTCTGGAAGGTGTCTAATGAGAATATAACGCTGACCTATTCACAGTAGGGTAGCATTATTTTCTTGCTATTGCTATTAGTACCTGCAATTTAGCCATAGTCTAATCTTACAGATATGGCTTGCTTCAACTTAATTTAAGGTAATATCCTACAATATTAAGGGATACTTATGAAATGAGTTCTTTGAAACTCTTTCCTCTTTAGCATCACTTAGTCTTGTTGAATGCTTTCAATCTTGAAATAGATTTCAGCTAGACATAAAGAAAGCTGAGTAGTGGTGCTAATTCAGTTGACTCTGTGATGTTTTGCTCTTGTATATTTATTTGCTGTTCTGTTTCCTATTTTATTTGAATCTTTATGTTCTTGCACTGCTAATGAGCGATTGTTTTATTTAATGATGTATATCCTGGAGAGAAAAGAAACACAGTGGAATGTTATCTGAGGAAAATAGGTCCATCCATCCATCCATCTATCCATCTTCTTTAAAAAAGTTAATAATTTTCCCAACAGTATCAGAAAGGTGATTCTTGCACAAAACACTTGTTGTCTGTTAACATGACACAGGATCTCCCTAACCCCCACGTCCTTCTACAGATACGTTCAGCTCTTTTCTGTTTGGTTTTTTTTTTTTTTTTTTTTTGTAACCTGCTTGGCAACTTGGAGCTAAGGCAGAGAAAAGAAAAAGACTTGCCAGAGCAGTGGGAAGAGAGATTGCAGGCTGGGAAAGGAGTTTGTGGTTTGGGGAGGGAGGAGGAAGCTGGGAGGTGGCTGTGCTCTACCCAGCCTGGAGGAAACATGAGAGCTCCTGCTTGTGCTATGTCTGCTCATTTCTCTTCTCATGCAGAAAAACAGCCCAAATTCCCTGGTATGCTCCATCAAAATTTTGCTGTAGCACTTTATTTCACTCCCTTGTTCAGTCACTTCAGTTTCATAACAGAACTAAAGCTGGGCCCTTCCCTAAAACAGCCAGAGGATTGAAATATGTCACTCTCTCTCCCACTTTGACCCCCCAACTCTTCCTGCATTTCAAATAGAATGCACTCTGTGGCAACACACATATTTTTGCCTTACAAGTAAAAGCTCTCTCAATTTGCAATGTACCTCTTTAGTGAGAGAACTGGGACAGAGTAGTTATTTCTCCTCCTTGAATGCAGAACAATAATTTTCTCTTACACCTTCCTGCCTGAACAAGTTGCTTCTCCACTGATGACAGTGCTTCTTCGAAGTAAACAGTAGCTTGCAAGGAAAAATCCTTATCAATATTGTGAGGCTGAGGTATGTGTATATATATATATATATATATATATATATATAACAAATCCTATTATAGGAGAGAAAGTTACATAAGAAAGGAATACTGTCTCAGCGGTCATAGCTTCAAGAGCTGTTAGGTTAGCTGTTATTACTGTTGTCCTTGCTTCACAGAGAAACTTCCTGCAATGAGTTGTCCAGGCTTTTGGACAGGGATCAAATGACTAACAGTTATATTTTATTTTTAGTTTGGACTGACATAGTTACCAAGAATATTTCCATATTGAAGCTCTGCATGATGTTTCTGTAAATGACTGCTCTGCCAAATCCATACAGTGGTATAGCCAAGCAGGCAGAATTAGGGCACAGGTTCCAGTCATGTTCCAAACTTCATATCTCTTTGTGGTCTTGAGATATCTTAAACTTTCCCCTAAGTGTCTTTCTACTGATCATCCTAAGAAGGATGTCTCCTTTTTCTGTTGCTCTCTGTGCTTGCATGGCCAGAGACAACTGAAATAAGTTGATTTATTATTTCACTTTAAAATATAAACAACTTTTTTAGTTTTGTCTGTTTTTTAAAACATCCATGTTGCCTCAGGTGCCAATTAACAATGTATAGTACAAGAATGGACACAGCTGACATCAAAACATACAGAGTGGGAATTCCTTAAGCCAGGTTTGCTGCTTAAAAAGACTCAGTGTACAGCTACTCCTTCAGTCACACCACTTGATACTTGTTAGAACCTTTATTTAGAAGAACTGCAATTCTTTGCTTCTCTGCCTCATAAGGCTACTTTTTCTAATAAGATTGTTTTCTGAATGGTAGAAGTGAGAATTTCAGAACAAAATGGTAGTCATCAGTCACTGTACATGGAAGAGTTACTTGGAATCTAAAAGAGAAATCCAGCCTGCTGCATTTCTGTCTCTGGGAAGAAATTCTAGAGAGAAAGTCTAGTAAGTCTCTGTCCTATTATCATGGTGATATAATTTGTAAAAATTATTTTCTACTGCTTCATTCTTGCAGGAAAGAGAGTCTTGGTTTTTAGCCCTTGGATCTATGTCATTATCCCTATTACCCTCCTACAAAAATAGAGCTTGTTTCTCCCTTCTCCTCACTCTTCCATATTGGATCACTTGAGAGTTCAGCAGCTTCTCACCTTGGCCCTGGTGGTCTCAGAATTAAAAAGTCAGCTGTTCTGGATGCTTTTCAGAGTATACTTTGTTCATGGGCAACAGGAGTCCTGCAACAAGTGGTTCCAAGGCCACAGAGATGTTGAGCTGCTCCTTTGGGACCAGTGGTACAAGAATTGCTTAGCAGAAGATTCTGCTTTTGGAAGACATATGTAAAGAATCAGAGAAGTGGAGTTTGCTCCTGAGATGGGGAAAATGTAGCTGAGAGGCTGTAAGAGATGTTAAAGAAACAAATCATATTTTTGCTGAATACAGACAAGACTTCTGGAGCCTAGATTAGTCAAACAGCCTGAGACTTGAGGTGTTTTGAACGTGTCCTGTATAAGATACCTCAAAGGGATTTGATCATCAGAAAAAGATGCACATGCAGCCTGTGAAGATGCTGTCCTCTGTTCTCAAGATCAAAAGATTATTTAATCTCTCTGAAAAACATCCAGTCCCCACTTTGCATTTCAACTCTTGCGTGTACCAGGTAAAAAAGGAGCCAGCATACCAGCAGTTGGAAACTGGCCCTTGGCCCTGTGTTGTCAGTGTGATGAAACCAATGGTCACCACCTTTGGGGCAGCACCTGCCTGTGTTTGCAGTGGTTTCTGTCCCGCTACCCAGGGATGCACCCCCTGAGATCCCCAGGGTGAAAGGCGCAGTTGACTGAACTGCTGTGCTGAGCAGCTCAGTTGATTTGAATCCATTCCTTTTGCTTTTATATACTGCTAGCAGAATCTTTCTCTGGATCTTTTTGTTATGTGTGGATGCTTTGAAGATTCAAAAATGTATCATCGTAACTCTTTCAGTGAGGACTGCTAGTCTCTTTGGAGACAGAAATGGAAGGTTGAATGACATGATCCAGCCCTGGTTCCTCTGGGGTCTTGTGTGTCACACCCCCAAATCATCACCATGCCTCAACCTTGGCCCCCAAGAGGGGCCATTTGATTTGTGAAGGGAAGAATAAAGTATGAAAGTGACTGAGGGAATTAACTAGGGGACAAGAAGAAGGGGGATATGGTCATGTTTGTGTCACTGTGATGCTGTGCCAGCAACTGCCTCAGCTGCCTGCTGTGACTTGTCCGGGAGAGACGCCAGTGGGTGCCCAGCCCAGTGCTGACAGGCAACTACTTATCTTTCATGCTCTCCTCGTGTGAAGCATTATCCTCTGTACTGCTGGCGCTGGGCAGCTGCTCTCTGGCACACCCAAGGTAGTGATTCACTTCCAGGGTTGTTGTGATGGCCAAAATCTGGCTTCCCCAGGGCCTGCAGCCTAGGAAGCGTGTCGTGTCCATCCCCTCCTTTTTTTATTCCATAGGAACAATGTGAGCTGTAGTTTCAATTTTAGACTGTCTTAGAACTGGCAGCCTTTCCTACAGACTGACTGGTCCTGGGTGGTGAAAGGTTGGTTGGTGTCATGTGATTCTTGCACCTTGAAAAAGGGTCCTTTTGCATGATTTATCTGAAGAGCTTCTTGGAGACTGTTAAAAACTTCTGAATTTTTGAAAAGTGACAGTCTTTTAGGCTGGGAACTCACGTGGCTCATCTTTTGGAGGAAAAAGATTTATGGTCTTCAAGGTTTGGCTCTTTAATAGACATTTGTTTTCCTGAAGGAAATACAGAAACAGATCACTTATTACTTTGTCTCAGAAGAAATGTCCCCTTTCTGAACTTGACCATATAAATCTCATCCTGTGATACAGTAAAGACGCTGGGCTTCCTGAATGTCAACTGGAGTTTTCATTTGTTTTCCAAAATAGCAAAACCTCTGGGATATGTGTATTTTGTAGTACTTTCTTCAAGTCACCTGCTGACTGCATTTACACCAGCTTCTGGAAAAACATGACTTGATCTTACTTCTCATATGTTCAGGCCACCTTATTACTGCAGGGAGCCACCTGAGAAATGTGTTAATGGCCATATGCCAGCATGCTCAGCTCTATAAAAACCGCTGAGATGAACCTGCTCCAACTGCTGAAAGCCAGAAACAGCTTCCCTCTTGTCTACACCAGGAAAACTACAACTTGTTAATTTGCCATCGGCCAGCAGCTGCTCTTGGGCTGGCAGTGGTGGAACTGGTAAACGGAGCTTAGGCATATTTAACGCTATAATAAAACATAATTTTGAATTACAGAGCAGACTGGTAATGCTGCCTATTATCAAGGTTGTTTGACACTTCCCATTGTAAGACTCTATTTTCAGCCACTTACAAGTTTGCCAATTTTTAACAGCTTTCATTAACTTTTCTTTAACTTGGTGTCTGCCTCTTGCTGAATATTCTGTTATTATTGTTTAAAAAGGAAAAACAGCATTTAGCCAGAGCAACTCAGCTGTTTCCAAGAAAGACTGAGAAAATACCTTGTTAGTCCTGTTAAATTTAAGTGACCTTTTCTTTTAACAGCTCAGAGGCAGGATTTGGCAACACAGAGGAGTTGCTGTCACAGATGCTTGTGCCTTTTCTGTGAATATTGACCAAAACAGTTTGATGCGCAAGTTCTCAAAACATTTCAGTTAACACTAGCTAGCAGATCTTTAATACATGGCAGCTAATTTGCCCATAGAGGTGATGCCTGCAGGCTGTGCAAGTCTGGTCTTCAGAGAGGAGAGACTGGTTCCGACCCAGCCCCAGGAGCCTGGGTCTGTGCCCAGCTTCCCTACGGCTCTTGACTGAGCCTAGGCCATACAAAGGATGGCCTTTCATTTAAATGAAATATTTAAATGGGGCAGAATGCAATCCTGTCTGCAAGACAGTTTTTGAGTGCTTTTGGGAGCTTTAAGGTGTGTATAATATATGAAGAGGTCCCTTATAGGTAATAGATGTGTATGCACCTATACACTGTTCACAGTAGCAGTTAGCTTAATTCATTCCTTCTAACTGTCATCTGTTAAGCTACAAATTGCAAGCCAAAAATCAGATTTATTAATAGTACTTGTCAATAGTTTTTTTGGTTTTTTTCCAGGATATAATTGCAGAAATCAGATTATTTATCATATAACACTACAGGCAATCAACACTGAAATTACCTTTGCTTTTGTTCACTAGGTTTTTCACCAGTGACATGTGGCTCTTTAGTTATTCTTTGGTATTCTATAAAGACTCTGTTGAAGCTGGGTGCTACTCATGCCTGCGTGTTACTGCAGGTGCTGGTGAAATTTCAGTCCCTCCCTACAGCATTCACTGACAGTGTCTGAAGGGGGGAAAAAAAAAAAGGGAAAGCACGGAAATCTGCCTGATTTTATCTGTGCTGCCAGTCCACTGCTTACAGTAGCTATGGCCTAGCCATCAAAATGGCCTTATTCATTCAGTTTTCTATTGGCCTACTTACATCGAAATTGTGGAAGCATCTCATGGCTTGTTTTGCAGAGCTCCTAAAACTGGCAGGCTCAGCATCTCTGGGCTGGCACACAAGCATCAATCTTTATCTACTACATATCTACACCTGCAAATGGTGGGACAGCCGAAAGCCTACACCAAAGGGCTCAGAATTATGAAATCAATTATGCTACTTATTTTCAGGCAAACTGGATTATGGTGGGGTTCAGCTATCCAAAGACATGAACTTTCAGTTGATGATAAGGCATGGCTGCAGGAAGACTGCACTTAAATTTAAAAATAAAATTTAATTAAAATTCATACCTTCATTATGCACTTCTCGGTGCATAATGATATCAAGCTAAGATACTTTAAACCTAAGGCAATTTTGTTTGGTTTTTTTTTCTTATTGTCTGTTTTATAAAACCACTTTGAGGCTGAAGGTGGATAAGAATCCTTTAATGAGCTATCAATAAAACCACTTAGCAGAGCTGAATAGCAACTGTGATAGGTGACCTTCCTTTTCTCACAAGTGCTCTATTAGTTCTCATTACCTTGCCCCTAGGTCACTTTTTGTGACCTTTCAAGGCCGTTTCTTTTTTTCCCTCTGAAATAAACTGTGTTTCTTTCCATCTGGAGATGAGCCCATGGCACTTGTTTGGGGAGTATGTCATTCACAGGAGATGCCTGCAGAGGAATAATACCTTGCTTGCCATAGCAAAAGTGCTCTCATAGAAGAGGAAGCTGAGGGAGGGGAGCAAGGGCGATGGGAAGTGATGCCCTAAGTGTATCTGATTCAAATGACATGGGGCAGTAAAATCCTCACCTGTTGTTGAATTCTGCTCCATATTTGAAGCTGATGGTGCCCCCTACCCCACCCACCTTTTCTGGGCATGTTTTGATGCATAGCTGAAATAATCTGTCTCTCCTCTGGCTATCTCTGTGAACTCTGCCACAGCTTCAGTTTTTCTCCAAAGTCTATGAAGTCAAGAAATGACTGTTGGAGATCTCTTTTCTGTCCAGCAACAGTACTGTTCTGGTTTCCAGGTTTGCCTCCATACAGGTGCTGCTTAGTTCTTCCCAGCTGTCTGATATCTGGGATTAGAAACAATTAAATCCTTTCTCCTATGGTGTATTAGCTAAGCTTGTGACATTCATTGGGTTTACAGCTGCCAAACAAGAGGCTTTTTTAAGAGCCCTTGCATTAATATTGGTTTTATTCCTGTGACTTGTTCTGTGTAACTTGGATCTTTGCAACAATGTTGGTAGGTGGTGGTGATGAATAAATAATCAAATCTATTAGTAAAATGCTGCATTTTGCTCTGATTTACTTGCAGATATTTGAAGTGGATATGAAATCGGGCAGAATTGAAGTGGAAGGGGAGGGAGAAAGAGACAGCTTTTTATGGAGGTATCTGTTTCTTTAAAGTATACTGAGATGTTATACTACAGTACTGTGATCAGGACAGTTTAAGACTGTCTGTACTTACATGTTTTAGTAGTAACTTTTTCTGATCCAGTTTTGCTTTAGACATGAAAATGCAGTTTCTAAGGTTTTAACAAGTAAAACAAGAAACTTTGCATGGAAAGAACTAGAAATAAGTTTCTGGAGACATGTTTTCTTTTTCTAAATGCTGACAAATAACTCCTGCCAAATGCTACATAAAGGAGAAAAAGAAACATATGGCAGTTCAACAGGAGTGAAAAGATGAGCTAATCCAGCATCCAACAAGTCTTTGGATGAGACTATAATAAAACCAACCAGCCTTTATCATGCTTGATAGCACCACTATAATTAGGAGTCTGTCACCAGCTTCATAATGAACTCTTAGCCCTATTTTCAGGGGTTTATAGTCTGGTAGTAAGAGTCACTTTGAGCTGCAACTTGGCATACTGGACCTCTCTGTGCAGAAGGCTCAAATCTAGCTTGCAGGTTTTAAATAAAGTGACTGTTAAAAGTTGGGGAGCCGTGCCAGTGATGAGCAAGTTGTGTTTATAATCTGTCCTGAGTGTTAAGGAGTCTGTGTCTAGGGTGATTTATTTGCTTTTAGCATGAAAAATACAAATATGCAGTTCAGAATCCTGTTGTGCTCCTACACTGCCTTGTAGGAATCAAGAATGTAAGGAATCAAGATTTTTATTTACTTTTTTTCCCTCCCTTGATTTTATGATCCCTACATCTGCCCTAGCAGAAGCTGCTGCTGCAGGGCTGGGGACTAGCATTTGCTGTACTCTGCCTTAAAAATGTTCTTGTAAGGAAACTCATTCTTTGCAAGTTAGGTTTTCAATCTTAGGGAGAAGTCTGGCAGACAAGGCAAAAATCCAGCCTACTTCTTTCTTCTTTCCCTCCATCCTTGAGGCTTAGTCAGCTGCTGGCAGAGGGACTGACTGTGCAGAAGATGTCTCCGCTGAGTAGAGATACGCAGTTAATTCTGAATAAAGGGGTCTAAGCTTCAGGAAGTGTCCAATTTTTTTCTGAATGCAGAATGATTGCATATCTAAGTACAGGTACTAGAAGCTGAAAGGAGCACTCTTTAAATCTTATATGTTGTCCTCTCTTCCTTGCAGTGTAGGAGTTTCTCAGTACGTCAAGATGTGTAATGTAGCTTTATGAGAATGTTCACAGGAGACAGGGCAGAGCTCTCACAATAGCATCTCCTCTGCAGAACATGGGTCTAGTAATGAAAGGTCAAATATTTGTATGCTAAGGCTGTGGGTTCAGATTACAGCTAGATGCCTAATGAGATTTTCAGAAACATTGAGGCTCCCCTGCAGCCTTGTCTGCCAGACTCTTTAAGAGTCTGGCTTAAAAGAAATAACTAGGCAACCTCAATAACTTGAGCAAAACCTGAGTAGGTCAGTCCTGTCCCAGTATGATTCAACCTTCTGACTTGTATGTAAAAGCAAAGGTGAACTGAATTGTATTCAGTTCACATTTAATATACAGTAAACGTTAACTTTCCCTCCCAAGCACTTCAGGATAGTCTTTGATGTTCATTTGATGAAGGTGAATAGGGTGGGAGAGGATTGATATTCATGAGGTGCTGCAGCAGTCCTAAGTTTAGCAGGTCAGGCAGCTGAGGGGTGCCTCTGAATCTTGGAGGCGAAAAAAAAAAAAAAGTCTTAAAACCCACACATCTGAGTGCTGGAGACCAGGGAGCAGGGTGTGTCTCATAACCCCTCTAACTCCCTGCCCTACTGCTTCTGCTTGCCAGAGACACTGTGCTGTTTTTCTGACAAAGAGACCTCCCCAAAGCTCTACATTTATGAATTAGTAATTCATAAATTATCAGCTGTAGGTTGGCAGTCTCTTCAGAGGGCTATGCCAGGTTTTGCTCTCCCAAATGAGAGCCTGACCCATAAAGGCTATGCCTGTAAACTCAAGAGTTGAGAAATCTTGTCCCTTGAAGAGACATCATGCTGTTGGTGGCCATCATGCCTTGTCTGTAGCCGAACCCCATGGGAGCCAGGAAATGCTGCCTCTTGCAGATCCCTTGGCCCCAAGCCCTCGATCCTGCTGTACCCCATTCAAACCCTGCTGGCACTCCTGCTGCTGACTTCTGACCTAGCTGGCCAGGGAGGACAATAGGAAGGAGAGTGGTAACATATGTGCCTCTATACACACACATTCTTGGCTTCCTCACCTCTCTCTGCTGGCAGGCATGTGGTAGGAAGCAGCTGCTCACACAACTAGCTGCATTGCACTCTGCATTGGGCCCCATGCTTTCCAGGAGGAGCCACGGAGCACGGATGTGAACCAAACTGTGACAGCCTTCTGCAGAAAGGAGAGATGGTGTAAAGAGCAAAGGAGACAAGGCAGGCAGGGACCTCTGCTTGGTTCTCAGAGTGCAGATGTGCAAGATCCTGGCTTGTGGCTTGAAGGAGGGACCTTTACCACTGGGGTCCCTACTACTGCCTGCTTGGGGTAGACATTACAGGAAAGCATGGAGTGTTCTAGCATTCCTGTAAGAGAGGCATGTATAACCTCCAAGAGGAACACCGTGGATGAGTGAGTTTCACTCAGCCATCTTCAAAAGCCATGAGCCATGTAGTGCATAGGAACTGCTCATGCTAAAAACTTTGATATGGGCACTGAGGACTGGCATCTGAGAGATTAGTACATGAACATGGGGGACCTGTGTGGGTATGGTTTTGATCAGTAGGGAAAAAACAAACTGAGATATTCAATCAAGAATATAAAGCTGATCACAGAAGGATGCCAATGTACAGTTTCATTGAAAAGAGGACTTTTTAGAAATTCCATTCATTAGAATGTTTTTCAACTCTTTGCTTCATCTTAATTTAGAGAGAAATATGGAAGCACCTTCCAGTTTTTGCTTCACAGCAGAAGCTTGCATAACCCTTCAATTGGCATTTTCAAATTACAGTATAAATTACAAAAGGAAAAGTTGCACTTGATGTGGAAAACACAATCTGTGTCTACAAAGTCTTCTGTTTTAAAATGCTCATTTATACTCTTCTCCAGAAAGTATGACGGCTCATCTTACTAGCAGGGCATTTTTTTTTTAATTTGTGTTGTTTAACATTTTTCTGAAAAAACACTCTAAACCAGAGGGATCTTGCAGCCTTGCCTTCCCTTCCCTTCTGCCCACAGTTTCATCACAATTCCTATCCTTTTCCATGCATATCTAATTCAGAAAAAAATATATAGATAAGCATATTTAATACTACCTTTCTTGGAACTTAAGAATTAATTACTTGATGCTTAGCGGTAGCTTCCTCTTCTGCTGCTGAGTAAGGAATGGCTAATTTCAGAAAAGCCTGTGAAGAAAAAAGATCAACTCTCAAACAGCAACGATAGACTCTGTATGTTTATCTTCACTAAAACATACCAGCTGTTCCTCTCCGCAAATAAGTTAATTAGGTATTTGACTTTTTCTAACATTTGCTACCAAATACTACTTATAAAAAGCAGTCTTTGCTCTTTCTTTTCATGTGACTCATGGAACAAATGCTTTGAAGAAGCTGCTTTTTCCTTTTTCTCTATTGCATTAATAGTCAAACTGTCATATTTCAACTATCAAACTATGAGGTTTCATTTTTGACACCCTTCTGGAGCTAGTATTTTTTTTTAAATTACCTACAATGTACTTTGGCATAACAGTTGAGCCATGGAGACCAAAACTTTCCTTTGTTTTTCTTAAGCTTCTGAGCTCCATTTTGAAAGCCCTTGGGGTTTTGGCAGTTTCTGCATTTGACAAAACTATAGAGTGAAATAAAAAATAGACAAGAAGGAGGAAAGCAGCAATTTTCCCACCTCTGAGGAAGCTGGGTGGCACACCACTGACTCTCCCAGGGGGCAGATGTATGGGGAGGTAATGCTGGGCCATCATTCCTGGCCCATGTCTGAAGACTAAATGATGCCTATTTGCTGTGAATTTTGCCTTGCCAGTAGATGTCTAAAAGTTTTATTATTCCCTTATATTCCAAGTGCTCAGAGGGGAAAGCTATTGCTTCTTCTTTTGCTATGATCTCCTAACAGTTATGGAGCTTTAAGTTCCCCATGCCTCTAGTACTTCTCCTCAGGCTTCAGAAAGAGTCTCTGCTACTCTGGTCCCCTCTTCAGCCTTTTCCAGTCCTTCTGCCTCTCCAGTTGCCTACTCCTCCATTTCTCAGCTGTTCTTTATGGGTCTTCCAAAGAACAGCAGTCTACATTTGGTGTGATTCTTTCCTGTCTTGTTAGTGCCATTGGTAAGCTTATCATGGAGCAGGTAAATTGTCTGCACTTAGTAATTTCACTCTGCTGGTTTTTGATTGTAAGGAAAAAGAGACTGTTGACATCTGTCTTCAAGCTCAGGAAGTGGCCATTGAGATACATTTGTCCCCAGCTTATTTGAAAATACTGGTTTTGGCAAAACCAGAAATACCACAGTTATTTTTAGTAGAACCCTTCATTTTCCATAGTTGATGATTTTGGTTTTCCATTTGTTCTGGATAAGATTATTTTTCAAACCTATTATACATTTATAGTTATAGTCATCCATTTAGAAACTGAAACCACAGAGTAGGGAAGCAGAGGAGCTCTGCACATACTCATGCTGTGTGGACCAACCATTGTTAATGGTGTGTGAGAAACAAGCCTAAGCACCACAGTGCTCTGTCCCCAAAGCTCTCTCACTGAGTCTAAATCCTTCACAGAACTTACTGCTTTCTGCTCACCAAGTGTGAAGGCTGGGAACCATTTCTGATTAAATGGAATTATTTTTCAGGAAGAGTTTTGCTTGCAAGAAAGGGAGAAGGTTTTTACTTCTGCAGTAAAAAAGAGGAAGCAATGAGAACTGAGCAAAAATGGACACAAAAGCACTGTAGTTGTGGATTGAATCAAAACAGCATGTGTGTTTTGGATTTGTGCACACATGGTAATAAAAGCCAGCAAAACTCTTCATGGGATTTTACCGAGAAGAAGTAAATGCAGATGCCAAATCCATTTATCATTTTTTGGTTATGTGCCACTGTCCCTTATGACCTTTTCCAGGCTGTAAGCAGTGAACGCTTTCTCCCCCAGTACATACTCTTGTTCTGTTTTTAATTGCTTCCTCACCACTCCACTACTTATATGTTTTGTGGCACCAGCATTTTTCCTCTTATAAGGTGCATGGGCCATTGCTTTAAGAAATAGAAGTATTTGGAGAGAGAACAGGAATGGCCCAGAAGCAGTTTAGGGGGATTTTGGGGGGAAGTTGTTTACAATAGAATTACTCTGCTTCTACTCCTTTTTCCAATTAATAAATTCTATTTTTTCTCTACCCTGTGCTTTCTCCCCACTGCTTCGCCCCCGCAACTCTTCCAATTAGAAAGGGTAGGTTCTTCCACTCATATATTTGCGGTCTACCTGGGAGGAAGCTAGTATAAGGTTAAGTTCTTTCACAGCCTCCTCATGCTGCCCTAGGGAAGGTGTCATGCCTCAGTTGCTCAGTTAATTCAGATCTTTCCTGCACTTCATTGATTTTGCAGTTGTTCCCTACCATTACTGTTTGAAGATATAACACATCTTGTGCTGCCAGCATCCCCTAGCTGATGGTGAGAGGTGCTCCCCTTTGGTCATGGAGGTGAATATCTAATTTTGCTTTTATTCTTCTCTCATCCTACAGAAACACAAGAGTTGACATCAAGAGCTGTTAGGCAGAAAACAGCTCCTCTTCTGACAGCTCTGTAGGCTGGTCAGAATTTGCAGGGATAGATTGAATAATAGGCCTGCGCACACCTAGTTGGTTTTGGCAGATACAGGCAAGGGAGGGAGCATCATCTAAACAGCTCTGCTGTAAGCTTTGAAGGCTGGTAATATCCACAGGAGTCTGGACAAGCACTGTGCTGAGGACAGTCACTTCTCCAGCTGGTGGAACTGAAGCTGGGAGATGATGTCTGGCTTCAAGTTGTAACTAGTGCTTGTGACTTCCATTAAGGCAAATCTTTTCTCCTGGTCTGTGGTTGTATATGTTGGGTAAGAACATAGTCAAGGAAGTACTTCAAACTGAGGGTTATGTTGTCGTGTGCATTCTTAGCTCTGGTATATGGTTATGGGATCCAAGAGGGTTTGTCACAGGTGGTGGCCATAATTTGCTCTCTGAATGTTCAGAGAACACAATATTTTAGAGGAGATGAGCACTGACTGACCTCACCTCAGTTTAGACCTTGGTGGGTTGACTACAGCAACCACATGGTTGTGCCTGAAAACAAGGCTTGGTACTATGAGAAGCTAGAGAACCTCAAGATAACAACAAATGCAGTCATCAACAGAGAATTAAGTGGGGGTTAAGTAAAAGGATCTGTTGGTCTTCTTATAGTCTAGTTAGACTAAAGTGCTCTTCTGGCATGGTACAAGCATGCATGAATATGGATTCAGAAGAGGAGGCAATTCATTGGTTTGCCAGTCTCTTCTGCCTGGTAACAAGTGCCAGGATGAGAGGAAATTACCTCAAATTGCACCAGAGAAGGTTTAGATTGGATATTGGGCATAATTTATTCACTGAAGGTGTGATCAGGTATTGCAACAGGCTGCCCAGGGAAATGATCAGCCCTGGAAGTATTCAAAAGGCATGTAGATGTTGGACTTGGCTATAAAAGTGAGGTTGTGTTAACGGTTATATTTAGTGATTGTAGAGGTTTTTCCCAGCCTTAAAGATTCTGTGATTCATGAAGCATTATGAGCTGGAAAGCCACTATGTGGTGATACTCACAGAATTTGACAACTTTCTGTATCCTTCATCAGCAAAACCAGAGGAAGAATTTTCAGCTTTTCAGACTTCTCTGTCCCCAGTGAAGCTCACCACCAATTCAAACTGCTTTTTTTTGGGACAAAATTGTTTGTCTATGTGTGTGAGACAAAAACATACAGACACATATCCTTTGTAATCTTTTAATAGTTTTTCACAGAACTGATCCAGCCTGGGCTTTTTTTCCCCCTATTTTTGGCATCCTTTTTGTGAGTCGAGTTGTTTCCATGCAGCACAGCTGATGATGGGCTGTGAGGCAAGGACACATCAGCAGCATAAGCAGAGAGTGCTGCCAGGACTTTGCTGTGAATCTTCAGTCTCATCTGTCTGTTGAGCTGCCTGTATGCCTTTGCTCTAGTATCTCTGAAATACTACAAAAGCACTGTCTTGGCAAGAGTGGTCACTTCTAGCAGATCTGTGGAAGGTGTAGGAACCTGTGGAAAAGGAGGAGGGACTGAAAATGCCTCCAGTCAGCACTGTGTTCAGAGGATCCCTTCCATGGATCTGTTGCCTGTCCTCTCAGTGCTGTGGTGTAAGAGATAACTGTGCTCTCCTCCAAAGTAGACTGATGAAATCTGTTTCCATTACACAAAGATGCATTGTTCCCTTTAGTGCTAAAGGAACTGAGTTTCCCTTCAGGCCTTAGCTGTAATTTTCCTCTCTTGCTTTCAAAGGTGTCTGTCTATTTTGAAAAAAAAAAATCATTTAAGTCTTCATTCTCCTTGCAGCCTGCCTTCAGACTCAGCAACAATAACAAAAAACATTGAACAAGTGAAACTGCAGGCTTGTTCCTTCCTTGATTCATGGTGGTATCTACCAAGAATGTGGTGGGACTTTGAGTGAGGCTCTCCCAACAGGAGAAAAATAGATCCCCCCTGCAGTACACATATCTCCCAATCAGCTCAAGTGAAAATGAGCTCTTCAAGTATTTTCTTTCTCTCCCAAGTAAATCCATAATTAATTCAGTTCTGATATGTTCTTCTGGCTGTTCTCAGATCTACTTCATCTCTTGCATTATAGTCAGGTAATAAATCCCTTAATTTTGGAGAAACAATTCAGAAGGTTCAACTTTGGTATTTTCTTTGGATCTTTGTTTTCTGTCCAAGTAACGTATTGTCTTTGAAAGTGAGACCAGCATAGGTTTGGTCTCCACAAAAAATGGTTTGAAATGAGACTTGCTGTCATCCAGTGGCTGGTTTTTGGATGGAGTTCTAGGTAGAGGAGCTCATATAGTTCAGCCTGATGTGTATTTAATAATATCCATGGAATTCCAGTATTTGAAATTTGTGTTGAGAAAGCAGAGTGTGAACAGCCTTGTCTGTCCCAGCATTGTCTGTCTGATCTCTTGTTGCCTTTTGACGCCATCAAAGTTTCTGATTCAAACCTGGGCACCATTAGAGTGAAATTAAATCTCCTGATAACGTGTTGGCTTTTCTTAGGAACTGCTTAAAAGCAAGGGGTAGCAGAGAGTGTAGTGGGTGGTTTCTGGCAGTGTGGCACAGCTGTTGCAGGTGCACTGTCTGAACAGCCAGTTTACAAGGCTCCCATCGCAGGGTCTGCACTGTTCCCACCTCATAACTGCTGATGCTGCACATGGTTGTGTGCTTTGGATCTGTTTCATGCCTTGTTCTCCAGAGGCAAGTCACTCTAGTTTGTGAAGATACCTCAAAAGAGAGGCAGTTGCTGTCCAATGAACATGTGTTATTTGGCTTCACACATGAAAACATTAGATAGGGTTTTCTTATGCCTGTTGGCAGAAAGGTGATCTTTTAAAGAAATGCCAATAATAATAAAAACTACTTCAAATAAGATCTGGGTTTCTTGACTACAAGTGGGAAATTATGTAGATTACCAACCCTGAGAACCCTCTGATGCTCCATGGAATGATTAGAGGGTGTACAAGCCTATTTGAGGACTTGGCTTATTTAAACTACTTGAGTTCCATAGTTAAATTACTTCAGGTAATGCTTAACCAGCCGTGTTTTCTAACAATGAGGGTTCAATATGTTACAGAAGATGTAGTTTGCTGTTTGTGACCTTCTCTCATATTAAAGTAATGCTTGCACTAGTGACTGGTTTCAAGCCTTTGAAATGGGGCAGTTTTACTAATTGTATTCCATACTGAAGTTACATGACTAAATATTGAATAGAGGTTTTACTTTTGCTATGTGACATGGTCTGATTTGTTGGCCTTGAAATAGATAATTGGAAGATAAGATGGCAGCGTTTTTTAAAAAGAAAGTACCTCATTTTGCACTCAGTTTAAGAATCTCTTACTCTGAGTACTGTGTGTACTCTGCATATGATTAAAACCACATGTCTGGAATACACATGGAAGTTATTTGAAGGCAAGAAGCAAGTCATGTGTATGTGAAATGTAGTGTTGTAGACCTAACCATGGCTGTATATGTATATTTGATATTTTATTTATATACACGTATCACTGGATACTAATTCATCTCACTAAGACATACCACAATAGCCTTAAGAATCACCATGAGAGTGTCATCCCTTGTGGCCCATTTAGCATTTGTGTTAAGAACTTGTCCCTGCCACCTTCCAGAAATCTGTTTTGGGCTGCTTCTCCCTCTTTGAGTTCAGAGAGGTTGAAGTCTCCCTTGAGAGCTAGGGTATGTGGTCTGGAGACTTCCTAGAGTTGTTTACAGAAGACTTCATCAACTTCACTGTGTGGTCTGCAATAACCTCCCACCACAGTGCCACCCTCACTGGTCTCTCTTTTAATGCCAACCCACAGGCATTTACCCAGGCTATTGTCCATCCCATAAATGAGCTCCCTCACAATTGAGTGTTCCTTTCATGTAAAGGGCAGCAATTCTGCCTTATTCTGTTTTCTTAGGTGGATCTCTCTCGTAATTTCTGTTGCTCAAGAGAGTTCCATGGTCGCAAAAGCCACATCTCTGCCTGAGATACCAGTGATCATGCAGCCAGACATGTATTGGCAGGAATTATGCACTCCTACCTTCACTTTTCCATTTTGCATTTAGGATCAAGGAGCGCATTGCCTGGACTCCAGCCTTTACCCACAGAGCTCTGTAGCTCTTCAGTTCCAGATCTAGCATGGCAATATCACTGGGGTAGTAGAAGCAAGGGGTAATAGTTGTAGCTATAGGATAGTGAGCTTCAGTTTTTCATCATCCCTAATTCAGCACCCCACATATAAACTATCTCCCATGACAGCATCTTGCATCAGTAGATGCATGCCTTTGAGCCCTACAGAAGGGAATCTCCAGCCACTGTTACCCAGCCCCTCTTTATGGTGTTCATACCTCATTAAGGCCTTGTGGGCCTTGAAACCCCACTTGATGGTGTTTGCTCCTCATCCCAGGCTATTCTATGATAGAACCAGAATCTCTTCAGACCTGAGGGCAGAGAAAGAGTGTCTGTCCTGCCCCAGAAGTCCCAAGCTGCAAGCTGCTTAGGAGTCTATGTCCACCCCACAACTGCCCTCCTTCTTCGCATTGTGTAGCTTGGGCTCTTGCTTTTGCAAGACCACAAAGACTCTGCTCATCTCCTGTTTGCCCTCTGCTTTCTTCCTCCCTGCCCTTAGGTGGGTGCCCAGTGCCCCATGGTGCTGCACTTCTCTGGGAGAGACCATGGACAAGGTGGGGGCAAGCACCTTCCTCTGGGCTGCAGCTGCTGATTTGCTACAGTGCTATTTCCAGCCACTGCTGCAGATCCAGAACCTGCTAATTCAGGTGAGAAGGATGAAGTGCATAACAGCCCTGGGCATCTTGTAGAGGAGAGAAAGGAAATTAATTCCTGAGGATTCCCTGCAGCACAATGTTTTAACACAGTCTCACTGGGACAGGAGGATGTGGTGTAGCTCTCCAGCAAAAGGGGCTGGAGGGATCCTGAGAGGAGAACCCTACTGGGTAGCCAAGCTTGACTTTTCATAAATAGTGTTTTAAAAGACTGGTTCTAACAAGAGTGAGAAAATATTTCTTGCTTTCTTGTCTCCAGGCACCCTATTAACAGGTTTGGTGCAGTCAAGATCTCAGTTTCAAGAGTACAAAAAACTGTAGGGCTGCTTTTTCATTTTGTTTGTGTTTTTCCTACAGGATGTAGTGATAACTTTCCTGGAATATTTTTTTTTCTAATTTTTTCCCAACCTCAGTGTCAAAAAGAAACACATTATCCATATTTGATAAGTCACTTTTACCATTAATGCCTACCTTTGAGATAACTTTTTAAGCCACTTGAGTATTCTCACATGAAAGTCAATAGTTTTTTCTGTTGGTATTAGGTGGTTTTTTTTTAATTTGTGGAGTGCATTTTTTTCATTCAAATACATGTCTCAGCCTCATCAGAATATTAATAAGTAGGTTTTTATGCATAAGTGTTTATTTCCAGACCCAATTTGCAGCTGTTATGGTTTGTTGGATCAGCGATTTCATTTTTTAATGAAAATTCTAAGGAGGTTTTGATTATGAAATTCAATGTCTTGAAAAGAGCTATTAAGTTTCAATGTATCAATACCTGCTTTTTAAAAAACTTGCTTTTAAAACTTCATATGTTTTAAACATATGTTTAATAAACAACATGTTTAATTTATCCATGGTACCTCTAATTTTAAAAGGCTTCCATCCCCTTAACAATTTGGGAAATAAATAACTTTTGGGTCTAATTTAGACTCACAAAAGGAAGTAATAATCTAGAACAACATGTAGGATGATTATTCAGGTCTCTTTGTGTTCCAAAAAGCCCTTTAGAAGGTTTTGGGAATCATTTTAAAAGCCAGTGATCCCTCAGCATGGTGGCTGGATGTGATTCTTTTAGCATAGGAGATGGCATTACCCAAAATCACACAGTCCAATTTCCCACTAGAAGTGCAGCCCTTCCCCCGAGGTTTCATGCTTGGGCCAGTCCTCCCACATTAGCTCTTCTGAAGCTGGTGGGGAGAGGGCGGAAGACTTATTTGGCCCTGCAAAAAGGCCAAAAAAAAGCCCTGTGCAACACTTCGGAGGAAGGCACAGGAACAGTGTGGCTATTTGTGTGCCCACAAATGTGGCGAGACAGTGGTTTACATTTTGCTGACAAATGACTTGGTTTTGATCCAACTTAAGTTGGAAACAAAATTGTAAGCTCTGAGTGAGCTGGATCCTACAGCTGTTCACCACATCTGTAAGGCTCCCACCCCCAAGCTGCTCCCATAGCAAGGCCCTGCACATTCTCCTTAGACAGATTATTCAGCAGAATCCAGTCGAAAACTGCCTTCGTGTTTGCCAGGGGTTTGTTGGCCAGGACTGGCCTGTCTGAGAGGAAAACATTCCTGGAAGATGTCTGGAGACCTCATTGCTGCAACTTTCTGCTTGTTTGTCAGTGCTGAGGACTGGGGAAGCCATTTTGCAGTGCACAGAGCAGTCTGTGCTCTACCTCCTCTTTGGCTGTGCTGGGAAGATGAAGATGAGAGAATTGGAAGGAGAATGATCAACCTCCACTGAACCATTGAGGTTTTCCTGATTTGGGTGGTGCAGTTAAAAAGGGCATCATAGGTTTGCCTCAGGTACTGTAATACATGTTTTGTTAGACCTTTCTTATCTTGGTCAGCAAAGCTTGGTTCTGGCATCCTCTCAGCCAACTTCTCCTACTGACTCCTACTGCCCAAAAGGGTGGTGCTAGCCCCATTCTTCCCTTTATCCCCTCTGCAGATTGCCTGTCTGTACTTTGAGCCAGCTCAGACATTGCACAGCCAAACCGCACCAAACAAAAGAAAATGAGGTTTTTGCTAGATGAGTGAGTCAATTGAGTTTACTTCTGAGGGCCAGCCACAAGGAGGATGTGAGACTGCACAGTGCAGGCTAAGGAACAGAGGAGGTCCCCCTGCCTGGTGGTGTGGATCATCTGGGCCAGCTGACTCAGAGCTGTGCCCAAAGCATTCCTTCTTGGGTATCCACCAAGACGCAAACTTAGAGAAACCCGTCCTGTAGAAAGACCGCACTGATCTCTTTGTGCCTCTCTCGTGTGTTTTCCAATGTGGGCTCTTTGAGGAATATGCTTTACTTCTATGCAATTCTGTTGAAAGAGGCAGTCAAGCATAAGAGGACAAATTGGTTTAGAAAACAAATTTCATTTATCCCAATGCTCATAAAAGCATATGTCTTATAACCTGTAAAAATGAATGGATGCTAGAGAAGCTATTGCTATTTCTTAGTCGTGCTGAGTGTAGCCGCTGTCAGCACAGGTGATCCCTCACCCTCAAATATTGAAGCTGAGGCTGTGGCAAGTACCATTCTTCAGCTCAGTAATTCTGTATCTCACTGTTACAGCTTCCACAAGTCACTGACTGGTGTAAATGCCCATCTCTTGCATTAAAATGGATTTTTAAAAATATTATTTTACCTCATTTAGTTAATTAAACTCAACAAAACCTTGAAAAATTATTTCAGGGAAAATGTAAGTCTGCTGTATCACTATGGGAGAAGAAAAAAATGAAAGTGTATCACTTTGGGGATGTGATAGTTTATTTCTTTGGTAGAATCTCCTGAACATAGTTCACAGAAGCAGTGTTTGAAACTCCAGTAGGGTTGCATGTTATTCTAATGTTGTACAGCAGCTCCATGTGAATGCCTGAAAACCTTTCCCAATATTTTATGGGAAAGATGCTAAATTCTGCGGCAGTGTTAACCATGTCCTGCTGAACAATTAGACTGGACTGCTAGCCCTCACCTGGCAATGAAAAAAAGTCTTGAATTGTGCGTATTTACAGGGTGTTTTGTTAATCATCCTTCTTTTCTAGCACAGATTAAAGAGCTAGCCAGCCCCTTGCAAGCGGCAGGAAGCCTTTGTTGG
Organism: Poecile atricapillus; assembly: GCF_030490865.1. NCBI lineage: Eukaryota > Metazoa > Chordata > Aves > Passeriformes > Paridae > Poecile > Poecile atricapillus. The sequence goes on from NC_081288.1 coordinate 56,537,935, forward strand.
CTAACTGTGGCAGGAGTTAATGAATACTTGGTCTCCTGCAGACACTGCTGCATAAAGAGATAACAAGAGGGAGCACCAAGCATGCCACCTTGCCTATCTTCTTACAGTAACTCAGCCAGCTGGTGATTAAAGCCATCTAGTTTTAGAGGGCACAAAGAGAAATGCTCTGGAATTTCACGCTGAATTGATTTAAGAAGTTACTGTTCCAGCTGTCAGCTATGTTTCTTTAGCAGGGATAGTTGAAGGAAATGAAAGTCGACTTCCCCCTCATCGCAGTTCACAGCCCAATATTACCATATTTGTGCTGAAATATGCTGGCCATCCTTTTCCAGAGATTGCACCCTCCAGCAGACGGGTAGGATTGACAGTATCGGGTGGCATCTGCCACCAGGCATTAACTACTTGCACTCATATTCCCGCTACATTATGTTAGGGCTAGGAGACTGGTGTTTGTGGTACCTCACTAAAATTTCACCAAAATGATACAGATTATATATCCACAACAACAGAGAGCATGCTGCTTACCGGAAATTGTAACCTACGGCACATGCAATTGCCTCTGGAGGCAAATGCACATGTGCATGTCTGGCCACCACACTGTCATGGACTTCCCTCACAACTTTAGGAAGGGCAAGGGCACGTTTTAGCTCACCTCTTGAAAGAGTCTTCTCTGTACTTGCAGTACTGCTGCAGTACTTTATTTTAGTTTGAAGGAAGACATCTGAGATTTTGTTTTTCTTTCCTTTTGTTATAGTATGCTGTGTTGCCTGTTTCAAGCCCTGTTTCAAAACTGGGCTTTCTGGTGAGGTTAACCTTTCATCACATGTAAAGCAGGGGTTAAATCACTTGTATTATTGAAGGTATTCTTCTGCTTATTCACAGAAGTGGAGGGAGGGGAAGGCTTTTCTGACAGGTCCATAAAATAAATTCAGGTCAGACAGGTTTTGAAGCTTCTAGAAAACTAGAGGAATGTGTTGCTGTTAAAGTTTCACTGGAATTCTGCATGGACTGCTGTCAGTAATTAAGCCTTTTTCCTTCTGTAGGGTCTGATCCCTGGGAATAAACTGAAATAATTTTGCAGGCTAGATACCATTTGTCTTGATGACTGGCAATGAGGACAAAGTTATGGAGGTGACAACTGCCTGTCAAAACTCCTTTATAGCTATGTGGTTTGTCAGTTTACTGTGAGGTTACTTACTGTTTTCTCCTTAGTATTTTCTACTACTGTGATAAATTCAGGATATTCATTCATTGAAAATGTTGAAATATCTACTCTATCATTATCTTAATAACTTGGGTCAATGCAGCATGTTTGCACTGCTACAGATCAGTCCTACGTTCCTTATAGCTGTCTGTCAGAGTGCATGGCACTGACCCTCAGAAAATGCTGGGCAATTGAAAAAGATTTTATTTCCATGCAATTTGTCTCTCTGAAATAGTTCTTGCTTTCTGCACTGTCACCCACTGCATACAGCTAAGTGGATAAACATGAAATTGTTGTGCACATCAATATGATGCACATGCCAGAATGTGTCATGGATAATCTGAAATTACTGGCAGACATTTATCTGCCCTTTTTCTGTTTGTTTGTGTGTTTGTTTGTTTGTTTATGGATTTCTGTGCATATGCATTTTTGGGCTACAGGTATTATATAAGTTAGAGTTTTTCATAAGCAGATCTAATGCAATATATTAATTCTGCTTTGAGTAGCTTCTCCTCCCTTCATTATATCATCATGTAATGATAACTAAATAACAAATTTTCTAACAAGTCAAATAAATGTTTTTAAAATTCTCATTTGGAAAGATGTCTCTGCAGGTGCCATATTTTCTTTAAAACTGTCAGTTTGCCAGCATGAAGTAAAATTGAGAAAGCAAAAGTATGCATTTTTTAAAGATTGAGCCATAGAAAATAATACTTCAAGAATAATTTCATTTTAATAACCTTCATTCTTAGAAGAATTTCATCTTGTAGTTCTTTGCTATTGCTGTGTGATTGTGTGATTTTTTTTATTTTTTTTTTGAGGTAAGCATAGAGGCCTTACCAATCTTTGCTTTATGTTCATCAGTTACAGATAATATCACTTGCTCCATACTTATAATAGGCTAAGGAATAAAAGACTTGATCCTAGCACTAGTAAACTGAAAAGTACTCTGGTGAGAACTGAATGTTTCTGCATTCCTTTTCTGCTCTTGGCAGAAAGCATGACAGTGGTTTACATGCATTGTTTTCCTCCCATTTCTTTGCTGATGACCATTAATGCTGTTACTTCCATTATCATGTTTCAATCAGTGTGCCTTCCTGAGAGAAGGTTCTTCACACAGTAGTATATTTAAATATGATTCTGGTCAAGGCAGGACTGTATTTTTTCTGTCGAGCTTATGTCTCAATATGTTGAATTACTGACTTTATTGGATACTTTCTGAATCTAGAAAATAATTTGGTTATCTGACCTACAAATAAAAGCAAACTCCTAAAAGAAGAACTTTTATGCTTATACTGCCTTCAAACAGCAGAAGTCACTTTGAAATAATTTCTCCTTCTGAGGTGGTTTTAAGAAACAAGTTATTGTGCACAACAAATACATAGATTCTCTAACACCCCTTTTCTCTAAAGGTGCCTATGCAAGTCTGACCACTGCTTTCAAGGGGAACATTTCAGTCTTTGAATATTGTGTATGTGACTTTGAAATCCAAACATTTTGAGTATGTGGCAGGGTAACACCATAATTCTCTGACCACCTTTGCACTTTATGTACAGAGTCTGCAGTACTAATCATAAATATGTGAAGACAAGTAATGAATCCTTGCTCTTACTTCAGCTGACTTTTGTGTTTGCTTCCCAAGGAAACTACTTAGACACATTTGATGTTTAAGAATTGCTTGTAAACATGTAAAAAGCTATTACTATGCAAATTTGGTATCCACAGCCTTTCCATTTTGCTGATTTCTTGTGCTCTCTGAGGACTATAGCTATCATTAAAGTGCTGCAAACCATGGTAGAAACGTGAGGCTTAGCTTTCAACTCAAGACTTGGCTGAGCTCTTCACAGCTGTGTGAAGGCAGCCACATCATGTAATACAGACATTTCGTTAGGTAATCAGTTGACCAGATACATCATTACTTAAAAATTCATTGTAGAGAAAAATCTCTTCTGATTCTAATCTGTGGTTCAGCTGTGATACTAAACTTAAAATCAAGCAAATGTGTATATATATTTAGATGACTAACTTCTGAATGCAGGCCAGACAGAAGCAATTTGCACATTGAAATGTGACAAGCTCACAGTGTAGAATTTTAATCAATGAGACATTTTAGCTCGTCTCCATGTATTATTTATACTTGAAGACTAATATCAGATTAAAGTATGGCAAATTTGCTCTTCCTGGAGGAGCGTTTGGAGAGAGTGTGTAAAGACTCAGGGTGATGAGGCTAGACATAGTGAGGACATAGTGAGGACAGTCTGCCCCATTAAATTGTTAATCAAACTGGCTGTTTATTACTAGAGGTATCTCTGTTACCACCTTTGTAGTATAAACCAAAATACTGGCACTCTTCCACGTGCCAGTATGTTCTCATGTTAAAACTGAATTCCAGAAACAAGATTACTACTAGGCCTTCGGTGCTTAGCTTTATGGAAATTAATTACTTTGTTGCTCTAATTTGTGAGGTTAAATGAGTGTTGTGTGGAATAGCTGGCTGTTGTTCTCTGTTACTAGTGTCAGACAACTTTCCTTGAAGCCACCACCTTTTAGAGAATTTTGGTGAAAATATCACAAATTACCTCACAACATAGTGTACAGTATCCAAATTCCAAAACAAATAGGTATTTTGCAACTGCAGAACGTGGCTGTCTTCTTGAATGTACCAGAACAACATCCTTTAACCATCATGTGTGTATAAATTCCCAGTATTTTTAGTACTTCTTATATGAAACTTACTGTTCACCTTTTCTAATCTTAACCAACAAATATGAATTAAAATATCCTGTAATAAGAAGGAATTCTTATGTACTAAAAAGAAATATGTGTTCATTAAAGGAACATTGAGATCACTGGAAACTTCAAAGATGAATTTGAGGCAGAGAATGATTGACTTGTATTAATAGGGAAGAAAACTTTATTCCCAGCTGGAGAGGAAACAGGACTGGCAGAAAATCTTTGAAGCATTTGTTAATAACAGAACAATCTTGTCTTTGGGGCTCTGTTAGATGAATTAAAATCAGCTTCCTTTCTCTTAACTTGCTGAATTAACAATAAAAGATTAACAGTATTGTGACAGAATTCTAAGAGTTCTGACTTGATCAGTTCTTTGTAAGTGCATAAACTTTATTTTGGCCAGTGTTGAACAAGTAACTCATTACAAAAAAGTAATTCAAGATGATGAAGTGAGTTTTGCTCATAAAAAATTTCAACTGCACTATTTAAATACATTCCGTACATTTTTCTCCCCAGTGTTTGGCAAGGGAGAAGAGCTGCCATGGCTGTTCTCTTTTTGAGAATGCCTAGAAATTTCCTAATTATAATTATAAGTCCAGAAAAGCACCAGAAGGATGAGTAGGTTCTCAAAAATTTCCAAAAGTTTTGGGGAAACCTGAGATCTCTGGCTATTTCAGATATTCTTCAAAGAGAAGCAGTTATAAATATGGAATGCAGAGACCATGTGTATGTTTTGGCAAGTAGAAAACCTTGCTGGGTTTTTTTTGTGTTTATCACAGTAAATATTTAATAATCATCAATAAATCACTTAAGCTGATGGTGAGCTTAAAGCATCATCAGGGTTTCAGCTTCAAACATGTTGTGTACAATACTTGAAGCCCAGAGTGCATATGAGTGGAATTGCCAATGAATCTTGTCTCAGTAGTTCAACTGACACTGTTTCTTATTCAGATCATAGCCTGCACAACTGGTAGCATGCCCCATGAAAGAAATTATTGTAATTGTCATAATAAAAATAATTTACCACACTGCTTTTTTTTTATAGTCAGCAGTCCATAATGATTGGTTTTATGGCCTTATAAGATGTTTAAGTCAAGCACACATATTTGAAATGTAAATAAGAATTTTTAGAGGCTGAGTATGCATTGAGATAATTTTTTTAAACTGAATTAGTACTTTACATACTGTTCCCTTGGGATTTGGAAAGACAGTAATTACATAGTAAACATACACTCATTATTGTAATCACTTGTTGCAGTTTAACAGTGTCCATGAAGATATGTCACTTCTTGCTGAAGTATTAGGGTAATTTATGTTTTAGGTTTTTAAGTCTACTACCCATCACAATTGCTAAGCTCCACTGTAGAAAAGAAGGTAGTTTGAGAAATGGCATTGGGTTAACTGTCTCTGTTAAATAGGTAGCAGATGCTTAGCTTGGTATGCCAAGCAAGCTAGATGGTAGCTTGGTGCTGCTGGTCCAGGAGTTTGTAGTAGGGTTTTAATAGCTTATTTAAGGTGGGGCTTTTTCCTCCCCTGTGGTCTTAAAGCAATTGCTTCTTAGAGTTCCCTTCTGTGAATATCATCTCCAGGTCAGGATACCATAAATGCTTGCTCAGGAGACTAAGAGCAAGACAGCACATAAGTGGACATCCAAAACTAGACAGAAAAGAATAAGGAAAGAGAAACATATAGCATCTCCCTTAATCACATCTCGTGGGAGTTAAATCATATATCATCATTTAATCTCCCAATGGAAATGCAAAATATTTAAGAGACAGTGTGAGAATACTGTAGTTTTGAAGGATAGATTTATATTCAATGATATTTTTTTAAAATTAAATAAATCAATTAATCAAATTCCCCTAAAAGCAATCTAAATTGAACACTCCACATGCCTGTTCTGTATTTAAGTATCCATTTTTCTTTCAAAATTCAGTTTGTGATTCAGTTTGACCAGAGGGATGGAGCACCTCTCCTGAGGAAATGCTGAGAGAATTAGGATTGTTCAGCCTGGAAAAGAGAAGACTTCAGGGTGACCTAGTTGTGTCCTTCCAGTACCCAAAGCGAGCTGACAGGAAAGATGGGGCAAGTCTATTTACAAGGGCAATTTGGTGACAGGACAAGGGGGAATGTGTTCAAATTGATGGAAAGTAGGTTTAATAGATATCAGGAGAAAATTCTTTAGAAGAGAGTGAGAGTGGAAAGGCACAGGAGCTGGGAAGCTGTGGATGCCCATAGAAGCTGTGGATGCCCCATCTCTGGCAGTGTTCAAGGCCAGCTTGGATGGAGCTCTAAGCAACCTGGTCTAGTGGAAGGTGTCCCTGCCCATGGCAGGTGGGCTGGAACTAGATGGACTTCAAGGTCCCCTTCCAACCCAAAACAGTCTAGGATTCTGATGAGTTCTTTTTAACTTTCAACTCGTGACACAGATTGTAGCTGCATGGAGAACTACTATCTGCAATCTGAAATCAGGTGACCTTGCAGTTTTTAATGTTGCGAGATGGTGTTTGCCCTTGATCATACCCTTCTGCATCTTTTTTGCATATTCAACTGCTAAGCTGTTTAGTCTCCTGTCTAAAGGTTTGTTGATACAAATCTTACAGCTCTTATTGCCCATGTACATGTTTTAATTCTGTGGCCTTTTTCAGAACATGTGGATATTTAGAGTTTTTCAATATTTTGAGAAGGAGCAAGGTAATTATGTAGGTTCTAGTTAATTTGTCTTGCTGGTAGATCCTAAGGTGCCCCTCTAATTCTGCTTTTGTCTTCTGCAAATTTGCGCTGGCCTGGTTGTTCTGTAGTAAATCTGTGGAAACTACTCCGTCATTGTATCCTAATCCTGTTTCTGACAGCTTTCCACGTCAAAGGCAAGAATTGATCTTCCCAAAGCATCTTGAAGGGATGACTTTAATGCCCCCCTGCCCCAAGGGACTCTAAAAGGAGATGCCTGTTTATGTCTCCACACATAGAACATGGGGTAGCAGCACAGAGAGCAGTTCTTCCCTCTTCCCATTTTGGCTTAGGAAGTTTGGGAACAGTTACCATGGCTGGACAGAAATTTGGGGCAATTATACAAGAGAGTAGGAGAATCTACGTGCCTGGAGTACAGGCCTGACCCTGTTTATCTGTAGGAAGCCATATCTGTATCTTTCTTCTGTATCAGACCACACAAAAGCAAGTTCTTTTCTCCAAAACCTAATGTGGATTGCCTGCTATTTAGGGTAAGATACAGACAGCTGCAGAGAAAAACAGGCTGCATTTTTCAGTTTGGAAAATGTGGTTATGTCCTTTAACTGTACTTTGCAAGGGTGTGACTGTTTAAGTGCCATTGCAGTACAGGAGGCAGGTACATACCTGGCTAGTTTGTATGCTGTGTTTCAGATCCAGAAAATAGTTCTGTCCCACATCTGACAAGTTTGTGTGGTACTGACTCCTCTAGTATTTGAATTTTGAAAATTCAAGATGATGCTTAGTATACTGTGAAATAGTAAGAATAATTTACAATAATACTTGAAATTAAGGCTTCATTATTCTACATAACCAAACAAGTTAATGGGTTTTCCAAATTAAGAAAGTATCTACAGGTACTCTTATGATAATTTAGATGTAGTTCTCACTTGAAAAAGATGGATTTGGATTTAAAACCGTGGTTCAGATCTGCCTCAGGATTTATTGTGGTCATCATGAAAACAAAGGCAGAATGCTCTCTGCTTGTCTTTTAACAATTCCTTTGCCAAGAAAATGATGAAAAACTGGATACACTTTTGAAACTTTCATTAGGAATACTTAATAATTATTGTCTTAAAGCTATTGGCAGTTGAACACTTTTTGTTGCTTTTTAGTCTTGTAGAATTATCAGTGGTAGTGCCTTTAAAATTTCACATTTACTTGGGAACAAACCAGATTGAGAAAAATGCTATTGTCAAGCAACTCGGGACGATTAAAATCTCAGTTTGAGAAGTGATATTTAATTACTTACTGCCTAGACAAGCTTGTAAAACAAATTTAATTACGTGCATCAGACAAGCTGGTGGCCTTCACTTAAAATGCTGTGTACATAGGATGACCTGTGTGTCTGGCCTGAGACTGAACAGCGAAAAAAACAAAAGCACAAGTTTTCTCCTGCATGTCACCACAGAGCAGCTGTACTCTATACCTCCCTGGGGAAGCAAATGCATTTGCTGTCTGCCCCACAGTCATGGTGGAGAAACCAAAAGAGAAATTTAACCGAGGTAGAGGTTGAGGTGAGTCAAAGGGCTTCTGACCACAGGAATACTGAGTTCTGTGCACTGGCTGAATAGATACGCTATGCTCTATCTGCCAGATACATCAAAAACGTAGTTACTAGCAGCTTTATTTTTGTGCTGTTGTACAAAGAGAAGCCTGCTGTTGAATTACGGTGATGAGGATGGATAGTTTAACTGCTGATGGGTTCTCATGACAAGGAACTACATTTAGGTCTACACGTGTCTTTGTAGGAGGGAGTGGGTTGTTCATTTGTTTACTTCCATGCTACAGGATTGCATTGCAATTCGTAAATAAACATGTTTGCCCGGGAGGAACGTCTGTAAGGCAAAAGCACAGTGTGCTTGTCCAGAGCTTGCTGTGGAATTGGACTGTAGGTGAGGAGAGGGTGGTCTGAAAAGATCAAAGTAGACACTTTTTTAGGGTGTAAAGAAAGAAAGTACATCGTGGGAAATCTTTGTGTACAGAAGTGGAATGAAAAGTTTGCAATGAATGCCAAAACATAGACAAGGTCCCCAGATAGTGGTCTGGGAATGGGAGAAGGGATTATGTTGTTGCAGATGCAGAGCCAGCAGTTGAGGTTGGAAATGTGCATCGTGGTTTTTGCCTTTGCTTTTTATTAAAGTCCTGATTCAGATCTCCTGTGTAAGGCTCTGCCTCCCAGACTTGAGCAGATGCCATGGGATGAGCGGCAGCATTTGCCCCTGCCTGGCAACAGCTTTGCTCTTGTGTGGGAAATGGAGCCCACTAGCCAGGGCTGCTAAAAGCACATCCCTGCTCCTTGGCTGCTTCACTTTGCAGGCTGGTGAGGAAATTAAAACAGTGGTTTATGTTACAGTGTGCCACTTTATTATAAGTGCTTCCCAACCTCATTTTATATTGAATTAATATATAGACCTTATGATTTTATTTTGGCATTAAATTAGCCAGCGATATATATGTCTTGCCTGAAAGATGAGCAGCTACCTATCAGTGTTGTAGATGTTTTCTTGTCCTTGTAACTGAATTCCAGGATATATACACTGTGAGAAAGAGATACAACCTTGTAGAGTTAGTGTTGCTACTCCTAGCATATCCATTATGTACATGTACACACACAGGAAAAATACATACAAAGAAATACGTATGAATCTAGGAAACTGCAGGTTTTCCTTATAATTGTGTATTGTATGTTTCTGTCCTTATATGCATGTGTTCCCTATAAAATACAAGTTCCTTTTCCCCTGTATTAAACGGCTTGGTCAAAACTCCTTATCCATCACTACGGAAGATAAACATACATATTATAGATAAACCAAATTGAATAATAAAATGGTGCTCCTCACAGGAAAGCTGGAAAATTTTATAGATAATCTGCTGCAGGTGTTGCTCCTTTTTATCAGGAGGCAAGGATAACTGTGGTGTTATGTAGTGAGGGTAAATAACAAACATTTTTCAAGAATCACACATGGCAGTCCATTGTTAAAGCTGAAAGTTGTTCTCAGTATGTCCTGTCCTCTGCATAATTTTGTCATGCCTGTTGATCCTCCCTCTTTATATTGGTTCTACTTTAAATGAGCTCTGCAAAAAAACTTGCTGTCAGGTCTGGGAAATATAATGCAACACCTTAATTTTCTGTATTACAAAATGTTCTGAAATGCTTTCAGAGGGATCCCAGTTTGTGCATTGAGTCAGTTGGAGTAATTAGGGCGTGATGCAATTGTTTCTTTATGGGCCTGAAGCCATCCCAAGAACCACAAAGGCTGATTTCTTCCTTGTGAAAGGTTGCTTTAACCCTTGGCCAGGTGGGTGTCATGGTTTTTGTTCAAACACTTCGACTTCTGAGACAAATGGAATCACAAGGCCTGAAGTTACTCCACTCACAGGACTGCAGGTTAACATGTGCCTCTAAATATTTAGGAAGACCAAACATTGTTTGAGGAATGTGATTTTGGTTGGGGTTTTTTTTTGCTACAGAATGATAAAAAACCATTCACAGTATTCTTGATGAATTAGAATCTGAAATTATTTCTTTTGGCCAGCTTAATATGTTGTTATCTTCCATTTTCCTTCTGGAAAATTTTGGCCTTTTCACTAGTTCAGTTCCTTGAGGAGCATTATTTTGGACTGCTGAGAAGAAGAGCAAAAATCTCAAAGCTATTTTCTCTCAGACAGTAAAAGGAAGTCACTTATAAATTTGATGATTTGTGCTACGTGCTTCTTCTTGTTATGATTACAGTAATTCTGCATTTTAAGAGAATTAAATAAGCTGTGTTCATAGGCACATTTTGGATGTTATGTTTCCAAACACTTGCCTGCTCTCACTAAGGTAGCATGAACTATTATTGGTCTTTCTGACTATTATGGTAAAATAATTTTGAAAATTGAAAGGTGCTTCGGGGGTTTTGAGTTCGCTTTTACTTCAGAAGATCTCAGACAGGTTAATGGGGAGGTTTCTGCAGGTTGTCCATGTAGAAAAGGTTCATGCACATTTAATATCTTTTCTCAGAAGCCTGCAGTGATAATTTTAGGTTCTGATTTCTTTCATGAATACTTGAATTTATCAACTAAAGACAACACATTTACTCTCTTTGTAGCTCTTTTCATGCCCTTGGCTATTAAGGTATAGGAAGGATGTGTTGTAGTGATCCAAATTCAGATCCAATTTTAAGCTGTTTTGTCAACATTTCTGTTGTCTTCTGTGTAAGTATTCTTACTACTGTGTAAGCATTCATGCTAAATCTTCTTCTATGCATGGACTGGGAATTCTCTTTCCTACTTTGCAAACATGCATATTTTTGCTTTTTCTCTAAAAAGGCAGAAAGGACTTGTTACATACTTCTCCCCAAAGATCTGAATGGCCAGTTCCTTAAAAATCATTTTGTGACCCAGGATGCAGGCATTTTTGTGCTCCCTCAGAACACATCACTAGCTCAGATAAAAACCTGACCTGAATAGATATGTGCCAGGAATGTATCACCAAAGATTGGAGCCTAAATAATCAGAACACATTGAGGGCTTTCACTTTTTTCTTTCTTGGTTTTTCTAATAAATATCAATCTACCCTGATGTCCTTCATTACTTCTAGATTAGCCAAACCTTCTTTACATAATTACTAGCAAATAGTGTGTGTCATATCAGTTGATACATGAATAAACACATGTAAGTTCAAACAAACAAGGGTCTTCACAAACCTGACATATAAAATGTTCTGGCATGAAATATTTTTGTAGCAGCATTTCATCCTGGTTTTTTTTTATTTCTTGCTTAAAGAAGATTCTCCATATTCCAAATACAGCAGGCCTGAATTTGTTATTGATTTTGTTTCATTTTCAACTTTGGACCCAAGCTGTTTAAACAGATTACTCCCTGCTTTTATCTGAGTCAACTTCCTCATGCCTTCATCAAAGCAAAAGAGATTATTTGACTTTCTGTCTCATAACACAGCATTACAAGAGAGTCATATGTTAAGTGACAGTGATGGATTCTGTATTAGGAAATGGCCATTCTGTCTGCATGTAAGTCTCTTGTAATAGTTCCCCGTCAAAGACAAAAAAAAACCAAAAAAACCCCACCTCATTTTTATTTATTTGTAGTCTATTTATTAGTATTCATTACAGTTGTATTTACTCGTAACTGAAGCTAGTACATTTCAGAACTAGATTAGGTGAAAGTGTTTGGACTGTAATAACAATGTGTAGGCATAATATGTTTCTATCCTGGCACTGGTCCTGTACTTCACTTTCTTACTCCTAGGCACACAGTAGTAGTGAACTGACTAATACCTGGCAATAGAAGGACACTTTCTCTTCAGACTGACTTACAGTGTGGTTTTGAAATTTAATGGTAACTAGCACCACCACAAGCTTTTGGCACAATTACCTTTTCTGGTGGGATCAGAACTTCTTATCCTTTATGTCTTATTAATAAGTTTAAGATGGAGATAGCAAGTTGAATAGGTACTCAGTTGACTAAATCTGTGGAAAATACTTGAAAGACTCTGCTGGGAACATACGGAACTCTGTCTACATTTACCTTTCAATTGTCTCTGCAAGAATAGTTGGGTTATAGGTGTTGAATAGGGGTTCCCTCAGCAGGCAAATCAACATGGACAACAGCAAGTGCTTTGGACATACATAGCATCATCAGGGATTGCAGTGTTGATTGACTGCATGTGCATCTCTTTCTCTGTGCTCTCTTGGGCTTTGTGCTCCAGGCTGAATAGGTGAAGTGATAAAATACCACTGTAGGTTCTAAAGAGAGTTTTTCCTATAGAGGAACAATAGATATTTCCTACCTTTATGAAAACTGTGGTAAAAGGTCTTCAAATGACATCTCCCAGACACAGTCTCAAGGCTTGGCTGAGCAGACAGGGAAACTCTTCCAGGGCTTTCATGCAGGAGGCACATGACTTGTGAGCCATGCAGATCTGTTAACTCCATGATATGGCCAGGCTTCTCTTTACATTGTGTCTTCCTGAACAAACAGTACCTTACACAGAGACCTCAGTGTCAGCCTGAAAAGAGCAGCAGTGCAGGTGATCTTGTGCTGCCTGCACTAAACCCCAGAAGCCCACCACAAATTTGTCCTCCAAATGTTAGTTAAGGATTCCTCCCTGTCCTGGGAGGCCTGGATGGCTTGGACTGGACCCAAGTGAAGGAGGGAAGTGCACAGTAACAGGAGCTGCAATAAACTCAAGAATGTACAGAAATAAAGCATACTCATCTGTTTAATTTTTTCAGGTTAGCCACTTGAAAAGAGCTGCTGCAAATGATCGAGGCACTTGAATCTACCGAGGGAGCGTTTCTGATATGGCTCAAAATGGAACACTGACTGGTTGTATTTCTGTAGGAAAATCAGTCCAAGCCTGAAATTGCTATACTACTGAAAGATGATGTGCCTCAGCATTTGCTTAGGCTGTGTATAATCTAACATATGGACACACTGCAGTCTTATTGGCAACCTGCAGTAGCTCTAGATATACTTCTATACAAAAATGGAGCAGCAGAATTTTAGCAGTAGTTATTGACACCTATACATAAATGATGATAATTACTTAATTCATAATTATGCATCTCACAGGCAAGATTCGTAATAAAAAGTGATAGTACTAAAATTAGAATATCAGTACTGACATTGAATTGCTTTTTCTGATAGTGGTCAATAAACAAGTTAGGAAGTAACTAACATTTTTGCTGGCCAAATTACATCTGGTTAAGTTAATCACAATTGGCATGTGTTTATCCTCCATAGCATCTCTTTGCTGAAATTTTTGTGTATATACAGAGAATGAGATACAAATGGACCTGCAGGTATTTTGTGTTAGTATCAAGGATTTATATATTTTGTGATTTTCACCTATACCAGGTAATGGTATATAAAAAAGAATAGCAGATGTGATTATAATGATCTGAACAGGATCACTCTTAATGATATACAGCTACCTTCCCATTTTTTTGTCAAAGCCTTTCTCTAATATGAATGCCTAGAACCTTATTAAAAATCTGATCTCATTAGGTACACCATCAGTATTAAAACTGTGTATCCTAAATCTCAGTCATTTAGAAATGATCTGCACATGAAAAGATTAAATGAGGGTGTCACCAATTAGTATAAATGTCTTAGTGGAACAAAAAATGACTTCAAAGAATTTGATAATATATTTCGGTTTTCTGATTTTTTTTCTTTTTTTGTCTGAAATACTACCAATACTTTAAACTTTTTTGCATAATACTGGAATATTTGAAGCTTTTTTATCACTTTGGTGTGCAAACCAAATGTAAGGGGAAGAATTGAAACATTTAAAATTATTTTAAAACAATCTCTTTTTTAGTTTTTCAAGATGAAGTGATTGACAACTTAATGTAAAGTCTTAGGCTGCTTTTGGTGTTCTGCCACACCAGTTTGTTCTTACTTGTGCAGTGGGATAGAGTTTGATGCAGCATTTAATCCTTTTACCCACTCCATGGTACACTGCAAGCCTTCCTATGAAAATCCTGTGATTGTGTTTGTATTTCTGTAGGAAATTCTCATTTCTGAGCACCTTTGCTAGTTGGTTTTGCCCATATCACAATCAGATGGTATCAGGTGGTGCTACAGAGTCCGGTAAAACTTGAATTCCCAAATTCCACCAAACTGGTAAAAATCTGAAGCCTCAAGTCCTTCACAGAAGGCTCCCTCCATCATGTGAGGAACATTCCAGCCTCAGGATGCTTTAGTCCAAGGCAGGTTATCTTGGAGGAGCTGGCATTTCCAGTTTCCAGTCCTCCTCCTTTGGGTTGTGCAACATCTGGCAACCAAAAAATGTTTTACTAAAAAGTAGCATTAGAATAGAGTCACATGCTGTGTCAGGAACAGCTTAGAAAGAAAGCAAGTATTGTATCCTCTTGTGTGCAACATCCCTGTGCTGTGGCCTGGTTTTCCTACTAAAAGATGCAGCATGTTTTTAAATTTGGATTATTTTGGTGGTTTTGGTTTTTTGGTTTTTTTATGCAGTGATTCTTAGTTTCCACAGAAATTTAAGCAATCTGAGGCTTGTTTTGGCCACTCTGCAAAGGACACTGCATAATTCAGACATAAACCTTTCTCACTAGGGCACTGCATAGTGAAGATATCTGTCAATTCCTTATCGCTGCTAAACCTCTTTCTGTTTTCTGCTAGAGTAGAGAGCAGGGAAAGAGCAGTACATTAGAGCAAATGGTATATTTTTGTAATACCATGTGTATAAATATTGGTGCGGTGGTAGTAGTTTCCATATTAAGTGCCAGCAAAAGTTTTTCGAAATCTACTTCAGAGCTGTAGGTCCAAAAATGCAGGGTAAGGCAAAAAGGTGAATAAGGCATTTAAATGGTGAGGGTTTAAGTGGAGAATTGAAGGGGAGTGGGGAGGGGCATAACCACAGGCTCATGTATTGCTGTGGGAGCACGAAAGGGCCCAGATGTACTTAAAAAAAAAAAGTTTAAAGGCAAAAGGCTTTTTTTCCATCTCAAACTGTATCAAATTCCTCCCTCCCATAGCATTTGTAAATCTTCCAGTATTTTTAGAAATTATTGTTTTATGAAAAATGTAACTATAGATAATGTGTATATAAGATAAATTTACACAAAATTATGTCATTTTCAAAGCTAGGATAAAAGCCATTACTGCAGTATGAAAACACTTTTCTATCTCCTCTAATAATGTTTTCCACATCTTTCCATTTGAAAAAGAAGTGAAATGTGTCAGCATGAGGAAGCTGTTCATACTGGTTCCCAGCTGTGGATATGTCAGTGGAGATAAATTCATGTCCTCAAACATTACCCTTTCCTGAGTACCAATTTGCACACACCTTAAATTGCACTTTGACAAAACTAAAGCTTTCCAAGGTGCTCATCTGCTCCCTCAGCAAGGTTTTGAGGTTTCACAGTGTTTGTACAAGGAGGTTCAAGGCCTATGTGACTGAATAAAAGTAGCCCACCTGCTGTAAATGGCAGTTTTTCTTTACTTTTCTTTTGGAGGAGCGGAGGTCAGGGATATATACTTATTTTCTTTGTTGGTGCAGATTTTCCATGCCCTTCCAGCCCTGCTCCTGTCTGCTGGCCAGCTGGGTTTAGTGGCTGGTGGCTGAGGAGCAGAATCTGCCTCTCTGAGCAGAATTTGCCTTTCTGATCAGACTGGTCAGTGCACTTTGCAGGAACCTTCCAAAGATAGAGATCTAACTGTTGTCCTTGAGTCACTTTTTTATAATATGTACCAAATCTGAGTAGGCTTTCATTCAACTTGGTGTCCAAGGGTGAATTAAATGTCCTTTCTATCAGATTTATTTATTCCTCAGCTCAGAAAACTGGGAGGATTATCCTGCCTCTTCCCTCAAACCATCATGTTTTGTGTAGAGTTTAAATGACACATTTTTGTGCAGGTACAGGGAAAAAGGGGAAAAAAACTCCAAGAGTTCTTTCTTTATTTATTAATTTCCTGTCACCCTAAAAGCTGTTTTTGCAAACTCTTTTGCATGTTTGCTTTTGTAAGAGATACGTTTATATGAATGTGCACTTTCTTGGTGACTTCCACAAGGTAGGAGGACCCTCTGTGCTTTTGCATCACGTACTGTACCTTGCTGAAATTACCTCTGGGTTATTGTAATGCCAGCTTTCCATTAACTAACGGACTATAAAAAAATATTTAAATTAAATGCCTATGGGAATAGTAAATGACAAACTTCTTGGAATGTGAGCCTTGCAGCCCAATCTCCCAAAAGAAGCGCCTGCAATCTGGCTTTATAGCTGATACACAGCTAGCTGGCAGACAAAAACCTTGCTAGGATTTCAATTTACAGCCTATGATACATAGGATTCTTTCTTCCTTGTAATGCTTTAAACTGAAATTGAATTTTAAATTAACTTGACACTGTGCTGTTTTCAAGTCAGATAAATAACTGTGTTCCTTTTCCCTTTTCCATAATATATTTGATATCTTACTATAAAGGCTTTTCCTGAATTGACATTAAAATTATACATTTGTCTGTCCTGACTTTCCTTAGGAGAAAAAAGTGAATCATAACTATGTAGCTGTAAGAAGTATTGTTTCCACTTTGACAATTATATAGTTTCATAGTTTAGGAATTTGCCAGTTTTATTTCTGCTGCTCACTGTAACAACTTGTGGTTTATTTCTGCATTTTCTCACAAAGCTTTGATCAAAGAGTGGCCTTCAGAATTATGTTCTTTGAGCCTTCATGCATGTAGGCTCATTTACTTTCATTTACTTCATCAGAAGACCCCATTCTTCACTTCAGGACCCCATCTATACCTTCACAGTGTTAATGAAACAATGTATCAACATTGTTTTGGAGTGATTGCTTCAAATGTGCTTTTGAGCTTTTGCAGTTTATTAAGCTGTTAGACCTACACTGTGAAGGTATAAATGCTTGTAAAACACACCAGGTAGTTACAGTGTGGTCAGTGGTATCTTAATCTGACACCTGGTAGCATAAATGTTTGTTATGCTTGATAGACAATGCCACCAGGATGAATATTATAGAAGAGTTGCCTTTAAAAAAGGTAGATTGATTCAAAGTATTTTACAGAGAATTACATAAATGCCCACGTTTCTGAATGTGCTGTGTAGTAGAGGAAGAACATTTACATTAGAACTGCTTGTGGTTTGTTTTTGCTTTCCCTGATTCTCACACACTTAATTGAACAAACCTTTCTCTTCAAACTGTATCTCAAAAAGCTTACACTGAAGGACATACAGTGGCAGAATTTACAATGTTAGCATGCTGAGCAAAATGTATTTCTTCTGTTCCTGGTAAAAATATGCCTAACACTATGGGTTCCTATGTGTAACTTAAAATAAGGTATTGAAGTGCATCCCTCCCTCCCTTTTTCCCTCAGGAAAGCATTCTCCAAACAGCTCCCACTTTGTACCTTCTGGCTTTCAGCAAGGCATTAGCATTCCAGAAAGAGTTTCACCAGCCCCTAGGCTTTAACAGTGGTTAGGACAGGCGGCAGAAGGAAAAGCTACCAAACACTTTCCCTCTTAGGCTTGGGTCTTGACTTGTAACCAGGGGATTTTGGGAGTGCATTAAAGAGCACTGCTTTTGTTGCCTGCTCTTTTCCCATTCCCTTGTTTTCCGATACCAGTGTGACCAAAAATCCTTTTTTTTTTTTTTAATAACCAAGCACAGTAAATAAATACTCGGAATATTTCATATTTCTGAATGCATTAACAAAGGAGAAAAAACACACCTCTGCCTTAAACAGGACAAGAAGTTATGCAGACCTCCCCAACTCAGACAGAAATTCTCCTAGGGGAAGGAATGCCACATAATATTGGAAAGTTATAATTTTCTCAAATAAGAATGAAATACCAGGGCCTAAATTTGGCTGCTTTTCACTGTTTTATAGTCCAGTCATCTCTTCTCTCTGCCCACCCCAAGCCCCACACTTCTCCCAGGTATTCAAATGGAAAAGCTTTCATTCCAAGGTATTTGCACAAAGGAGGCATTCGGCAGCAGAGGAGATTTCTTCCAAAAGCACCTTAGTGTGCTATGATCCTTCCCTGGAGCTTGGCTGGACGTGCTGAGAAAGGGCTCTTGCTCCATACCCTGTGCAGTCACAGTCCTTTGGGTGGACACTGTCATTGCACATTCTGGGCCATGTGCCTGAACGTACCGAGGCATATTTGTTTGTGTCTCTGCCAGCATATATGCCAAAGAGATTATGTTTCATATTTCATCCCAGGGAGAAGAGAGCCTAAATGGGTTTATCATGGAGTTTTCATTCACTCTGTCATTTCTCCCTTCTTTATAGTTCATTGCTAGACTTCTAATTTTTCCCGACAGCAGTGCACACCCCTGCAGCTGGCCCTGCATAATGATTCCCTCCTCCTAGACTGACGAGAGTGGATGCATAAATCTACTGCCATCAGGGTGCCTCCTTTAGCAGACACTGCCCCCTCTCCCCCCTAGAAAAAGATCTGTCCCCTCCCCAGCACTCTCATTTACCACCTACTACTGTTCCCTGCTGAGGCAAGATGCTGTCTGTGACCGTTATCCTGCCTATGCTAAACATCAGGAAATGGCTCTTTTTGGACAAAAATATTTCTTTTTTTTTTTTTTTTCTCCTAATGATAACTATTAGTGAAAATTGGAGTGCCTTTGGCAATTGTATTTGATGCAAATATTACAACATACAACAACAAGCTCCTGTGAAAGCCAAGGGTGGACTGATTGTTTGAATTAGGAGCTGGAGGGTGAGAATGACTGTCAGGAGCAAGAATTTTGACCAAAATATTGGTCTTTAGGAGGTCTTAAGTTAGAGATCCCTATGTTCTCTGAGGCCCTGTATTAACTCAAAAGGATTGCTTTGAACTATTGAGTAAGGGCAGAAATGTCAAATCCAGGGCTTCCCAGCTGCTGAACTCATCGAGCACATTGATAGTTTATAAATCAGACAGGACTTGTGGACCCTTTACAAAGTATTGTTTGAAAATCTCTTCTTTAGCCCTCCATCCTTAGCTGTAGCAGTGGAATACTGCAGCTGGCTAAAAATCAACTAAATACTTGTTTAAAAGGCAGCAGTCTCCGTTCCTGTTCTGAAAAGAAGGCACAAGGTGAATATGCAGTGTATGGCAAGGGCTTCATCATTCTTTGCCAGCAGCGAAGGTATAGGTAAAGGTCATCCCCTTTCATCTTCCAAGAGACTAATCCACAAAATACTAGATTTCTCCGATAGGTATTTGGTGTTAGCAACATGCTGATAGTCTGATATTCATAGTTGCTTTTAAAGTTAAATTATTATTTTTCCTCGGCTACAAGTATTTGGCAGTTTTCTCTGACGCTGTCCTTACGATGATTCATACTGCAGTTATTTTGAAGAGATGGATAAACTACAATTGTTTATATACAAACAGAAGATGGTATTAGCTGCCAGAAAAGAATCTCACTAATATTTGACTTGTTAGGTTGCCTCATGTTTCATGTTTTGGCTAAGAGAGAGCAAGCTTAAAATTAATTGAGAAGAATTTCTTTCTTTCTGAGTGTGTTCAAAGCTAGTGGTATTTTCTCCTCTGTAAATGTTGGCAATTGATTATAAAATGTCAGAGGTTTTAGCAGTGTCAGCGACCTTCATCTATACAGCTGGAATAATAGGCAAGACTTGCTTTAGGACACCCTGCAGTTGCTGACAGGTTTTGTTGCATCTGCAGCCAACTCTGTATCATTAATGAGGGAAAAAGGGTGGATGAGGGAGTGCGGATTGTAAATGTGAGAGTGCTCACTCCACTAAATTTACTTGAAAAATGATCATTTTTTGTGTCCAATGCCATTTTGTACTCTTCATGATTTTCTAATTAAGCCTGGAGGGCTGTGGATCGAGGCTTTGATATGAGCAGTATCGACTGTCCTCTTTCCAGAGAAGAGAACAAAGCTTCCTCACTGTGCTACTGGATGCTAACTGATGAACTGGTTTTTCTTCCTTGCCTTGGTTACTGCATATAATTAGGAATCTCACTCTTGTGACTTCATGTACAGAACTGCATCCTTTCAGTAGACCTGCCTGCCAGCTGCCCGTCATGCACAGCTATTCCCAGGATCCTTAAATTTGACTTTGCATGTCAACTGTTCCTGTTTAAACAATGAGCTTTGAAGCAAACTGTGTGCCTGCTGAAGAAAAAGCTCTTCATATCTAACAGTCTCTTTTAGACTCTGTCTGAGGCTAAGGTTCAACTTTAAAAGCGGTCATAGTGTTAATTTGAAATAATTTTATTAGAAAAGAGAAATTCCTGTGTTTCTTGAAAAACTAAAGAAAGAATATGTAGTCACTTGCTGGGTAGACCCATGTGAGTGGTTTTCTGAGGGGATTACCCTTTCTTGTCTCAGTGTTCCCTTGCAGCAGAAGCAGTGATAGAGTCTGATGTTGCTGGGGTTAAGAGAAAAGGCATTTTCAGTTCTTGGAGAAGGGTAAAGGAGAAGACAGTGATGACAGAAGTGTCAGAACAACAGGAATAAGAGATTAGAGAGTTAGATTTGAGGAGAAATTTCCAACCCTGTATGGCATTCCTTCACCTTAATGATGGGAAAACTGTTTATTTTTTATTCCAATATCTTGTCTTTATGGTATTTTAGGACTGGAATTTCTGTACTTCATTCCCTGGATATTTTGTCTATTAAATAAGGTCTCTGTTCCTCTCCAGTGAGAGCAGGTACACAGAAAAACAAAAACAGATCTTGCTGCATTGCACAAGGGTGTTTTTTTTTTTGTTTGGTATTCATCAAGAAGCACACATGCTTAAGAATTTTTGGGGAAAAAAGCCTCAGAATGTTTACCTTCCAAGAAACTGTTTGAAAAGTTTTACTGTGGAGTAAACCTGTAGGCCAGCTGAAGGGTTTGATGCACAGACATGATGGAGGTGGCTGGAAAGTGGCTGTGATGTCCTGTGATGATCCACAGGAGATGTGGGCTTGTGGTGGCCTTGGGCTGTGGCACAGGGAGGCGTTACTGGAAGGTGGTGCTGGCAGGGAGAGGTGTGGACCGTGCCAGGGATTCCACTGCTTTCCCTGCAGACAAGGCTGACAGCCATGTGACGTGAGAGCTGATTTAAAAAATAGTGTCCTGCCTTCAGAATCACAGCTAGAAAATATATTACTGTAAAGTCGGAGTTTCTTTTACAGGAAATAACACCACTGTCTTTTACCCCAGTTCCTTCTTTAGTGTTACCTAGTGGAGGACTTAGGAAGCATTCTCTTAGTTTTCTTACCAGGCTAGTTTAACCTAATTGCACTTCAGATCCTTTCAGTTTGTGACGTGTGACAAGGTACTTCTGATAATTTGGGATTGAAATAACTTTTAAGGAGTTTTTGTGTATAAAATGCATATAGATTTGGACTGTTGCAAGGTTCCTCATTGGAGAAGATGCATACAGTAAAAGGGGTGGCAAACATGAAAAAAAAGGTTAGCTATGTTTCTGAAAAGCACAAATTAGCCTTTGTTCTCTTTGGAAAAAATAATGGGATAACCGGTTTGGAAGGGGCCACCAGAGGTCATGTAGTCCTACAGCTCAAATCGGGGCCAGTAAGATCAGCTAGCTCAGAACATATAAAGGATTTAGCAGTTGACTCTACATAGCTCAAAACTTAAGAATATGGTCATAAGTTTCTCAGGATTTCTGAAACAAACAAACAAACAATTGTAATATGTCTCCTTTATCTTTGTCTTTCAGAAGTAAAAAAAAATAAAATAGGGAGGCTCAAGCTTTCCTAGTTCTTTACTATGCATTTCCTTTTATTTTTAGATGGACATAAAAATTTAATCAGGCTAAGCCTTACTTTCCATACTCAATTATTCCTCAGAAAGTTTAAATAAGTATAGATGTAGGCATTTCAAGAATATGCCCCTAGAAGCTAATTTCTGAAGCAAAGGGAAACTGGAAGGTGACATTGCTTTTGAAAATTGAGCCTTAATAAAGGGCTTCATTTAGTCATCCATCCTTGAAAATGGATGGTGAAATATGTAAGGGTTGAGAGGGAAACGGAAAAAACAGAGATACAAGAGAATGATAGCAGATGAAAGTACAAGGTAATTTAAGTCCTTGGTTAATGTTCCTGTTTGAAATCAGTCCTGGCTGGTCCAAAAACTGACAGCTCAAAACAAGATTCTTACCGGAAAGTGTTCTTGCCATAGTCTGGGCTTTAGCAGGTTTGTTATGGGGCTGCTGGTATAATCTAGAAAAGTGATTTCTCCAAGGGAAAGTTAGGATGCTCTCTAGACAGCTTTCTAGTGCCTTGCATGTCCCCAAGGTATCTTGAGAGAGCACCTTCAGTGGAGGAGAGAAACATGCTTGTCAATAATGGCAGCTGCAATGAGTTTCCCCTGCTATGAGGTGTGTTGGGTCCACAGCAGTCAGGCAGTGTGAGCATCCCTCGCGGTGCCTGGGCTGTGGAATGTGCCGCTCCTGCACTGAGCTGAGCGCCTGTCTTCTTGTTCCAGGTGCGAAGAGTGAGGGGGACAGCCCAGGGCTCGGTTCTGGGGCTCAGCCAGAACCCCCAGGAGCGCAGCTGAACAAGAGTAAGCACTGACACTGCCTTGTCTCTCTTGAAGTCCCAGAAGAAGTGGGTTCTTGTTTCCTAAGCTGTGGTGTGCACACGGA
Organism: Poecile atricapillus; assembly: GCF_030490865.1. NCBI lineage: Eukaryota > Metazoa > Chordata > Aves > Passeriformes > Paridae > Poecile > Poecile atricapillus. The sequence continues at coordinate 56,560,723 of NC_081288.1, forward strand.
TTTTTCATGTGAATTTTCTGTTTTCAGGTAAGCTCATTTTTCCCTTCTTCTTTAATACAATAGAGTTTTCTAAGTGCAAAATTATATTCTGATTCTCTAGACAAATTTGTTGCTATTTATCAAGACTTTCAAACATTGCTGGAGCATTTAATAAGTGTTTATTGCTACTAATGGAGATAAAACTTTTAGGAGTCAGTCTTGCAAGAGGCATTAAAAATTAGCAAAGGAAAAAAAAAAGTAAGAATAGCTTGGCAGAGGTTCTGTATTCATAAACCTATTTATAGATGGTGTGCTGGGTAGAGGAGCAGGTTTGTGCCTCTGCCAGCAACATGCTGCAGCCTACTGCTGTGCTTGTGCTTGCCCTAATTTTGCACTTACATTCTGAGTCTCCCAGGGGATGCTGAGCAGCTGTGTGGCTGACCTGAATCTCGAAGGTGTGTGGGTTTGACTGTGACTCTGAGGATGATTGGAGAGATTTGATCAACTCCTTTTCCAGGACTTGTTCACATTGATTAGTATGTGTTGGCTTGGCAGGTTTCTCAGAAACCAGCACGTGAAACCTTCTTTATTCTCAAGCGGCCAAAGAGATCTGAAGCAAGATTGATAGAGGGGTTGCATGGTTCTCGGTCTGTTCTTCAGCTGCAAAGTGGTTTAAATCCATTTTGGCAACTTTCTGAGTGTTTGTGATGCTCCTGGAGGCAGTACACTGAGAGCTCTGGTTCCAGCCTGGTGCAGTCCTGGAGGGGAAGGAGAGAGGCTGGGATCCTGTGTGCCGCCTTCCTCACAGTTACCAGTAATAATTGTCCACAGACTGAACTTTTTGGAAGCTAGCACAGCCCTTCCAGCAAGGGAAGCACGTGTCTCCTGCCCGGCACCAAAGAAAAAGGAAACAGTGGGAGGGGAAAACAAAATTTAGGAAGAGCCAAGTTAAGGAAACAAGTGTAATCTAGTGTTTAACATCTGGCCTCATGCCAGTTTGGGAGGGGTTTTGTTTAGGTTTTTTTGTAGTTTTTTTGTTTTGTTTTGGGTTTTTTGGGAGGAGGGGTGTTGTTTGATAGTTTTGGATGCTTCTGTGTTTTGAGTTTTATTTAAAAACTTAAAAACAAATGGGGAAAGGAAGAATCAAAATACAGTTTTCCATGCACATGTGCTGCAGAATGAATAAAAGTGAAAACAGCTGTTCTAAACCAAAACTGTACATTCTGCATTCACACACTCATTTATGTACCTAAAATCATGATTTTTCAAGATGTAGGAAAAAGCATGAAATCACAGAGAAATAGTCACTATTTAAGCTTATTTAGAAATGCACATCAGGCAAGATGAGTATCACTGAGGAACAAAGGTGGGTCCTGTGGGGGATGCAAAAGTAAGAAGTGGACTCACTGAAAGCAAGTAATTGCAGAGTAATTTTGCTGTGGAATTTTAAACCAATTATGTGAATAACAGAGCACATATGTTCTGAAAGTAGTCAGAAGTGGTTTTTGTGGGTATAGCTAGCATGGTTTCAGAAAGCCTCTGCCTGGCCAGGGTTAGTGCTCCCACAGCTGAGATAACGTGAGTGTTTGCGTGTTTGGCTGTACATCATTGCCTTGCTGAAAGTCAGCCTTTCTCAATCTGCCTCTCCCATGGTAAATCTTCCAAAAAATGTACAAAGGTGTGTCGATAATACCTAGTGCCTCAGCTTGTTTCTATGTCTGACTGGAAAGTCTGGTGTTCAAAAGGTGCTTGATCTTATATTTTGCAATTATTAAACGTTTTGATAAGCTGCATCAAACTACATCAAATTTTACTGAAATTACTGCGAATTTCACATAACAGGTCTGATTAAAGGTGCTATTTCAAGAAGCCTTCACTAATCTAGTTGTTTCATGAGCTCTGTTCTTTTGAAACAGAGATTTGCATCCTTTTGCTTTTTAATAAAACGAGACAAGTACTAAAAATCCACATCAGCAGTTTGGCTGGAGCAGCAAGGCATGTGGCTTATTGCTCTCCAGAACATGGAGGATATTAAATGTGGATATTAATTTTCTTCTTTCTTTCATCACAAGGAAGATAGAAATGTTCACACAAAAAGGGGAAAGCAGTTTATGGGATTCTTCAGCATTGACTTTTGTAGTATGCAACTGGGAATTTTGATGCCTAGTGGATATGAAGTGTTTCCTAATGTTAAATATATGTTAATAAGTATAAATCATGTTGGTTGGGTTGGGGTTTTTTTTTGGGGTTGATTTTGTTTTTCTTTTACAACCATTAAAGCACCTACAAGGTAGAGCACTTGACAAGTGAGGCAAAACCTGCGAGATCTCTGCTAAACTTTCTTCTGTTTCTAGGAGGTTTCAACAAACCTCCTTTATCTTTGAAGTTTTCTCTTTAAGTGGGTGGCCAGTGTAAGGATTTCTGCAAATTCATTTCATGTGAAGGTTTTGTCTCTGAAGTTGTTCAAGTAAGCATAGCTGCAAATCTGATTCACTTGTGTGGCACTGAACTTCACATGTAAATCGTGCTTCTAGTAAGTCAGTATTGTGCTAGGAGGTGCTAATGGCTGCCATCAATCAGGGCTGGAAAAAGTTGTTCCCCTCTTCTCCCCCAGATTAAATGAGACAGCAATTAAATGCCCTTTTGTTGCGTGATAGCTGAGACAATGGAAATCAATGTCCAAAGCACAAAGCAGAGTGGCAAGTCCTAACTATAAACTAAGCCATGTGTCCCAAGGGATTGGCATGTTGATTTGCTTACAGCTGAGAGGGTATATGAAAGGAATAACTGGGGAGTGTAGACAGCAGGAGAAGCAGTAATGCTCCTTGGACCGAAGCCAGAAGGGAATATTTGCTGGGAGACTTCTCAGTCGGGCTGTGCTGCCATGTTTTTGCCTCCATGCAACCTGTAATAGGCCCTGGTATAAGATCATCATCAGAAAATATGATACCATGCTTACTTGTGGAATGTTTTTTTATGCTGGTCACTTGAGAACGGACAGTATCTGATCTGGTGAGAAGCTTACTAAAGTAAACTTCACCTTTCAGCTTTTTTGAAAGTGCTTCAGCTGGGAAGATGAGCTTACACTCCAACAGTGCTGTTATTGCAGTGGTTTAGGTCCCTGGAATAGCATTTGCTACATCCTGAGAACAATATACTTTGTTCCCAAGTGCTTGATAGGTGCAAAACTTACTCTTGCATTTCTCCTAAATAAAATTGCACTGTAAAGAATCCCAGTTTGCTCATCCATTTCTTGTAGGTGCAAACAATGCCTCCAGACTCTTAAACCACGAGATACTCGTTAACTATTGTCCAGAGGACATGAAATCACTTAGGTGGCTGAATGTGTTTTGCCTGTCTTCTTCCCTCCAGACCTGCTCCAAAGCTCATTATGTCAATGGGACACTTCCTTTTGACTCCAACTCACAATTCTGCCTTGGCTTTATTGCCTGCTGAAAGGGCCTTGAGTTACACAGGACTGCTTTGTCTCTAATATGTGTGGGGTTTTTGTTTTTGTTGGGGGTGGTTTTTTCTGCTTTTGTGCAAAATTGTAGATGCATTGAGAACAACAAGCCATTGCATTTACTAATGGCAGAGCACTCTGCTGTCATGCAGCTCATACGCTGTTGGCAGAGACTGTAGCTATATGATGCTTTGCAGCAGCTGGGTTCAACTGTGAGAAAGCCTTTTGCAAGTTTAAGGCTTGGAAGAAAAGTTTCAGTAAAAAATTGTAATTTTTCTTGTGCCTAGAAAGTGTTACACACAGATGACCAGAGTCATCAGAAATAATACTAGATTTTGATCAAAAGAAAGTTTATCTGCTTGGAGAGCTCTGTATTGTATTTTTTCCTGTGGGGTGCTGGATCTGTTACAGCTCTTTTGAGGGCTTGAACAAGAGAAAACAAGACTACCTGTATTAAGAGGTCCACAGAAATCAACAGGCATTAGGAATGCACTCATACAAAACCTGTTAGTTGGTGTTCCTTGTCCTTATTGCCCAGTGATAAAATGCAGTCTTTTCCTTGTGTGCCCATCAGGGAGGCACTTTTCAAACTCATGTTCTACTGCACTCAGATTTATTCTTTGGCGGTATTGACAGTTTCTGTGAGTGACACACTTCACAGTCCCTCTGTCTTCATTCATATCAATTCAGGTGTCCCCCTTTTTTAGCCGTGACTTGCACCTCACTTCTGCATTAGGTTCTCTATTAAAGTAAAACTGAGAGCCAAGGTACCAGGAGAGACTCATTTTGGGTACAGCAACACACTGACACATTATATATTGTTTTATATTTAATTACTATGCGTGCAATTTTGAATAATCACAATTAGGCTTTTTTAAGCATCTCCCTCTATATTGCAAGCCTTCAGCAGTTCAATAAAGCAGAGCCATTGACTTGTATTTGATGTGTCCATTACCTCCTGCAAATGCTTTGGAATACAATGGAATAGCATGCAGACTTCAGAGCTGTCATGACAGGTATTAAGAATGTGTCAAATCCCAGTGATGACTGATAACATATCTGTCATTTGTGATGGGATTATTAGGAAGACGAAAGCCACTAGGAGAAAGATACTCCAGAAAAGAAGGGGGGAGTGGGGGGGAGAAGACAAAAAGAGAGAGGATTTACTGTTCTTTAGAGCTGCCTGGTATAATTAAGCCTTGTCTAGTCCATAAACAAATCTATTAACTTTCTGTATGGTTTGGCAGCTTATGCACTTCAATGCTGTTGCAGTAATTCCATGGAATTTATGTTTCTCTTTGGTGGATAGTTGCACTATAGGTATTGTGGCTGTGAAGAAGATTCTTGACCCACCTATACATGGAAACAGCTATTGCAAGAGTACTGTATTTTTTGTCTTCTAATCAAAAGTTTAACAGAGTACCATAGAAGAAAGAATTCAGAGGTCACATAAAATATTTTTTGCATGGGAAATTATGTAGAACCAAGAAAAGAGAAAAGTCTGCCAGCTCCATTTGATTTGTGTCCTTGGCTAGCAAAAGAAAGACTGTTGGGGGGTTTTTTTAAGCCTGAATGTGTGTCTTCTGTGAGTGTGGAAAGAAGGCTGAGCTTCATCTCACTTGTAAAACTGGGTTCTGCTGAATGAGTCCAGTGTGCCTAGTACACAGACATTTTAAGGTGTTTCAGGCTGAGCCATAAACACATCCAAGATCTACAAGCAGTTAAACATTAAGACAAAGGAAGCATATTATCCAGCTGCCTTCTGGTATTCAGGCAATGCCAGAACAGAGTTGATCTGAGTTTCTTACTGTTAGGATCTCTTTGGTACAGAAGTATCCCCAGGAGCAGCTAAACAGTTATCAGATATGGCCCCTACACACACAGAGATCAATTTTGAGGAGCATGGTGGATGTCAGAAGAGGGGGAGACTTGAAGTTCAGTGAACTGAGACAGCTATTCCTTGCTGTCATGTGCTCCCTGAAATCCCCTTTCAGCAGGGATTCATCAGCCTTTGGACAAAGACTCATCAGTGTCCAGTTCGCCCCTTTATCCTTTCTGCTGATTTATCTTTTAGCCTTGTATGAAAACAGACCTGGTCTTATCTCTGCCCCTTCTCCAAACACAGCCAAGGTGCTCCTCAGCTCTTTCAGAGTTCCAGGCTATCAAGAAAGCAAAGGTAGTGGAGGTCAGCACTCAAGTGGGTACTTGGTATGGCTGCATTGTTGCTGGAGGACAGCTGCTCTGTTGGGTGTTCAGCCAGAAGGCCCTGGTGGCCACCCCTACTTGGATGCTTGGAGAGAAAAGGCTGCTCTGAAGGTGAGCAAAGGACAGTCTCAGGTTTGGGAAGCGGAGATGGAGAGAGAGAGACTTCTGTGAAGACCAAGCTGTAGCTGTTGTGTCACAAAGTGAACAATATTTGATTGATGTTTGAGTGATCATTGGTATGGGAGAGACATACAGTGATCTAGCCAAAAGCCAAATGCTCTCAGGTAGTTTTGGACCCCATTCCTCACAGTCACCACCAGCAAATCAGCTGACCTACACTGCCCATGTCTGCCTGGTGTCACACAGCACAGGCAGGCCAAGCCACCCTGCTCCAGATGAGCCCTCTGCTCTCCTGCAGTGGTGCGAGCTGCCCTCTGAGGCAAGGCACAGCGCTGGGGGTGAGTGGCCAGCCCCCCATCCCTGCTGAGCCTGTGGCAGTGGCTGCATGGGCCTGAGGGCTGAGCAGCAGGGCGAGCAGGGATCCCACCGTGTGTGCTCGCAGCAGGATGCCATGTGTGCTCCATGGGGAAGAGCAGGCACTGGGGCCGTTGCAGCACGCCCATGGGCTCACTCCCTTGCTTACCTCATGGAAACTCACTCACCTGCCCAGGCCCTCAGGAAAGACCTTTTATTTTTCCCATCTCTAAGTGCACATTCACCCCACCCACAGAGGCTGGCTGAACAAAGATCGAAGTGCAACCTGAAGCAAGGACACCAGCTTTTAAATGTGATGCATTGCAGCTTAATTAGTTTCCCAAGGTAGAAGGTAATTCTCTCAAGGTCCTCATGGCAAGCATCCCAAAACAGTGGTTGGGGAACCCAAAGCTGGTTTAGCTTAAGGGATGTTAAAGGAGTCTTGATTTTTTTTTTTCCTCCAGAAGCTGAACTCAGCATTTCTTCACAGTACCTTGAATTGTACACCCAGAAACCATTAATCATACTCTAAAATCTTGGCTTCAACTTCCCGCTTTAATATGTAGGTGATTACCATACCGTTTGTTAACATGTTTAGCTGGCTGACAGTACCTCTGTTCATACTGCTTAAATTTGGTTTTGAAAGAGGAAGGACTGTGGAGAATGGTGATGCAGTGGAGAGCCTTCCTCCACCGGTCTGAGGTTTGATTTTGGCCCCAAGCAGATGCCACACAAATGTTGATATTTATTGATATATATTGGTGAAAGGCAGTCCATGGTGCCCAGCTTTCCTCTTCAGTGGCAGCCCTTTAGTGAGGACACTGGTGCAAATAGGGACTGCTGGCAACATTAACTTTTTTTTTTTTTACCCCACAGTGTTCTCATTGTCTTTTATATACTCCCATATTTAATTCATTTACATTCTGAATGGTTTTTCTCTCCCAAGAAAGGACTACAGTAAAGTGCAGATGAGCAGATGAGCTTGGAATATTCCCTGAAGAAAACTCTTCCTTCCCTACAGTCCCTCTCTTTCCCCAATTCATTATATTTTGTCAGTTTAAGAGAAGAAATGGAAAAACTTGTCTGGGAGCTATTGAAGAAGTTGAGTTGAGACTCAGTATTTTTGGGTTTTTTTTTAATTTTGCTGCACATTAAATGTCCTGAGATAACACAGAAAATTAAGAGGTTGAGGGAGTCACCCCCAAAGATCATTGAACTTTCAATAAAATTCCTTTGAGTGTCCAAGATCAACAGTGCCCTGCATGGTCTCAGTGTGCTCAGTATTACATATGCTCACACTTAGCTACAGTTCAGTTCTGGATTTATTTTTTTATTTAGTGGTTGGATTAGAACCATGCTTTGAAAACCAAACCAAATCATGACTACTATCCAATTTAAATACAAAAGAATATGTTTAACCTGAAAAGAAAAAAACAGCTTCACAAAGACAGACCTTTGTTACTCTAACTCTTGAGCTCATTGAACATTTGAATGAAAACTGATTTCCATGTTTGTTTGGACAAAGTAAAACTTAAAAAAATTAAAGATATCAGCAGTGCTTGATGGTTGCTCTTTGGGAGAGGGGATCTGCAAAGCAAAATATGGCAAAATTACTCTTTGCTCATAATAAACAAGTCTAATAGGAGATCTCTGTTTCAAAAATATGTAATTGCTGACATGAGGATGTTGGAATATTTTTAGTGCTGATAAAGAAAAGAAACATTCATTGGAGTTTTGCTAATCTTGAACAAAAACACATGTTAAGCTCTGGTTGCTCTGCTCTGGATGGTAGCATTACAGTGTGTATCAGGAAGATTTCTTTCACCTCTGAGTTTCCACCTTTAAAAGTTTTATACTGTATTTAGAGGTGACGGAATGAGAGAGAAAGAGAGTTTTGGTAATAAGGAAAATACACAAGGGTCTTTGATAAGACTTTTAAGGTGGTGTTTGCAAATTGAAGTGTTGCAGCTAAGCTTAGGTAAAGCTAAAAAGATTGTATTAATTTTAATTGGTTGGTGTATATGTCATTCTGCCAGTCCCATCTCAGTCCATCTCTAGTTTCCAATCAACTGGCACCTCCCTGGTTAGCTGGTAAATGATGGAAAGTGGCTCTGTGAGCAATTCTGCCATCTCCTCAGTGGATCCCTTGGGTGGATCCCATCCAGCCTCATGGATTTGTGTGTGTAAGTGGTGTAACAGGTCAGTCACCATTTCCTCCTGGATTGCAGAGGCTTCAATCTGTTCCTCATCCCTGTCCCTGAGCTTGGGGGTTTGGGTACCCAGAGAACAGCTGGTCTTACTATTAAAGACTGAGGCAAAGATGGCATTAAGTACCTCAGCCTTTTCCTTGTCCTTTGTCCATGTGTTTCCCCCTACCTCCAATAAAGGATGGAGATTGTCAATCTTAGTCCTTCTTTTGTTGCTCATGTATTTATGGTAACATTTTTTATTGTTGTAGAACAGTCATAGAAAATATTTTTAATGTGCTGAAAGCACATTAGAGTATAAGTCTATAGAATACAAATGTCTTTTCCTCTGACCTCTTAGACAGCAATTGTATTGAGAAAACATGAATTAAATGGGAACAATATTATTGATTATGACTTGAAGTTGCTTTTATCATTGTTGCTGTTGTTCAGGTTTCCGAGAAGGAATGAAAGAACCTGCTTAAAGATGCTCTCCAAGCACTCTGTTTAAAGGTGGCTCTTTGTTCATAGCTGCCAAAAAGTATCAGCAAACCATAGAGAAAAAAATCCCTTCTTTTTATTTTAGACCCTTGAGTCTTGATGCAAAATGGTTTATATTAATTCACTTCCTAGTTTAGTTTAGGTTTAGCCTGGGTTGTGAGCCACCAATATGTTACGTGCTTCTATAAATGGACTATGCATCCCTTGGTAACACCTTGAAAAAATAGTAATTTGGGGCTTTTTTTAAGCAGCAGGCAGCATCCAGCTTCTCAGATCAATCAGTACACCCCTTGTAAATCTTTTAATTTAAGTTTCTCATGGACTAATGGGCTTGAGGTGGCGTTCTCAGACACCGCTCACAGTCCTCTCCATCCTGTACCTTATGTCAACATTTCTACTTTGCATGAATGCATGTAGCCAGGGCCTGGTAAGGAGAAGGGAGTGAGAGAATGTCACACATCACTAAGAGCAACACAAATGCTGTAGCAAGCTTTAAAATGGAGGGAGAGTATTTAGAAAAGTGACAGAGGGATTGGTTACAGCTGGACAGGAGAGCAAATAAAAGCAATCTGCATTTCTGCATGACATGTATTCAAATAGTCTGACACATCAGAAAACAACAATTCATAACAGAAAGGGAGGAACAGTAAGAAGGGAGGAAGAGGATGGGTAAAAGTTTAGCAGAACTCTTTGGAACAGGGACATTTCTGCTGTGTAGAGCTTGCCCTAGTGTAACTTTCTGGAAACTGTACAGGCTAACACAAAACTATTTTTTGAGTTTAGAACAGAACAGAGAATTGATTATGTCATGGCATGTAGCATGCCATAACATAAGCAGGGCTTCTGAGGAGACAGAATTGGTTTTGTTAGGCCAAATTGCATCATTAGGGAAGTAATAAGCAGTAGGGCTCCAAGCCTTTTTAGAGGGACTTGACTTTCTGGACTCTGCATTCAAAATCTTGTCTTTGGTCTACAACTTTTCCATCTGCCTCATAATCTTTAGATGGTGGCCTAATGCTTAAGAAGTATTGTGTAGCTTAAAACTTATTTTTTTACCCTGCAGTTATCTGTAAGGTCTGCTGTAGAATCAGCCATCTGTATGGTTACTTATATTACTGCATGTTTCATATCTGGCATGCAAAAAAATATGTTTATTCTTTTCCTCCTGGTGTGAAAGCCATTCTCAGTCAATAAGCTGTCAAGCTACCCTTTTGTCATCACTGCCTAGTTGTGTTCTTTCACATCAAGTCTCCTGAATCTTGCCAGTCTAATGTGTTAAATTCTTTGACAAGAATGCTCCAGTTTGGGAGCTGAGAGCTTTGCTTGTTTTTCTTCATGAATGGAAAGAAATGCTTCTTGGTGAAAATACAAGTACAGTAGAAACTGAAGAATCCAGGTTTTCTTCATAATCAGCAGAGGAAAAATGAACACTTTGGAGTATTATCCACTGCAGCCCTTGAGCTCTTCACCTTGAGAAAAGAAACTGCATTCTCCAAGTGCCTGGTTTTCTCAGCTGATAAAGAAAGGTTAGTTGGCTCCCTGTGAGAGCTATTTGCTGTGCTGTGCTGTTGCTGTGGAATATTAGAAAAGATGTGATCCAGAATTCTGGTTTCAGCAATGAAACAGCTAAGCAAGGACCTGTGTCTCTTCTCCCATGTTACTGTTTACAAATAAAAAAATAAGTGCCAAAAACTATTTAGCTTCTGCCTCCAGTTCACATGGCAAAGTTGATCTGGGAGGTCCTTTCTCCTCCCCTTACCCTGTTTGTTTGGGATTTTTTTCTTGGAGGCAAACTTGGCTACAAAAAGATTGCTTTAAAGTTTAAATATTCAAACTGAAGCTGATTTTAGTGAGGTACTTAAAAAATAAGCTGTTCATATCCCTTTCCTTAGAACTCTTGCAGAGTAGTGCCAGGAAAGCTTTACCAATATACATAGTAAACAGATTATTCTCCTCTAACATTAGCCTTTTCCCTGCTTTGCCTGGGGAACTCAGTCCAAATTGACATTTTGAGACTATCTTATATTTCATATCTTTTTTATACTCAAGATAAAGCAGAAAATGGGATGTACTATTTAAGGTGAAAATAATTTTGACTTCTGCCTTCCATGAATTGTATTTAGGGCTGCTGGTGGCCTTCTGCAATGTTGTTTATCCTCATGATGGTCTCGAGCTTTGCACAGAAGACAAGGATGGAAAACGTTTAGGACAGTAACAATTTCTGCATCTGTAACATATTACAAAGGATTTTTCCCTCCAATACCAAGGCAGTTTTCTACCTATGTTTAGTCTCACACAGTGCTGCATATTATTTTTATATGAAAGTACATGATATCCTGCAGCAGGCAGTAGGGAAAAGGCTAAAGCCCTGTGTCCACTCCATGAACAGCTCAGCTGCTGGAGGACATCAGTGTGGGCAGACAGAACTGGCCAGGCAGAACAGCTGAGCCATAATTGTCCTCTTGTGACAGGTCTGCTCCCATCCAGGGTGATGTGAGCTCCACTGGATAATTCTAATCAACTCCTGTGCCCAAAGAGAGCTACAGTAACAGGAGATACTTTGATAGAGGAAAGAAATGATCTTGTGAAAAAAGGTGCAGGACTTTAGGGGGCTTCCTCTGTGGGCTGTGCTGGGCCAGGGTGGTGTTGGGGGTCAGTGGTAATACTGTACTACTCCAGCTACCCATGGAAGTTAGAACTTGTCCAAAGCCCCACTTATATCTGAATTTCAATCCTCTAGCCAGGCTGGTGCTTTTGATTTCATTCCTGTCATCATTGTCTGGTGTTTGTCTCTGTTGTATTAATGGTCTTGATGACAGTGTCAGTCACTTGTGCACTGTGTTTTCTTTTCAAAATGTATTTTCTTTTATTAGCTTGTGAATTTTCACAAGGTAAATTGCTGTGTTTGGATCTATATTGTTTATGATTTAATTTTATTCATTTTCTTTCCTAACTAAATATTTTTAGCCTTTTCAGTTGTGTTTCATATGGGCACATTCCATAGATGCATTGCATCTGTTTTATTTTAATTCATTACGCATCAACTAGTGATTTATATATATAAAAATAAAAATGCATACTTATATATATATATAAAGCAAATATCTTTAATCATTCATTACCGAAATACAGTTTTCGAAAGAGATGGACCTATAATACATTATTTAAAGGTCTCTGACTCATGATTGCAGGCATATTTTTTGACACAGTGTAACAGCAGAAGAAGTAAGCTTAGATCTGTGTCTTTTCACTTCTGAAAGGAAACCGTTTCCTGGGCCATTTGCATCCTTCCTCCTTTCGGGCTCTTGCTGGATACTAGAAAAAGTGAGGTGTTTTGTCATCTCTGCCCAAATGCATCCTCCAGAGCAGCAGCTTGTGAGGGGGCAGCCTCCTGGTGATGGGTGGGTACCTGTACAGCTTTCTCTTCGAGAGTCTCATTTAGCAGCTGGCTGGAGCGAGTGGAGAAGTCCTTCCAAAAATTGTCACTCATTCACTTGCACAATTGTATTTTGTACTTCAGCAGAGCAAAAAAAGGATGTATATGTCTGTATTTCAGACCAATCTGACTTGCTCATGCTTTTTTTATCAGATGGTGCAGCTTTTCCTATGCTGGTGCTCCAAGCCAGCTTGTTTCCCTGGAGGCACAGGGCAGTGATTCTGAACTTGCTCAGTGCTTCCTTCTCTTGAAATGCTGCTGTCCTTTGATCTTCTTTCCCTGGGCTTGGCATACAGCCCTGCCATCAGGATTGGTGTGAGGTGTCCTTCAAAGCTATAAACCCAGATAATTTGTTGGAAGGCAGGCTTCTGAACACTGGCCATTGTTTCACCTTTCCTGCCTGCTACCCAGTGCTACCTTGAATGGGGCTTCAATGGCTCCCTTGTCTTTTTTAGGTGTGTTTGGGCAGGCAACAAAACAAAACAGAACAAGGTGCAAGGGTTGGAGGTTTTTTGTTTGTTTTTAAAAAAAGGACAGAGACAAATGCTTCTTTAGTTCAGCCTACAGCACTGTAATTGTTTTTTTCTCTCTCTCAAAACATATCTACATTTATATGGTAGGAAGATACTACTTTATTTTAATGCCCTACCCTACCTCAAAATCCAAATTATTTTTGTCATTCTACTAAGTTACCTTTTGCCCATAGTTTCCAAACACCACCCAGGCATTTAAAACCAGAAATGATCACAGTATAGAAACAACAAAGTCTCTTGCTTAATTCATTTGCATGTGCATGTTTTATCCCTGAGAAGGTATCTCCAAATGCAACACTCTGAAGTTGTAGCTGCTTGTCTAGGTGGTTCTATTTTAATCCTCTCCTGCAAGAGGGAAGTTCCATGATCGTGGCCAAACATAAAGTTCTCTCTTCTTTATGCATGGACTTTTTCCAGTTTAAACCACTCATACGTGATGTCTAACTCTCTTTGAAGACAATGGAAAAGATTTTTCTCTTGTAAATACTCGTTATATGGCCTAAGCACGCACCGTGCTGGCTCACAGATAAGTTTGCAATGGTTAGGATTCCTGCAGTTTTTTGAAACTTGGCTTTGGCTATGTTTTTGTTGTAAATAAATTACTAGGCTCAGTATTTCAAATATGTGTCCACTGGACCCTGACTCCACACGAGAGCATGTCTTCTGATGTTAATATCTGGATTCCAGCATGACTAGTACTTCCAAATTTTTTTGTTTCTCTTGCATTCCTCAACATGAGGTTTACCATTGTTGTCTCCTTTGCCCCTAATCCCATGGAAAAATTTCAGCTTGGTCTTGGAAGGTGAAAATACCTGCAGATGACTGGCAATTAGGAGGAAAAGTTTTATGTAAAACAAAACAAAACAACCTAAGAAAACCCGTGCTAGGCACTGAGATTTTACTTGGCAAAATCCTCTTGATTTTACAGGCCATTGGTTTGAATAAAAATTAATAAAAATATGATGTGGGACAATATAGATATGGCTGCCAACTGATTCTCATGCTGCTCATTCTATACATGGCTGTATTTTCACATATTCTTTGTTTCATCTCCCTAAGACAGTAGTTTGTAATTCAGACAGTCAAGAGGCAGTTTATTTGAGGACTGCAGTATTAAAAATACTGCTTCTTTTTTGGCAAACTAGAAACATCCCTCTGTGTTTTTAAGAAAGATGGACTGGATATTTTTGGATGCTCACTAATTCAGTTCAGCTGTCCTTGTTTTGTTCGCTTGGATATGGAAAGTGAGAGAAGGGAGGATAGATAGAATTACATGAAAAGCAATTCTCTATAGATCTGCAGACCACCTTGTTTATGTCTTCTCCATATATCAAGAAATTGATCATTTATTGTGTCTTTTAATTTGTAATTCAAAATATGTTTTCTTGTAGTGGGCAATCCAATTCAGTTTTATCAAAGTAATCATCTAAGGGTAATAGTCTCTTGTATCTGCAGTGTCTGTTTACCTTTGATGTGTTTATTCGTTTACTTACACAGCAAAATGTAAGGAAGCTTATGAAAGGAAAAAGAATAATGAAAAAAAGAATGGTAACAAGTCTCGTGTAAAAGATTGCTGCAGAAACTCCCCTGAGGGATCGTACCCCAAATCCTGAAGCAACTGCACACTACCAGCAGTAAAACCACATTATGATGAGCTGATGGACAGGTTTCCATGTTCAGGAAAAGAAAATATGGATGCTGCTAGGATAGGCTGGGGCTACTTTTCATCTTCACCCAGAGGTAGCTGCTCAGTTTGCTTCATCCAGTAAGGAGTAGAGGCAGAAACAGACAGGATACCAACCTTGTGCACAGTCATTAAAGAATGGAATATGGTGCAGGAGGAGAAAAGATAAAATGGAAGTCAGGGAAGCAAACAAAAAGCAGAAGGATAAAAATCTCTTGAGTTAGTGTGAAGCTACTGAAAATCTTTAGGCCTCCAAAGATAAGTGGATGCAATTCTTCCTGAGCTTGTTTCTCTTTCTGGTGGTGCTCAGCATTTCACATCGTATATCTTTCTTTGTTACAAATGAATGAGAGAAGTTACATGCCTTTTGAGAGAACTCTTTTTTTTTTCAGCCCAAGGCATGATTACTCAAGGAAAGGTTCTTAAAACCCCAGTAAATTTTAGTAGCCCAACTTAGGTTAGTCTCAATATATTTAATGCTTTAAGCTTTCCTTTAAGATGACATGTTTCTACTGTTCCTTTAACATTAACAGGAGATATACTTCGTTGCATCTGTTAGCAGTCAGCAGCTTAACAATGGCATTCGAAAATGGTACCAAAACTTTGGGGGTTGTATGGTTATGGGCACCTTGAGATTCTTGGCAGGTCAGGATTATTTTAATTGATGCAATGAGGTAAACTTACTGTACAAATGAGAAAGACAGTTTTCACACTGAGGCGCATTAATTTGCCAGTAGTAAAAGCAAAATTTCAGCATATTATGCAGCCATCTCTAGAAGATATGAGTTGATAAGGTTGTGCAATACATATTGTTCAGAGCAGCGTGCTCTGGTCTCCTCAAAACTGCTGCTTGCCTCTGAGCATCTGGAGCTGCTGGAAAAGTTAAGGCACAGACCAGGGACTTGTCAGGGTTACATGTATTAAGAATTAAGTACAAAGGAATCTGGACTAAATATGTTCATGATTTTAGAGTGTGTTCAGGATGTCTCAGATGGAGAGGGAAGTTAGGAGGATCAAAATGCTTTCTTTAAAATTTGGAGCCTGAGCTGACTTTTGAAGTTACAGAGTAAGTGCTTTTCTGCATGATTAGTTTAGGCTGTGGCAGCACAGTTGTGGATGATAAATACAACTGGCATAACCTGCTGGTTGTGCTTCTGGGGTGTTGATTTTGAATACAGTTCTGTCTGTCAGGGGGAATGTGTGGGTGAAGCTTCCTGTGGGTGGCTGCAACTCTGAACATTTGCTCCATAGCTCCAAAATTGGAGCATAGCTGAGAGGCAGGAGGACTTCTAGGCATCTGTGGGATCCTGCCTGCTTCTGAAATGTATTTCTAAAGCTGTTAATGCACATAAATCATGTAGCCTTTCCGGGACATCTGGGTTTGTTTTAAACTTGCTACATATGGTATAATGTTGGTGTAGAGTCAACAGTGTCTCCAGAGCATTGGAGTGGAGAGGACTCTCAAGCCTCGAGCAGGACAGCCCTTGTCAGGGAAATGGAACCTACATCAACGCCAAATTAATATATTTTGGATCAACTGCATAGGTGTAAAAAAAAATAATCTGTGCAGATAGGAGGCAGCTGGCTGGTCAGAAAGGGGCACTGCAGCAGGTGCTGTGGGGGCAGGGACAAGCAGGGTCGGAGGGGTCTCTGTGTGAGCCATTCCCCAGACCCAACCTCACATCAGGGACAATCCTGACTGCCCGTGGCTCCTCTCTGCTGTCAGGGAACATGGAGGGAGAGATGGGGAGAGGAGCCCAGCTGGGGGCAGAGGAACTGCGTGGGCAACATCTACTGTCAGGAACCACCTCCAGCTGGGATGGGACTTTCTGCTTTTCTGGGCTGCTTGACTCCTCCTTGCAACCTCCTCCTGCAGGACCTTGTTACTCTGGCTGCTTTCTGCATCCCAGCCCTGCTCCTTCCAAACTCTTCTCTCTTTTTTGTTTTCCTCTCTCTGATCATGGCCTAGCTATCCCCCACCCCAGGGCTTAAGGCGTTTGCTGCCCTTGTGTAATGTTTGCTCTTCTTGTTCTTCAGTCCCTTTCTCTCCCTTTAAGTAATGGATGTAAACACAGCCTTACATTGGTTTTTATATGCAGTGATCAGCCTAGTGTTAATAATTCGCCATGGTCCTTGTTAGCTTCAGAACCACATCTATTGAAGTGGGAGGCTGAGTCTGTTGGGTAGGTTTATTTTGAAGCTGGTTGTATTTAACTAGATGAAAAGGCAAGAAGTGGTTAAAAACAACTTTTAGTCACTGGCTCAAAGAGGATTAAGTAGTATATACACAGGAATAATTTGAAAGGAATAATTTGAAAGGTGTCTGAGGTAATATTAAGATGTATATATCTGCTAACTGCCTGGGCAAATTAGAGAATTAATTGAAAGGGAATGTTAGCTCATTAGCTGAGCAAGCTAATGTCAAAAAAAACCTGAAGCTTTCTTTTAAGACTTACAGTGATTTTTTCCCCCCCACAATAACATACTAATGAAACGATGCATTGGAAGGCAGCCTTGGAATGGAGACAAGTGTTCCGATAAATTATCAGCTTCCATATATTTTTAACTGCATTCTGAGGTTAAACTTTAAGCCATGAAGTGAGTGCCTCCTGCCACTCTGCTCTTCCACATTAGAGATTAAACATCATGTTTTAAAACACATTTTTGGATATGAAAAAAACCTTGATTGGAGAAGCATTATGAACAGTCCTTAAATATGTGCAAGTGTTTATATATTTTCATATCTTCTATAATATTACTAAAATTTACTTGGTGAGTCCAAATGTTTGTGGAGCAAAATGAGTAGTTAAAGCTACTCCGAACATAAAGGGCACCTTTGGATATATACTTCCTTATAGGAAAGGTGAATATCTCTTAGCATTTCAATACTGAAGCTGTCACACTGTGCCAGAGGGAGGAGAACCGGGACTTTGTTAAATATTTTTAAGACTGAGCCCTGAGTAGCAATAAAGAGCCACCTTCCTGAAAAGAAAACATCCTGAATCAGTGATACTTTATTTGTTTCTGTTTTGGGGACTTTGTGAATCGTTTACCATCTCCTCTGAAAACTGCAGAATTCCTCCAGTAGAGAAGGAGGAAGGCTTTGAAAGAATCAAAAACTCCTTGACATTCTAGTGATCCCATTAATTCTGGGGCTGAGAATTTGCAAGATGGTGGTGTAAACCTGAAAGTCAAATGATTGTTCCAAATTTATTTGGATTTAAAACAGTAGTCTGAATTCATGTCCAATTCATATCGAACGCATAAAATGAAAGGTAGCTCTTTTTAGTAATTATTTTTGCTTTGCTGGGAAATAGAATCCTCTAAAACACTGTGCTGCAACTCAGTGTCCTAAACCTGCTATCAGGTGTCCTAACTCTAAACTGTAGTTTGTCACACAAGGATTGATAGAAACCCACTGCAATTGCTGGTGTGAAAAGTAAGGACAAATAATTTCTAACAGTACTTGAAAGAGAAATGTGTAATGGTGGACTTCAATTCCAGCCTCATGATCACAGGTATATGGTTAAGATGGAACATCTTTTTATATTTTGTTTTGTAAAATGGTATCATAAGTATTTCTGACAATAGAAATAGTATTAACTATATTTCAGAATTAATGTACTGTGGTTTGATCATCACAGGTCAACTATAAATTTGCAGCTTACTTGAGCTATAAACCACAGGCTATGTAAGTGTTTTGGAATAAAATATTTATGCATTTAGCGTTCAGCAGTGTTGCTAATTTAGACTAGTCATTGGAAAACTATGTTCTCTTTATTGCATATTATTAAAACATAAGTGCTGCCATTTGACTTTATAAACAGTAATAAAAAAAATGGTGGGTGTAAATTACTTCTTACTGTTTTTAAGGAAATACACCAAAATACCTGTCAGTCTTTTCTAGTGTGTGCAGCCCTGTGTGCAGGTTCATTTTAATTTAAAGGGAAATTACCCTACAATTAAACTTCTGACTCTGAAAGGGTTAACAGGAAAACAAAGCTATATATTGCTTCTTCACAAGACAACTTGAAAAACAGAAAGTGTGTGGGGGAGACAGGGAGAGGTATTTCCTGGGTTTGGTTTTGGTTTTTGTGAATTTGGAAAAGTAAAGATTTGAGACAGAGAAGGTAAAAAATAATGTTTTGTCCAAGATTAATAAACTAATTTTATGATAGCCAGCTATGTATTTGAACAGTACCTGCATATTGCATATTTGTTAAATGAAATGTATAATATCTTTATTTGAGTATCCCTTGAGAGAGTACACCTTTCCACTTCTTAAAAATATTGTGATTTTATGCAGCATCCCAATGCATTACTTATGCCATTTGAGTGTCTTATTAATGCCCTTGGGGAATGGAGAGCTTTGTCCCTAAAACTCAGTGTGACTGTAAACTCTCAGTATCAATCTTCTCTGTTTTTCACAGTTGCTTTGCATATCAGTTTCTACCAAGGGATTTCTGGCTAGTTTTTGCCTATGCAAACCCATGATTCTTCTTTTTGCTCCTCTACTAACAATAGTGAATTGCTGTCAACTCCTTTGCTGATCAGTGGGGAAGATGCCATGTTCCTTACAAGAGAGGAGATACAAAAGCTGACGCGTCCTCTCCAAAGAGAATTTAATTTAATGTCTGGATGTTTCTTGACCCAATATTATTGACTTGATGGATGACAGTCCCTCCAGTGCACATATGGATAAGCTGCCTTCATTATTTATAGGCTGCCTTCATTATTTATAGGCATTCATTAAAGTAAGCAGAAAAACCTTGTTGATCTTCTAGATTCACCTTTGAGGATTTAGAAGAATTTATTGTACTAGATCAGAATCCAGAAATATTTAGATGTTTTTTATGAGGATGTAGTATCAAAATATGGTAACAATATAAGTTAAAATATTCTCACTTAGATGAACAGCCTTTATCAAAGCATGTTTTCTTCATCAATGTATGATTTTTTATTTTTTTTTTTAATTTTATGGATGACAAGGAAAATATTTAGCTATCAAGGGACATAGGTTAGTCAGGAGTAAATATTCCACTTAAATAATTTTATACCTACAGACCTCACTATCTCACAGACAGAAGAGCTGTAAATTGCTTTATCCAGATTAGAGTGACCCTTGCCAATTCATGGTGCAACCAATAGCTTATGCTCACAAACTCCATGCATATTATTTGTGGAGCAGTCCATTTGTGAGAATTGAGAGGTGGGAAACAAGCAAAAGCATTTTGTTTTCCACTTTTCTGCCTGCATACAAGACGGCAGGGAAAAATTAGAAATGTTGTGCCTGCAAGAGAAGTGAGCTTCACTTTCTTGGATTAATGTCTAATACCTAGATTTGTAGATGCCAACTAAATCTTTAGAAGAACCCTTTCCAGTAAAATATGCAGGAAGTGGGGGTGGGTGAGTGTCAGAAGAGACACTGAAGCAAATTTTCTAGAATGCCAAGCCTTCTATCCTGGTCCCTTCTGAAATTCTTAACAAGATCCCTCATGTTTTGTGGAAGCTGGAAATAAACAGATAGGTGAACAATCCTCTAAATAGATAATTTTGTTCTGTTGACATGTACTGTAGATACAGCACAGCAGGTGTGACAGGGAAGGAAAGGGGGTGGGAAGTGTAAGCATTAATTTAATTAATCAAGTTAAGTCTGTCCTTTTTGACTGAAAGTATCTTTCCATATATTTTTTCATTCCCGTGTGTACTGGTGTGGGGTTTTTTTAAGTTCATGCTCATATCTCATCATTTTACTATTCAAGTGCCTCTTGTTCTAAATCTTCTTCAGTCTTCTATTTTCTATCTTTATGCTCTTATCTTTCAAATTGCATATCCTACCAGATAGCATGTTGTTATAAACGAGCCACATTGTCCTCATTCCTCTCAGAGAGGGGATATTGAAATGCTCCAGTCAGGGATGCTCTCATTTATTTTCCTATAGCAGGGAAATTACAACTCCTGCAGATGCATGTTGACTCAAGGGCAAGAACATGGAGACACCAGGTCAAAACAACGGTACCAGCTATGCTTGTTCACATCTCTTCAAACACTGGGGGAAACGTGGCCCCTTAGTGCTCTTGAGTTGCCTGAGAGGAGCATTGCATCACATTAATTGATCCCCCATTTCATTTGGCAGTTGCTCTTGCTGGAGAATGACCATACTTTCTCAGTCAACACAGCTTTATTAATTGATAATGTTCAAATGGGTATGTTCCAAGTCAAGTTAAGCACCTTTAATGCTTAATACCAAAGGCTGTAAAATGCCTTACCAGCAAAAACGTGCTGAACTCCTTTTCTATGTAAGGCAATGCTGCTCCCCTGAATTGTGCTGAACATGCAGCCAATTAAATGTTGCTATAGATCATTACATGGTCAGATGCTGTAGGGTATCCAGGACCCTGGCCAGATTTGGGTCAGAAATCCTTGGTTTCTGGAATGAAGGATCTCATGGGGCAGAAGGAAAAGGAGGACATTATTGGTTGTAAAACACACAATACCTGTCCATGTTTTTAGTTCAGATCACAAGTCATCTCCACAGCAGACCTGATACATGGATATGTGCCAACCATATCTCAAGTTTGTTTGTGGTTTTAGGAGCTGCTTTCACTTGTTGGGTGGATTTAAACTTCTGTTTCCACTGGAACACCTGGTGTGAAGGTGACCTTCACACTCCTTTGTCTTTCTCTTTATTTAGAAATAGCTAGCAGGAATTCCTCCCCATTTCTACATCTGCAATTGTGCATGATCAGGCTGGAAAACTGTGATTGCAGGATACTCAGACTGACATTCTCTTTATCCTGCTTGGTGTGCTCGTGCCATAATGCTGTGGCTTTCACCCCTCTGCCTGCTGAGCACACAAGAACTGGAGCTTCAAGAGCAATTTTAACATCTCAGGTGTAAAGCCAGTAGGTAAACACCTTATTGGTGTATTTCCTGCCATTTAACAACAGAATCCCCACTCCCCTACCCTCCTGTAACCAGTTCTGCCACTAGTTTCTCAAAGAATGTGGTGGACGGTAACCACTGCTGGAAGAAACCATCTAATCTAATCATAATTACATAGTAGCAGAGAACATAGGATACAGTTCACTTACAGGTTGAAAAACAAAATACGCAGTGGTATTTAAAATAAACTACATCTTTATTTGTTCAACTGAACAATCTCTTTTTGAAACAGCAGTAGGAAACATTTCAGTCATTCATCTTAAAAGGTTTTATTTTCCTCCAGACTAGTCTTTGTATGTATTACCTTTTCTGTTTCAAAACTCAGATTTTCTCAGCAGAAAGGTGCTGCATTGAAGTTCTTTAGCTGAACATATATGTCCTACTTGTCAATTCCATTAAAATGTTTAAGTGGCAGTGGCTTTATGATTAGATTTCAAATTACATTAATCATTCACCAACTCCAGAATGCAAGCTGATCTTATTTTTGTTGAGAGCTTGTATAGCTACTGAAAAGTACTTTCCCAGACAGTTTTTAAGAGCAGATGCCTATGTAGCATAGTGTCTGCATCTCACAGGAGGTTTTCCTTGAGGACAAAAGAGTTGGTTTGGTGTTTTTAAAAATGTAGTCAATCAAGTATGTCTCCTGATAAATGAGTGTCTTTTATGTTTTAGCTCTTACATGTCTTGTATCTTAAAATGGAATTGGGTATATTCTGGTTGTGTGGCTTTTTTGAGGTTCATTAGGTTTTTCCTTCTCTCTAATGGGAGCAATATTCTGTTTCTACAAATGTACAATTAAACAGATTTTGTGCCAGAGAACCATGGAAAATGAAGATCATGAAGTAAAGGGCTACCCTCTAATCTGAGCAGCTATTCAATGTGTGGGTGGGGGATCCATGGCTCTTCTTCAGTGCAAGGAGAGAATGGAATCCAGTGGGAAATCTCAGCCACCCATGAAATTGCAAAACCTCTGGCTGCATCCTGTGTTTCCTCATTCCACCTCTTGAATTAACTTGTGACCTTGCCTCTGTAGAGCTGCTGCTCGTTGTCATGCCTGGCTGTGCCTACAGCCTGCAAAGTCCTGCTGGAGCAGGGCTGTTCTCACCATCCTCACTGCATGACACCAGGTTGCTCAGGGAAGTCCTTCTTGATACCAACAGACAGTCCTCTCTCTCAACTGCCCAGCTGTGTGTGATTTAGTGCTGTGGTTTTATTTGAAAGAAAGGAAAAGACTGAAGGATGCTTTATCTCACATACTATCTAGGTTCCTAGGTCTCACCTTGGCAAGTTTTTGGGGGTTTTGTGGTGGTGGTGGTAGTGGGTTTTTTCTTCATTTGTAAATTGTATTTGCTGATGGTCTAATGTAATATGCAAAAGTTTTGCTTGTATTTATGCACAATAGTAGAAAAGGACTTTTATTTCAGGAGTAGATCCTCTCCCTTGGTTAGGTTAAAATATTCCTGCTTACAGAATAATTTTGTGGATTTGATTTATTCCTTTTCAAATATACTGAGAGACTTCAATCAGTGATGAAATCTATACGTTTGAACAATACTATTTTGTCTCAGTCTGTTAAATAGACTTTTGATAACTTTCAAACTTTTAAGTAAAGCTTTTAATTTTACTTCTGCTAGGCAATAAAACTTTTCAGGGGAATGTGAGGTAATTGCATGGATGGGTTGATTTGGAGCTAGATAATTTCATGGTTTGTTCACTTGGTTAGAGAGTAGGAGAGACAAGGATGAGAAAAACAAGAAGAGGTGTCTTAAAATGCACTTTTTGAATTACTTGCCTAATAGTGGCTGGCATAGAGACACATAATTTGAACTTCAATAATTTGACTGCAGTTTTGTAGACACTTCTGTTTTGGAAGATATTTGTGATTGATTGGTCTTTTCTGACTTCTCCTGTTGTCTTTCTGATGCAGCTTTATTTGAAAGGTCATTGTTTTCATTTTGGGCTTTCCTCTCTCTAAAAATATTCTGGCAAGTAATAACCACAAAAACAGCTTCTTTTGAAAACCCTCCCACTTAAGCTGTTAGGAGCTCTAGTAATATTGTTTATCACAGAACACAAAATGGAGATGACATTTTTTTATACAAGGACTTTTGCAGGGGGTTATTTTTGAAAGAGTTTGCTGTTGTCACTGCAGAAAAAAATAAACCTGCCATCATTTTCAACTTGGGCAATAGAGATTCCAATTTTACTTGGTCAGAAACTTGTTTGTTTTGATTTATTCTGAGGATAAGAATTCAGTCTGAGAAACCTCGTAGCTTCGTATTTGAAAGAGGCTTGGGTTAGAATAAGGTGTTCCAGGTGGAGCTTAGAAAAGCTGCAGTGTAGCTGTCACAGGCAGATAATTGTGACTTCAACCAGCTACATAGTATTGCTCTGACTTAGTTTTGGAGACCTTCATAGGTGAAATTAACCGGAGAAGAGCACACAGACTTCTTATGACAGTTTAATTATTTTTTAATGGTTCTTTGTGGCCTTATGTAATATTACAAAGCACATCCCTCCCTCAAATCCTCATTCCTTTCATCTGCTGCCTTGTCACCTAAACTATATTAGGAAAATTTTGAAAGAATAGAGGGACTTTTGAGCTCTTCTGGATGTCTGTGATAATGATAATAATTCCATTTAAACAGAGAGGAAAAGATGTGACTCTGTCAGTTTTCCAAACATCCTGTAGTAACTCATTTGTCTGACTGAGAAAATGTTGAATGACTGAATGAAAAGTCAACAAGTTAATTCCTTAAGTAAGACAGGCTTAGGTATTTTTCTTCTTTAGAAAAGAAGAGTGCTACCTACGTTTATCCTCCAGCCATGGGCTGAATTCCATTGTAATGAAGTGAAACTGTTCAGATCCAGTTTTACCTGTTTTTCAACTTCCTATTTCACTTTTTCTTTACTTGTAATCTTCTTTTCATGCTTTACTCTTGCCCACAATATGGTAGCACGTAAGCAAATAAATCCTTTTTAGCAAAGAAACACCAAAACAACACAAAAACTAGTGCACATAGTTTGTAGTTGTTGTTTTTAGCACAAATTTACTGTCCTGAACTGCTGCTGGTTCTTTCTGCTCTAGTAGTCCACCCACTTCAGGCTCTGTTTAAGCTAAAGCTACATACAAAATGTTACTGGTCAAACACTCTGTTACCAAAATAGTTGAGATCAGCTGGAAAACTGTGATTGCGGGACACTCAGACTGGCATTCTTGACAGCTGTGTCACTTGTTTATATTTCTTCCTGTTGTTGATTTTTCAGACCTTCAGGCTGGAGGGGTTCAAGTCACCAAGATGCACGTCTTAAAATGAACTTTTGGGAGAGGAGTGTGTCCATGTGTCTGTCCCTCCATGTGTATGTGCATGTATTTCAGGTTTCCAGCACCAGGATGCTATAGCTGCTGCTATATAATTGCTAGTATTTCTTTAGGCTTGCTGCATTATTTCTTTAATGGAGTCCTTTAGCATTCATCTTTCCAAACTCTGCAAAATGGTTCCACCTTCTCCTCTGTACTGCAGCACAAGCTGTAAGGACAGGTGTTGTACTCTGGCAGAGCAAAACCATATAACCCATTCTGGGATACAGAGCAAAAGGGAGAGAAACAGAGCCTTGGGAAGAG
Source organism: Poecile atricapillus (assembly GCF_030490865.1). Classification (NCBI taxonomy): domain Eukaryota; kingdom Metazoa; phylum Chordata; class Aves; order Passeriformes; family Paridae; genus Poecile; species Poecile atricapillus. The sequence goes on from NC_081288.1 coordinate 56,585,754, forward strand.
AAGGGAGTTCAAGTCCAAGCCCTAAGCCCTGCTGAGTGCAGGAGTACAAGTCATTTTCATTTATTATTCATGTTGTTTGAGCTTTAGTTTTACATCAAGCCTCATTGATAAGAAATTTTGAATATGTGCACTTGTAAGTTAGTTAGGAAGTTTGTAATCCTCCTGAATAGCTGGCAGCTAAGAGTGTCTTGCCCGGCTGAGCTGTTTCTTTAGGAATTTGTTTCGCTGAGATGATGCCAGAAGTGGGTCTCCCAGAATATATCATTGTCATCTGCCCACAGACAGGAATAATAGCAGGCAGTCTTCTTGGGCTGCTGACAGGGCATCTATGATATATTTGTCTCAACAGACAGGTCATCCATAAGTGTCTTTTGAGTTGCTCAAAATGTGTCATATGTGGGGGAGTGAGAGCAGAGAGGTGCTTCCACACACCCCCACTCCCTGCTGTTTGGATTGCACTGGTGACCTGAAAAGGACTCCCACCCCCCACAATCCTGCTCCCAATTCTTGGGACCTACTCTCTCACCATCATGTCCTCATCATGAGAAGTGAGTGTGGATGTCCCAGCTTGGTGCGTGACCACCTCACTGGAGACCTTTTACATCTCCTAACGCCAGGACCTGTCCAAAATCATTTTATGTGCTTCTCCTGCTCACTCAGCCCACATGCTCTGAGCATGCTTGTGTTCACTCATCCTTCAGTGTGTATCAGGATCAGCTCTGCAGAGTGAGCACTGAGCTGCCTGGCATGCCAAGGCACAAGCGGTGCCCTTTAAGAAGCGCATGAAATATCTGTGCATGCTTGACAGTGCCAAACGCTTCCGTCTCTTTTGCCGTTCTCCCTCCACATCAATTCCAAACAAATAGTTTGCTTGACACAAAAAAGCTTGAAGCCTGACTTGGAGCCAAAGTATATGTGCCCATCCATGTTGGGCACCAGTAGGGCACATCAGCTGGTGCCTGACTGATTCTAAAACCTACAGCTTGGATTGTGGTGGCACCACCGTTGGTGCTCCAGTGTGGGCTCCTGGCCACTCTTCCCAGACCTATCATTTTTCCAGCCTCCATCATATCCCCATGGCCGCTCCCTTAGCCCATTTACAGCCTGGCTCACACTCGGTTGGTCTCAGCTCCTAGGTGAAGTAATAGATAAGGAATGTTACAAGTATAGAAGTTTCTCCTCCTGGCAGACAGGCTCTTGTGCCTGCTTGGGGAGCAATTACTCAGAATAGCCATACCTGCCTTTTTAAAGCTCCAACTGTGACACCACGTGGACTGTACCACGTTTTATAACCTGCTGCAGGCTGAGGGATCCTGGCCAGTAGCAGAGTACTGCTCAAGTTTATGATGTGGGTGCCATTACCACAACACATAGGAACCCCACAGACAGGCTCAGGATCCCGTGGGAAACCACAGGTCTCCCCTAGATTCGTCCAGGATTACTCTAGCATCTATGCAAGCTTCCCCTTTATGCAAAAGAAGTGGAATGATGTGGTAATGCTGAGTCCACTGACACATGTGAGGCAAGAAAGTCGAGTTCAGCCTGCAACACAGGTGGTTTTCATTTAGCATCTTCATTGGCATTACTGTACTTGTGTATTTGCATCATATGACTGCAGGATTTGGAATGTGCCTGCCTATAGACAGGGCTCTCATTTACTAATTGCCTGCTGTCCATGCTTTAGACCTGAAATGTGTGGAGAGATTTTGGAGGCAGAGGTTGCCTAGTACAGGTGGGTCTTTGTGCCTGTTACATTGTCTGGGAGAGAGCTCCTTTGCATGTTATTTTGAAATTTGAAACTGTAGGCAGAGGGGGAGGTGAGAATTTTTTTTTCCCCTGCTCCATTCCTTTCTCTTGCCTGACATCTGTCTACACCCTGGATTTCCACATTTTTTTCCTTTGAATGTTCCTGCTATTCCGCTTTTCTTTTGTTTTCTTCTGTTTCATTTAGAAATATTTTTTTCTCAAACATTTTCTTCCTTCTACATCATTTAACAAAACTGATTGTTGTGGGATGATCTATGCAAGTACTTCCAAATTTCTGCTACTGCACAGCATTATCCCTATGTTATTTCAGCAAAAAAAAAGCAGGGAAAAAACCCCTAAAAAACAGAGCGAACTAAACCCAAGTGAGTCTTGTAACTGAGAGACTCTCTGAGTCTGGATTTGCAAACTAATGACTAATTTCCCTAAGTACTTGCCTACTCCTAATTGCTTCTAGATGAGATTCTTGGCTTGCTTGGGGCAGGCACATATTCTTTAAGTGCCTTACATGGCTACGTCATAAGAAAATAATTCAGAATTATGTGGAGCTAGTGAGATGTACTTACCCAGGATTAAATTTGGCTTCTGTGTTCTTTTTTTGGGGAGGCCAAAACAGCTTGAGGATCATAGTCAACCTGAGAATACTCCAGATTTTTGTAGCAAAATCATCACATACTTTACCCTGCTTGCCCTTGTGGAAAAGCTTCAAGGTCTTTGAGGTTCTTGGCCCTTCTCTGTTCTGAAAGTTTTATTTAACACAAGCTGAATGCTGTGTATATCTCATCAGGGCCCTGTTAAAGAAAGTAAAGAGGAATGAATGACGGGGGTGCTTTAAAGAAAGGCATCTGTCCTGTTGGGAAATATTTGCTGAGCCTACTCCCACCTTCCTTAATTGTTACTGTGCTTGTATTTTAAGAGAGAGTCTTTCCCGAGCACTCTCAGACCCTGAGCGAGCACATTTCTCCCCCCAAAACTTGTTGTGACACATCTGGTTTATATTGAGACTGCTGGGTTTCTGCTAAGCCCTCCAGCACAGAGGAGTCTTTGAGACATTTATTCTGCATTCCAGCACTGAGCTATTTGCTAGGGGAAGAGAAAGCAATGCAGTAGTGTCTTTCATTAAAAAGGGGAAAAAAAAAAAAAGAAAAAGAAAAAGAAAAAAGAAAAAAAACAAAGCAAAACAAAAAACCAAACAAGTAAAAAACAAACAAACAAACCAGCAAAACCCAAAAAAATCTCTACCTTTTGGAATGCAACTTCCCTTTTGTAGTAACCCACATGGAGGTAAATGAAGGCTGTAAAGATGACAGAGCCAGAGCCAGGGCTCAGTCTCCAGAATGGAATAAATGTGCTGTGGTCAGCACAGTATCTCAGTATTTCCCCTACATCTTTTAGGGTGGTTTGGTTGCTACTTAACACTTACTGATCTTATTTTCTAGTTTTGATTTTGTTCTGATTTTTTTTTTTTGCTTTTGTTTTGCTGCAAGGCACACATTTGGCTATGGTGGCCTGTCCAGAGTATGGATTTCCTATAGTATCACTGGAATATACAGCTCATATATAACTCCTGAGGAGAGAGTTAATGCATCTTTGTCACTCACAGGGGGCATTCTAATTTTGCAAAATAATTTTCTGAACACAATGGCAATGTGAACTTAAGGCAATGTGGCCACTGGCACCATTATTGCCTCTCCTAATGAAAAATGGATGTTTAAAGTGGTGAGACAAATTCTATCCAGGCCTTTCCTTTCACTTTCATTCAAGGTTTCTTTTTCCAGAATCTTAAATATCACATAAGTGCTATTAGAGATTTAAGATATTTATCCTTTTATTAGATAAACAACCAAAAAACCAGTGCTTATTAAAGCACTTTTCCAGTGAGAATTGATATTACTGTAGCATCTTTTGTTCTTAATTATTTTCTTGCAGGCTGTAAGCACTAAAATACTTCCTGTTGAAATTTGCTACTAAGTTAATGTTCTCTTTAATATTTAGGAGTGCAATTCTTGGTAGCTTCTGACTTAACTAAGACTAATTATCTTCTTGTCAAGCACTCTTTTTCAGCCTTTCTGTCCTGTCTTTAGATGATATCACAGCAAAAACATAGTAATAGCGTTTGAATTAACCTTGCTCGAGGGAAGTAGAATTTCAAATTTTCATTTGATTTTATAGGGTTTCTTCAAGATCCAGATTCTGCAAAGTAATCAGATCTCTGGCTTTTAATTAAATTAAAGCAGTTTGCCTAAGTTTTAAGTACATAATTTTAAAGTAGCTACATGCATTAAGCTTCCCTTTTAATTACAAATCAAGACAGAATGGTTCCTGTAACATGATAAACACTGACATAATTTTCTTTCATAAACACCTACAGCTGATGCAAATGGTCTGTTTCTTGATTTCTGTTGCGTGCACTTCAGTTATGTTTAATTCATTGTATTCTTAGAATCCTGCTGTCTCTCAGCCCCTTCTGACTCATTTGCATAACATTTCAAAAAGTGTTTGGTAGTCTCTCAAGGCAGTAGCCTCTCTAAGGCATGCTAAGTTCTAGCTGGAAAGCCTTGTGTAGGTAGGGGTCTAAACACCACGATAAAGTGATTGCGTTGGAACTCCTTAATTATAGCCCTCTTCTAATCCTTCAGTGTATTTTCTTAATTTATATTAAATAGATACCTATTCTCCTCATTTGTCTGTGAAGTTTTTTGTTCAGGCTCTGTTTGCCTGGCCTGGTCCTACACAAGGTGCAGATGAAACATCTCACACCACATTTGCCCTGTGTGCACTCACACTGCAGTCACTTTTTCACACAGGAATAGATAAGAGGAAGCTTGTGAGTGCAAAAAAAGATAATCCTGTGAATTCATTTTTGTCTTATATTCTGTTCCTTCTGTTTTGTAGTTCATAATTGTCCTTTCAGCAGGGTCTGGTGGGTGAGCCCAGCTCACTGGCCAGCCTGGCATGCAAGGGAAATGTGCCAGACACCGTGAAAAGCAGGGAGAAAAGCTGCAGCAGAAACACCTGGTCCTTGAAGGTCCCCCAAAGCACCCCAAAGACACTGGTCATTAATGAATGAGCTTGTTAAACCTCTTCGACCACTAAAGCTACTCTTCATGCAAGGTTTATAGCTCCTTTTTGAGAACATTGTTAAGCTAATCTACATCAACTTTGAGGAGTTGCATCTGAATGTCCTCTCTGAAAGTGGCATGTATCTGCAGTGCTCTTTCTTTCAGAGAGAATACTTTGTTGTACTTTGTCAAAGAAATTTCCATTAAAAAAAGAGTGTGGAATGAGTATGAGAAGATCTTTAATCTACCAGTGGATGTTTATAAATATGAAAAGTGATATAAGGGACCGAAGTCGCAGATCAGGAGGAAGCACAAACAGGAGGGTAAGTTATTTCTTCTGAATGAGAGTAAGAATCTAAATCATCCTGTGCTCCTTCAGATGACTGAAGATATCCTTTATTTTAATGAGAACCATATAGGCTTTTGTGTGTGCTCAAATGTGCAGAATAAATTGAAATTCGCTTTCTGTGCACTGTCACACATTGCGCCTGGAATGTGGTTGTGCTTCTGGCCTGGTGAGATCAGGTTGAGGGTTTTTTTGTTCAAACATAAGGGTAATTCATTCTTCATAGTCAATTGAACTCAACCATTTTCAAGCCAGCTGCCAATTGTGATACATGCGCTACTGGCTTTGTGGTGTATTCTTTTGTTCCCATAGAGAGAAACTGTGAGCGCTAGTCTGGTGACCTTAACCTTTTTGGAGGTAAAAATGAGTCCCTTGTTTGTCCAGACTAAAGTTTTCACTGAAGTTTTCAATTTTTTTTTCTTGATTTCCTTCTTCTTTCTCTTATCTGACAGTAATTTTCTCCCTTTACGTGTATGAATTTTGTGTAGCCTAGGAAAAGCAAGGAAATGCATTTATAGGTTTTGGTACCAGGGAATAAAATTTTCTCTTTTCCTTTACCAAAGAAAGGTCACCTTGTCATCCAATGGTGTGCTCATAGGAACTTTCAGAGGACCCCCTTATTCTATAAGAAAGGGAATGCATCCATACACAAGCATCCCCACATACACCACCACCACCCCAAAAAAAGCCACTATTAAAAAAAAAATAAATTAGTGAGTTTCAGTTTTTCTCAGTGACATCCTCCTTTGGGATTTATTTTAATCCATTTTAAATTATGATAGTGAGGAAGAGACAGTGTAACAACATTATTATCCTAAATGGGTGTGGGGCCTCCTCTTTTTAGAAGCTTTAGAATGACAAAAGTGAGTATTTTGATATATGGCTTAACTTCACTGAGTATTGGCATTGCAAACCATCATTAAGAGTCAATCAAACTTATAACCAGTGTTCCATACTTTGAAGATAACAGAACAATTCACGTAGTATTGAGAAATGTTTTAGGGGTCTTGTTGTCTTCTGCCTTTTCTGCATGCCCATGTGTGTTCCTCCAATTCAAAACTGCTTTTTAGGCTTCAGGTGGCATTAGAGAAAATGGCTTGTGCCTGTTCTGCTAAACTAGCAGAACATTTTTAGAATGAAATATTTGGAAACAATGTGGTTTGGCTCATTGACGAAACGTCAATAGAGAATCCCCAAGAAAAAGCTGGTGCACTCACTATCACTTGATTAGCTTTTCTTCTTAAGAAATGGATCAGAGCAGTTATTTCAGTTTGGACAAATTCTGGATGCATTGGTCTGAGGAATGTTCCAGAAGTCTTAAAAAAAGGAAGAGGGGTAGCAGGATGGAGTGTTTTGTCTGTTTCCCTCCATCCCTTTGTGGAACACTGAAGTGAGCCATGTCAGCATGATACGGTTTGTTTCAAACCCCAGTAATTCACATTTATGCTTGAGTAATGTGAAACAAATGAGTATTGGCCAGGAGTTTGGTCTCACAGGAGGAACCTGCACTACCAGCCAGGATTGCTGATATTTATGGAGTTGGAGGTATTGGTGAAGGCTTCACCTGGAATAGTTTTTCTCACTGCATTATATATTTAAAAATAGGGGAGTTGGTCAGAATTATTTTTATTTTGCAGTTAAAGGGAGGGGCTAGTGTAATATTCTGGTGTTTTGGTTTAGCTTTTGCTGCTATAACACTGGATATACCCAAAGAAAGATTATGTGAAATAGGAAAGGTATTTATAGAGCAGTGTCTCAATTTTTCTACCAAAACATTTTGAAATACACATCTGAAGTTTACAATCTGTTTTATAGTGCTCCATTTGTAGCTACTAAATCTAGAAAGTTTTCAGTCTTTCAAATGTTAAGAGAGCAAAATCACTATATATCCCAAGAATCTGAAGTCAGTATTGCAGCAGTAACAGCCCCACCAAAATACAGAGCTCTTTACATAACTGTCAAAGATTATTGTTGGTGTGGAATTTTATAACTTCTTCTCTAAAAAGTTGTTCTCCATTTTAGACTTTCAGGTGGTTTTTTTTCCTTAAAAATTGGACCCCCTTGCATTTCTCAAGTATTTCTGGGATTTTTCCCCTCTGATATACTGCCTTGGTCACCAGCTGAAAATGGAATAGATGCTCTTCTTAGTCTAGCACAAAAAGTTGACATCAGTTGGTCTTTAAAGCAGATTTCCAAGTAAATTGTAGAAAATCTGTAATTCTAATAAGAAGATAAACTTGACGTAATCACCAGTTCAAATAAAGTATTTTTTCTAATTTATTGGATAATAGCGTAGTGGAACATGCAAAAATTAAAAAAAAAAAAATAGCTAAGGAAAATATTACCTTAATGAAACAGGTGAGCATAGCCAGTTATTTCAATATGAGCAAGCCTTGCAAACCCATATCGTAACACCCTGATCTGTGTGGGATACTGGAAACTGGAGTCAAATATGGAGAGAGTATTTTTTTCTTTCACACAACCATCATTTGGAGGGAATAGTAACCTAAGCACCTCTAGGAATCTAGAGGAAGGGCTGGATGAGGAAACTGCTGAGACATAAATGTACAGAGAACTTGAAAAATAGGATTGCGTGGGAGGAAGAGTGCTCGTGGCTGGTGTGTGGGCAGTGCTGGGTCTGTGCACCCAGTGCATGTGTCTCTGCAACTGACAGCACAGAGAGCTGGGCCGATAGGCTTCTCTGGGCTCTGGTGATACAATCCCCCCAAACTGTAAAGTTCCTTTCTTCCTTGTTCTCCCAGACCTATGGGCTCTTTACTCAATTTGGGATATGGTAGAATATGTTATTCAAGTGGAGTGGCAGTAATCGGGTAGGAAGGGAAAGAAAGGTATTCCAGAGGGTTTTCATGCAAGGATGCTGCTAGCTTTTGACATTTACCCAAGTCAATTATATATATTTCTCTGCAGTGGAAAACCTATTTTAAAGGGAGAAGTTGGGATTTGGGATTTTCAGATCCTAGGTGTACTTTGAGATTCGCCAAAGCAAGGTACTGAAAACAAAATAGTATTAAAGATAGGCTTTGGATTTTATCTTCTTTCTCCTACTCAGAAGGGAGGAGCAGCTTGTTCTGACTACCCAACACCCATAGAACAAGGCAGATTTCACTCTAGTGTTTGCCTAGGTTTCCCATACACAAATGTGGACCACTCCCAGTGAAATGGCACAGCCACAATCCTCTCTGATGAAGATTGTCAGTGGGATTGTAAACTTCCTGCCTCTTATTTCTCCTTTTTCCAGTTTCATTTTAAAATATTTCCTTCTTGGGAGCTTTATGGTAAGTGTCTGAATGCATCCTTTCATTTCATCTCCTAGAGTCTCTTCTTATAGCAACATCTGGGAAATTAATTTACTTCAATGTGAAATTACTTTCAGTTTGTCAGACATCAGCTTTTACTTTAAGTGTTTGACTCCCAAGTGAAGCACATATCATTAGCAGATTATTATTTCAAGAGTTAAAGTTTGTGTAACTAATATTCTAAGTCTCAGACAAATCCAAATATTATGGTGACCATGCTTTCATAGCTTCTCTGATTACTTTATTATGAAGAGATAACTAGATAGTATATAACAGTGTTGGTTTTTACAGCAACATTTTTTTCTCAATCAAAACGCACTGTTTTAATAAAACTCAGCAAAAAGAAACTGATCTGTTTCTTTTGCTTTGCATTTTCTATTGACAGGTTCTTAGTGCTTTAGAATGGGTTATAGGAGAAGTAATGGCAGGATTTGATCTGTAGTTCCTGAACATTTTGGGTGCAGGCAATGCAAACACCCATATAATGTCTTCCCAGGAAACTATCTGTCTTAATATTTTATAGTATGCAATTTAGTCTTCTGCTTCCTCTATTATTCCACTATTTTTTCCCATTATGCAGTCACCATGGTACATGAGTATCTGCTACATAATCTTTTCTCCACCCGGCCTAGATGTATGCATGCATAGAGTGGAAATTAATTTGCTGTAAAATGCAAACTGTAAGTAAGAATTAATGTTCGTGCTTACCTAAGCACTGGAAGAGATATACAAAATAAAGTAGTATTGTCACCCTAACTGTGCAGCAGTGAGCAGCGTCCTAAGTGCTAAATAACCAGTCTTGTACATTGCTCTTCACCAGCCAGTTGTACTCTCTGCTTATACCCTGTAATACTTTCCACAGGGCTTGGCCATTGCTAATTAGCAGCTGAGAGAGGGAGGGACTGGGAGATAATGAGAGATCACTTTTCCCTCCCTGTTTTTCCTGCCATACCTATCTCCCTCACCCATACAAGGGAATGCAGGGCAGGGTGCTGGAGTGAAGCAGACACATCTGGAAGGATCTGTGACTCCCAGGAAGGTGAGAGACAGATGGGATTATACTCAATCACAGGGTCATGTATCCAAGGATGTCAGTGAAAAAGAAGATTATTAAAATGCCCTGATTTTCACTGTATTGCAATATTTTTTTAATGTGTGTGACAGACTCAAATTCATCATGAACCCTCTTAGAGGGTCCACAAACCTCTGAAACAGCACTGACTCCTGCCCAAGAGGTTTAATAATGTTCCACTGTGTCACAGTCTTCACCCTCTCAAGGGTGCTGCTCCCACGTTTTGACCTTCTTGAATAGGTCAATTTGTTGGGTTTTCCCTCTGAGGAACCTCTTCTCTCTACCTTCCGAACCAGAGCAATAATTAGCATTTCTCCCCAGAGAGTGGATTAAACTCACTTAAGCCTTAACCACCCTACTAAAACAGTAAGGAACTCAGATTATCAATTTGCATAAAACAGTGCTGTATTTATTAAAATATATATGTGTGGGTATATAATTAAGTGAGCCAATGCAATGCATGAGTAATGAATGGGAAGGTGGCCCATAATAAGGGTGTCAGTGATTACTGTATCTGTGCAGTGAAACAGGAGTACTGTGAACATGCCTGGAATTTGGAAAGTACATATCCACTCAGGAGCATTAGTTGCCTCATTGTGTTTAGATGACTTGTATAATTCAGAGTTAATGATTGAATTCGTGTTGAAAAACCGTCTGCTCATCTGCTGCTACTCAAAGTCTCAGGGAGACTGAGCAAGTACAAAACAGCCATTTTGAGGAGTGATACTGAATCTAAGGCAATTTTCTTACCTTTTAGCTCCTTCATGGTAAGTAGTTCTTATCCTTTAAGCAGGTGCACCGGAAGGTACTGCCAGTAAATGCTGATGAGTTCTTCAAGGAGGGAAGTGATGAATGAAAGATATGGTTATAACTACATAACCATTTAAAAATATCTTCCAATTATGCTGTGTGGAACAAGGATTGTAAGCATCCACTGAAGATACAATTTTATGAGCTGCAGGGATTTATTGATTTATTATATTTTTCTCTCCTCTATGGAATTGGTGGGAAGGATTAACTTTCACTTACACTCTGATGACATATTTCATTTGTACTATCATCCCCATTCTCCATCCAAATGTGCTGCTGAAATGTGGCAGGTGGCTTTGCCAGTAATTGCATGCTCCTTCATTCCATTTTAAATGAAAGTATAGAGTACAGTGGCCTTCCTCTCTCAACACTGGCATACTTCACAGCCGTATGGTATTGACTTAGAAAAAACGCAGAAGAGTGGGCTTCCCTTAAATTGCAAAGATGTGTCATCTTGCTCTATGTTCCCTTAGGAGACAGTAACTTAATTCCTGTGCAATAAGCTTCTGACTCCAGCATTTTTTCATGTCAAAAAATAAACAAACCACATCAATTTTTTTAAATGTCCACTTTTTTTTACAGTGATAAAAGAAACTGAACATGGTTTCGAATATTTAAAATTTATTATTCAGTGAATTGTAGGCAAGTTTCTATTACAGTATACATATGCTTGATCTCATTCTGAGGCCAGCAACCATACTCTGGTAGAAGATGGCTTTTCTTTGGCCCCAGCTGTGCTAAACACTATTATAATTAGCACGATGGTTAACTTAATCAGAGCACTTGGCTCAGGAGAGAGGTGTTACAGAGTGCACCATAATTAGCATTTTCATTTCTTTGATCCTGAGTCTGTCTTTATTGACAGAAATATCAAGAGCTTGTTTGTTTTTTTTCTTTTAACACTTGAGGAAGTGGAAATATGTGTGGCTGTGAGATTATAAATTTAGTAATGATTTTAGAAAAAAAACAAACAGACCTGTCCCAAAGGAAGTAGAAGGGATAAAGATCTGTATGTATGGAAAATATGGTCTTTAGTGTAAGTCTTTAGTGCTGCAGTACATGGGCAGGTATATGGCCAGGAAACACCTCCTGGGGCAGTTGTATCGCTTTGAAGTTGCATGGGCAATGTTAACAGTATTTTAACCATTTCCAGCATGCTGCTGTGGACCACATGGCTGCTGTTTGGGTCTGTAGAAAAGGATATTTCCTTCAAGTGAGGAAAAGGAATGCCAGAAGTGTGATCTCTTTGAAAAAAAACAAAAACCACAAACCCAAAGGTTTGGATGATCCTGCAGCAGCTAGAACTTTAGATACTTGCCAGCTTGGTCACTGAAGCACAAGCATCCCATCCTACGTGCCTGATATAAGCAGGTGGTGAAAGCATGCAGCAGACCAGATGACTGCTGTTCATGAAAAAACATAACATTTATGCTGTCAGACAAAATGCTGAAGACTTCCAAACTTGCATCTGGCATCACTGCCTTGATTGCAGGGGAGGAAAGTTGAGACGCTCGAGAGACTCTTCTCATTACACACCACGGAGTGCAGCAGTCTCTTGCAATGCCAGCTGACACAGGATATTAAAAGTAGGGGATTTTTTAGTAGGTAAAGGCACTGTCAGTCTTCCTGAGATAGCCTTTTTTGAGCTTGATAAGCACACTGGAGTGGAGTGCCTGTAATGCTTTGTATCTCCAGTGCATACTAGATTAACCATACCAAATTAATTATCTTAGCTGGTTCTGAGCATTTGTTCAGCACACTGGAGTGAATGCTGTATACACTCATTCTTATTGACTTTGGGATGATGGTAGCTCAGGTATGGGTATACACAACCTTTATATTTAACTTCCTTGTAGTCTCAGTAATTTTTATTGCTGGTTCTAAAAAGAAGGTATAGCAATGTTTACAATGAAAAAACGGGGCAAAAATAGTTGGGGCTCTTATGGTAAGAGTTCTTTGCAGGTTTTCACTCTTCCTTTATATGTATCTGTCTCTTACCAGTCTTTTACAAAAGAGAAAGAGCTACCACATGCATGTGTTCTTATAGTTCATTTCAATCTGCTTTGCCAGTAGAAAAACCGTATGCTAATAGAGGCTGCAGAGAATGCAGCTGTCATTAAGGGGCTTCCTATGTTATCCTTGACTTTGCTAGATTACTTTTATCTACTCAGGATGGATAATAATTTTTAAAACGTTTATGCAACTAGGTTTTGGGTCAATAGCAGGTTAAGCCATTTATTTAAGTAGTCTTTCTGGGTGGAAAGTATGTGGAAAGACCCTCTCACTTTTTACAAGATTATTTTCATATCGGCATTAAAGCAGCAAGCAATATTCTTGACAGTAGACTTGGAAGATACCCATTATTTGAGAGACATGATGAAAACAGTATAATCTTTTCCAATACACATACAAAGCTAGTAATTGTCTGTTTCTGCCATTCCAGTTATTTATGTAATTATACTTAATGCCACACAGATTTGAGAAGAAAAAGCAATAGTTGCTGCTGTTTCAGATTAATACTTTTCCATTCTGAGATCATAAAAACAGTAAATACCTCTCATGGTGGTAGAGAGAAAAAAGGACTATGGATTTGTAAACAATTGATCAGAGGAGCTGAGGAGGAGGGAATGTGTCTTTTTTAAGTCTGTCTCCTGACCACACAATTGCATCATTCCTAAAGCTCACTGATTCCTAGGAAATGCTGCCATTGCATAATATCGTTTCTTGGATGTGAATTCCTTTATTAGACAAAAGTGTATTATACTTTCACAGTGGATTTAAAGTTACAGAATTTAACTATCTTAAACCTGGATATTTTGCTGCTCCAGGCGTGAGGATAGGATGGGTTCACACTGAAGATCTGGGCTTGTTGATCTAACAGTGGAAGAGGGAAGGAAGATGGAGACTGCAGCCAGGACTGGAAGGCCAGGACTGCAGTAGCAGGAGGAAGCTTGGCTCCAGCATAGGCAAAGCAGGCAGAGATCTGTGACTGCTACTTAGCATTGTTTTGCTTACTACCCAGTTGACCTGGATAACCTCAACCTTGTCTGTTCCTAGTACTGCTCCTCTGAAGTGCTACAATGATATTTTCTGCTTTCTGTCTTCCCCTAGCTCAGGTATTGAAAGATCTCATTCATCATCTTGGCCACTGCATCCCTGTTAGAGTTTTAGCTGCGGCTCACCGCTGCCCTGAAGTCATCCTTCAAGTCACTGCTTTCCAGATTAGTTCACCACCTTACAAGTTTAACCTGTGTTTGAAGAAGCATGACCTTGCATTCTGTGACTACTATAAGTAATGTCATTCAAAGAGCTACACAGAGCGTATTTTTCAGCTCACTTTGAGCTGACCTGCCCTTAGTCTGGCTGCTACACCATTAGTTATATCACCTTCACCCTGACTGCCACAGTGCTGTTTTCTTCCACATCACTTAAGACTATAGATTAGAGAAGGATCAAGATCTGTCTATACGCAAATCAAGTAGAAGTTTCATTTGGTTCTGGGAGACTCATTCTCTGAAGCTTCTTCTATTTAACTGCAATATTTCTGTTCTGTGGGATGTATGCCTCCATTTCACACTTCTCATTCAGAGAAAGAATGGAAAAGGCAAGTCATGTTTCATCTTGTGGCTCTTGTGTTGTGTGCAGGGTTCCTACTACTGCAATGCAGCTGAAGATACTGCAGAGGGATATTTAAATTCAAGCCAGGAAAAAAAAAAAAAAGCCTAATTAAAATGAGGGAAAAATTATGAATGCATTTCTATTTTTAGGATTTCTGAAACTTGCCTTAACAGAATCTTTGGGCTTCAATTAATAGACATTCCAATTTTAATTGGAGTATTTTGCTGCATACAATGTTTTAAAGTAAAAGGTGAGTTAATTGGGCATTTATTTGAAAACTAAAAAATTCAGGGGAGCCAGTGTGTGATGTAGAGTATGGTATTGGCTGCATAGGTAAAGGGGCTGGGGAAGGGAGGAAGATGAGCAACAGACAAATGACACTATTTCACATCTTAGCTATGCATTCTGGGTGCTGTCCTTAACAACTAGGGCAAGAAAAAGATATCACAAAGTATACCAAAAAATGGATTTAAAATAATAACTTTTCACCCTTCAAGCTCTATATTCATATGTGAGTCAGGAGTTGCAGAACCTCTCAAGAGTTTTGTTTTGCTCACATCCCCTGTTATCGATGAGCTTCTAGGTTGTTTCATTCGTGCTCTTTCCTGCTATTCACATTATTCATGCACTAAAATAAATACAGATTTTCTGCCCAGGGAGTAATGCCAGCTAGCTGAGGTCTTTTTGTGGCAGCCAGCAAAAAAGGGGAAAGGGGAGCTCATGGAAGGTATTGTGGTAGCCAGTGCTCGATGGGCAGCGTTCTGCTGCTCAACAGGAACGCAGCTCCTGGGGGCAGTGCTGGCAGATCAGCTCCACTTCTGCATCCAGGTGATTTTGATTCCAGAAAGCTAATCCCTTTCACCTTAGACCGGATTACCATGCTAAAGGCTCATTAAGGGAAGAGGAAAGGAGTATTTAAGTTCCCAAGACTCATGTGTTTTCAAGTCCCTGCTGCACAAAAATCACTGTTCTTACTTCTGTTTAGTCATACCACCCTAAAAACTGTTAAATCAGTTAAAAAATTCAAGTGTCGTCAGATCAGGCTTCTGTTTTCTGTGTGAGAGGATCTGCTTAGAAAAACTGGATTGTACTTTTTTCAGAAACCAAGTGACTTGTCACAAAGCATTGCTTTGTTCCTATCCTGAATGTTATCTTGAGCTACAGAACAGAGCTGTTACTTTGCATTTCATGTGCTGCATAACCTCCCTCCCAAATGCCAGAGCCATCAGAGAACCATTGTTGCCTCCTGTACATGGAGCAATCTTAATTACTCCATCAGCTTCAGAATAAATTCACAGTTAATCAAATATGATGATGAGAAGTAGAGTGATAGGCAGATAAGCAGGACTATGGTAAAAATGTCATGTGAGTAAAGTTTTCTTGGCATGTTGCTCGGAACCAAAACAAAGTCCTCGTCTTCCAAACACTATAGTCAGGTCAGGTTCAGCTACCTTGTGTTTAAAAAGCATCTCCATCAATCTGAATGAACATTTTCTTCAAGTGATTTGCTGCAGATTGAACTATCCTTTCAGTTGGGATGGAGGAGTACAGGGACATGCTCCTGTATTTCCCCCCTATAGTACATCATTAAAGCATGCTTCTGACCACTGCAACAGTACAAAGTGATGTTTTTCTTTACCAAGCTAGATAACAGCAAAAATTGCTTATCAAGGTTGGGGACTACATTTAGCTCAGAAATGACACAATATTTTACCAAACACAGAACATTAGCATTAAAGCAGTGAATACCTGGATCATGGCATTGTGAAGCTTGAGGAATTCTTTTTCTTTAATCAAGTCTAGACAGCCTACTTCCAATTTTTACTAACTCCCACGTTTTCTTAAAAATAGACAGGTTCTATTTTTGATATAATGCCAGTAGTGCTAAGTGGCTTATGTCTCCCTCCACAGAGGATACTCTGCCCCTGCTGTTTCCAGTCTTACTGAAATGTATTTAGATTAGGTTGACTTTGTCTGTGAAGTGGCTACATAGAACAGTTATAGGACATCAAGAGTCACTTTGTTCCATTGCTCTTAATCTCTGTATTTGAAATCTAAGCATAAGGATCTTGATGATCCAAAAGGAGAGCAATGAGTGAATATCTCAAGCCTAATGATCTAATCTTCCACAAAATGCTGAGGTGGTAGTTTTCATAGAGATGTAGTCCCATACAACTGCATGAGCTTCCCTTGTTTGGGAAGCTCCCTGTTATTGTCAAAGACTACTTAAGTTCCCTTTCCAAAATTTTTTTTCTTCCTTCTTTTTTTTCTTTCCTTCCATCCTTGTTAGAGCTATCTTGTAAGCATATTTTAAATAGAGACAATTATCTCCTTCTCTCTTTTTTTTTTAATATTTTGAACTACTTAATCATTTTGGGGATACCTTCACAATGACCTTTCCCAACAACTCTGCCAGGAGGATATCAAATTGAATGTTTCGTTATTAGTATTATACCATTCAGACAATTGAGTTATTTTTCTTAAATATTTCAAGTTCAAGAATTAAATCTTGGAAAATTATTAGACCCACTCATGTTTAAAGAATGAGATAACTTTTAAATGGAAATTTATGTGATAATGCTGAAACTTAGAGGTATAATTTATTCTGGAAATATGCAAGAAAAGAGTGCATTTTAAGTATATATTATTGAAAAGTTGAAGTAGTTCTTGCAAACTTGAAATACATTATCTTAGTAGCATGCTCATATTAAAAAAAAAAAAAAATATGTGGCTAAATGGTAACAAATGAGCCAGTGTTTACCATGGTAAGGAGTACATTGGGGACATAACCATTAGACAAGGGTAATTTAGTTTTAGCATTATCAGTTAGAAATACTGCAGTTGAGTGGAATATTTTATTACATGAAAACATCTGTAACCAATATATCCCTTGGGAAGCTTACGTGACCTGTGATCTGTTTGGAAAAAAATGTTTTGGTTTTATGAGGCTGTTCAAAAGCAAGTATGTGCAGTGGGCTGTGTCCCAGCGAATCTGGAAGGGGCTCCTTCCTCTTTGCGTACCTCCTGGAAATTTCTGGGAGCTGTAGCAATGTTTCTGCATTCCAGACTGTAGTCTTCAAGCTCACTCCATAACTCATGGCACTGAAAAAGACCTGGGAAATGTGTACAATCATGTTCTCTACCTTTAGTACTACTAAGCATACTAGTTTATATTATATACATATATAGTAGTGTGTGTGTATATATATATTCTATATAATATTTAATTCTACTTGATGCCACACAGTGTTTACACACACTTATCCTTGCTGTGAGGTATCCTAATACTGCAGTAGTCATAATAAGGTCCGTATCAAAAAGCCCGATGCTGGCTGTATATTCATGTTCTATTGAGGTGTGCCAGTAATACAGGACAAACAGCATCCTTAGTATATTTCTCAGGCCTTGCTGTGTACCTTTTCCTGGCTGCTTTTTTCCCCCCCTCTCTCTTTCAATGAAGCCAGAATATGTCATCCCAACTTAAATTTGCAAAGCAGTCACCTGTGCTCTAGCCTCCCTAGTGCTCTGGCAGGAAAACAGAGTACCCAGCTCCTGAGGACCCTCAGTCAAGGCTTGGGAACTTGGGGAGCCAGGAAGACGGAGGGATAGACAGCCTGAACTTGACAGCCCATTAGGTACCTGACCTTCTGCTTAAATGACTATTGAATTCTTGAAGATGTGGATTAATGCTTTCTTTTGTTGGGTGAGATGGGCAGATAGGCATGCCAATTAGAGACAGCTTTGCCATGGGGTGCTTCGAGTCCTGCAGTGCAAATGGTTTCTTAGCACAATATTTCTACAGAGATGAAATACTGAGAAAAACTGCAACTTCCTTACAGATGGGGAAAACCATCGCATTCACCCAGGACTGCATTTCACTGTTACACACTGTTAGTAGAGTCAAAACAATTTGTTTCTAGTTTCTTGGCTGTGCTGAGACTCAGAAATCAAAACTGGCCATAGGCATAATGCAGGTATGCATGAATTCCAGACCATAATATGTCAGGAGCTCTTTTGGCACAGGGTGCAAAATAGGTTTCATGCCAGTAAAACCACGGCATTGCCTTCCTAACATCACTTTCAGTTCACACATCCTCCATGCAGCTCTGTGGCCACAGGGGCCCAAACCCAGCAGAATAGAGGGCATTTCTCTGCCAAAAGATCATTTTTCCCTTTAACTGGTGTGAGGTAGTGCTGCTTCTTAAAAAGTCTTCCTGTTCTGGGGAATATTTAAGCCATAGTCTTGTCCATTAAGTACTTTAACGGTGCAAAGCTGGAGCAAACCTTTATGGCCGAAGGAAGCAGATGTGTGGGCTCTTTTGTCTGTGGTGATGACACTGTGCCTGGGATTGGACTGACTGTGAAACCAAGTGTAATTCATCCCCACACTACCATCTGTTCGAAAGGTATGAGAAGTATGTGCTAACGGGTTGTTGGCAGTGCATAGTGGTTGCAGGCATGGAATTAGGAGGAGTGTAAAAGTTTTGACCCAGTAAGGAGAGGTGATGCAAGGAGAGCAGGTCATTCACAGAATGGAAAATCGTTCATTTCCATTACCCAAAGAGGCAGGTGAAGATGAGTCTCATGGAATTTTTTTCCATGTACAAGGCAGTCCCAGGCAAGGTAAGGCAGGCTTTGCCTCACAGTTGGCTAAACTTTGTTTGGAGAAATTTGCATCGTTTATCATGAAGGAAGCCACATATTTCTCATTCGTGAGCAGGAGTTTAGATTCTGAAATCAGTGCACACACAGATAATGCAGAAATGGGACAGCTTGTTTTGTCTAGATTTTTGAGTCTGCCTATGTCAGGAGGTAGGAAGTTCAAGTCTAATGTTGCTGGCTCTGTTTTCAGTGGATGGGACATAAAGGAGGCTATGGGGAAAAGCACAAAAAAAGGGCAGCAAGAGTAATGTAATGAGGAAGGAGAAGGTATGTTGTGTATTGAGGGAAGCAGGTGAGCCTCCTGCTTGGAGCAGAAATGTTGCAAAGTCAGTGCTTGCACAGTGTGAAAAGATCCCCGTTGTTGCCTCACACAGAGGAGCTGTTAACAGAGCATGGGGGAAGCTCTTTGATCAAACACCTACTTCATGTCTTAGTGCCCTGCTGTAATTCAACATTTGAACGGCAATGAATGTTCTCCCACTGAGATAGTTTTTTAATCTCTGACATTTCTCTGGAGATTTTGAAAATATAAACAAACATGTACAAATCCAACTTTTTTTTAGATGGTGGAAGGGTTTATCTGGAGATAAATGGTTAAGCAGGATAAAAGCGGAGTAGTGTCAGACCACTGGCATAATGACAACTACTTGCTGATTCCTACCCCAATAATCAAGTTAAGGAATGTTGTAAATTAACACATGCTAAGATTTTAGTTTTGCAGCAATTAATGATTTATGCTGTTCTTCTGTTGACATCATCTCATGTCACTGGAGCATATTTTAGCAAGAGGTATGTAGTTCTGGTAATCCCCAGGAAATCTGCACACTGTTTACCAAAACTCACTTTTTTTTAAGGAGTTGTGCTTTGCCAAGAAACCTGGAGCATGTCATACTAGAAAAATGCTTCTTTTGGTGCCTGAGAGGAAACAGTATGTGTGTGGGTATAAAATCTCATGCCTTCATGGTAAAAATGTGGAGGTAATTGGCCAAACCATGGTGTTTTGCTTCCAGAAATGGGAAGTCACTTTCATGAATCTTGCAGGTCTGAGGGCAGAGGTTTCAGAGGATAACTTCTTACAGCTGATGACAGATCCTCCTGCTTACCTACAGCAAACAAGCTGAGGAGGCAGCTCTGCTTTTTTTTTCCTTTGTTGTTTCATCCAGATGGTCAAAACTGTATTTTAGTTTGTTCTGGATCTGATATTGCAGGAGTATTTTTGGTCCTTTTCACTTAAACAGTTCGCTGAAACAGTTTAGTGGCTATAAATGTGTAATGATTGCTGTTGTTACCTTTGTGATCCACTTGCATTAATGACTTTCCTTTTGTGCTACTTGCCATATGAGGTGAAACAAATGAAAAGCTGTATTAATTATTTATCAACTGAAGAATCTTTTACTACTACTATGTTTTAGGTTTGTAGATACTTTTGTATAAACTAATTGATTTTAGTCATAGTATTCCAAGTGATATTAATTAATAATTTAAATACAATTGTTTTGGAAAGTTTTTTAGCCTTGTTCTGAGCAGCTGGCACCGGAAAACAGAATTTGGCAGTGATTTAACTTCAAAAATATGGAGCTAGTTTTCTGAAGCTGTTATCAAATGAAATTAGTAACTCAAAGGTGTGGGAATTGTTTTGCATGAGAGGTTAATCAAGTCCAAATCCAATTGTGTTCTAACCTAAGATTAAACATGAAAAAAGTGTGTGGTAGGGACAGGGAGTTTCCTAAGGCATTTGTACCTCACTGACTGAGGAGGGGAGAGAAGGAGGAGGGAGGTTAGTGCCAGAGCAATCATATCTTTTATCTCAAGAACTATTTTCAGCAAAGTATGCTGATCTTATTTTCTATCCTCCCACGCTTTGGGTAAGAGTTTCAGGAAGACTTTACTTTTCCTTTGGATATGGATCTAATACAGATTTCAATACCAGGGGACTACCAACCTTTTGGGTAGACTAGTAGTTTGACTCGCTGTAGACATTGAAGTATGTCAGTTCAAATAGGAAGCTGATTTATTGTGAATTGTGAGAAAAATCTTTACTTCCTATACTGGTGCTGCAGACTTCAGCCACTCCATGTGGAGGGAAATTAGCTTGTCAAATACAGTTTGCCCATGGATGAAGGGGTTTTTAACACTGTAGCAGTACAAACAAGTGGATGTGGGGTGGCAGAGCTTTATAACCCAGGGAGCAGGGCGTGGGATGGACTCTGGGCGAGAGCAAACACTTCCAGATGGACACAGCACTGCCCTGCACGGCCCTGCACTGGTGTGCGCTGCCCACTGACAGCATAGGCAGCTGCCAGCCCTGGCTGCAGGAGGCTCCTGGCTCCCTGTCCATCCATTGCCTGCTGCACTTGCTCTGTTAGAGCCCTCCCAGCGAGCAGGGAGTCAGCAGCAGCACTGTGCGCTGTGCCAAGGATGAGGCTGAGGTGTCCCGGCATCGCTGCCACCCTGTACCACGGCACCTGTCCCCAGGTAGGGCACAGGGCACCTCCCAGCCCTCTGTGGAGCCAGCTCCAGCGGTTCTAAGTACATCTGCGGTTTGGATGGCTCTGCTTGGCCATTAAAACCCATTTCACAACAAGTGGTATTGAAGTGAGCAAAGAATATTTGTGGCAGCTGTGGATTTCCTCCAGGCCTACAGGAAGAGTAAATTAGTTACTGAAAACTTGACAGTTTGTCCTGAGTGCTTAACTCCATCCTCTCTGGAAGCTTGATTTTCAGAAGCGAGTGACTTTAAAAGGAAATAGTATACCCAATGTTTTTTTATTCCTCCACGCCCTTTTTATGGTAGGTCTGTAATTGCAAAACCAGCCAGAAGTGATTTGTTTGAAGAGGAAGTGTGGGAACTTCCTTTATAAATATTGCCTTTCCCTTCGTGTGCATCCAAATGTGGTTTGCTCTGCTGGTGGAAATAAAAAGTGCTTGAACTGAACAAGCACTTATTCCTGTAGCTGATGCCCCATGTAAGCAGGAAAGACAAAAGTTTAACGGGGAAAAAAAACCCAAAAACAAACAACACCCCCCCCACACACACACATTTTAAAAAAGAAACAAACAAAAAAACCAACAAAACAAATTAACAAGAAATAACAAACAACAACAAAAAACAACATACAAAAAACCAAACAAGGAAATTAATAAAGCTGGTTGCTAGTAAGGGAAAACCTGAAGTTGGTTGAACACAGAGACCAGCTGGGGTTTTGCCCAGCCGTTCCCTGTCAGTGCTTTCAGATGTCCTCTGCTCCGGAGCACAGGGCAAGTTAAGGTCCTGTGGAGGGGGAAATCGGTGTTTGCAGAGCCGGTGATTACAGACCCTGCCGTGACTTGCTCCGCAAGATAGGACAGTGTCTGCCCGAGCCAGCTCCTATCGCTGTTCGGACTGGTTTCCTTTTTAAAAAAGTGCCAGCATATGTATCTTTCCTAGTGAACCAGAAACAGTAGTCTGTACCCTTCCCCAGCCTAGAAATACCAGGGAAATATTTGCAGAAGAGGGGTTCAGCCACCAGAAGAGCAGCTACACCCAGGGGAATGTCCGCACCCAGCAGCAGCAGGTAGATTAGGCTCACAAGGAAGAGACCAAGTTTTAACCTGCTCTGCTAGATTGTTGTGCTTTTTTGGGTTGGGATGGAGGGGTGTTTGGGGGTTCTTTGATTGTTTTTCTCTTAAGTGAGCAGTGTCAGGGTGTATGGGCTCTTTGCGGGTGCAGGCTGTCCTGGCTTGCTAAGACAAATCTGATGAGGGGAATTGAGGCAGGGGTCTGGTTCCCAGCTCTGAAGAATTCCAGATTAGGAGGACAGGTCACAGAGAAAGCAAGGGAGAGTATGGAGGGAATCAGGCTGATTCTCTGAGAGGCACTGAAGATGAGAAGAGCCCTTCTGTCTGATTTGAAGGAGGAAAGTGTTCTTATATTGCTTGTAATTAGGCTGAGATTCACCTTGCTCATCGGATTTGATGGACAAATGAGACATTCCTGGTGTTTTAACATTGGATTGCTGTGATGCTTTCTGATCTGTTCAGCAAGAGGCACAGCCAGGCCACTGTCGTATTAATGAGAAGGTTGTGATTTTTATGCATTTCTCAGTGGAGATGATGAAATTTCACTCAAGCTTCCAACCAGGCTCTGTAGTGGTTCCTTTTTCCACTTTTAGAAACAAACAAAAGAATGAAATTTGCAGTGCAATGGGGTATCATAGGAAAAATCAGTCACTATCAAAGAAGACACTGGAAACTTCACTGATCCATCCAGGTGGTCTTAGGTGAGGCTTGCCTGGCTCACCATGCCAGTAGTCCTTACATCCTTTCATACCCCACTTCAGAGGAATGGACATCTCAGTTCAGGATGAACTGAAAGGAGTCAACTTTGGGTGATTTTTAGTTTTTAAATAAAATGAAAAATAAAATTCTCATCTCTCCACTTCTTCCTGTACTTTCTTCTCTGTTCAATGTCATACAAATGCATTTAAAGCCATACAGTGCTCAGGATAAGCTTTTCATTCTTTTATGCCTTTCCTCTTGTTTTCCACACCATTATTTCTGCTCTCTCCTTATGTCTCTTATTCTCTGTTACCCGTGCCTCATTCCCCATTTAACATTCTTTGCTCCTTTTTACCTTCCTACAATTCACATTTTTTCCTCTCCTTTTTCACACTCACACTGTCGTTCCTGCTTCTTTTTCCAATAAGGCAGGCTGCATTCTGTAATTCAAGAAGCAAACCTTCAAATTCTTGTGTGAGTACTGAGTACATGATGAAGGAGACTGCAGGACTGGGCCCTACCTTGGCAGATATATGTAGGATTAGTATTGGCAGTGAAGCCAATTTTAAAGTAATCTTATTTACTTTGGTGGTTTGTATCACTTTGGTTGACTATTAAAATATGTATTTTTAAGGTGAGGTGAGCACCAATGACATTGCATAAAGAATTTCAAGAACTTAGTATAAAAGACTTTATAGAGGTAATATATTACTCCCTGTTCAGAAAAATGAAGTGGCACTTTAAAATCAGTTTTATTAGCACCCTGTGTTTAAAAGAAAACACTTCTTTTTCTTTTTGTTTAACTTCCTGTGCAAGTCTGGGCATGTCTGAGGCTACCAGGATCCAATTTCTTGTAGTATCCTATTTCAAATCCAGGCGGGAGCAGACTGATTGAAAATCAGTGCTGTCAGAAGTAAAACTGCCTGTGGAATGCCTTCAGTGACATGAAGATGAAAGGGAGAATGTAATGCAACAGATACTGATTTTCTTTTTTTTTTGAGGTGTAAGGCTCTGGAGCAGTGTTCTTGGATGTTGCACCATTTACCCTGATTGAACAGTAATGGTTGTAGAATAATTTCGGTGAATTTTTGTGTTCTTCAGTTAGTAGTTTACAATTGTGTTGTGAAGAAGGTATGGTTGGTGTTGCTGCAGTTGTTTTGAACCAAAGCAGCAGCTGTAGAATATTTCATGGCAAGCACAGAGCTACCTGCAAGTCTACATAGCACCAGAATAACACAGGATTCCTAATAATTCTTGTCAGTGAAATGCTTACTGATATTTTGAAATTATTGGGCTACTTCAGTGCTTTGAAAACTGCTGGTGAATGTGAACTAGTCTAACTGGTCTGTGCTTATATTGGTTTTTAGGGTCAGCAAAAACACAGAGTGCAGTTGGCTTCATTTTCACATGTTTCTTTGCCTCTTCTCTTCCCTGTCCCACAGAGGCCAAAGGATCAAAGAAAAAGAGGACTGTATGAGAACTGAGAACAGAGGGAAACAGTAATGCTGTTTTAGGACTTCGAAGGACTAGGAAAATGAAGGGAAAATTGAACTTGTAATCTTTGGCTAGTTTTGAATTCTGGGTGTCATGGTTTAGAAATGGAACAGTGCTCCCCAGATAAGATACCCCCAAGACTCTTCACAAACCAACCACTCACTTCCTCATGCTTTCTTTCCCCTTCTTGCTCCAGGGGAGGAGTTGAGACTTGGAGACATAAAAAGGGGAAAATTACGGGTTGAGATAAGAAACAATTTACTGGAAACAGCAATGAGATACAAAAACAAACAGAGCAACTATATTAATAGCAGACATATACAAAAAGAGGGTGATTTACATGGAAATAAATGCTCACCAACCAACCTGAGGCGGTACAACCCTGAGAAAATGAACAATGGCCAATCTGACAATCTTTTATGTGACCCAAAGCCACACTTTTCTCCCTAGAATAAGAGTCCCTCATTTCCAACTCCCATCCCCTTGCCCCTGCTCACTCCAGTGATTATGTGGATGGTATCCTAGAAATACCCACACAGCTCCAATATCTGTCCCTTCATAACTAAAATTAGGTAAAATCACTGCAATAAAATTAACTGTGTCCTGGATTAAACCAGGACACTGGGCAATTTAAAAATTTGGCTGTGCCAGGACTATGTCGAATTCCTGGAAATCTAAGAGAAAACATTGTTCTGCTGTGTAATGCTGGTCTGTCGCCTGTGCCCTGTGCTAGGTGATGCTCAAGATGTGGGGAACATCTTGCATTGCTGGGAGACCACCAGGTTGCACAAATAGGCTCCTTGCATGGAAGTGGTGTGTCATGATGACTGGCCTTGGCTCCATTTGCTCTCAAGAGAAAGGGAGAGATTTCAGAAAAAAAAGTTGGTGTCCTCACATTCTGAAAAAGTGCTGTCTCGAGCCAGCCAAGAGAATAGCAGTAAGCCAAGCAGAGGAGAAAGAAAGTCAATAATAAAATTCAGGAGCTCATGTGCTAGAAGTGACATCTGGTGTCTGTGGTCAAGGAGGTGGAGAGGGCAGACTAGACATGACCAAGGGTCATGTAAGCTAGAGAATTGAAGGTGAGGGAAGATAATGCATTGGCAAGATATTGGTGATACTGAGTAAATTAGAGATGTAAATACACTGCAATGTTTAGAGTATTAGGTTGATATCTGATACCACCCTAAAGTTTTTAATATTAAATTCTATATCCTGTTTCCATATGGACATGGTCTCAGTGCTGTAATGTCACATTACCAGCACTGAAATGTGAAAATCCATTCTCAAAATTAAGCTCAAAAAGCAGTATGTAGTTTTATCCTATGTGCTCCATCCTATCAAGGGCACTGTGCTTGTTAGCTCAACAGCCGGATAAAAGCTCCATGGGCGTGTAAAAGTCTATATGAAAAGTATCTGCTCCATATGTTACATATAGCTGAAGGCTCAGGGGAATAAGGTTTGTGTCTGGGAACCGGATAACACAACTTTCGATCCCTGACCCAGGGCTTGCCCTTTTTAACAAACAAACAAAATCCTTCCTCAAAGAAAAGTGGTTTATGATCTGTTTTTAGCTCTAGAAGCAAACATTAAAAAAAAACAAAAAACAACCAAAAGAACAAAGAACTCAATATGTTCTTACTTGTACTTACAGCAGCATCAGCTTTAGGCACTGCAGAACAAGTGTCACACTTTGTTCCTTGCTGCTTTCAAAAGCCATTATCTCCCTGGCAGTTGCAGTGCCAGAGCAGCATGTTACCTGCTTGCAAAATTTTGTGCTTGGACACAACCAATCAGCCTGAATTTACCATCTGTTTGAAATGATGGTATCTGAGATCTTGACACTGGATACAGAGTTGCAGCTGCCTCACCAGGGAGAGGGCACTTGCAGGATGGAGAGGTTGGTCACCATTGTCCTGTTTCTGCTGGGTCATTGACCATACGAGGTGGTCTTCATCCTTTCCCCTTAAAGATGTATGTTGATTTGAAAGGCAGAAATTGTCTCATGTGAAAGGTGGGAGCAATTAAGGTAGTTCAGATTGAGACAGGGTAAGAGCTAAAAGTAGTCTAATCTCTTGCTAGCCTCTAACTCTGTGGGTTATGGAGGTGAGAGGGAGTCCTCTCCAAAAACCAGTTCAGGGAAGATTGGTTCTTAATCCATGGCAGGACTTTTTCTGTCAAGCCAGTGGAGAAAAGAAACAGGAGGATTAGCCTTGTTAGACTGAAGTTTATGTGACCATCCCCCTACCCGCTTGCTCTGTTGTGCTCATGGCTTCTGTCCTCTTTAAAGAAAAATTTCTCTGTGCTGTCCAAGTACTTTTTGCTTCAGGTCAGTCTGTAACTGCCTCCGGCTGTTAGAAGACCTGAGCTAGTAAGATGAAGTTCCTTTAGTTCAAACACTCCATTTTGACTGGCCAGCTGGCCAAATCCATACCATGGAGACCAGATCCAGTGTAAGATACTGAAAAAGAGCTGTTGTACTATGAGCAGGAGGTAGAGAAGGAAGAAACAAAACCAAACAAACCAAAAAAGCCTTGTGGCAGATGGTACCACCTGTGTCCATCCAAAGCAGTGTGCCATTTGAATGGAGAAACCTGGAAAATCTGATGACTCAGTCTGAATACACAGGGAGACAGTAAGCGAGCTTTCTGGCTTGTGTCCCAAGCCTCTTACAAAAAAGGCTTCCAATTTTGTAACACAGAAAATTGAATACAATTTGGTAGCATGATTCTCTGGCACAGCTGAACTACAGACTGAAATGCCTGGTGTATCCATGTGAGAACTGCCACATAAGTAGTTAGATGACTCTGTGCCAGGTCCTGGGTTATGGCTGAACCAGTTTTCTCAATAAATACATTTCTGATATTTTTAGCAAAGGAAATACCTTTATTAATGCCTTTATTATTGGGGGTGTAGTTGGCTGGACATAACAGTTAAGGGTGACAGTATTTGATTACTTTTTCAGGCTCAGCCAAATACTAATTTCCATGCACTTCAGTTCTGGCATCTGCAAAGCTGGGAGGTGAACCAACTGTGCAAGACGTGCCTAAATTACTGTTCGGCAATGCTTGCAAAAATGCTCTTAAGGAAAGAGTAAACATGGATATATAAAGCAAACTTCTCAGCAGGATCAAGTCTTGTTTTCTTGCTGACTGCCTCCACCTCCTTCCTTCTTGGCTGTTGACAGGATGATAATGGTTCACATTCCTTTGTACTTCCTTTTACTTCTGAATTTTCTTTTTCTTTACATGTTTAAATTGCACCAGATCTGTTTTTCCTGTTGTTGGTAAGACATAGAAAGAAATCTGCCCTTTACCTTGGTCCTACAGATTAATTTTTTTGTCTGTTTGTCACTTGGCTTGGCTGCTTTACTACACTTCCCTCCTATGACTTTCCTCAGTCCAATGCTAACACTCTCCAGTTAGGCTGTATCATGCAGCTGTGGCCTAAATGTCTCACCCAGCTCTTCTCCCATATGCCTCATCTCACAGTTCTGCTGAGCATCCGTGTTCATCCTGTACCCAGTGAGGATTGTTCCCTCGTACAGCTTTTCCCTGCAAAGACCCAGATATAGGGTATGAACACAGGCAATTAAATACCATGGAACATTAGCAAAATAAGTTTGGTTTAGGACTGGGCAGCCTCAAGAAACATGAAGGGAAAATAAAAGTCATGCTGATGTTTGTATCTTACTTGCCTGAAAGCCAGTGTTATGTGAGTTTCAAAGTCATGTTCAGTTGAGATGAGATGGCTTTGGAAAGAAGGTGGTGGACTTTGCCAGGTGTTCAGGGTCTCTTACCTGGGAACTGCCATGTGGTGGCCTTTTAGTACATGTGTTGGCTTGTGCTGCAAACTGTTTGATTGTGCATTGCGTGCTTTGCTAAAAGCAACGGAGAAGTAACTGTGTAAGGAACAGGTCGAGGCATACAGCACTCACTATGTCTATTGCCTGGGATATTTTTTTTGAAGACAGTTGTCATCTTCTCATTTATGTTGAACAATCTACATGAACCCCTTTTATCGCTTTTCAGCATATATAATGATGTTAAAAATATCTGATGGTATTTTACCCTTCCCTAAAGGGACAGACGTTGCTTCTCTTCCATTCTTAAATGTTTGGTCAGGGGAGGAGCCAAGTACTGCCAGTGGTCAGAGCATGTTCAAGCCCTGGCTAGAGGAGTACCAAGTCATACAGTAACCCATCTGTAATGCTTTCTTTTGGGTCATACATCAGTTTAGCTCTCAGTTCTTCAGTAATTAGTTGTACATCTGTGAGCAACTGCCCATCTGATTTATTATCTGAGCAGCTATTGAAATACAGAACATTGCCCCATTTAGCTTCAGGATGGAAAGTTATAGTGTGATAAAGTTGTGTTTAAAATGTAATAAAACTGACTATATATAAACAAATTACAAGTTTTTATTACACCATAGATGATCTTAAATCAATATGTTAAACTTCATAAATGTAATGTGATTGAACATAGCTTAATGTGTATGAATATATTTTTAATTGTTGCCTTCTTTTATTTAGTAAGAAGATTAAACTGTCCTGGAAAATAACTTGATTATAGGGAAGAAGACTTAGTGGAAAAGTGAATGTAAGTATTTCACAACTTGTATCAATTATTTATGTTTGCAAACCATTGACATTGGTGATATTATAAATCATGCTACATTGGCAGCTGCTTCTATTATGGCAAGAATGCAGGCTCTGATCACTCTGTGTGTGTGTGTGGTATAGAATATCTGTTATGTGGGTCTATAGGCTAATAAATACCTAAATGCTTTTAATGGGGCCAGTGCTGTTAGTCACTTGCATGCTTAAGAATTATTTGCAGGAAAAATGACAATATGTAGTTGTCACTAAGTGCCCTTAAAAAATTTAAAAAGCACTACTCCCATATAAATACCCACAGGGATTCTTAAATTCAGTAATGCAGATATATTTTCCATTTCCAGCAGAATTTAGTCTAACTTGGATTAATGCAGCCTGTATATAGTATTATTTTGTATACCTGCCCCAAAGATGTAAGATTATAGTAGAAAAAGATTGCACTGTGGATTGGCAGTTCAATTTAGAGTGAAATACAGCAGCTGCAAGTTTCAAGCTAAGTGCATCATTGCTCACTTGAGGTCACTTTTTCAAATCTGGAGTCAATAGTTCTATAACAATAAGAGCTTTGGTTCATTCTCTAGAACCTCTTGAAACTGTTACTTTACTGGTGAATATGCCATTATTTTTCTTAAAGTAATTGCCTTGGCTGTATTTCATAATAATGTGAAGCCCCTAACTGTGTGCTTGCACATGTGTATTTGTGTGTGTATAGATATATATTTATTATGAAGCAAAGCTGTGTCTCTGCAAGTCATTCCCCAGGAGACTTTGAGTGGCTCTGATGTGCAGGGCAGTGATAGTCATGAACTTCTAACTACCACAGATTCATTCCAGTGTTTTTTCATATTGCATTTTTCCCACGATCTCACCTTCCTTTTCCCAGAGCCTGAATGATGAGCTTGGAAGCAGTCAGCTAAGCCTTTCCAAATGCTGAATAAAGTATAGAATTAATGACTTAGATGTTAAAGAGGACAGTGATTATGTCTTAAATGTCTAACAAGCTGGGACAGTTGTATTTCCAGCCTTTCAGGTTTTATAAACTTGTCTTCAATAATTACTGGCTGACCAGTAGTACTGAAAACTGCAGGAGCTGCATATAACATTGGAAAGTGCTGTCTGGTTTATATAGAGTTGTCTACTGATATAGGATTGCTTGAAATGAAGATCCTCAGATTTGACAACACTGTACCTAAGTTAAAGATTTACAGATTAGGCTGTGCATTGATTCTTTCCATTTCAGTTTGAAATGTAGGCTTATAAAGCATAAAATCAAGTCCTTTAAAACCTTACGATGTGTACTGAGTGAAACAGTGCAGTTTAAGTAATTTACTGGGACCAGTTGCTTCAGTTGCTTCAACATCCTAAAACTACATTTCAAATGACCCTGTTCAGGCCAGTGACATTTCTTGAACTATCCTGTGTGTGAGACAAGTTTGAACATAACAAACTTCACATTTGTAAAAGTTTTTTGTCAGTCTCTTTTACATTTTTCTCACCTCTCAATCTTCAACTGTTATTTCTGGGAAACTTGGGAAGGGCTATCTTTAGTTCCTATCTTTTGTGAAATAAGCAGAATATTTTTGGTTTCTTCTTTGTAGTTTTTAAGGGCCTGTTTAGCAGGAGAGCACCATTTGAGTGTCAGTTGAACTATAAAAGATATCTGCCCAGTTAAATTGTCATTTCATGTATATGGGGCAACAACTAAAAGACATGAAGTAGAGCTATATTTCAGGAAGCTGAGGAGAATAATTTTGACAATGTGATTATTAGCTGATCCTGAAACTGGCAGAGGAATAAACATATCCTTCTGCAGAGATGGATGCTAGCATTTTGTCTTTCATGTAAAAATAGATAATATCTCTAGTATATGTTATTTTTCTGATATTTTGATTTTGTGCAAATGCAGTCTGTGCTCCTAAATGTAAACTTTTTTTTTTTTATCTGGCTCTTACAGATATCTGACATTAAAATCAGAGATTTATTCTTCTAAACATCAGTCATTTTCAAAAATTAATTTGTCTCACATTGGCTGGGATTTTTGCAGTAATAGCAAATTAACACATTTTTGTGGAGAGGAGAAAATACCTTTTCATATGCATCTTTGCTTTTGTATCTCAAAAATGGAGATATTCTCATATACAAAGAAGGCATAGCTGAACGGGGGATCAGAGGGCCTCATGGGAGACAAGAGGAGCAGTGGTTTTACCCACAGCCTTTCACAAACTGGTGGTAGAGCCCTGAATCTGTGAAATCCAGCACCTGCTCTTGTAATACATTATGATGTGTAGCCCATCTAGAAATATTTATTAAAAACTTTGGTTTACTTAAAATTAAAAATTAAATTTGAAACTTAATAACTGTTAGAATTTTGGCTTTGGTCACTCATAAAGCCAGAAGGTGGAATAAACTTGCTCATCCAATCCTCATTCTCATCCAATAAAATTCTGGACTGACCTTTCGAAGAGATGAAAGACGAACCTGGAATGCTGGATAAACCAAATGAAATGCTGTGTTTCTTTACCTCATGAAGAGGCAAAAAGAAATGGAGAGTGTGAGGGTTTTGTTCCACTCAAAAATAAGGAAAGGCTAGGAAAAACCTAAAATGGACTGATGGAGATGATGAAAAGCCAATTGTGTTGCATTATGCTGATGATACATCAAAATAATCTTGAGGCAGTGACTGCAAGGAGGAGGGAGTGTATGCCTTAGGGAATCAGGAGCAGGCACCATCATGTACAGCACAGGCAAGAGAGTGCACAGGATGAGGGGAAGAACACTTGGCCCTGATTAGATACCAAAATTAGGTTCTCGCTGTACATTCTGTTATCTGTGATCCCAGGAACTGGTTCTTAATGTAGCACTGAGTGTTTTTTCACTGTTCTCAGCAGTATTCTTATGTAAAATATGTGCACTGGCATCGTAAATAGCCTGATTCCAACACCCTTGTGAAGGGTGAGGACCACATTGTGTCATGTGCTGGCACTAAGCTCTGCTAGCTGATAAGCAGGTTCTTCCTGGAAGGTCTACAGAGATGCTTTTTAGACTTCTAGAATTATAAAATATTTTCTCAAAACCAGTGTCCATCTCAAAAATGTGCACCTTAATTTCAGGATCCAGCTCACTACTGTAAAATTAAGTATAATTTATGAGAGTTTGGCTCCTGTATTGTGGATGATTTAAATAATTCTCAGCAACATTTGGATGAGGTAAATAAAGCATAGAGGTACACTTGATAATAAGGAGAAAAACAAATATTTAGGAGTTACTAGTTCGTTAAGTAATGTCTATGCTGTGAATTAAATGAGGCAGGGAAATGGGAAGAAGTGTCCCATTATAGAGACTATTATGAAGGAGTCACATCAGGGACTTTAATTCTGTACATGACAATCAATCAGATTTAAGTCCCCAGAATCACCTCTAAGACACATCTTTAGACCCATAAGACTTAAGTCGCCAAAACAAGTAACAATTGTTCCATATTTTCTTCATGCTTTGGGCAGTGGGCAAGAGTAATGTGACATTGCAAAATGTTCCCACAGAATTTCTGCCACTGTCACACTGAGACCCTAAAGAGCGTGCAAGGGCACTACACATGGGTTGCATTTGTCTTCATGCATGTGATTTCTGGCATCTCTTCCAGTACCTGCATCCTGTCTTTTTTTCTTTCCCTCCATCTCAATCTTCCCTGTGTTGTCTGGTTAACTTTAAGGAGAATACTTCTATGGAGGCTTGCTTTAGAGCAGGCTGTAGGCCCATGGCCTGACAGGCCTGCCTGAGAAGCTAGCCTGGGAAATTCATGGGAGGATTCAAAACAATCCTCAAAGACACAAAACAGCCTGCAGGTGCTGTTTTTCTGATTCCTGTGTTTTCCTTACAGGAGAAGGTCAGGGGGTGGTAAACCCCACTGACCAATGATGGTAATGTAGTATTTTACTAACCAATAAGAGTTTCCTTTCTGTACTCTTCACGAACTAGTCTATATAACATGGCTGTAACAATAAACTAGAGATTCTCTCCTGATCTGACTCCTTTGAGAGTCCGTGTCGTTCTTCCCGCCGTTCCCAATTAGAACGACATCTGGTGACCCCGACGTGATGACGGACCGACCCTCCGAGGTCTGGTAACTCGACGTGATATGCAGCCGACCCCCGAAGTCAGAAAGCAACGAACGTGAAGACATCTGCTAATCCCCTGAGGGTAAGCAGCGAGCGGGAAAAACACCGGCCCTTCCCCCCTAGAGGGGTAAGTGGAATTCTCCCGGGCTTTCCAAGAGAGAGCTGGTTTTTAACCAACGGGATAGTGAGCCTGCCGGAGAGCGGGCTTGGAACGGCTATCTTGGTGAAGCAGAGCTTGAAATCCCGGGTCCAAGCCGATAGCGTTTGCATAATTGCATTCGCGGAGCCGCCAAGATAAAAAATTTTTTCATAATGAAAAACTGTGATTTAGCTGATAAGCAACTTGTCAGCTTTGCATGGCAAGACGCCTTGCTGAGCATGGGACTCTGTATTCCTGAAGAAGATATACGCGCTTTGTTCCACTGGGTGAAAGCGCAGGAGTTTACTGTGACTGTGAATTATGTGTTTAACCTTGAAATTTGGTGGTCAGTAGGAGACCACCTGTGGACTAAGCTAGCTGCAGGAGATACCAGTGCGTGCAGCTTAGCAGCAACTTGGGGAGTGATTTTTAAGGCACTGGAACAGTGCCAGCCTAAAAACAGTGAAACCGAACTGTGTAGCAGTCCTTCAGCTCTGCCCAGACCCTTAAAGAACTTTAGCAGCGGGCAAGAGCAGTCTGTGAGCCGGAGATCTTCCTCTCCAGAAAAATTTAAGCGCCCGCTGTCCGCAGAGCTCGGCGTGCAGGTTTTACCAGCAGAAAAACAACAGAAGAGCGAAAATCGCTCGGCTCTGCCTTTACCGCACCCACAAGCGCCGCCATCGCCAGCGCAGCGAGAGCCGCCTTTGCCTGCGCCCTCCGCAGAGTCTCCGCCGGCCCCTCCAGGACCAGCGCTGCGAGCACTGCTGCCAGCAGCCGCCGTGGAGCCTTCGCCGGTGCCCCGAGTACCTGCCAGTGCGGCCGCGAAAAACCCTCTCTTCAGCTTCCCCCGCGCACAAGGAGCGGGGGGGCGCCGCCGCCGCCGCCGCGGAGCCAGGGCAGACGCCCGAGCACACGGAGGAGCCGCAGCCACCGATAAAGTCCCCACAGCAGCAGCAGCAGCAGCAAGAAAAAAACGAGAGAAAAGGTGGAAAAGAAGGAGGAAAAAGCTAACTCAGGACGCCGCCCGCCGCCACCGGCCGCGGGCCGAGCGGCCAGCCGGGCCCCCTAGCTCCGGTCGACTGCAAAAACCCCGTAAAAGCCGAGCCCAAGCCCGGATCTAGAGCCGGGGCCGGAGCCGTGACGAGAATTCCCCCCCCACACACCCATCCAAAGTGCCGACCGAAAAGCGGCGGGGGAGGGGGGGAGAGCCCAAACCCCCCTCTCGCTCGCGCGCGCGCGCCCTCTGAGCTCCTTTCTTCTGTGCCGCGGGAAGCAGCGCGAGCCGCGCGGAGCGAGCCGCGCGGAGCGAGCCGCGCGGAGCGAGCCGCGCGGAGCGAGCCGCGCGGAGCGAGCCGCGCGGAGCGAGCCGCGCGGAGCGAGCCGCGCGGAGCGAGCCGCGCGGAGCGAGCCGCGCGGAGCGAGCCGCGCGGAGCGAGCCGCGCGGGCGGCGCGGAGCCGCGGGACCTACACAACACCCCCGCTGCCCCGCGCTCCAGCGGGGAAGCGGCGGGGAGGACGGGGAGCGAACTCCGCTCCCCCCCGCGCCCGTCAGTGCGGCCCGCGCGCGCGCGGACCGTGCTACAGGCGCCGGGCCAGTTTCTGCCAGCCTTGTGCTGCCGGGTTCTTCTGCGAACCCGAGCCGCCCCGCGAGACGGTCCCGGGGCTCGAACAGTGCCCCGGCCAGCACGCGTTCCACCCCGCCTTGCAGGGGGTGAGCCGCACCAAAGTCCTGCGGTCCCTGCAAAACCCAAATTTGCTCACTTTATACCACTTTAGTGTTCTTTTAAACTACTATATTGACAAGTTAGACTGTCAGTTTGAACAGACTAACAATGTTTTGTATTAGTTCACTGAATTAGAAATATTAGACTCAACCGTCAAATCCTTGCAAGGAAAACAATCTTTAAACATCAAAATCATAAACCAAAATTCCAAATTAATATCCATTCCAATATCTAGTAAAAGAAACCACTTGTGCCGTGTTTGTTCTCCCTCCTGCAAGAGCCCAGCAGGATGTTACAAACACTGTACATTTTATTTTTTTTCCTAAACCGAAAAGGTGAGTTATGGAGGCTTGCTTTAGAGCAGGCTGTAGGCCCATGGCCTGACAGGCCTGCCTGAGAAGCTAGCCTGGGAAATTCATGGGAGGATTCAAAACAATCCTCAAAGACACAAAACAGCCTGCAGGTGCTGTTTTTCTGATTCCTGTGTTTTCCTTACAGGAGAAGGTCAGGGGGTGGTAAACCCCACTGACCAATGATGGTAATGTAGTATTTTACTAACCAATAAGAGTTTCCTTTCTGTACTCTTCACGAACTAGTCTATATAACATGGCTGTAACAATAAACTAGAGATTCTCTCCTGATCTGACTCCTTTGAGAGTCCGTGTCGTTCTTCCCGCCGTTCCCAATTAGAACGACATACTTCAGCTCCAGGAGAGATGACATCTCTGCACTACTAGCATGAGTAGTCTGTGACACCAGGTCAGGCTGTAACCACCAGCAGTAACAACCGCAGGAAAGACCTGCATAATGATCTCTCCAGGGTGTGTAGAGCAACTTATTTGGAGACCTATTTATGTTGTTGTTTTCTCACATGCTATCAAATACAATCTTTTATTTCCCTCTAATCTGAGTTCATATTCACTGGGTCATGTAAAGGCCAAATGTCATGCCTTTGCTGCTAGATCTTTGCAATGAGAGTGCCCATGGTGCAAGTCCTGCCCTTATCGGACACGGAGTCACTAGGAGAGAACTGGCTCTACAGGCAAGCCTTGGCTTTCTGTTTTTCTCTAGCAGAAGCCCACAGGGTGACCCATCTAACAGAAGCATTGCACAGCTTCGTACATATTTCATATCACTAGCTGCAGATGAACTGTAATAGACTTTTGCCCATATGTTGGCACCTTCCCCTCTACAGAGAAATGAGGCCACACTTTACCAGTAGTTGCAGACTTGACTATCTGAAGCATGTTATGTACTTCTCATATTTCACTTTGAGACTTGTCTTGTAAAAAAACCTTGTAGGTTAGCTATAAAAATGTGGTTTATTGGAGGGTATGAATGACCTTTCTCCCTAATCCAGTAACACTTGACTAAGTCTACAAGTTTGGTTAGAAAACCCACAGGAGAGAAGATTCTTGCAACAAAATACAGCTATTTATTTAGAGATATTCATTCATCCTCCTTGAAACGCAGACCTGCATGTCAGTCTTCCTTTCTCACATTTCTCTGAAATTATCTCCTGGGAAATATGTAGAAAAACAAACAGTAGATTCTTTACCATTTTAGGAGAGGGTTGGAGACAAATTCGACTTTAAAATACTTGGTATTTTAAATGCAAAATGGTCCTTCCTTAATTAATACTTGGCAAAGCATTTTAAAGATCAAAGTGTCAATATTAGCTAATTCTCATGACACACCTGTCAGGTAAGTAAAAATTATATCCATTTATAGCCCAGGAAGCTAAATACTGTCTAACATCAGCATTTTCACACTTGCTACCTAGTTAATTTACTGAAATAAGTAGTCTAATTCTCAAAGGTTCTTCATACTCTTAGTTGTCCTAAATTATGCATAGAATTCCAGAGTACTCAGTCTTTTGAAAGTGAGTGCAAGTATTTTGCTGCAGAAACATGGGTATGTATGGCAGCTGAACCTGAGGTATCCACACCTAAAAGACTTTTTCCAAACTTAAGCAGCCCTAAAAAGACTAGAACTGAACCTACATGTCAATTCCCAAGACGGGTTCAGGCCCCTGCCCAGCTCTCATACCTCAAGGCAGAGTTTCTCAGTGGAAATGAAAAAAGTATGAGGTATAGGTAGTCCTGGGAGGATCAGTCTTCAAAGATTTCTTTTTTCAGATGTGTATAGAAGGAGTTTTTAGAGAGGGAGAGGGTGCTTGAAGTGGAAAGAAAAATGGTGTATGATAGAAATTAATTCTTCTACCTCCTGCTGTTCCTTCCATTAGAGATGCAGGTTATCTTGTTATTTCTGTCGTGGCTCTCTCTCCTTTTGTTACAGCATCAGCAGAGTGGTATAATTGGGCTGGACAGATTTTTTGCTGCTCTATTGAGCAACGACTGAAAGGGAGAGGAGATTTTGAACAAGTGCTGTCTCCCCTTCAGTGTGCAGTGCAACTTGTTTCCAAATGGTGTTTTACTTGGAGTGGTGGTGATTGTCAAGTGCCTTGCTTTGTCTGTGCAAACAGTTTTTGTAACCTGTTTGCTCCATTTGGTGTGGCAATGCCCAGCTCTGAATACAACACAAAACTTAAGGATGGCGTCACTCCATCCCAGTCTGTTGTCCCTCTTGCAGGAGCAGGTGGGAATGCACAAAACCCTAGCCAAAGGCCTTCGATGAGTTGGCACTTAAAGGAGGGAAAAGGCTAGGCTACAAAAAGGGGTCTCAAGGGATTGAACAGCCTGGAGCAGGCGTGCATGGCTGAATTAGGAGAAGGAATTGTTTGGCTTTCAAATTCAGAAAACTTGTTTGCTGTCTTGGCCCTGTTCAAAGTGAGTAAATGCTACTGCTAATAACAAAGCCTGATAGAGGAGGAGTGAAGGATTAAAAACACCAAATGATGACTCACCCTCCCCTCTCCCCCTTCCCCAGTTTCAGTCTCCACTAAACCACTTTACCTCACCAAAGCCCTGGTGGCATTTTGCTTATAAATAATCATGTGTTTGAAATGTTAAAATGTGTAGGCAGGGATTAAAAGGATATGTGATGCTACAGCATTAAAACAGTGCAAACCTCTGCAAGGGAATTGTGAAGGAAAATTATTTTTGGCAAGGGCTGCTGCATCCTGGGAAGATCAAGAGAAGGCAAAAAGCAGTTTACCCAAGTCTGGAAAAGCCAAGTAGAAAAGCTGAGTGCAGTAAAATAGGGTTTCACATCAGTTTTCTTTCATATTAATAACATTACATCATCTGAACTTTTGGGGGGCTGCAAAGAGGAGATTCATTGAAAAATTTCTGTCAAAGGTGTCAGCCTAAACTGTTGTCCTTTTCTTACTGTAAAGGTTGGTGAATACAGCTGCATGGTTATCACCCACGCTGTAACAGGTTTCTTCCTTCTCCTCGTGTGTGATGGGAATGGGAGATAATGCAACTCTGCCAAATCAGTGTGTCAGGCCATGGTATTTTACAGAATAAGCAAGCTGA
Source organism: Poecile atricapillus (assembly GCF_030490865.1). NCBI lineage: Eukaryota > Metazoa > Chordata > Aves > Passeriformes > Paridae > Poecile > Poecile atricapillus. The sequence goes on from NC_081288.1 coordinate 56,624,189, forward strand.
GTTGCCCATTTGGGTTATTATTGTATACTCTCAAATAAGTGAGAATATTGGCATCAATTTTCTTGTTGTGTCTGGCAACAAAAATTGAGACTTGTCCCTACTTAGAAAAGGAAATGCATTAGAGACTTAAAAGGAACTGTTGCGAATCAGTTTTCAGCATTGACTTTAGCATTGATTGTGCACCTTGAGTATAATTTTAGTGTCGTTCTCAGATGCTACATTGGCTTTGTCTCCATAAACCTTTGATTCCTGGACAAAATAAGCCCTTTTGTGGGACTGCTGAGTTTGAGTAGGTGAAATCAGCTTCCTCACCTCACTTCTTAATTTCAGGTGAGTGAACAACACTAGTGTGAACAGGCACAGATAAGGGCACTGTCCTGCTACTCTTCTTGCTGATGATCTTGATCTGTACAGGGGAAGCCTCTGAATGCTATGCCTGTAGGAACTGTGCGATTACTAATAAACAAACAGGAGGCCCCATTCATTTAATTAATGAATTAAATGTCTAATTAATTTTTGAGACACACTCTGGGCCTATAGTACTCAGGGAGCAGGGCTTTGAGGAGAACTCCTTGGGGGAGGCAGGATAGTGCCACTCCTTCACCTCAGCTGCCCCTGCTGCTCCTAGCTCCCTACAAGGGCTTTACATTCTTCCACCTGTCTCATAGACCAGAGCTTCTGCAAAAGTGCACTTGAAATCTTCATGCTGCTGATCCCCCTGGGTTTGGTGCCAGGGCAGCCCAGCTGCAGGTGTGTTACAGGTCTCTTCATAGTATGGGACTTCTGCTCCATTCCTACCATGCATCCTCTCGCTTTGTCCTATTGCCTTAGGTAAACTGCTTTGTCACTTTGCTAAATGAAAATGATTTGGTTAATGCACTGTTTTGTACAGAATACACCATCTCCACTGCTCTTAACCTTTGCTGTTACTTTACTGCTAGCAAACATGAAAAAATGCCCTGTGCATTCAGGATATTACTTTTTCAATGCTAAATTTTTAATTTATATTAAATATATTTATAAGCCTAGCTTGTGTTCTTGTTTTGTTTTTCTCCCTCCCTTAAAGCATTTAAACATATTACTTGAACCTTCATAATAATATTTAATTAATGTTATATATAATATTATATTTAATTAAGGGATTTAACAAGGATAAAAGTAACAATTTAATACCGAGACAACTTGCTTGCCTAATAATTTTTTAGGGCTAAATTCAAGGCAAGCTTCAACCATATTTGATTCAATTAATATAGTGCAAAAGACATTGTATTTAAAAATAACCATTCCTTTGGACAGCTAGGCAATGTTCTGGTGTACTCTTACTGCAGCACTCAATTTGATCAAGCTGACATGACAATGTCATGAAATAATATCAAGATGTAAAAATACTTACATTTAGGTAGGAAATTTCTCATTGTTAGTCAGTAAGCCAATGACTTTGTAAACAAAAGTCTTGTTTATCTTTGCTGGTTTTCCTTAAAATCGCATGACTTTAATTTGTTACTAGTTAACTGAATCATATCAAGTTACAGTTCCTAGGAACTTACCACTTTGCGAAACATTGGAACTCTTGTTCGTACACAGACAGCGTTCCCTTAAAAATGGATCTGGAAATTTCCAGAAAATGAATGGATCTGCCATGGTTTTAAAGAAGCATGTTCTTCAGTGCCTGAGGTTTGGGGGATTTTCTTTTTTACTTTTTTTTTTTTACTTTTTCCCCCCCCCCCCCCAACCTTGAAGTTGCCAAGTCACAGTTTGGCCTTGGTATGCTCTGCATCAGTTTACATCCAAAAATCATAGGCTACTGGCCATTTGTCTCTTCAGGGTACTCAGAGGAGAAGAAAGGGTCACAATATCATTTCCATTGTAATGAGCAGAAACACAGAAACATAGAGTACAGCTGATGTCAGGGGTGGTGAGCAGATTCCTCAAGTCCTCCTGCACTTCTTACAGCCAACATCTTTAGAAAACATGAGCTGTATTATTCTTTACAGAAGACTCTGGGAAAGTTTGGTCCCAGTTCTGCAGTGGCCTTAGTTGCCAGTGCATCATCAGAAATATCCAAAAACTGAATGACTGTAGGAAGCTTTTCCTGGCTGCAAAGCCAAGATCCTGTTCTAAGGCTGGGATGGTTCTAGGAAAGGAATGTAGTCAACTGAGCTGATTCATTGCATTGCCAGGCTTTTCATACCCTTGCGTGAATTGGGCCATATTCATCCAGAGGTGAATTCTTTAGCTGATTGCCTTGAAAGATGTATTGGATAGCACTTGTTTATAGTGGTCCAATCTGTAGGATATAGATTTTATCTGGGGTGTAAATATTTGTGGTGCTGCCCTCACTTTGCTTTGCAGGATGTGTATACTTCCTGATTGAACAGCTCCACATGGGAGTGTTCTACCTGTTTGCATGATTACAGATTTTGCCTAAAGGAGCATTATGCAAAAAAGTTATCTATCCTGAGGGGGGTATATGTGAGCAAAACTTTTACAGCCTGGGGACAAGCTATGCTGAGAAAAATTGTTCTTTGAAAATATGTCTTTGAAGTATATATAGAAGAAAAAGAACAAATAAATTATGTAGATGGGGAACAAACAGAAACAAAAAAAATATATATATAAAGGAAAATGTTCCAAATATATCTGTTTTGCGCAACTTGAGCAAAATTGAATGTGCTAACATTATTGTAAATAAATGAGGTACCTTGAAAATAATAATCTTATACAAAAGCAGGTGTTTATTCTCATGAAAGAGGAATGAACAGAGATGACATTTTCTCCCAGTAAGTCTATCTATTGTCTTTGACAAGGTGACAGAGCTTTTTCTTCAGTTGCAGTAAGCTTACTGGAGGTTTCCACTTGAATTGTGTCAGGATGTGTTTATACACACCCCATTTTCTTAGGTACCAGTCCGCCCCAGTACTTCCATCAGTCCTGTGAGTATGGCTGCAACCAAAACTCAAGCTTAAGCAAGAGCTGAAAACTAAACTAGCCAGAAGTTTAAAAATGGGTTGTTTCTGTTAGAACAGCCACATGAGTGTCTTCTCACCACCTTTTACATGCCACTACCAACCCAGAGCAGAGATTGACCTTTCAGAGTAAAGAATTATTGCTTAGAGGTGACATAGATTCCCTCCAGTGATTAATTAGATATCAACTGCTCCGCTCAGATGTTAGGCAAGGTATAACATTCACCCAAGATTTTTCTTTGAAATGAATGGCAGGACCACCTGTGGAGAGAGGGGCAAGCTGCTTACTTTCATATTCACTAGATAAACTGAAACTGACCTTGTGGGAGAGTAGAGAAAAAAGAAGGTTTCCCAAGTGAGCTGTTTGGCATGGTATGATCTTCCTTATGCATCTGTTAAGCATCTGACAGGAGCCTGCCATGTGACTCCATTTGCTGACTAGCAGAGGAGAGGAAAGGCAAGTAGGGGGGGAAGGAGAGGGCCCATCCAATGTTTTGCAAAAACAGATTTTGAGGCAAGCATCTCTGCAGTGATGCTTCCTTGTCTTGCTCTGCCAATTCCTTTACTGAAGTTGAACTGTGTTTATCATCTTTGGCATTAATCTAATACATCTAACATTCGTGGGCAAGGTAAATATTTGACAGCTCCTGTATGCTTAATTTGTCCCCATGCTTTAAAAATTTGCAGTATCCTTGTAAAATATTGTCATACAAAAAGTGGGTGGTAGAGTGCATGCTGTAAGTAATACATATGTATGCATACAGTAAGTAAAGTGAGCATTTTAAGTAAATTCCCTAAGCGTATGCACATTACAGCATACAACTATGTTTTCTGGAGTGGTTGGAATTCCATTCACCAGCCCTGAAAAAGGGATAAGCATCTAAGAGATGGAAAGTAGTACAAATTGATCTCATAAGAGCAAATTTTATTTAAATTCTTGTCTGTCAGAGTGCGATCTTGATGATTCTGTTCACGACAAGTTTGCTTTCATTATGGGGTAAAATGCGCAGTATAATATCTAAATAAAGAGTATGTTAAGTTGTTAAATGCTGGTTCCACAAGTAATCTGAGATTTTCTTGCTTATGCTTTATTTTGAAGTCTGCTTGTCAGTCTTTATTCGTGGTAAATAAAACCTCTTCCCTGAAGGGATCAAGGTAAAAGCCATAGTATTATGTCTACTGCAATCAGAGATTTTGTAGGGATCTTGTTAAAGTTCAAGTTCTTCCTCTGCAGTTGAGTAGAAATACCAATATATGCTGGAAATGAATGCTTGATCCACTGTTAAAAGGGATCAAGAAAGCTTAAAATACGGGGAAGCTGCTCAAGGCAAGTGTCAGCAGCCTTTCAAAGAGAAGCTAAAGATAAAATGATAAATACCAACTATTGTGGCTGGGTTTTTCCTTCAGCCCTTCCTCCAATCAACAGTTGTTGGACCTGTAGTTATTTGAAAACCAGGGAGGTTATAGCCTGGGAAAGCAGAGAATTCACTCAGTGACTGAATAGCAAAGAAAAACTAGGGACCTGAGGGCTACAAGGGAGGAGAGAAATGTTTATTGAGTAAACATTTGTGCATCATACAAATGGATACTTGGGTAGTTTACGCTGCATAACCCTTTCTATGTTCATTATCAATGAGATTGTGAGAACCTAAATATGCTAAAGAAACCAAACCTCCATGAACTTCCTGTCACCAGGTCACCTTCTACAGCGATGAGCATCAGGCATTAGTAAAAAGGCAGCAGGTCATGTGCTGCCCATGGTCATAAGCAACAGACTGCACACCAGATTTTGTGAGTGGGGATGAAGCAAAGCTCTGAAGTAATTAGTGCTGTACCAACCCAGAAAGGTTTTGTGGGAAGTAAAGCAGATCTGACTGAAAAACTCCATGCTTATTCAGGAGAAGGCAACTTCAATAATGTGATTAAGTATTCCATGATCTAATAGACGATAATGTGGAGAGGACAAAGTCCATTGTAACAGGAGTAAGAAAACCAAAGTAAGAGCAAAAATAATATAATTCTGGAGAAAGAAAACGCCATACACAAGTGGCTGAGCATCAAACTATGTGGTATTAACTAATCTGCAAGCTCATTTAGGCACAAAAGGTTCTGGTGAAATCTGATAATAAGCTCTGACTGAAACATGCTGCCTTAATGGCAAAACATCGATTGATTCTCATTTAGTACTTTTTCTGGACTGTGACATATCTGACATGGCCCAGATTTTTAATTTTGGTGTCTCTTCTTAGTGGTTTATTTTTATGTCTATGGCCTTTATAATATAGGACTTTTGTCAGGTAACAGTGAAAGACCATCCAACAGGTTTCTCAGCCATATATCAAGATCACACATTACTTGACCTGAGTGTTATTTCCATGTTTGCACAAATGTAGTTTCCTTTTGTTGAAAGTGCAGTAAAAGAGTAGAACTGCCATAAGGACCGACAGATGATGTAAAGTAATTGGCAAAAAAATAACTTGCTCCAATACTTAGGAATTGTTGTATTAATTCTTTTCATAAAATAGGAAAATAGAATGTTCTAAAAAGTAATTGTCACATTATGGTTATGTAGTTATGTGTTGCTGGTCTACAGTGCTACATTATTAAAGTCATCTGTCTCTTTTTATGTGCTTAATTATCCCTTTTCCTCTGTCCTAACTAAGAATCTGCATTTTTGCAGTATCAAGGTTGATGATTTACCCTGTGCCAAACAGTGATCCATACACAGAGACAGGTTTAGAAATTCTTGGGTTTATTCCATGGTTATTGGTTTAGAATTGGGACGATGAAAACTGCACTTCTTTCCTAAAGACCATTCAGTTCTAAGAATAACTCTTTTTCAGAAATTCTTTCCTATGAAAGGATGTTCATGTGCTAATTACACATAATATCCCTGTTGCTTTTTCTTGGGTGTCATTTCTTTGTCCTGCTTTGGTTCCCTCTGAATTTTGAGCTGAGCTCTCAGGGGATAAGCGTACTGGAGATCACCATGGCAACACTCTGAAAAATGCACACTGCAGGCGCCAGGATTTGCTGCTGTATCCCTGTGAGAGCTCTGATGATCTGTGGACTTGCAGACTTACTCAGGAGTGAGAGGGAAGGAGTCAGTGTCTGAGAGCTGCTTGTTCAGTGCCTATTAAAAATGTTTCCTATGTAAATTGAGGAAGTCTGGATATTGTTTGCTGATGTACAGCACTAACATCCAGCATTTTCTCAGCCTGCTGCTGAGATATCCCTTAGCAGACTGTAAAACCTTCTTTTTTTTATTCCATTTAATTCTCATATTAGGCTCTTAGTTCTTAGCTTTCCCCATTTTCAGTCAGGACTAATGTGGGAGCCATTCCAAAGCCAAAGTTGTTATCTCGATAAAAGATGATTACTTTGATAAACATGTCATAAAGATTACAATGTAGAGTTTGAAAGAGAAGAGAGGTCATATCCCTGCTGTTTCCAAATCCTTTTACAGGAAAAAACAAACATTCAAGGAAGAATTATTTTATAGATGAGTGTTTCATAGCAGTGGTTAGAAGCAAATGGTTTCTCTCCAGCAGTAGGAAATAACTGGATAAAAGTGTATTGCCTTCCAAGACAAGAATTAGAGGCTGTAGATTGTATTATGACAGTGTAAGTGTGACATTGGAGTTATGTTTTGTATTACTGAAGTAAGATGTACTTCCACATCACAGTACCTGGAGGTTATCTTTGGTGGTTTTACTTTTTTTTTTTGAGTACTATATCAGCCCAGTTGCCATAAGACTAGACCATCAGCAGGATGTGTCCCTGTAATGCTCAGACCAGTGACTAATTCAGATGTGATCAGCAGCCTTGAATAAGGTGCCTACACTTCAAGTTATTGCATGGAGAGTGCTAAGCCCTTGAGAGGAAAAATTCAGGAACAAGCCGGATGCAGAACAGCGATACCCCAAATGGTTGGCAAGGATTGTTTAGGAGAAAAAAGTATTTAAAACTTTCCTTTCCAGGGGTTTTCCAGTCCCATTTGTGGATGCATAGAGGTCAGTACCCATGTTAAATTGAGGGAAGCTCATATACCCACTCTGAAAATGGGTTACACATTTTCTATTCATTGGTAAAAGTGCACAAGGTGGTCCTCCGCCAGGAGCCCAGATCACCCATGCAACTCGGTGCCCTAGAAGTCCGATTCCCTTCAATCTGTTCCTATAAATGTAGAAGCGTTTCTTTTACAGCTCTGAATCAAAGAGCTCCACTTCAGGCTAAGGCATCTGGTAGCAAAGCATCAGAGGTGGGTGCAGATGCTTTTAACAGCCTGAATTGAAATTTCCAATTCCTAAAACAAATGTTCCCACTACAGAGCTACAGTGCAAACACCACAGCATTATCCACATGCTCCCACCAGCCAAGGGCATGTGTTTCTTTTTGAATGTAGGTGGCCCTGGCATCTAAGTGCAGAGATTCCCTCTGCTGTGCACAAGTGCTTGAAATCTGGGCTGTGTTTCTACCGGAGATAAGTATAATAATGTTTAGTCTGTGCTTCCCAGACAGGCTGGAGCTTGAGAAAAAGAGCAAAGCTGCTGAGTGCTGACAAGGTGACAGTAAATCATCTTCTGTGAAATCCAGATTTTTGGGGAATTTGGAAGGAAACAAAAGAGAAAACTAATGGTATACATAGAAGCTACGAGAATGGCACTCTGGTAATGACAAATACACCTTAGGAGTGCTACTTTAATTTTTTGTTATTATAGGGCTAAAAATAGCTTTTTCAACATATAACTGTTAACATTAAATTGGCCAATTTCTTTCTAGGGGAAGTTAATTAAATAAACTCTGAAAGAATAAGTAATATTTTAAGTGATGCCATATATTTTATTCCATTTATAGAGAGTAGAGCTTCAGCAGATCAAGAGGTGTTGAAACATTCCTGTAAATGCTGACAGGGTCCAACAGTTTTTAAGACTAACTAAAGCGAAAGTTCAAGGGTTATTTCAATTTCCTGTTTGTGTATTTAAATGTAATATTTAAAAAACAGGTCTGGAAATAATATTTGTGCATTTTGGAAGAGTCACATTCCTAAGATTTCATCAAGATGAGACTTTTTTTTAAACTTAATGTTAAAAAAATTCTTATTTGGTATGATGTGGTTATAAGCAACTTCTGAACACCAAATGCAGTAGACAGGGATGCTAGAAGTAAAAAAATCTTGTACCTGAGCCCTATCTTTAACTGTAACTATAAGAGGAAAATATGGACGTTATGTGGGTCACCACTCTGACAGAATAGTTAACATAAACAGGATAAAGCAACTGGGAGCTCATGGAATCTCACTATGAACAAAGTTTTAAGAAATGCTGACTTCCTACTACAGCTTCTAGCATCAGCATTAATTGAACCCAGTGTATTTATCTTCCTTTGCCGTTCTCACTAAAATTAGATTGCTTACATTTTTGTACAAGCTAATGGCACGGTTATTTACTGCTTACCTTTACTAGGCAGAAAAAATCTAGTCGAAAACCAGCAGGCTCCTTTCATGTCCAAAACACAATTCTTAAAATAAGGACAAGACTATGAATACTTTAAAGTTTCTCATAGATGAGAAAGTGAGATGTGAGAAGCTTCTGATTCCTTTCCCATGCTGATATGTGTAGCTCTCTCAACATGTGCAATACTTGCTTCTGTCAGCTTCTGAGGGCAGAGAAAAGAGGTCAAAAAGGTCTTCAGAACCTTTCCCAGAAAAGCATGTTTTGGTGCTAATCAAGATTAATACCCAGTATTGCCTGGTACAAGTCTGTTTGTTCCTAAAAATGTAAATGTGTTATCCTTGATGTTCTTGCACTAACTCATTATTTGACTGTGTCTTGACTTTGATGTGGAAAAACAATTTCTGCCATGTATAAAATGTTATTGGGAAAAATACATTTTACCACTCATATTGTGTAAGAGTTGTTCAGTTTGGCCCTGTTTCACTACCTCAACCCTGTTGTTTCTAGTGATGCTTTCACCTAGAAAATCCAGGCCTTGAAGAGAATGATGCAGTAGGCAACACTTTTAATCAGCATAGGAAATATGAAACAGCAGGGAATTAATTTCCAGCTGTGCAAACAAGGTAAAAAAAAAAAGGAGAAACTGGTAGTTTTTAAAATTCCTTTCTCCTTAGAATGGTCTTATACATGGGGCCTTTATGGTGCCACAGTTTCATACTTATCAATAATTGTTTTCTACCACTTCTGTAGTGGTAGAAAATGTTGAGTTCCATGCAGGCAGTCAATTTTCAAGATCCCATGCGGACAACAGAAGCCAGTGTGCTGTTAGTAATCTGCTGAAAGGATAACTTTCCTTTTGTATCGGTGTTTAATTGCATGGAATCTCAAATCTTTATGGTGCCTGCATTGCTTAAATACCATTAACATTGAGGTGTGCCAATGGACACGGAAGGGCCGTTCCTTTGAACAGGAAGCTGGCTTCTCTTTAATTAGTCCAGATCATTGCTGAGTGGGGGAAAAAGAACTTTACAAAAATCATTTCAGGAGTAGAGCTGAATACTTTCTTGTGGTAGCTGTTCATTTATACTGGGGTGTTATTAAACAGTATGTAAATGAAGTGTGTGTTTGGGGATGGCTTGTGCTGAGGGGTGTTTCAAAAGGGACAAGGGATGTGGCATTTGCTCATCAGTCATGAGCAAGCTGGGTTTGCCTACATATTGACCTTGGGCTGTGTCTGTCTGTGTTCTGGATCCCACTTGGGCCCTTGGGTCTTATCACAAGATAAAAATAGTGGTTTTCTGAAGGTGCATAGCCCAGGGACAGAATGAAGGCCAGCATCCTTCAGCACAGAACTGAAGCCAGGGCTGCAACAGCTTCCAGCTTTTTTTTGCCTTTTTTTTTTCCATAGCATGGGGTACAGAAATGGAAAATCTTACGTATTTGTGCTCAGCGTAAAAGGAAGAAGGTCATTAGAGGGGGCAGGGAGAGTTGCCTTGGAGGCAGCTGGAACACTGAAAGTATACTGTCAGTGAGTGGTTTTTTGAATGGCCAGATGTGGGAAAGACAGGTGGAGCATCTGCGCTCTGGGTCAGGGAGGTTATTGGCAACAAGGAAACAGCATTCAAAATGCAGCTTACCTGGAGTTCTGTGGCTAGCTCTGGGGTCTTCAGTACAGAAAGATGTGGACCCATTAGAACAGGTCCAGAGGAGGGCCACAGAAATGGCCAGAGGACTGGAACACCTCTGCTGGAAAGACAAGCTAATAAAGTTTGGACTGTTCAGCCTGAAGGAGAGAAGGCTCCAGGGCCACCTAATAGCAGCCTTGTAATGTATAAAGAGGAGCCATAAGAAAAACAGGGAAAGACATTTTGTCATGGCCTGTAGTGACAGGACAGGGGGAAACAGTTTTAAAGTGAAAGAAGGTAAGTTTAGACTGGATATATGAAAAAGAAATCTTTTTCTGAGAGTAGTGAGACTGGAACAGGTTGCCCAGAGGAGCTGTGGATCCTCCATCCCTGGAAGTATTCGTGTTGAATGAGGCTTTGAGCAGTATGGTCTATTGGATGAGGTCTCTACCCATGGCAGGAGGGATGGACTAGGTGGTCTTTGAAGCTCCCTTCCAACCCAGACCATTAAACAATTTCATAAAGCCGGCATTCTGTCTAGAATAAAAAGTATTAGAAGAGATTTTTAGCAGTGGCAGGTTTAGTACAAAAGTTTCAATGCAATTAGGCAGGCTTAAAAAGGCTTTTGAAGAATAACTTACCAGAGCAGGCTAAACTAATACTCAGACCCTTTCAGACATGCCAGGAACAAAAAGCTCAGTGAAGGGCCAACTGGTGGCTGGGATTTGAAAGGGTGCTCAGATAGGATGAGGGCCTTACAAGCATTTAATTCATTCTTGCTGCATCCTGTTCTCTCTGGAAGAGGTCAGGGTTTTTCCGCAGTGAAGTCCTTTGGGTGGCTGGGATAGGGAAGCACTGGCACAGGCTTGCTTGAGAACCTCAGTGGGAAATGACCATGTGATAGATCTCATGTTTATACAGAAAAAAGGTTAGTTAAAATACAAAAAAAAAGAAATGTCTGTAAGTATCCAGCATTGCACAGGAGAGCCAAGACCTTTTTCTTTCCTCTGCTGTTTGCTGGGCTCTGTCATCAAGGCTTTACCATGCAGGAATATAGTTTTGCTAGTAATGGTCATGCACCAGTTAAGTGACTTATGTGATCATGCTATTATTCACTGTCCTTTCCTCTTGCTCTAGCTTCCATTAAAAAACTAGAAGCCCTGACAAACAATTTAGTGAAAAATAGCTGAAATCCTTTAATAAGAAAGGGTATTTGACCATTCCCAATATGAAAAAGAAGTTGTGAAAGTAACACAGCCCTGATTCCTTATTTACTTATTTGTTGTTCAAATAGTGTTCTGCTAAGATATAGATAATTAGGAATAGAAGGGAGCAGGCTAGAAAGCTATTTATTTCCAGGCATCTTTTTGAAAGAAGCAGTCTTGCACAAACCTTACAAACGTCACCTGCTGTGGTATGAAGGGAGCACCATACATTTGGTTGTTTCATAGCTGGATGTAGTACAGTCCAAAACTCTTCTTGAAAGCTTCCAGTCATTAAATTTGCTAAATGACACAGAGCTTTTTTTAACAAATGGTACTCCTGCTTCAGTTAGCTGGCCAGCATCCAACCCTAATAATTGCCTTCTGCCTATCTAAATTGCTCTGTTTATTTAATTGGACAAGGTCATATGTCAAAAGATCTGTTGGATAGGGGTGGTGATGCTAGGACAATAGGTATTATGTCACCCAACTCATTCAGTACAGATCATAGTGATTTTGTACAAATCACTCTGAAGCTTGTAAAGGACTTCATAAATCAAATAGCAGTTCCAGTAAGTTGAAATAAAGCATTATTAATAAAAGTGCTGATTCCTGTCTGGCTACCTAGATCACTGTGGTAATTTTATATGAATATTGTTATAGGACTCCACAATGCGTAAGAGAGTCCTGACATGTACCAGAAATGAAGTTTCTCCACATGCATCTACAACAGATTTATGGCCATCCCATATGGATGCAGTGATGGAAGGGGTACAGGACCATTGATTCATCTAGACAAGGTGGTTGCCTCTTTCAAGAAGAGGTTTTTTCCCTCTCGCACTTCTCCTTAGACGCTAATACAGACCTTAATAAAATGTTGTATTTGTGTCATCCATAAGATACCCAGTGCATTTCCTCAAGCTCTGTGAGCTGTGCTTGCTGTGCAAAAGGGACCAGGGCTGCAGATGCTGGATTGAGACCTCAGTGTTTCTGGTGCCTGGTACAGTGAAATCAGCTGCCTAGCACAAAGTGTGATAGACTGCTTTGTCAGTGGTCCTAGACGGGAAGGAAATAAGAAAGACATTACAAGTTGAGGAACTTTGTCAAAAAAGTAAACACCAGTCTTGCTGAGCAGCTGTTTCTGAGAGAGTAGATGTTTGTTTAACCACCTAATGGAGACTGATCTGTTTTTCCCAGGTGTATTCAGATGGAGCAGTGGTCTCTGAAATCTGATGTAGCTGTCTTGCTGGTTTATTTTTTTTCTTTACTGTATAGAGGTAGGGATCCTCCCTTAGCTCTTCCTTTGGCAGTGAGCATGTTCTACATACTAGTAAGGATGAGCACAGTGACCTTCCTTTGCTCCTTGAATTACAACCTCCTCAGTTTGAATACTTGCAGTCCTTTAATATTAAACCACTGCCTCTCTTGCTGAAGGCACTGTACAGAGCACGTAGAGACAGTTTAAATTCTTTGCCAGAAAGTGAGAGGGACTTCATAAATGTCTGGAGTATTTGAATCCCACCAGTGTTACTATCTTTAGCATCAAGGGTCAGTGATTTCAAAGAAGTAGCAGATGCACCCAACACAGGCAATTCTTGTCCCCATTCAACTCTGTAGACAGTTTCCCTATAGCTCTGTCTTCTGCGTGGTTGTACAGGGCTGTGGGATGTCCCAGAGGTTGGGACAGATTCTCTAGAGAGCTGAAAAGTAAATTGCTTACACTTACCATGTTCTCATTTCATTCTTTTCTGCAAATCTTTGTGCATTTTTAATGCTTTTACTTTTTAAATGCTTGTCTGAAATTCCCAAGTTGGTTTAATGTTACTGAATGATTATATTAATTTAGCTGAATACTCATTTGACATAAGCTTAACTATGTCTAAATAAATATTTATATTCAGCTAAACAAATCTAAATGTTAAGTATTGGCTTTAAAGTATTTAAGTGCCTTATTTCAAAATCTTATTTTAAAAACAGATGAGTCAAGTATAGGTAAAGTCGAAACTTCAGCAAGCATGCTCATCTAATTATACTTTTACAGACTGCTACACATAACACCATAGGAAAAGTGAAAATCTATGAACATTGAGGCAAAAAAATTTTAGGGTTTTGGGTTTTTTTTCTAGAGGTGGTAGATCAGTGCTGTCATAAAATCAGTGGGTGAAGCTGTGTAAGAATTTCTTGTCATTTTGTTGACAGAGGGTGCTTTCAAACATCAAGTTAGCAGGAAGGGTAGAATGGCTGGCCATATGCTGAGCAGTGTGGTCTAATTTTCCCTACTTCACAGCCACAGTTTTTTGTAAAAGTGTGGAAGTAGTGCTCTTGCATGCCCTTTATAATGGCCTTGCATGGTTAGACCTAAAGCCAAGAGGCCACTATTGTAAACCCTTTTGGTGATGGAGACCAGAAGGATAGTCAGAGTCCTGTTTCCATCTTCCTCCCTGTAAGGTAGTAGAGCTGGGGGTGATGGTGGACTTCAGACCTTCTCCTAGTTGCTGTAAGCAGGGATCAGCCAAAGGGGAGTAGTTGTCCTTTATAGGTAATCCAGTTTAAAAGCTAAGTGGAAAGACACATTTCTGTCTGAGGTGCTTGTGATTTTTCTGCCTGAAGATATTTTCCCAAAACTTTAAGGAAAGTGTAAAACTGCAGCTGATTTTAGCAATGTACTGGAGCTCTTTGGGTGCTTGTTTTGGTTTTTTGGATTTTGCCATGAGATGAGTTCTCATTTTATATAACATTTTCCACCCGTGTGTCTCACATCCTTTGCAAAGGAATAAAATCACTGTACTCCAGTACTCTGCCTGGAGACTGTAGCTCAGCTTCACGGTGCAGTAGCCTCCTTGCTCTAGCTCTTGGTGAGTTGCTGTTACTTGACTTCTCAGAGCAAGCAAACATGTATTTCAGATATACTTGAAGAACTTTCCTCATAACCTCAGATATCCCTACATTTCAGTACTTTAGTAACTAGTTTCTTAATCTCTCTGCCAGTTACAGTTCATGCCTGCCCATCAAACAAATGGAGAATAGTAGGGGTTGAGTTTCCTACCGGCTTTTCTTTATGTCATCATTCAAGTACTGCAGAAAGCTAGTGAGAAATCTGTGTTCAGATGCTCACATGCAACTTCTGTAGTTTCCTGTGGGATATGTTGCATACCTATTTGATGGTAGATTTTATTTTAAAAAAAATCTGCAAAGCATACAGTAGCATATACAAGTTATTTATGCCTTGGAGTGAAGCTTCCTCTGGTGTGACTCCACAGACCCTGTAAAATGTGTGGCAAAAACTGTTGAAAAGGGATTTCTGTCCTCTCAGACAGGTTTACAGGTTTTTTTTGGAGGGGCAAATCATGCAACAGGGAAGGTTCCAACAGTGCTTCAAAGCCCAGCAGGTTCTAGCCTCGCAGAACCTAACCAGGAGCCTCCTGGTTATCCTACAGCCATGAGTTCCATGGTGTAAAGCTTGGAGACACGTTTCCAGTGGCAGTCATAAATGCACAGAGTATTAGCTTCTGAGTGTCTTTAGAAATTCACGTTGAAAAGCCTGGGCTGGGGGGAGTCTAATCTTGTGCTAGCACTTTGTGGTGGCTGCAGATCCCTGGTACAGCCTGTCCAGGGCATGCAGCACAAATGGGCAAATATCTCTCTGCTGTGATGTGACTGATAACACTTTACATTATACATTTCCATTAATTGGATGCTATTACTACCTGATGCATAGGTCATTGCTCCTAATTAATTAGGGCCAGGAAGGTACTTAGCACTTTACAAGATGCAGATGAAGACAGATGTCCACTTGGGAAATTAAAATATACCAGTTTGAGCATTTTATGTAAGACCAGATCAACTATAAAAATCTGATATCTAGACAGATCCTAATAAACCTGATGAAAACCAGGTAAATTAGATCAGCTTAAAGCTAATAAAATGTGATAGAAATGTTCTAAGTTGTCTGCAAAAATGCTTTCAGGCAGAAGGATTAGCATGAAGTATATTTTTACAAGGATTAGGGAGAATATTTTACAGGGTAAACTAGCCCATAAAATTGTTCCTTTTTAAGAAGCCTACAGATGGACTTCTCTTGTAAAATATGCAGCCTGAACCAAAACTTGTAGTTTTCTGCTATTGCAATAATAGTTTGTTCTTTCTTGACACACAATACATAAATTTGGAAGTGCTCCTGGAACAACTGAGCTATGCATTCTGGTTCCTTGGAAATAAGACTATCCAAATAATTGTTTTAGAACATATACATTAAATACTGGAATTCTGACTGCCCTTCTTTTGTTTGGGCCGAAATGCAGGTTCTGTTTTCAGGCATATTTTCTATTATCCTCTCACATCAGCACAATAAACTTTGTCTTAATATACCCCTACAAATTTTCAGCTTATTTGCTTTTAAACAGTTGAAAGTGTTTATATATGTGACTGTGTTTGAAGACTTTCCTAGATATATATTCTCCAATAGAAAGTGTAACTGTGTTTGAATTTAGATTTTATCTACTGTACAAAATTTCTAAATACATGGAACAGCTACTGTATTTGAAATATATATATATGTATATATATACCAAAGTATCTAATGTACAAAGCAAACACTGTAAAATATACTTGGCTTAGACCTTTTAACCACATCACTGGGTGCTGTAAAAGAAACATTTAGCCTAAGAGCTCAGAAGATGCATGATGAAAGCTGCCCAACCAAAGTCTTTGGAGGCTGCCTGAATAATTAGTCTTGTGGGATGAAACTGGGCATGCAAGGAGGAGGATTTACACTGTTCTCTATTCCCCTTGTAAAGTGTAGCTGGCCCTCATTGGCTCTGCTAACTCATGTATCCAAATGGGCTTAGCGGTGAGAAGAAAAATGTTCCCACTAGCTGTTGAGCGGCAGTGACCTCTCCATCCTAGTACAAACACACAGAAGAAACTCCTCTTGTTACAACGAGAATTCCACTGTGCTCTGCAGCAGCAGTTTTGGTGGAGACCTCTTTTCCACTTGTTAGCATTGGCTGTTTCACAAGACATCTGCATTTATTCAAACTTCAAAACACAATGGAACTGGGATCATCATAAGCAGGACTTTGTGTGAAGCAAATGCTGCGCCCAACTTGTCCTGCAGCTCCTCTGCTAAGAAAGTAGTGAGAGTTTGCATGGCTTTACTCGTGGGTTCACATCTTTTGTCATGTGTTTTTTTCACAGGGATGCTTTAGCAGCACCTATTTAAACAATAGGTTAAAGATGATGCACTGTGTTGCCAGAAGTTTGGAAATTGCTGCTCTTTTGTTTGAGCATGGTCAGCCCAGTTCCTCAGTTAAAGGCGAAGGATTTAGAGTTACCAGTTCTTAGGAAGAGTCAGCTCTGTGTTAGGAAACTGAAACCAGATGCTCTATGTACAGCACAAACAAGAAGGCTTTTTCCTTTCCTTTTTCTTTTTAAAGATACATTTCTGAATCTTGCAGTTGTTTTAGGTTAAAATACTATTCAAGAATGGTTTGATCATGCAGTCAGCAAGCAGATAAACAAATCCTCCAACCAGTGGGCTGTTGATAGCAGGAATGGAAGGGCTGGTCTGCTTGTCTGTTACTTCCATGCATCTCAAATTGCATCCTCTGATCTTTTAGAAGCGCAACTCGTGCGCAACTTGTTTTTCTCGAAAGCCTTTGAGCAAACAAGAGAAAATTGTGAATCTGGGACCAGTAATTATACAGACACATTGTGAGACTTAGATGTATATTTTTGGGGCACAAAGGATCATACATGAATGTGCACTTCCTGGGCAGGAACATTCCAAGTAAAAATGGTACTCTATAGGAGTGGGGAGGCCTGCTCACTGTTTAATGAGGACTCATAAGAAAGATGGAGTGGCTTTTTATCAGGACATCTAGTGACAGGATAAGGGGCAATGGATTTAAACTGAATGAGGATAGATTTAGATTCAACATAAGAATTAAATTTTTCATGATGGGACTGGTGATAAATAGCAATAGGTTACCCAAAGAAATTGTGAGCGTCCCACCCATGGAAGTATTCAAGGCCAGGGTGGAAGGGGTTTTGAGCAGCCTGGTCTATTGCAGGTGTCCCTGCACAGAGCAGGGAAGTTGAACTAGATGATCTTTGAAAGTCTCTTCCACCTCAAACCGTTCTGTGATTCTCAGTAAGTTTATGCATCACCTGCTAGAGCCCTCAACGCAGGCCATGACACCTCCTGGCCCAGCTGGCAAGTTCAATTGGAATGGGTTCTGAGCCCGCCTGTGACAATTGACTGATTTTATTTGCGTCTGTCTGTGTTAGAGCTGTTCTGTGGAGATTGTAATGTTGAGTTCAGCATGACTGATGACTTATAATTTTAAAGGAAGGACCTCTGTTTTGGAGGGGTTATGCAGAGACTGGTGTGAAATAGGCAGCAATACATTTTAATCATGCACAGTATCATGCTTCTGTTTTGAAATAACTGTTCCTGTGTTGGACACTTCTGAAACAAGGAAAACACACTTTATACACACGTTTATGTGCATAACATGTTACGCATCCATAAGAAGGGGATTTTACAATTCTTTTGCTGACAGGCCCTTAAGTAGATAGGCACAGGTAGGTACTGCTGTCATGTTCATGCAAATTACTGGTTAACTAGCTATGTAGGTTTGGAGTGAAATACAATGGATAAAAACATAGAAGTGCACACAGTGTCTGCACAGGCAGATTGGATCAGCACAAGTCAGCACTGTGCTGTTAGAGCCAGGGACACTCCATTCATTTAGATGAGCCTTGTGTGTTTATTAAAAAAACAACACACCAGGAAAAGCTAAACACAAGTGAAAATGCTGCAATTACCTTTTTTTTTTATTTTTGGTTGTAGCAGCCAAAAGCCACAATAGATAAATAAGTGCAATCAAATGTGACTTGGAACATACAGCCTGCTCTATATTTGTCCTTAACCAGGTATATGGTGTATGGTGTTCAATTTTCTGCAGGCGCCTTTCTCGTGAATTCTATTCAACTCATCTCCCCTTAAAAGCCTTACCAAATATTTACCATGTGCCCTTTCTTGCTATGCCTCTGCTTCTGCAAGCTGTTTCTGCCCTGTTGTCGTGTGTCTCCCCATCTTCTCCCAGCTCCATTCTCAGCTGCAGGAATTATCTGTTTATGAGCAGAAGCAGCCCTCCCAGTTTGTTGTTTCTGCTGGGTGGCTCCATCTGCATCAGGTACCACTGCCTTTTCATGGCTCTCCCTGAGGCAGGACTCCAGTTCATCCAGCATCATCTCTTTGCACATTCGTTCCCTCCCACTCCCCAAGTGGGAGTGAACATTGAGTATGGAGAGTATCAGCTGGTGCCACCAAGTTGAGCATGTCTCACAGTGTTTTTCTTGTTTCTGAGAAAGCAGTAGGGGGGAAAAAGAGAAGAAAAAGCAGTCAAGAAACAAAAGAGGTGTTTCCAGGTGAGGTTTGAAAAGAGATAGGAAGTCAATAAGGTAGTAAGTCTGATATCCCCATTGAGATTTGAGAATCACCTGAGATTCTTATTCCTTTATTTTTCCTCCTTTTTTTTTCTTTTACCTCCTACTTTGTCATCTGAGACTTTACATGAGTGTATTCAGGCTGTTGTAGCAACAACTGTAAGAGAGGAAAACTTGGAGGCTGTGCCTAAGAAAAAAAGAAAGTAAGAAGGTGGGGGGAGGAGGAGCTGTAAGAAGATGAGAAAAGATGTGTAAGGCAAGAAAAATAAAAGGGCTTTTTAAAAGCTGTCATGAACATTAAGTTGAAGGACAGAGAGAAAAAAACCTTGCTTTAATCTCAGTGATCAAAATGAGCAACACCAATGTAAGGATACAAATGGTCCAAATGAAAGTTTAAAATTTTTCAGGAAAGACAAACCAGATAACACCTGTGATTTATCTCTAGCAGCAGGAGCCAGGAAAATTCTCTATTTCTCATCTGTGTATTTCTTAGCTCCTGACAATCAATAAACTTTCCATTTCAAGAGTTTTCCCCATCCACCCCTCTCTTTGTGGCTTGCATTATCAGCTGCCTGAGTACAATGTATATTGTAGTACTCTATTGTGAGTGGTCAATAGCTTCCCATTTTCATAGGGCTTTTGTCCCATGTCTCAGTAGACCTGGATACACCACTGGCACAGACAGATAAATACGAGAAAATTAAGAATGCAGGAATCTGCTAAACCCGAATACAAAAACAAAATAAAGAGAAACAGGAGTATAAGAAGACAGGATGGTGATGAGACAGGGAATCACACAGCAGACACACTACCAAGTGAGAGGTAGAATTGGAAGGAAAGGATTTTTTTGCATGGGGCTTCATTAATTACTCACCATATTTGCATTTATGGGTTAAAATTTATTTACCCCACTGATTTATAGGATAAATTTCATATGGCATTATCATTGAAGTTTATACATGATCCTTCTATTAAGCCCTATAACACTGTAATATAACAGGAAGACAAAAATGTTGGCTCTGCCTTGTACCAAAATTCAGCATAGCTTTAAATGTCTGTGTGCTGTTGTGTACCGTCATATCTTAGTGAGGAAATCCTTGGCTCTTTGCAGCTGTCCTCTGGCTGTGCTCAAGTCAGCACGGGGTACATGCAGGTTCAAGCTGCTGACACAGGGGGCTGGTGCAGCTGCAAAAGGCTGCACATCGGAGCATGGTTCGGTGCTTCAGCTTCGAGGAGGACGGCAAGACCGATTGCCTGCCTGTGAACTCCCAATTTGAATTCACACAAGCTGGAAGTGTCCTTTTGACTTCAATATTTCTTTGTGCACGTGATAAATGGTTAATTGCAAGGTTAATTACAAGGAGGAACTGGTTCTGGCAAGGAAGGGGCCAGAATACTTAGTGTTTGTTTCCGTATGGTCATGCTCAGATTCCCCCACGCTGGAAGAAAATCCGCCTCCCTTCTGGCTTCTTCCAGGGGAAGTCCAAAACCAGTCCTTGAAGATGACCTTATAGCGCTGAAAACAAGCAATTCGTTGTTGTAGCATGGAGCTGGTGACACAGAGTCTCCTTTTACTATCAGTATAAATGCATTTTTCTCTTTGTGCTGTAATACCCTTATTAGTGCAAGGAAAGCCAGGAAATCAGCACTATCCTAACTCCCTGGGCTCTCCTTCCCATGCTCCAGACTCTCATTTTCTGCAGGTTCACCAGCTAAAAAGAAAAGAATATTTTTTTTCCCCTGGGTTGCAGAAGGGGTAAAATAAACTAGGGCTTACATGGAGCTGGTGAATGTGTGTGAGACATCCCTGCTCTCTGCTGGGCTTCTGTGGCTGCCTTGTATAGCGGTTGCTGCAGGAAGTCATCCCCCCCTTGAAGCTCAGGCAGCTGCAGCAGGTGCTTACACTTACAGCCAAATTAGATTTGGCCATTTGCAGGATCAGGTAGTGTAAAAGTATAAGCAACTCTGGGAGGGTCTGGAGTGGCCTGTGACCCTGTGCTGACTGCAGACTGATTCAGCTGGGTGTTAGTCCACAGGGCATCACTGGGGTGAGTGCTCAGTGAAATTGAAGATAAAAATAAAATCTTAATTTTTGTTCATTAGGAGATCTCATGGCTTCAACAGAATCACAAAGCAGGTCAAAGAGGATTCTTTGGGTTCAGATTCCTGACAAGTCAGCTGTTTGCTATTAAACAGGTCACTCAGCTGCTTTTCTTGCAGATCAACTACATCTTTGTAATACTTGATAAAGTGAGGCCTCATTAAAATGAGTGCTTCATTGCTACTGAGAGAATGGAGAAAAGATGGAGGGATGAATGTAGAGGCCCAAGCTGAATGGGAGGTGTGGTCCAGGAAGGTGTGAATGCAGGTCTGCTTCTTCAATGTTTCCCTTCTCTGTGTGTGCTCCTGCCTGCATTAGTGGGGCTGGAGTGTGAATGTGAAACCCTCTGATTTAGGATGATAATATGAACGCTTGTCTTCATAATAAAAAATAATATTTGAAGAGACCTTTCTGGCATAAGCTAACCTTGTCTCAGAGTGGTTTATAATCTGTAATTGCTGGTAGTGAATGCTGTCAAAAGAGGTCTCTCCACAGCAGCTGTTTTTATTGACTTTTATTTTAAGCTGCTTGGCACCATAAAATCTGGAAAGTATTTTCACTTAAAATAAATTTTATTTGGAGTCCTAAGACCAGCCAAAAAACCTGTACTTGGCCTATGGTAGAATCCATGGTGTAAAAGATTTTCAAAATCAAAACACTGCCAGGTCTGACTGAAGTGAACCAGGGAATTCATTAAAGTCTCTGCTTCGAAGAGTGCATATAAATCTGCAAAGAGCTACTCTTCTTTTTTGTTTACCTGCTGATGTTGCAGAAACAGGACATTATTGGAAGTTCTGGAGTGCAATAGCAAAAGTTTTTAAGTATGCATTTTCTGAGTCTCATTACCTGTTAATGCTCTTTTGAGTGACTCCTAGTTGAAAAATTAAGGCTCACATGGCTCCCTCTTGCTCTGTGTTTGGATCTGGATCAGAATATTAAATACTTTAAAGTTCAGGTGTGCATGGATGAAAGGTTTTGATTCAGACTACTAATAGTGTTATTAATTTAGCTTGAAGTTAATAACATAATTATTAATATGAACTCTGAATTTTCTAGCTGTTTGCCTCTCTTAAACTTTTGACACAAGCCTGCCAATTTTTCATCAGGTTCATGAGAGTCCTTGTCATAGGTATGCTGGGATGCTGATGGATATAGAACTTACTGTAAAAGGCAGTTGTGTTCCTCAGCTGTTAATTCAATTGCAATGCCTGGAGAAACCTTTTACAAGGTGGGAGAAAACATCTCTCTTTGGCGTGGTGGTATGCAGCAATACTGTTTTAGTTGCCAGGGATACTAGAGCTGGATGAGATACCCTGTTTAATTCCCTCCCTACCCCTCTGAAGGCTGTGAAACGTGAGAAAGATTTGGTGATCTTTGGTAAATGACTGGTGGTATAGGTTCCCAAAACTCATCTTTTTAACTTGTGTGAAGGTTGATGGGGATGTAAGCAAAAGTCAAAAAACCTCCTTAAAATTCCTTTTGGATCATCTTGTTCATACAACGTTTCCTCATCCTTTCAAATGCATCCCTTTAACCTTGAGCTTCCAGCTAATCCGGCTGTGGGATGCCACAGTGTCTGCTTGGGTTAATGGGTTATCTCAGGCAGTGAGTTATCTGACCCCTTTTTGCTGCTGATATCTCAGATCTTCTGAAAGATGAGAGTCTCCAGAGTTTTGGAAACATCCTCTTGCTCGTGCCCCTTTCCCAGGGGAAGCAAGCAGTGCATACTCTCCTCTCCCGGACACTGCTGGCCTCTGCTGATGATGTAGGCACAAGATATAGATTTACTCCTCCTCAGGCCAAAGTACAGCTCATTCTTGACAAATGAAACTATGGTATAGGTATATTAGGTTTGCATGGCAGAGGTTTGGTAATGGGGACTACCAGGGTGTTTTCTGTGAGAAGCTGCCAGAAGCTTGCCCCATGTCCAACAGAGCCAATGCCTGCCAGCTTCAAGACAGACCCAGACTGGTCAGGGCCAAGCCCCTCAGCAATGATGGTAACACCCTGGGATAACAGATTTAAAAAGGGGAAAAAACTACTGTGCAACAGAAGCCAGGAGAGAGGAGTAAAAAAATGTGAGACAAGCAACTCTTCAGACACCGAGGTCAGCAAAGGAAGATGGGGAGGGAGGAGGTGCTCCAGGAACTGGGATTCCCCTGCAGCCCATGGTGCAGGCCATGGTGAGGCAGCTGTGACCCTGCAGCCCATGGAGGATCACAGGGGAACAGAGATCTATGCAGCCCCCACACCAAAGGAGAAAGTGACCCTGTGGGAAGCCTATGGTGGAGCAGGCTCCTGGCAGGACCTGTGGCCTGTGGAGAGAGAGGAGCCACATTGGAGCAGGTTTGCTAGCAGGACTTGTAACCCTGTGGGGGACCTGCGCCAGAGCAGTCTGTTCCTGAAGAACTGCACCTTGTTGAAGGGATCCACTCTGGAAAAATTCATGAAGAACCTCAGCCATGGCAAGGAATCACTTTGGAGAAGACCATGAAGGACTGTCTGATGTGGGGCAGAGCACATGCTGGAGCAGGGGAAGAGTGTGACAAGGAGGGAGCGGCAGAGACATGAGATGAACTGACTGCAGCTCCCATTCCCCACCTCTCTGCACTGCTTGCAGTGAGAAAGTAGAGAACTTGGAACTAAAGTTGAGCCCAGGAAAAAGGGAGGGTGTGGGGGAAAGGTTTTTCAAACTGGTATCAGTTCTCATTATCCGACTCTGATTTTAATTGGCAACAAATTAAAATAATTTCCCTAAGTTGCAGCTGTTTTACCTGTGATGGTAATTGATGAGTGATATCTCCCTGTCCTTATTTCAACCCCTGATCCTTTCATCATATTTCTCTCATCCTGTTTAGCCATGGAGTGGAGTGACAGAGTGATTCGGTGGGCACCACAGCTTATTCTTTGTATAAGAAACCCTGGTTTTTGGTAACCTGAATATGTGTTTCCCTGTGTCTTCCATTTGTTTTCCCAGGGACTGCAGGAAAACACCAACAGAATGGACAGGGTCTGAGGGTGTAACTTTCATTATTTGCATGTCAAATCCATAATTTTCAGTTAGTCCTTGTAACAGAAGATATGTGTCAATATGACTATTACATATATTAAAAAAAACTAAATCTTATATTATTAAAAATTTCTAAAAAAAAAAAAAAAAGAAAAAAATTTGAAAATTTGTCTTGTGAAAACAAGCAAAACTTTTGTCTTCCACACCAGGAATAGAAACAGAATTAAATTATTTGTCCATATGTTACCAGTTTACAGGCAGTTTGACCTGGTGGGATTTTTTGTTCCATATGAAGATGGTCTGTACCTCTTAGCAAATTGTGTTTCCATATGTGAAAGAGAAGGAAAATTACTCCTTTTGAGCAGTATGGGCTATCACAACATCTAATGAAGTGGATATTGTTTCTCAGTCTCCACAGCATGACCTCCCACAGTTTTCTGACCCACAGGTCCCATCTGCTATCAGCAAACTGTCACAGCTACAGGGATGGACACCATCACAGTGATCACTGTTCTCACTGGTTCTGCATGTGTGGCATAGTACACCAGCAAAATTGTTCCTCTCTGTCCAAAATCTTTCTATTATGGTGTCATGCTCTAGGGAAATGGATTTGAATCCTGCAGTGTTGTTTCAGGTGATTCATTCTCTGAACCAGTGAGCTCCATCACTCATTTGTTTTAGGAAATAGTAGTAAAAGTTGTAACTGAGGAAGAGTTTACTTTACCTAGAGTTCGTGCAGAAGTAGAAGCTTTGAAATCCAGACTGAAAATATGTCCATCCCCTGCTTCTCATACATTCTCCAGTTTCTGTTTTGACTTTCTTTGAGCCCAAAACTGAAAGCTGAGTTCTTTTCAACCTGTGGCACACTTAATAAAAGTTAAAAAGTTATTCAAAATGAGAGAGGAGAATTTTCATTCATCTTTCCCCAAATAACTATGCCTTTGGAGCACATTCTTTGGATTTAACCTTTTTTAGATTGGAATTTTTGAGTCTTTTTTACCAAATTTTTTTCCAGCTTAAATGTCTTTTACATCTTTTGGAGTTCCTCTGAATAGGGGAAAGTTTGCTGGGAGAACCACAGTTTTCTGTATCTCTTGCTTTTAAAGCGTATCAGTACATGCCTTGCTTGGTAGAAGTGCTTGTCTCTCAAACAGAATTTCAAGTAAAAAAATTTGTCTGGATGAGAGGATGTAGCAGGTTTTAATTAAATATATATGTGTGTTTAATGAAGGAATACTCTGCAAAAACACCACAGAAGCTAAAATGGTGAGATGATTCCTTTACTGAAGATTTTCTTGTCCATTGTTTTTTGGGAATAACACTTGTTTTAATTCTCAGTTATTCCAATTTCAGGCAAAATTTAGTATTCTTTCACTTCAGCTGAAGCAAATGTAAGAAATTAATCAGCAAAAAGCTAAAGATACATCAAAGGCTAAAGTGATGGGTAATGGCTGAAATGTTGAAGATTCCTCTGTTCAGACACTGAAGATACTTTTACATTGAAGGAGGAGAACACCTGCCAAGTCCATGTCAGCATGGAGCTACTGCTGACTCTTAGGGTTGTTTATAATAATGTGAAGTCAATTTGAAGCTCACTTTGTGCTTGTGGATTACAGATGCGCCTTTTTTCTGCATGCCTTTTGAAGAACTGGGTGTTATTTAAGGTTATTGGTCTTGCATGAGTGGAAAGATACAAAGTTATGGGTACTAACTTTAAAATTGATCTCTGTGGAGCAGAGATCTGGCAGTTCTGTGATTCCAATATGGTGTCACTTTGTGGCAGTTCCCCTGTATGAAGTGTTCTCCTGGGTGCCCTGTGTTTCCTGCACATAATTTCTAGAGTTTCATATTTCTTGTAGGAAGCAGTAGGGGGGACAAGAGGCCAGATGGAGACAAGACTTTGAGAGAGGAAAATTAAAATATGTGGGCAAAAGCTCTGTTGGTCTTTTATCCTGACTGTGCTAAGGGCAAAAAACTAAGTGGAAACTGAGTGTGGAGGGTGTATGGCAGCTCTCAGGGGCAGGGTATGACTTAGAGTAAGCCACCCAGACCTGTGTGTAACTACAGTATGTGATTAAGCCATTGGAAATACATTTCCTGTGCAGAACATCATGGATTCCATGCTCCAGCCTATGCTTCTTACGCCTTTTCTCTTGTGTTTCTGCAACTTGTTCATTTAAAACAGATATTTTTCACAGCAGGAGACTGCTTCTTGGTACATTCCCAGAGCATCTAATTCAGTACAGCATCTGTGTTAATAGCAGCACTGTCATTCGTATCACATCAGCTGGTCATAGAAAGATTCTTCCAGCTGCTTCTTCCCAATTAAGTTAAAATCAGGTGAAAGTGGCCTGTGGTTGTAGTTCATATAATTTCATTTTATTTGATTTTTTAAATTTTCTTAAGCCTGCTATCTGATAAGTGAATGAGAGTTTAATTCTGAATCTCTTCATAGCATATTTAATTTTTGTTTACTATTTGCTTTGGAGAGAGGATGGAAAATGAAACTAATAAGTACAGAGAATGATGAACTGTTACCTTGCATAGAGATCTGAGCTGATCTGATGGGGTTGGCAAGAGACAGGAATTATAGCAGTAAATAACAAAAACAAACAAGTAAACAGACAAAGATAAGGTATTATTAATGGAGAGAGCATGTAGTTCTGAATAATTTAAGTCAAAAATTTTATAAGTAAACAAGGCAGAAAATGGTAGCAAGGAAGAATTACCCATATTTATACAGAGAATTAATTACTCATCTAAGAGACTGGTTTAGACATGCAAAATGTACTTTTTCTTAAATTTTGTCTCTGGCATGGACCAGCAAGGCTCTTCGTTCTTCTGGGACAAAGGCAGGAGTATTGCAAATGCAGCCTTTGTGTCCTGGGTGCCACCAATGGACAAAATGGGGTTGTTCAATCCACTGAAATACAGGAATGTGGAGGTGAACTGACTACAAAAATTAAGGTACAATTAATTATTTTCCATTCATTTGGATTACATATTCTGTAAGTAGAGCTCTTTATGGGGGTTTCTTCAACTGAGAGCAGAGATTATAATAATCTAAAAAGAACTACCTTTTGAGAAAACAAATTAATCTCAATTCTGTGTTTGATCCTTGTGCAAGAGATAATAGAATGATAAAACTGGTATGAAACAACACTGTAGTAGAGTGTCAAGCTGTTTTTTTATTTCATTGCAGATAACTGTAAGGGATAATATTTGAAACTAGATGACAAGCATTATCACATCGCTTAGCAATGGAGAAGTAAGGTGGGATCAAAGCTGGAAAAGTGAAGTCCTTGGGAGCAATAAGAAAAGAAGAGAAGAATTCAGATGAATTCTGGATTCCTTAGAGCAGGTCAACTGTTGTTGTAAAGAGACCCATCACTTCATTACATTGCAAAGCATGTACTAAAGTCTGTGTGTCTGGAGAATAGGTTATAATTCTTAGCCTTTTCTTGGTCACTGCCATAGGAACTCAATCTATCATTAGAAAGTGCAGCTTGTGCTGGTGGTGATGTACTCTCTTGTCTTTGGTATCATTTTGTAGCTAGTTTCTCAGATTGGTACATGATAGGAGTTTCAGCAAAACAAGATTGAAGTTAGCGTTTTATTTATCCTGAGTTACATTTAGTAGGTTTTTTGGGATTTAGAAGTTCAGTTCACTCTGATTTTAGGACAGTTCTCACCATTGCACATGCATTTTCTCCATAGAGGAACAAAACGTGCTCAAATACTGGGGGACAGGCATTGTCTTTATGCATTGCTGGCAGTGCTGAGGTGGTTTGGGAAGCTCACAGATGGCTTATGCTCACAACAAAAGTCCTTCCTTCCCTGTTCAAACTTTTACATCCAGCTTGTTAACATTTAGTCTTAGTTACCCAGTATAAATGATGATTCAGCCATTCTCTTTCACATCGCACCAGTGTCTATTGCTCTTGCCAAAACAGAAGTAATAGGTGACAAAGGAGCATGGTTCCTTTATTCTTATTTTTTTAAGTTTTATTTTTTCAGTTTCTGCTTTTGGTATGTCATGATCTTTTTCTCCTCTTATGAGATTGTTGCCTGTTAGATTGCTTTGTTAAATGTTTCCCTTGTCTTTTATGTGTTTCCTTTCTATTTAGACTCCAGATATTTTCAGATTTAACTTGAGATTCCCTGTAAATTTACAGGTTCTTTCCTCATCACATTAAGGAATCCCATGGATTACTTTGAAAATGAAAATATGGTGGATTATATTTGATCTTCCTACAAGCACTATTCATATTTTCCCCCTAACATCAATGTGTCCAAGCATGCCACCTTTTGTTTTCTGTTCACAGAACTAAACACTTTGAGAAAACATTCACAAAATGTTCAGGCCTTAGGGAGTCAGCAGAGACTCCTCATTTAAGTCTTCAGATTAAATTTAGACCCCTGTTAACAAGTTGCAGAAAGTCTTTCTCTAATTCCAAACAGCCAGGCGGTCTGCTTGGGAGCTAACAATTCTGAAAAAGATTTTTAAAAAAAGAAAAAGTAACAGAATCATAATCCCAAAAAATTTTAAGTGATGTTCTTAAGACAGATTTGAAACTATTAAGTAGCAGTGCTCTAGTGAATGGAAGTGTTGGACCTTAATGCATACCAGCTGTCGAAGGCAATGTTACATATTAAGGGGTCTACCATCTTCTGGCTTCATATCAATGAAGGATTAGTGTAATGCCTTCTCAAAAAGCATCAGCAGCCAGACCCAGCCTTGCTTGTACCCAGTGGAAGGTTTTTCCCTTTCTGGGGAAAGCCCACAATACCAACTGTTTCAAAGACTTTTATGTAAATTCCCCCCCACCTCTTAAGGAGGAGCCGAAACTGTGATTTTCGAAATTATTTTTAAAATTTCAGCAGAAAATGGTTGACACAGCATGATGCTGTCTGAACAAACACCACTACATTTTGTCCCTCCATGTTGTTTCAAATTGGCTGTTCTCATTCTGCTTTATCACATGATTGATTAGGTTATATGGTCATCATTTAGACATGACTTTGTTAAATCCTTCCCCAACAGATTAAATTGATAGGTAATTAACAGGATTTGAGGCTTTTCGTAATCTTCATGCTGTCTACACCTGCACAAGGATAAGTGTATTTAAGTCATGAAAAGCGTCCACATTTCTAGGTTTTGTGTATATTATATTTTTCTATATGTTTCATGTTATTATTTTCTTTCCCTTTCCAGGTACTACATAGAAATGGCTTTATGGATCTGGACACTGACCATTTTGAGCGGTTTTTGTGTCACCTTATCCAGAAATGAGGAACTGAAATTTTTTCAGAGTGCTACAGAGCTAAATCATCTAACAGTGGATAATGACACTGGGATAATCTATTTGGGAGTGGTAAATGCGCTGTATCAGCTTACAGAAAACCTGGAAGTAATAAGATCTGTAGAAACAGGTCCAAGAAAGGACAACAAAAAATGCACACCTCCCATTGATGAAAATCAATGTAAAGAGGCCGTACTGACTGACAATTACAACAAATTGCTGTTGCTGAACAAGGCGGATAATACAACTGTGGTATGTGGAAGCCTTTTTAAGGGAATCTGTGCCATCAGAGATCTACAAAACATTAGTGATGAGAAGTATTACGTAGACAGTAGCGGAGAAAAGTCCTTCGTGGCAAGCAACGATGAGAATGTATCAACTGTGGGACTGATCACTTCCCTGAATAACGACCAAGTGCTGTTTGTTGGGAAAGGGAATGGACCAAATGACAATGGGATCATAATCAGCACTCGGCAGCTCTACGCCAGGGATGGGAAAGACATTTTTGAAATGTATACAGACTCAGCAGCTGTTAAGTCAGCTTATCACTCATCAAGCACACAACAATTTGTGGCAGTTTTTGAGGATAAAAATTATGTTTATTTTATTTTTAATCAACAAGAGAAACAACCTGTCAACAACCGCACACTGATTGCACGTCTGTGCAAAGATGATGCCCATTATTATTCCTACTTTGAAATGGACTTGGGTTGCAAAGATGATGATGGTGCCTATGACCACTGTCACTCTGCTTACATCACTACCCCTGGAAAAGAACTGGCTGAGAGCATGGCTCAGCAGGGACAACCTGCAGATACTCCCTCAGATGACAAAATTCTTCTTGCACTCTTCAGCAAAGTAAACAAAGATGACAGCTCTCTAAAATCTGCAATGTGTGTGTTTTCCTTGCGTCAGATCAATGAAAAGATGGAAAAAAACCGGAATGATTGCTACACTAAAAAGAATACCAGCTCATTTTACAAACTTTTTTCAGCAGAAAACCCATGTGCATTACATGGACTGGTAATATAAATAATATAAATATTAGTTTTAGAATCTGTGTTAGAGTTTGTGGAAAATATACAACTACATATTTTAGGGAGGCTTTGAGCTAAACTATATTAAGATGACTGAAAACTCAATAGATGGATTCACTGTAGAAATGTAATGTGGCTGGGGGGGTTGTGCACAAGTAAGAAATGACAAAATTTTGAGTTGGTTAGAAAGGATTTGATGTTCTCTCAAAGATAAGTGTTGCTTTCCTAAGTTCATTTCTTTTAAAGGGATCCTTCTGGTATGGGAGTCACTGAGTCAAATGCAGGGATTTTTTACTCCCACGACCAGCTTCTGGGTGATCACTGTAAACTATGTAGTTTCAGTCAATGTATTTACAATGCTCTTACGTGGTAGTAAGAATCTTTTAGATGGTATTTGTAATTCAGCATTTTTTCTCACTTGTATTTGTATTGTTAGACAACTGAAATACGCAGATTTCTTTTATTCAAGTGGTGTTCATATTTTGATGTAGCTCAAATTACTTGTATAGCATGATAGCCATCTTTTTATGGCCTGTCATTACCTTGACTATAAGGTTTTTGAAGGGTACAGTTACAAGGTTCAGTTACTGTTCTTCAATCTATGAGTGTCTCTAAGAGGCAATTTTCAACATCTCTGTTGGCTTTATGATTGTTTTGCCCACAGCACTCTATTCCCAAGCCCCACTTGTGCATGCCACTCATTCATTACTGCAGCCAACACTAAACTGGGCTGAGAAATTGAATCATCTTAAAAATAACCTAGCCAGCTTTTAGGAGGATGTCTTAATTTTGAAGCCTAAGCAAGGTACACACTTGCATAAACAGCTGTTTGAGCACAACTCGGGAAATGGTGTGCTATAGTCCAGGGAGAGGAGTGAACAGCTGAAGAGATAGAGCATGGAAAAACCTTTTTTTGGTATTGACTCATAATGCTTCATCTTGTGAGACTGAAGCCTTCTCCCACACAGTAAGTCAATAGTACTGATGAGTCAAAATTATACATTTGGCTTTGAACCACCAGTGTTACTTGCTGCAGTACCCTGCATATAGGGTGAGCATCAAACACAGAAATCCTGAACGTGACGAGTGGCCATGGCTCCTGACAAAGGAAGGTCAGATCAGAAAAATGGTTTTGTTACTAAATATAGTAGGAAAGGCAAGGTGTGAATGAACTTCCTACTGGTGGCTCTTGCTGCAGCTGAGGATTAAAGTGCAGTGAAGAGAGAATGTGTTAAAGTCCATGAGACAGCTGCCAGGGAGTTGCTTTTTGATGGAATGCAGGAAAGTAAGAAACAAAACAGCAGTTTAAAAAGTAGTCTTCAAGACAAAGTTGGTTAAACCAGTCTCTATGACATGTCCATTTTAATTAAACCAACTGGTTAATTTTTAAACTGTTGCTATAATGAACCTGCTGCTATAATGAAACAGAAACCAAAAAAAATTCCCTCCCTGTGTCTCCTGGAAAGTGAAAGTGTGGAAGCAGTTCTCAATTAGCAGGCTGCTGTCTGATTACTGCCTGTTGGCTGGGGGCAAATGCCCAGAAAATCCATTTCTCTCTTCCTCCTCTTCAGGGTCTGAGGGGTATTATGTTGTCTAGTAATAGGACTGCACTTCATTCTTAGCTAGGAATTAGTGATCTGAATGTTTAACATCATTCTGTATTGCTATTCCTTATCAGAATGCAAGCAAAAATTTCCCCTGTGGCTCCGAGCACTTGCCGTACCTTTTGGGCAGTAGGAATGGTGTTGTAGAGAAGCCGGTGCTGCAAAAAGAAGGGATGAATCTCACGGCTGTCACTGTGGCTGTGGAGAACGGGCACACCGTGGCCTTTCTGGGAACGTCGGATGGTAAAATTCTTAAGGTAACCAACTGGATTAAGAGACTGCAAGGTATTTAAAAGTCTATGATCTGAAAGTCAAAATGGGATTTAAAAGATCTCATACTAGGAGCAAATACTCTTGGAGCTTGGTATTTTTCATCTTAAAGAAAAGACGCATTATTTCTGATGTACCTCAGCTATCTGATGCACAGGTTGAATTAGCATTGCCTGAATGGCACCTTTCCTGAAGGATTACTTACTTACCGAGAGCTTTATATGAACAGCCTTAGGTAATCTAACAACAGCTTTAACCTTATCTCTATTCAAGTTCATACTGGTTTAAGAGCAACTTTTCATTTTGTAGTCATTCTGGCTGTTCAGTGAATAGAGGTGGCCATACAAAGCCCAAGCTGAAGTTCTGATAAATTCTAGTTGTGTGGTCCTCAAGGCTTGACATGTTTGTGGTGTTAAAATATGAACACTGCAACACCAAACACCTTCTTTTGCTTGAAAGAGATGGCCATGTCCAACCTTAAACCTAGCACTGCCAAGTCCCACCAAACCACATGGTAAGTCATGTGGATGTGGTGCATAGAGACGTGATTTAGTGGTGAACATGGTGATGCTAGTTTGATAATTGGACTCTGTGATCTTGGAGGTATTTTCCAACCTTAGTGATTCTATGAGTCTATGTCCCTAAGTGACACATTTACATGTCTTTTAAATATCTTCAGGGATGGTGACTTAACCAGCTGCCTGGGCAGCCTGTTCCAACACTCGACAAACCTTCCTTGAAGAAATATTTTCCAATATCTAATCTGAACCTCCCCTGGCACAAATTGAGGCCTTTTCCTCTCTCCCTCTTGCTTGCTAATTGTGAGAAGAGATCAATAGACACCTCACTGCAGTCTCCTTTTTGGTAATTGTAGAGCATACTAAAGTCTCCTCTGAGCCTCCATTTCTCCAGACTGAACACCCTCAGCTGCTCCTCATCAGACATGCACTCCAGACCCTTCACCAGTTCTGTTGCCCTTGTCTGAATACTCTCCAGCACCTCAATGTTTTTCTTGAAGATTCATCTTAGTCCTCCTTTTGCTCTTAATATATTTTTAGAAACAATTTTGTCTTTTACAGCAGTAGCCAGATATAATGATATTTAACACCTTTTTATTTCTTCCACAAAATAGGTATTCCTGTCATCCACTGCAACTGAGTACAGCTCTCTTACTATCGAACTAAACAAACCCGTAAAGAAGGACCTGGTCCTTGATCAAACCCAAGAAAATCTGTATGTGATGACCACAGACAAGGTAACGTGCACTAAGGACCGGGCCATCTTTCACTTTCTCTGCAGCTTAACATGAGATTTATACATTTTCCAGTTGCTCTTGGAAATTGCCCTATTTGGTGGGACCCGCCCTGCTCTGTATGTATGAAGACCTTTCTGAAGTCTAAGCTGATGGACTTGTGGCTTGGAGAATTGTAATATCTGGGATGCTTAGCGACAGGGAATGGGGAGTTCCCCTCTGGAGCTGTCATACAGGGTCTGTGAGAGGGATGAAGAGGAGATGTTTGGCACCAGCACACCTCAGGGTCTGCAGCCTTAGCGCTTGGTGTGGGATGTGTGGGGTACCAGTGGGTGCTGTAGCTGCCATCAGATCTGTTCAAGGGCACTTCAGGACTCAGGATGCTGGTGGCTGACATGCTCACACTCACACATCTGTAAAGCCACAATCTGTACTTTTTGTGTGTCTTAGTGTCAAAAACTAAGAAGCAATGGAGAGAATTATGTATTTAGGAAACACTTTCATTCAAGCTTCTGCTGGAACTGAGTACAGGAGGAAAAGTCCAACTTCACTAGGAAAGGCACGGGCTGTCTCTTCTAGGCCCCTTCTTTTAGCTGTAAGATGAAGGCACGATGGGGGTATGTAAAAAAAGGGAGGGAAAAAAGCAAGTAGAAAATGAGAGGGATAGCAGATTTCTCCTCCAGCCCCAGGGGTAGTCCTGACACTTCTTTGTGGAGGCTGGAGCTGCCAGCTTCAAACACTTTCTTCAGCAGCTCTCCAGGACAAGGTGGGTGACAGGCTGTGACCATCTGCAGCCCTGCCAGTGACATGGAATGCAGCATGGGAAATGCTCCACACCACAAACCCAGGGAGAATAAGGGGGCTGTGAAAGGAGAATATTTGGGAAGACAGTACAAGAAGAATGTATTCTGACTGTTTTATAAAAGGATTAATATAAATTCCTGCTGCAGGAATGTTATAGTCTAGCTGGTTTTAAGGCTAGAAACAACATTGGAAAAAATGCCAGAAAAACAATTGATAAAGCATTTAATAATATGGCAGTGTGACAGAGAGGTTTCTTTTTCTTTTATTTTTTTCCTTTTTTTTTGGTTGGTTTGAGTTGGGTTGGGTTTTTTTATTTTGTTTTTTTTTTTAGCTGTTGATAATGCTCATTTGGCTTCTGTTCAGATTTGGAACACAACTCCAAGCTTCAACATTGTCCATAAAACTCTGGGTGGCCTGACCCCCCATTTGACAAGCTGGCACATTATGTAAAAGCCCTGCACGAGGTCTGCACAAGGCTACTGTGTGTGCTGCTGAGCAATGTAAGAGATAGCAGCAACCTTGAGGGAAGACAAGCTTTCTGGTGATGATCAGCTTGAAATGCTAGAATTTAGAAAGACAGCAGACAACTTTTTTCAGAGAAAACCTGCAAAAAAAAATCATTCAGTCACCACAAAACATTTAGAATGCAGCAAATTTCTGCAGAAGAAAGGATTTTACTTAAATAATTTCCAAGTAGCTCTTGTAGACACTGCAGTTTCTGAATAATGTGAATAATAGTTTTCTTTTACAAAACCTGTTTAGCTTAAATATGAATAGCTGAAGTTGGGAGCTCTGTAATGGCATTGCATTACTGTCATCTCCAGGAGTTAATTACAGTGAGCAGTCCCACCCACTTTTAGAAGCAGATAGACAGGAGGAGAATGGAGGCCTTCGAGGCTGGGAGAAACAAAGCGACATAAGCGAGGGGGGAAGAATAAATGATGAAACATGTACTTCTGGGTTAGGCATGCCTGTGAGTTGTGGGAATAGAGATATCAGAATACTGACTTGTGAATTTTAATGGTTAAAGGTAAATAAAAAGACAACTGGTTGTGCTGACAGGCATGCATGCTGCTGAGCTACCTGGCAGATGCAGACTGCCCCAGCATTTAGAAATTAATTGCTTGGGCTCTATAAGCACTTGAACAAAGTGGAAGTGCTGATGTGGTAGGTTATAGCTTCTTTAAAAAGAAATTAGATCAAGACAAACACAAGCAAAAACAATACAGAGGTTAAGATCCATAGTGAGAATCAAGCTCTTCCTTTCCTCTTTCCCCTTTCTCCCCTCTTTGCTCCCAGCTTCTGCCGTGGTGCCAGTAGCAGTAGGGATTTTGAGCAAATGCTTTTAGCAGTCAGTCCCCTCTGCTCCAAAAGCTTGAACAGAGAGCAGGAGAAACCCCTTGCACCTTCCTGTGGGACTTGTAAAGGAGCTTAACATCCCTGTGCTGCTCATGCTGGTTCATTACAAGCATACATCACTGGTAGGATCCCAGGTTCCTTAACGTACCTAATGTACTTGGAGAAAAGTAGAAGTCTGTGGCAGTCACTTACTATGATCAAGTTTATTTACTTGTTTTAGTTTTTAACACTTTGTGATTCAGAGTGCCAACACAAAAAGCTCTAAAATTAATTTATTTACCTTTTGAAATTGGCTGTTAAAGGAGCTAGTTCTTTGGGTTTGGTTTTGGTTTCGAGGCTTTTTTTTGTCAGTAAGGTCAACTTGCAGAGATGGTGATCCCTAGGGCTTGTTCATGCTTGCCAGAATTGTGAATTGTGAAACAAATATTTTGTCATTAAAAATAAAATTATTCACTGGATATTAAATTACTTGTGGGTGCCACTTAGTGAAAGAGTACCAGTAACTCAGCTCCAGTTAGCTAAAAAGAAGAGAATGCTGAAAAGGTAAAGCCCTGTATTAATAAATGCAAGAAAATTGCACAATATTGACATTTTCCTTAATTGAGCCATCTTATTTAACTCTCAGAATAGGAAGAAAAGGCCAGACTCAGAGAGTCAAAGTAGCTTCATAATTGCTAGTGAGATGAGACTGGCATTATATTAAAATAAGACTAAAAGCCTACATCTCAGAGTTTCTGTTTCTATACTTCTTGTGCTCTTTAAAAGTAAAATGTAGTTGTAAACTGGAAGATGTATGGCCTGTTTTCCTCTTGCATCATTGCAGTAGCATGGCTAAAAGGAATGCTCTTCTTTCTGTGCACCAGAGAAAAAGTTGTTTATTCTCCACACCAAAGGAAATCAAAACCAGAAGCTGTATATTTACTGGGGGAATGAGACATGAGAACTGATGATGTTCTTTTCCCTGCTGCTTCCTGTCATAGTTATTTCCATTTTATTTAGTGAATGTATTCCATGGTGGAAGGTTATGCATGGAGAAGTGCAGTAACCCGATGCACCCTGGCTCTCATGTGCTTGCAGACTTTCTGAAATGCCTTCTAGCTGGAAGTGCATTTCCAAACAATTTCACCTCCTTGGCAGTCATAGGGAGGTGAGAATATTCTGTTTAAAAAATGATCTAGCCAGTACCAGGTTAGCCTTTTGAAAGTATCCATGATGCAGTAGCTGCTTGCTGAATTGAGAGCATCGCTGATGCAGTTTCTGTCCTGAGGTGCAGATTTCCACAAGCAATATAACTGGAGGAACTGAAAAGCTCAGTTTTTGTAAGACTTGCTCTTAATTCTTGATTATAACAATGTCCTACATTACTTTGGAGACAGACTAGATGATATCAAAGTGGGAAAAGAAGCAGAAAAAAGTGTATGAATTTAGACTTTATTAAGGGGGAAAAGAACAGACTGGTTTTATATATATTTTGTTAAAATTGGGCTGAGCTCTGGATATAATAATACAGCTGCCCCAGGTAATGGCACTGTACTGCAAAGTCCACAAATGTTTCTAACTCCTTATGCCATCTTCAGTTGTTAGGTTTGCCTTGCTTTTGTTTTTCCAGGTGTACCGATTACCTGTGCAGGACTGCCACAAATACTCAGACTGTGAGAAGTGTGCCCAGGCAAGGGATCCGTACTGCGGCTGGTGTGTGAGGGAGGGCAGGTGAGTGCTGCTGGCTGTGCTCGCGTGCAGGCAGTGGAACTGCGCAGGTTGTGACCTGTGCTCTGGCATGGTGATCCCAGCTCTTCGTACTCAGCCTTACACTCCTGACAGGCATTTAATTTTATCACGCAGACATTGATATCAATATTCTGTGCACACAAAGAAGTCCCCGTGGACTTCTTCAGATTTGATTACTTTGGGAAAATATATACTTTTCTGCTGGAGAATGATTATACACCTTCTATAACTGTATGTTTTATCACTCTTTTAACTGTACAGCCACATGTTCTCCCAGAAAATAATAAAAAAAAAATGCTCCCTATTTCAAATTCAGAAATTATAGCATATATTTTAAGTACATCAGGCAAGTGTAAAAAAGAACATAAAAGAAAAACTGTTCCATGTCTAAAACAGAGTGTATAGCTCAAATGGTGGTTTTACATAAACATCATCTGTCAAGATGTGTAGCTACAGGGAACCCTCACCTACCTGTAGGAGAGCAGAAAGTGACATTTTGCTGACTATCTGCAGAGGTTCACTGAATGAATATTCAAGTACATGTAAACTAGGACAGCACTGAACAGCCCTGGAATGTCTCTTCTTTGCGCTCTGCATTGATTGGAGTGCCGAGAGGGAAGAGCAGTCCTGCAGCTCTCTTTTTGACTACTAAATTAATTAACCCCTTGGCATGAGTGGTAGGGAATTCGTGATTCTAACTTCTTGCTGTTGGAACAAAGGGGTTGTTTAATTATAATATGCAGATGAATTTCAGGCTTCTAGTTTCCTGCCTGAAAATGTGAACTATTGCATTAGGTTACCTATCAGCCTGATGTAGCATAATATGGAGCACTGCAGAGAAACTTATGTGGTGTGTGCAGGTTTATGTAATATACTGTAACTCTTTCAGCCTGGGGCTTCAGTTGCTGTGGATGAAACCTGAGAATTTGGAATGTAACCTCAAACTCCTCCTGGGCTGCCGGGAGTTGAAGGCTTTGGCATATATCATAAAAAAGGCAATTTTCCTTAGATTTCCCTTCAGGTTTCTGATATGACCATTGACCTCAATATCTCAAAATATTAATGGTTTCTGAGAACAGGCAAACATGAATTTTCACATTTGCTAGTATTTATTTCCAAAGGGAAGAAAAAAAGTGCTTCATTTCTGAGTTTCAGCTCTGTCTCATGATCACACACAGCCCTTAGCAGTGTGTTTAGGGATTTGTTATGTGAATGTTGACTCCGTACGTAAACGATTTGTTTAAAGGAGGTTTGACAGAGCTGTGCAACCACTGCATTGTATTAAAGCCCCTGATGGGTTAATAGTCAACTTTTTGCTAGAGCAGACAGAGATCCTACAGCATTTTCTCTTAACCTTTGCACAGAATGGAAAGAAAACATCTAAGACTGTCCCCACCTCAACAAGTTTTTGTAGCTACATGCAGCTTCTGTACTACGTTATTTCTTCCTGTATTTGAGCTGGGAAAATCTTCCAGTGTTTTTGGTGAGGCTGCACAACTGCTGTTGTCTTCCCATAATTGTAACACTGCCTTGTCAGGGAGAGGTCTTAAATAGTGGCAGGAGTTAATGAAGACATTCCCTACAAAATAACATTTCTGGTGCTGGGGTTGCACAAAAGTTCTCCACAAGCTTGTATGCCCCCAGCAATACTTCTCTGTTGCATCTTGTGCTCTTGAGTGTTGTGTCTTACCAGTGGCAACACAGAGGTGTCTGCCATTTTACCTGCAGAAAGAAAACCAGTCTGTGCCCTCTCATTCAGGATGTTGTTATATATTGCAATGAGGCAATGAAACTTGAAATCAGCTTGATTTCAGATGGCCCCACTGCCCCATGGTTCCTGTGCTCTGTATGGATATGTGTTCTGTATGTCTAATTCAAGGTGCTCTCCAAAATAGTATAGGCACTTTCTTTTGACATGTCAGATCATTAGTTGTAATTACACCATTAATTCTGTTAAAAATTCTCTAATAGCAACCCCACTAGTCAATATTAAAGAAAATTTGTAGTTGTCTTGTGTTGTAATTTCAGTCTCTAATCATGAAATTGTTGCGTAGTTCAGAGAAAGCAGAGTGCAGCTATAATACTGGTTTGGGTTTTGTTCTTTTTTTTTTTTCAGGTGCACAAAGAAGGCAGACTGTGGAGCAGCTGATAAGGAGAACCACTGGCTGTGGAGTCCAAGTGGCACATGTGTGACCATCATTGGTGCCGACCCTCTAAATATGAGTCGCAGAGCTCCTGCTAAGGTATAACAGGAAAATGCTTTCCATAAATATTCATTAAACACATTAATGTGACTACCAGAAAGATGAATATCTGTATTTTTTTATGCACAGTGGAGACTAGGAATAGGGGACTGTTTTCAGTCTCTGTCATTTCTCACAGTGCTCTTTCTTGCCTGCTGTTCTTGCAGGTTGAGTTCACATTTTTGACCTCTGTAAACCGAAGTGATGCACTAGTATGGATGATAAAGCACTTAACACTTACCTGAATATTATGAAAGTGTTGCACAGTGTTGTATAACCCATAAAAAGTAATTGGTAGGAGAGATTTTATGCTGCCCTTTCAGCTTACTTGAGCATGAACTTAAGTAAGCAGTGAAGCCATAAGCTGTTGCTTTAAAATCAGCAGTGGATTTGCCTACACAGCGAAGTCTGTCTGGATACACAGAGAAGGTAAATTCAGCATGCAAAATGACTCTGTGGCAACAAAATTGCAAAACTGAGTTTTTGGAGTGTGATCAGGGTGTCATAGCTTGCTCTAGCTCCAAATGGAGCATGCCAATGCAGACTGTGTGCCTCCCAGGGGTGTTCAGCAAGTAAAATCAATAAAATGGCTTTTAATTCCTCTCAATCAGAAATAAAAAAACTTTAGTTCAAGTCACTTAATTTCCATTTCTAAATGATGTAAACACTATTGTGTTAGGGCCATTTCTATGTTGAATAAAAATACTAGTGGAGTATAACTGGTTTCTGTGAGAAAGGGATAATTGTCTTTTCTACTGGCAATGCAAAATGGAAAAAGTTAAACTGTATAATTAACACACTTGAGACATTAAAGTCAAGTAAGAACAGCAGCCCAAATTTAAGCTGGATTGTTTTCTCTTTACTTGTTAAGTTTTCCCATCTTATTTTGCTTTTAGTTTCTCAAGTGCTTTCTTTCTCTGAGGAAGCTAAAATCTCACCATCACTCAGAAATCCTTTTTCAGTATTGCATTTTTTGCATTTTGCATGGAGTTTTGAGGAAGCTACTTTTCTGTTCATCCCTCTCAAACTCCACCACCTCCAGCCTATCCAGCTCTGTTTTCATTATTCACTAAGAACACCCAAGATTAATGTAATATTAATTTTGTCGAGGGTTTAAGTGTTAACCACTCTGCTTACTGTTGCTAAGCTGGATGCTGAGGACAAGAGTAAAAGGTTTTGGGTGTGCCTGTACAGACAATTTTGTTTTGATCATGGACAGGACAAGAGGTTTTTGTATCAGTCTAGTTCAACAAAGACCCAGCCTGAAAAATTGGTAGAGGTTTAAGGAGAAAAGATTATCAGATGGGAAGAAGTAAAAATTGAAAAGGAGAGCCATGTTTTGTGATGTTAGCTAAAATATCACCTTTGAAATTGAAATTTTCCAAGTCTTACTGGATCTCAAAAAAATATTTTGCCCTTTTGAAATTTTGTTTCCAGGTTGAACTGACTGTAAGTCCACTGCCAACTTTGACTGAGAGTGACAAGGTTTGCTGTACCTTTGGTGAAACAGTGCATTCTGCTCAGGTGAAAGAAGGGGTTATTATCTGTGATCCCCCTGATATAATTCCTCCAACACCAAAACATCAAGGTAAAGAAATAATGTCACCCTACATGGATAATAAGAGAAAAGAACGTAGACTGCTGTTTCTAATGTTATGCTCTTATTTGAGGTGCCTATGAGGTGGGGTTTTTTCCTCTTCCAGTCCTTTTCCCCAAAGAGTCCGCTGCTGAAATGTCAATTTGCTCAAACTTTTTCTGTTGATATATTTGCTATATTGCAGCATTCCCAGTGTTTCTGCTGGGAACCTGAAATAGTAGCTTGGTAGAGACATAGACATGGGGTCAGAGAGGTGCTATTCTGCATCACAAACAAACAAAACCCAGTTACTCTAATCTAAACCTAAGTACTCTGACTGAAGGAATTAGTGTCTGACTTCTTAGTTTTGCTCCAGCCAACAGTACTACAGTGGCTTTTTTTCTGGTTTGTGTTACAAGGCTATCCTTTCTAGCATCCGGCCTTCTGCCTCTTCTTCTGTGTGTCCTCCAATTCTACAGCAGTAAGCCTGATGGAAAAATACTTCATCATATAATTAAAGACTGCACCATTGTTCTGAAGCACTGATTATAGGCCTGAGGTCTGTTGCCAGCCATAGTTCTGTGCAATTTCCTAGACAGCGCTTTGTTCGTGCTTTAATTCATACATCTTGATGCATAAACACATGGAATGAAACTCATTACACAACACTGTTTATTATGTATCAAGTTTAAAAATCTGAAGAGAAATTACATGCAAAAAACATGTGCTCTTACAGCTTGCAGACATACCCCTGAGGATAAGTCTTTTATATGTATTATAACAGTTATGAATTGTCAAAGTGGTACTTGGAAGCACTTTTTAAGATAAGTTTCAATTCTCTTAAGGCTGAAACAGGTAAAAATGTAACTTTAGTTGCAAGGAGAGTAATTACATTAAAATCTCATTATTGAATTTTACACTAGTTGGGGTATGTCATAGTATCAGATTTTGCTAAGTGTTGAAGCAGCATTCTGTTATTCAGGGCCAATTCACATTCCCTAAATATTTTGTAAAGGACATAAAGCAATGCGGTTGATAAATGTGATATCTTGATGTCATCCAGCATTAAAGGTAAGATTAGAAGCCTGTCAGAGGAGGCATTAGAGTAAATGAGTAATCTAGAAATAATATGACTCTCTGAGTTGGTTTCACATCTGAAAGGATGCTCAAAAGTGATATTAGGGTGTTCAGAAACTCAGCAGACACCAGAAGAAGGCAGACAGCAACAAGCATTCACAGAACCACAGGATTGGTTTTGGGGTGGAAGGGACCTGAAGAGGTTACCTAGTGTAACCTCTCCACTAAAGCAGGTTTACCTAAAGCAGATTGCACAGCATCTTGTCCAGCTGGGGTTTGAGTGTTTTCAGAGAAGGAGACTTCACAACCTTTCTGGGCAGCCTGTTCCAGTGCTATGACTGGAAATATGAGCAAATATGTTTGTCTTCCTATTCAGGTGGATCTTCCTGTGTCTCAGTTTGTTGCCC
The DNA here is from genome assembly GCF_030490865.1 of Poecile atricapillus. NCBI lineage: Eukaryota > Metazoa > Chordata > Aves > Passeriformes > Paridae > Poecile > Poecile atricapillus. The sequence continues at coordinate 56,666,661 of NC_081288.1, forward strand.
CTGCTCCTTGTTTTGTCTGAACAGAGTCTGGCCCCATCCTTTTGACACCTGCCCTTAAGATGTTTGTATGCATGGTATTTGTATGTTCCTGGAAGTCCTGAGCCATCCAGTTACTGTTAAGAAGCCCTGCTGATGTTGGAAAGTCTGGGTTACTTTGGTTGTGGTTGGTTGTTGGTTCCAAAAGGAATTTCTAGGAAGCATGCCTTTTCTCAGTCCTGTTGTTAGGAAATCCCCTGTCATTCCTGTGAGTCTGAAATATTCAAGGGGACCCAGTGCAGGCAGAGGTAACTTCCAGCCAAGCAGCTGATGGTCTTCCAAGAACCTGTTCAAGGAAAGCAGAGTTTGAAATTGCTCAATAGCTTGTGAAATAGCTTTTCATAAGGGCTTAATGATTTCTGCAAAAGGTATTTCAAACAGTTTCACTCTTTAGTAATAATCCAGACAAGAAGTACATTTGTGGAGAAATAGTGTATGGCAAACTGAAGCCTGCAAGTGCCTGTGGTAACTGTTGCAGGCACTGTTGGGCATTAACCACAAAGATCACTTGCTTGAATTCACATAACAACATTTTTAATTCACAAGTGAAAGAGGCAATTTTACATGCAGACATATTCATATTTAAGAAAATGTTTTATTAAAAATGACTGTTCTTGTGCCAGTTTTCATCTGTGTTCAATTATGTCCTTACTCAGTTTTCCTTGTTCTTCTAGACTCTTTAAAATTCTAACATGATGATAGCACCACTGAAAAACACTTCCATAAAATCAAGCTATTCTTTAATTTTGCTTCTTCCCTTTTTTCTCTCTGTTTTTTTTTGAGGACCGTGTGCTGAAAAATTTTGTAAAGCTTAAAAGGACAAAACAGAACTTACAGACCTAAAGTCATGAGATCCAGAGTGTCAACAGTATAGTTAAATATTTGCTTATGTCCTGTAAAATAATAAAACTGTTATCATTGTATCATTCAGCTCAAGAGCTGAAGAATTCAACAACCACTTGGATATTTTTTTTTCTTTTGTGATAGATCATGTTTCAGTTCCACTTCAGTTAACCTTTGAAAAGAACAAGATTTTTTTTGCATCACATACTTACCCTTTTTATGACTGTGAAGAAGCAATGAATCTTATTGAGAATCAGCCGTAAGTATTTCAACTTCTTAAGTGTTTAGATCCTGTAGCTTGGTGTATTAGGTAACTGGCACCTGAATTACTCAATCGTTTCATAATTGAGCCTTTGGCACTCAAAATTTGCCAATGTCCAAATCCTTTTCCATGCATTTTAATGGAGTTTAAAAACTGGTTGGAAGGGCACCTGGTGAGCCAACAGCATAAAATGTGGAATAGAAATTTTCATGGCACGTATAATCAAGACCAGTTCATTGTGTTGCCATTTCTGTAGCTGCTAATGTGTCTGCAGGTGAGCAACATAGACATCTGTGTGCCTGCTTGTTCCCTGTAGCGATAGTAGCTTGGTGCTTTGGGTTGCAATGCATTCAAATAGGGCAGGTGCAGCCAGCCCAAACCCTTTGTTAGTCCTGATGTATGAATTTTGATCAAAATCGCTTCCAGTCCTCTCAGGTTTGATCTCAAAATTTTTGCAAATGCTATGGTTTTTCTGATCCTTGCTCAAATATCTATTTAAGGGATAAAATAGCTTTTTGGGGTACTTGAACTGTTCTTATGAAGTTTTGAACTTAATAAAGTAAGGACACTGTAACAGACTGATCTAGCCTCCATGAATAAATATGGAATTTCATTTACTTTTCTTGTTAGTTGGGGAAAAAGGCTGACAACTTGTCATGACTACCATGTTATATTTGTAGATGCTATTCCTGTGCAAGCAATAGATGGAATTGCCAGTGGGACTGGAAGAGACATATCTGTGAAGAGTCCTCTTCAGTACAAGATGTGATTAAACAAAATATGGTAATGTTTAAAAATAAGGTTATTAGGTTTTTTATTAGAACACTTCAATATTTTGTTCTTGCGATCTCTCATATCAGTTTTTTGAATTAGAGATTTGAAAATGATTCTAAAGTTAACTCCAGAAGTGTGAGGTGATGGGTTTTTTTTTGGTGACAGTGTGGGGGTGGGAATTTGAGGGTGTGATTGAGGCGGGGCAGTGGGACTGAATAACTCCTGAAAGGATATTTCTGTTCCTTTTACTATTTTGCTTCAATGGGAGGAACGAGATTTCAAGGCAGGGAGAGATAATCACCCACAGCTTTGACATATGTTGCAGTCATTTTTAGCATGTCTAATTTGAAAGGGTGTAATCAAATCTGTCACTGTATTTTAAGCATGAAGTTTCTTCAGAACAATCACTCTATTGTCCAAAGGCCATTGGAGCTTGTTGTGATAAGACTTTTTATTTGTAATAACATATAAAATGTTTCTCTCCCCAGGAAGGAGAATGCCCACAGTTTCTAAACCCTGACCCTTCAATAATACCTATGGAGTACCAAACAACTGTGTATTTTGAGGGAAAACATCTAGATTATTATCGGGTAAGCAGATTCATTCAAAGCTAGCTGTCATTTGAATGCCTCTTAAACTGCATCCACACCCCTAAACTAAAGCATTAGTTCATGTGCCTTGGAGATCCTGCTTGTAATTTAAAGAATGAAAAGAGCTACACATTCAAGTTTTATATAATATTGGTTACTGTGGTAGAGTCATCACCATGAGAGAATCAGAGCTGGAGAAAATACTCTACTAAACTACTAAAATGGAGGGAGCATTTTAAAGAATGTAAGTTGGACCTATTAAAACACTGGACAATTATTTTTCATGTAGTGAAATTTGAGGAGATGTAGGAGTTGTGAATGTTTCACATCTTTTTCCAATTAAATACTTGGTGGGTTTTGCTGCTTTTGTTCTAGAATGACATCACTCTGTATGCTTAATTCAGTTTTCACCTTTCAAACACAAAAATTAACTCAGACATTAAATGTTTCTTAGTTTGGATAAAATAATCATTTCCTTTTTTTGTGTCTCTGTGTGTGTGTGTGACCATCAGACCATAAGATCATGTATTTTCTCATCCTCATAGCAAAGGCTTCTCTTCCTTAGTACTTGCTTCCAGAAAATAAATACAAAGCTTCTAAGTCAGATAGACCCCAGGGGTTTAATTGCTTTATAGTCTAGACAGTGCATAAAATGTTATTGTTAGTTGGATAAAAATGAAGCTTAAAAACCATTTTTAGGTGATAGCTCAACTGTTATCAGTTTCTATTTGTTGTTTCTGTGTTGTCTTTGTGTAAATGTGAATTGATGATAGATGCACTGGGGAGTGCATCGATTTCTTTAACTACTGGCCATTTATCAAGGGAAAGAAGGCTCTTCTTTTTGAGGGTTTTTTTTTTTTTCCTTTTTCAAATTGAAGTACTGTGTAACTTCTAAATTCCTTCTATCACCTTCGCTACTCCTGCCAATGGATGGAAAAGGGTCAACAGGCCTGAAGTGTAGCAATGTAAGAAGGGTATTCAGAGAAGTGCAAAAAGCAACCCTCAAGCACTATATGAAGACCATGATGTGTGTCACTACTGTAGAGATATGAAAACTGTGCTATAAAAATGTATGTTCAAAAATAAACATTTTTGTTTGAAGACCTTAAAATATGTGCAATGAAATGCAAATTTGGTGAATTTAGTCTGACCTCTAAGAGACCAAAACTGGTCCCTGGTGGGATGTCTGGCTGAGTGCAACATGTGGCAGACAACACCTCTCCTAAACCCACAGCTCTCCTTGCTAAAAATTGAAAAATATTCTAGAGATTATACTCATATTTCTTTTATTTAACATTGTGAAGAGCTGTTTCTCTGCCCAAGAGGGAAATTGTTTCCTGCTCCCTTGATATAATTGGAAGAGCCCTTTCTCTCTCTAGAGAAATTCAGGGCAGATGCATAATCTAGATGTGCTGAATTTGACCTCTAGTGGACCCTTGTCCTCCAAGGAGAAACAGCAGTAGGAATGCAAAAACTACTTGATCTAGTTTATTATTCTATGAATAAGCACTTTAATCTTTCTGAACTACTAGCAACAAAAAAGGAGTGGAGAAAAGGCTTCTGGGTTTTTTTAATTCTGTGAGATATCAATTGCATTTAACAAATGCAAAGACACATCCTGTGGATTGAATGCTTTGTCGTGGGTAGCAATGTTTAATAGCTTGCCTACAGAATGTATTTATTTAACTTGGAACTTGGAAGGCTTACTAGGAGTTCAAGTTTCTGTAAGAAATCGAGGTGAATGCATAATCCCAAAACTGGAAAGATGCTGGAGAGCAGTGAGTGTCAAGTGATGTCACAGTAATTTTTCTCAAATGGGAGTAGTGTGAAAATGTCATCTCTGTCATGGGATCAGCTCCATATATCCTGATACAGGGGTGTGTTTTTAAGTCAAAACAAGAATGCCTTTACCGACAGGACTTCAATAGACACACACAGTGACTACAGCTGTATACACAGGCCTTTAATATATGTGATAACAGACAAATAAGACATGAAATACTTGTAATCATACAGGCACTCATTCCTGTGGGGTCATGCTATCTGAAGCAGTAACTTTGAGGACTGAAAGTTCATTTGAATGAAGGGCATAACTTACACTCAGCCTTTGGTAAACATTTCATGGAAAACTGGGTGGCTCGGGAGAAGCCATGGATGGATATTTTGTAGCGGTTGGCCCACAGCCCAAATGCCAAATAGCATTTGGCTTCTCAAGTGGAACAATTTTGCCCCAGGATATGCTGGGCATTACAGCATCCTTGAAGCTAGCAGTCATGAAGCTATGAGTACATTTAAGGTCTTTATTGATTAGGACATGGGTATATCCATTTTCCTCCTATTTTCCTTGCCTAAATTCTTGCTTAGAAAAAGCAAAAAATTAATGTTGTGATGTAACTTTGAACTACCAGTTCTATTATCTTGGTTTAATCTGTGCTTTACTTAAAGTGGCATTGCACAGCCAGCCTTGCTGTGGCTGAGTGCACTATCCAACATTGTGCATATAAGCCTCCTCATCTCCAGGTGGAGATGAACATTGAAAGGCTTACTTAGTGAGTAGGAGAGGTAAATGGCTTTAAAACTGCTGTTGCAGACTATATCAAGAGTTATTTCTATACTGAAAATACAGAAACTGGTATTCTTCCACTGATGGTAGAAGTATAAGCTCACACATTTTGTATGCGCCTCTTAACTTGTAAATGCTTAAAGTACAAAAAGTCTCCTCACGATTCCCTTCCACTGGAGGGAAATAGCCTAAAAGAGGAGGAGCTGTTGACTGTTCTTCTGCCCCTCCTTGCTCTGAAAGAACTTTAGTAGGAAGGAGAGATAAATCCAAGCTGTTGTCATTCTTCTGGGAATAGCCCCATCCAGGAAGGGCAGAGGGAGGGAAGTTTTGTACCAATCAGTCATATTGCATGCAATTTCTGAGAGGCATTCTCCAGCTGAGTCCTTGAAAGATTGGCACAGTAGGAGAGACAGATGTACTGACATCAAGATAATCTTATTAGCCCGCCAAAGATTTTCGTTAAAAGTAATTTCCCATTTGGATTTGTCTTTGTCATGTGTGTCTGATGTTTAACCTGCTTCCTAGTGCTTGCTACACGTCTCTTGCACCAAAACTACAGGCTGTGAGCTGTTGCCTTCTGCTCACCTGCTATAGCAACTCCTGATTTCAATGCACTCCAGTATCAGCTGTCACACACACCAAAGCTCTCCTTCTCTCCCAGATCCTGCTGTTAAACATGTGGGAAAGCCTTACAGAGAAGCAGAATTTGAACACTTTTGAAAAACACATGTTATATTAAAATATGTGGGGCAAGAAAAACAAGGCAGCATTCCTATAAAAAAATATTTGTAAGGAGATGCTTTAAAACTTGGACTATATAGATGTTTTCTGTAAGGCAGAATGGGCTGTAAATTTTCAGACAAAGCTTTTGTAAGCTCAGTCAGTAGCTTTTTTTCTACATGTAGCTTCATAGAAGGAAGAAGTAAAAGGTTTATTTTCTTCTATAAAATAACCACCCAGGGCCTCGAGTCAGGTCCTTTATCTGATTAAAATATGTTGTCCTCCTCAGATCCAAACCTTGGTGGGCTCATGTCCAATGCCCAACCTGTCACAGTGAAGGTGCAGTGGGAAAACTTTCCACTGCGTTAGATGAACCTTGTGACCCAGGAGTTACCTGTGATTCTAACATTGAAGAAGTAGCTACAAATAAAAAGGATAAGATGCTCATACACAAGACTTAGATGGTAGCAGGAGACAATGTACTTAACCTTTGTAGCAGAAAAGAGGAATCAAGTTTATTATTTTATTATTTTTTTGCCGTGTGCACTCCAAGACTCAGAAGGGTCTGGTCAAAACCAGGGGCTGGTTCTTTATATCCAGAGTGAAGTTCTCAGGAAGTTCAGCAAGGCCACTGAGAAGGCCCTGCATCTGGGTAAATACAGAGTGGGGGTTGAATGGATTGAGAGTAGCCCTGTGGAGGACTTGAGAATGAAACATTAGATATGAGCTGGCAATATGTACTTGCAGCCCAAAAAAATAATAGTGTCCCCGGCTGCATCGAAAGAAGTATGGCCAGCAAGTCAAGGGAGGTGATTTATCTTCCTCCAATCCATTCTCCTGAAACTTCAGCTGGAGTGTAACATCCAGCTCTGGGGTTCCCAGTACAAGAGAGATGTGGACCTGTTGGAATGAGTCCAGAGACATGGAAATGGTCAGAGAGAGAGTGAGAGCTGGAGTTCCTCTCCTATGGAGAAAAACTGAGAGTTGAGGTGTTTCAGCCTGAGAGACATTTTTGTGGACTTCCAATATATAAAAGGGGCTTATAAGAAAGATAAGGAGACACATTCTACCAGGGTCTGTAGGGTCAGAAAAAGGGGCAACATTTTTTAAAGTGAAAGAGGGTAGTTTTAGGGAGATAATGAAGAAATCTTTTGCAATGAAGATGCTGAGAGAATGGAAGAAGGTTCCCCAAGAAACTTGTGTGTACCCCATCCCTAGAAATGTTCAAGGCCAGGTTGTATGAGGCTTTGAACAACCTGGTCTAGGGAAAGACATCCCAGCCTATTTCTGGATTGTTGGACTAGATGGTCTTTGAAGGCTCCTTCCAACCCAAACAATTTTGTGATTCTGTAAAGTTGAAGGTTGTCTTGTCCCCAAGTGAGTTGTAATTTTGTATTTACCAACATTACTGTCTGAAAATATCCTTGCTACTCACTTCTTTCTAATATCCTTCTTGCAAAGCTGTTTGCATGTCTGTCCTATGGGCAGGAGAATGGCCCAGCACAGAAACAATGTCATGGGATTAAGTTTTTAGCCAGCTAAGTTCTTTGACTGAAACGCAGAACAGCCAAGCTGAGAGTTTTGTCAGTGCAGTGAAGGTCAGTATGTGCTTTGGACTTCAGACAGGAATCAATAGATTTAGGATCTAGGGGGAAGAGAGGGGAAGAAAATGTTTAGGAGGTAGGAATACCCTTAAATTAGCGCAGCCATCAAAGACTGTCCTGTGAAAATACAGCTGTAGTCATGGTAAAGCAGAAGAAAGGCAGCAAGAGCTGAGACATGTTCATTCCAGTTTCTCATGCATTCTTGCATTGATGCTCTGCCCAGAATCCCTACTGAGAAAACCTTTAAAGGCAGAACTCACACAGCTCTGTTAATAACACATCTGATGTGTGAAGCCATCCAGTGTTCATATCTCTTAGCTTTTTCTTGTTGCTCCCTTAAAACAGAGTGCTATATATGATCTTGCTTTTGTTGAACTTCTTGGTGTGCCTACTATGAATAAATGTTGGAGGAGTGCAGCAAAGTCACAGATTCTGGCCCAGCTTCTCACCGGCGTTGCTTTAGGTGACTGTAACCAGTTAGCCTTCTCCATTTGGATTTGATTACTTCCTGTGCTGAACAGCATATCGCCTGGTGAAATTTTACTATGCTTGGTGGTGCTATACAAGTTCTAAACTGAAATTTTCTCATCCTTAGGGTAAAAAATTTATCGTTGGAAACAGCCAATTTGAATTTGAAGCTTCTGTTGATGAGTCAGATGAAGGAAAATTTTCATTCGTGAGTAAAGAGGTAAATGTGAAAATATGATTCACCTACCAAATATGCTCAGTTCTTCTTCTGAACTGTTCCAGTAGTCATATATGTCCAGAATTATACAGGTAATATGTGTTTCCCTCAGAAAAGAAAGTCACCTCTGATGGAGATTCTCCTTCGGCAGCAGTAGTAGTTAAAGGCTACAGTTTTGGCTCAGAGCTTCTGAAGCCTTCCCTCAAAGTCCTCAATCTTTCTCCTTGATTTCTCTACCTGTGTAACCCATAGAATTACTGAACTGGAGGAATTTTAGACCACTACTGTTTTATTCTTCACATTTCATGCAATCTAGTGAAATCATTGAGGATAAAGTGCAAGAATTTCAGTGCTCTCCCTCTCCACATTCCAATTCATTATCTTCCTCATTTTGTATCTGTAAAAATGGGAATGGTAACAATGGTAAAAATACGCCGTTGCATGGCTACCTAGTAGTTATGCTTCTTTCACTCTTGCTTGTTTTACTGAGAAAGGACATAATATTTTAAAAATAGTCTATTTTCTAAGCTCCAAGTTTGACTCACAAATGTTATGTTGACTTTAAAGTTTATGTTTTACAAGCTCACTAACTAGTTTTGAGAATTAATGAGCATTTATGCATCATCTGTGCCTAGCACAAAGCATTTGCTTTATCAAGCGTCTGTATTTTTATTTGTTCTTCCTGTTTCCCAACAATTTTCATTGCTGCTTTTTCAGCATGAGCAGAAGCTCATGTCTTGGAGTATGTGAACCTTGTGATTTGGCTTTAAAATGTGGAGGTTGCACTGTAAAAGATGCAAGAGATTTCCCCTCCATGTGGTGCGAGTCTGCTGTGCCCACAGAAGTAATGGGGCCAGATGGTGTGGGAAGGGAGAGCTCAGCAGGGTCAGCAGCTATACTTACTGCCTCTGAGCAGCACTTTTGCTGCTTTGATACTTATAACCAAATGTAAATTAAATTAATGAAAAGAGAGTATTCAGATGTTGCTGTCCCTTGGTACCTGAAAATTCTGATTGTGAAGGATTATGTTCATTAAAGCATTTTTCTATAAATGTATCTGCTCACAATGAAAAAGGCTTGGGAGAGTTTCTAAAACCTTCATAGGTCTGATTATTGAGAATCATAGAAAATGCACTAAATTAACCTTGCTAAATGAAGGTATAAATATCTCTATTATGTCATCTTTTCTAGTTCTCCTATAGTGCAAATGAGACCCTACAACTTAACTTATCCATAAAAACAGAGAAGGTCAAGATTGACAGCAAACTGATGGGTAAGTATGAAATACGGGATTAAAAGGAGATTAATTACAGTAAGCAGAAATCTATTCCTTCATAATTTGGAGTCTTGTTAATAAGAATGTTTGTAGGTTTTACTGGTCTGGGTGAAACAAATCTGACAGATCAAAAGTTATTAATATTAGACTAATGCATTAAACATCTGTTTTGTCAGCAAGTTTGCCAGTGTCACCAAGCTGTGTGGTGCAGCTGACACACTGGAGAGGAGGGATGGCATCCAGAGGGACTTTGATGGGTGTGAGAGGTGGGCCTGTGCAAACCTCGTGAGCATCCACAAGGCCAAGTGCAGGTCCTGCACATGGCTTGGGGAAATTCTAAACACAAGTACAAGCTGCAATATGAAGGGGTTGAGAGCAGCTCTGCAGGGTGTGAAAAGCTGGACCCAGCCACGTGGGGGTGCAGCCCAGAAAGCCAGTCATAGCCTGGGCTGGATCAAAATCAGCATGGCCAGCAGGGTGAGGGAGGGGATTCTCTCCCTCTACTCCACCCTCATGACACCCCATCTGGAGTGCTGCATCCTGCTCTGGGCCTGCCACATACGAAGGACATGGACCTGTTGGATTGAAAACAGGGTAGGAAGGGCCACAAAGATGATCAGTGGGCTGGAGCACCTCTCCTATGAGAAAAGGCTGAATGAGTTGGGGTTGTTCAGACTGGAGAAGAAAAGGTTCTAAGGAGACCTTATTCCAGTTTTTCAGTACTTAAAGGTCGCTTATAAGAAGGATAAGGACAAACTGTTTTACAGAGATTGCTGCAATAGAACAAGAATGGTTTTACTCTGAAAGAGGGTAGGTTTAGACTAGATAAAAGGAAGGCTTTTTTTACAGTGAGGCTGGTGAAACACTGGCACAGGTTGCTGTGCTTGTTTCAGCTGGGGTAGAGCTAATTTTTTTCACAGTGGCTAATACAGGGCTATGTTGTGGAAACCAGAGAGATGGTAGATGCCCCATGTCTGGAAACATTGAGGTTCAGGCTGGATGGGGCTCTGTGTAGAATCACAGAATTGCAGAATAATCATGAGTGGGAAGGGACCCACAAGGCTCATCAAGTCCAACTTCTGGCTGCACACAGGACAATCTCAAAAAATCACTTGATCTAGCTGAAGATGTCCCTGCTCATTGCAGAGATTTGGACTAGGTGACCTTTAAAGGTCTCTTCCAACACAAAGTATTTTGGTTTTATTATTCTGTAATTTTCAGGATTGCTTTTGCTCTGAAGTTCGATCCTATTAGCAAAGCTTCCCAGTTTATCCTTAAATATGAAAATTATATACTTAAGAATTTTGATCTTTTTCTTTCTATTATCTTTTCCTTTCCTTAATGAACTTTCCTTGTCAAACAGCAGAAAGAGGATCTTTGTCACAGCCACTCATATGGACCTCACCTGAAATCTCATCTCTTAGCTGTGCTTCATTTCAGACAGGTTCTGCAGTCCCTATGTCAGTTGGCAATCAAGAAAACACAGAAATATTCAGTGTGTTTTCAGCTCATTACTCTATTCATTTATTTCCATTAAAAAATAAATTTTAAATTATAGCACAAAGACTTGATCTCTGATAAAAATCTCTTCATGAATATAAATTTCATTTCCTTTCAACACACAATAATGAAGCAATTATATCTGTAAGCCTAGTTCTGGGCTAAGAAAGCTCCTTTAAAATCAACAGAGCAATATCTAGGAGCTAAGGCCTACCTTACACCTCTTTGGACTGATATTTAAGGCAGAATATTGCAAAAAAATATGAGGCAACCCTCTTGTTACTTGCATGATGGGTCATCAGGAGAATACTAGTACCCTAAGTAATTTCCTCTGCAGAATAAATCTTCAGACCATATTTTTCCAGCTGTACAATATTTCAATTTATTCCCTTTTATATTGGCAGCATGAACTATGTTTTTAGAAGATTTTCCTTGTGGTTCTGTGTGCAGTGTTAAAAGACTTAAAAGAGGACCTGGCATGAATGTTACAGGGAGATCATATTACAGTCTCACACTGTCTTAATTTCCATTCCAGTGGCTGTCATGTTTAAAACTGCAGAATTTTGACCAAATATTCCCAACATCTTTTTTCCAAATCAGAGAAAAACATTAAAAACAAAACAAAAAAGTAGCTAAATTATTAAAGAAATGTTATCATTCAAATGGAAATATATAACAGTTCCAAGAGGGGAATTGAAAAATTATCAACAGATGACTCTTTTTAGTATAAAAGGGAGTTTTTAAAATCCAAATTCTTTCTGACTTTCAGACTCCCTTACTATGTGAAATCCAGAGCATAATGTGTTTTTATGCATCTTGAAAAGAATTGGCTTTGGGTATATGGCTGCTGCTGAGAAGCACCTTTGAACCTGTCAGTGAAAGAGCCCTTTCTTTGTATGACACTTAGTGAATACTAAGTTATGATAGCATTTTTACATCTCGAGCCATCAGGGGTTCTGAACAGTGTGAAATCCAATATATCCCTTTTATCCTTTGTCCTTTTTATCGATGATATCACAGCTGGTATCTCAAGGTGATGGATAAGAGTCTGAATCTAATGAGTAGCTTTCTGCTGGTACATATAATGAGCTGATCAGTGAACAAGGGGAGTGGTTAATGCTTTAAGGCTGTGGCTTTCTTCATTGCATTTATGCAACTGGATGTGAGGGACATCAAGACTTTGCAGTGGTGACATTTTTTACTGAGGGGTGGAGTAAGAATCCCTGTGCAGCCAATGAAGGATAATGCAGTCATTCAGTAAACATATTCCCGTGCTGTACCTGATGGCCATGTGGTCATCTGTGTGAGAAGTAAGAGGTTTAGGAAGCCAAGGGGAAGATTTGCTCAACAATATTTCCTGTTCAAGTGTCTGTGCAGTAGAAATCTTTCAGAGTGCTGGAATAAGAAAGCAATCTGGTTCCTATAAAAGCGATTCTCAGTGAGGAAAGTTTTCCTTGACACTGTCCACAAAGCAAACAGCAGCATACATGGGCTGTCAGTCTGGTGCTTTCCCCCAGCACTATGTCTACATCCAACATGTACAGTGGATAACTGACACACAAGCTGAAGGAAATATGTCTTGGTTTATGTTTGTTGCTCAGTGCCTTCCATATTGATGTTCTCAGTTTATGAAGCAAATGGTGCTACTCCTGCTTTGTGCTCATCAATTCCTTGGAAGTTCAAGGCAGAGATTGAATCAAATGGATGCTCTTTCTCATTGATTCATTTTTACAAATGTCAGATTCCCTCAGTTTTGCATGCACTTCTAATGATGCTTCAGCTGATTTTGTGCTTGAAATTAAGTGGATATGCTGACTAGAGGTAAGAAAGAATTAAAATCAGGCTTCATCATTGCATTAACTCTTCCTTATAAGGGAAAGAAAAAAATCCTGTTATTGTCTTAAAGACTAACTGTGAAACTGAATGCTGAGGGTTTTAAACATACAGCATTTAGAGGAAAACTGCCTGCATGGGATTACATGTTCTCCTGCAAGTGGCAGAGGCTATCCAAGGTTTGGGTATCTGCAGTATTGTTCATGACTAGCAGGGGAATAAGGCAACTGCTGAAAGAATAATGAAAATCTAGCAGTCTCATTTTACTTTTTTATTTCACTAGAAATCTGACAAGGTAGTATCTTGCAATTAGATTTCAAGAGCTACTGCTGCTGCTGTTATCTAGGAAGATACCAAGTGTATTAAAATGTTACTGACTGGAGGGTGGTTTTTCCAGTGTCTTTTGTAGAGTCCTGCTCCTCTAAAAGTTTGTTTTAAGTAGACTTTTTTAATGGCCTTTACTCTATGCATCTCAAAAGCATTTATTTTTGTCCACATCTGTTTACTTTCCTTTATTTTCTACATCTTTAAGTATGAACCTTGTTTGAAAAAAATCCAGCGTCACTAAGGCTACTGTTTCTTGAGACTTAATGAAGGGAAGGGGAAGGGGAAGAAGGAGCAGAAAAGCAGGCAACAAGATGTTTTCTCTCACAATAATCATCCCTCCTGTCCAGGGAGGCACAGCACTCACATGCTGGGTAATCTGGGAAACATGCAAACTTTCCCTAGAGAAACATCTTTTCAGTCTGTTTTCTTCTGGGCTAGTTCTTCAGTACATCTCCATATGTTTTTTTGTAAGCCCAGGTTCTCCTTATGGTGTTAAACCACAGAGATATGTCTCAAGGCTTTACATCTATTTGGGGAAATTAGTTTTGTTCAGTGACTGTACATCATGCTAGAGATTGATGGGGGCCAAAATAAGCTTAGTGTCTGGGACAGTTGGTCTCTGCTTTATCAGTGAGAGGTAATCAGACTTGATTTCTTGGCTCAGAAAAGCTAGAACTAAACCCCACTACAGAAGGACTAAGGTGTAAATCAGGACGACTGTTCAAGACAAAAGGGAAAACAAACACAAAAAAAACAAAGAATGAAGAAACACAGAGTTCATTTGAACAGAGGTTAACATTTTATTGAGTGTTAACTTTCTATTTGGAGCAGGCATGAGTAATAATTATGGAAAGTCCCAAATGTCCTGGCAGCAGCCTACAAAGGCAGCTCTCTTCCATTAAATCTGCAACTGGCAGAGGTCCCTTGCCAGCTGATGTCCACCCCTACTGGCACCCATGCAGAGTCTATATCGTCCATATCTGACTTGGGATGCTCCAGGAGGACCTGATTTTTGAATTAATCTTTAAACAGTTTTATGTCTTATTGAGGTTAGTCAAAGTAAGGACTTTGTGCTTGAATGTTTTGACAGTGCCTGAGTGACAAAAATATATTTGCAGAGCAGTCATATTCTGCACATGGATAAATGTCAGGTTTTTCCCTAGAGGAAAAATAAAATTTTCTCTCAGCATCATTCAGGGGTTAAGTACAGACTGTACATATTATTCACGTGACTCCAGTGAACTTTATACAGAGGGTTAGTTTTCCTTCTAAAGGACACTGAATATCCTTGAAACAGAGAGAGATGTCCAAATATGTTTGCTGTTCATCTTTCAGTGACTCTGTACAACTGCTCCTATGGACGAAGCGACTGCAGCTTGTGCCTTGCTGCCCGTCCTGAATATAAGTGTGTCTGGTGTGAAGAAGATGGCAAGCCCAGCAAGTGTGTTTATGAAAAACTCTGTCACACTCCCCCCACCGACACGTGTCCTCCTCCAGAAATCACTCGTGTAAGATTGCTTTCTTTTCTCTTCCTATCAGTGTAATATTTTTCAGGAGAAAGCAGCCAAGCAAGCTTATACTGAAAGCCAGGTTTTTTTCCTGGGGTGTTAAGTAAGCCTCTGAAATAGCTGAAAGGAAATAATGTCAGTAGTGATGTGTGTGAGAGATCTGTAAAGACTCAAAAAAAGAGACTGAAAGGAGTCTTTGAGCCTCCTTGTTTTTCAAGTCTTGTCCTTGCTGCATCAGAAGCCAGGGTAGCAGTGCATGCTTAAAATGTGGTGTTTGATTCTTGCATTCTTAGCATGGATTTTTTTTCTTTCATAAAGTCCTTTCTACCTGAAATGAACCTGTAAGAGAGGTTCACTGTTACTGGAACAACAAATACATAACAGGTTCATTTACAAGCTTCAAGCTAGATTTTTCAATAGTATTTAATAAGGGAGCAGATTGGTTTTGGGTCATAAAATGTTTTCCAGGTGTCAGTGATATTTTTCAGTCCACACCAGCATCAAACCCAAGGCTGTAAGAACTGAATGTATGAAGTCAGAGAGGCCAAATATGCACCCAACTTACTCTGCAGTTACAGCATTCACTCAGGGTCAGGGAAGATTGTTGTCCACATTGGTGGATCAGAAGGCAAAGAAAGTCATAAATCCATGTCCTTTTCAGAAACAAGCCAAATGCTGTTTTATGGGCATAATTGTTGAGAAAAGAGTGATACATGCTTCCACTGGGTAAATCTAAATTTGCAGCAGTGGTATCAGTACTTCGAAACTCAGACACACTGTTTGATGAGAACACATCCCAAGCCATCACGAAATGTGGTAACTGTATGACAGAGGTTGAGAGTTGTAACAGGAGTGTTTCACTCAGTAGAAACTGTGTCTGAAACCTGTGGCTCAAACTGGTAGAGACACTGCATCTCTGGAGACTGCAGCTAGAGGTGCAATGTGCCTACTGGCAGACCTGCAGTACACTGTGGAAGGTTGGCCATGAGGGTAAATCTAAGAAGAAATGGCTTTTAAACTGTTGAAGTCTGCCAAAGAAGGTAAATACCCTTGAAGCTTGACAGCATCTGTGGAAACAAATACTTGTGTAATGTCTGTGCCCAGGTAAACATGATGTGAGAAAAAAGGAAAAGGAAAATTAAGAAAAAATATGTTTTCACCTGGAATACTGTTTCTACATTATTGTGGATTTAAAAAAAAATACTAAAATATATTAGGTTTTCAGACTTTACATTAGCTTTATATATGAACATGGCATTTGGAAACAGCTAGACAAAAAGTTGAGTCATTTTTCAGCTAGTTTGTTTGTGGGTTGAGTGCAGATGGACAGCCAGTGGGCTGGGCAGCCGGCAGAGGCAGCTACGTCACTCTGATCAGACTTGCTTAGACCTGAGACACTGATTTTGATGGAGCAGGCATTGAAGTGCAACCTCACTCTTCTGGATGGCAAACTTGCAGCCCTCCAAAGCTGAAGACAAGAAAAGGTCTTGCTGGAGGTGCTCCAAGCATTATGTAGGAAAGCAGGTTAGCCTCCCAACAAATATTCTGAATTGAAGTGCCTGTTAGGGCCATATTCAGTCTGAGCAGTCCACTGCAACTGCATGATCTTCTCTGTCCTCATTTTATTTGCAAATGACTCAATTAGCATCAGCCCCTGCTGCAGCACCGTACCATGAGATGCAGTAAGGAAAATCAAGGACTGGAGGAACTTTTGAAGACACTATGTGAGGCAGCACTGTGTGTTAGGAATGTGCACTGCCCTGCTGTGAACCTAAAGGGATAAAATCACAACAAAATGTTGGAAAAGCTCCGTGGAAGGATTGTGAGAAGAGTGCAATCCATTTGCTTTTCAAAATCACAGTACTTCAGTGGAGGAAGCAAACTTAAAACAGAATAAACACCAGTCAAGAGTTTTATGCATAACAGTCTGCCAGATGAGACATGAAATCTTCAGCTGTTGAATACTATTTCTGAGCTAACAGATGATTAATTAATATTAAAAAGTTGCATAGCTTTCTTTTTTGTTTGTCCTACAAGAAGCATCTGCATTTCAAATGTTGGTAAGTCAAAGTAGCTTTAAATAATATAGAAGAGCAACATAGTCACTGCAGTATTTAATTTTGCTTTTTTTTCCTGTCCCTTGTGCAAACACAGATTGAGCCAAAAACTGGACCACTAAGTGGTGGAATTCTTTTAACCATAATGGGATCTAATTTGGGGATAAAGGCAGAAGATGTAAAAAATATAACAGTGGCAGACAAGGAATGTCTTTTTAAGGAGGAGTTCTACTCTGTTTCCACAAGGTAATTGATGAATGCTTTTCACAAGATTTTAGAAGAAAAAAGGAACCTCTGTGCATTTTCAAGAAAAAATTATCTTTTGTGAAGAAGAAAGAGCTATTTTGAAGAAAGAGCTATTGCTATGATATACCTACAATATTTCATAGTAACATGTCTGACTCTATTTGGAATTGTTATAAATTGTAATACAGCAACAAATTTACAATGGTGTACTACCATCCTGCTCCTGATTGAAGTTTTTTCCTTATTTGATTGAAAAACTTTCATAAGTTTCATATTACTGCACATATATCAAGACTATTTGTTTTTAAATTACAGGCATTCTACATGTGCATCTAGTGATTAAAACTTTGTTAAATCTGAACCACAGTGAAGCCAAGCATACAGGATTTATGGGAAAGTAGGCAAAACAAGAGGAAGCTTAAATCTCTTTAGTCCAGCCACAGAGTTTCTTGCCCAGGGACAGGGAGGGAGCCCAGAGCTTAGGTTTAGCTGTAGATGACTAAGTTTCATCTCAAAGCCAACAAGTCCATGGATGTTGAATTGCCTAAGCAGGTTGGTAGATGTTTTGTGGATTACTTGTCACACTCTTAAGCAGTGCCAAAAATTAAAACAGAATGCCTAAATTCTGCTAGGTAGGTATCTAGGTGTTTACTACAGATTATCTCAAGCTTCTAATTTTGAGAGGGAAATCCTTTTTTGATATTAGCTGATGAAAAGCATAGCAGGAAGGTTCAGTAGTAATATTAAGAGTAGTGACATATTTTAGGCAGCATGACTTTTCCTTCATTCACACTTGAAAGCTGCAATTGAAACCTTGGCTTTCTTTCCCTTCCTATAACTTAAAGTGTAACACAGTAACTTGTAGCTATTCCTGTGGCATGTTTTGAAAGTGACTTTGAAGATACCTAAGCAATATCTGTGGATCAGGCATTTAGAAGCTTTCCAGGCCTCTAGGACTGAAGAAGGTAAAGAATAGCAGTTTATTTCTTACTGCTTCCCAATTTTATTGCCATCACTCCTGCATTTACATGTACTCCCAATCAGTCATCTTTCCCCATTCTCTATTTTCAGGGTTTGCAAAAGCTGCACTAAATTGCAACATTGCCTTACAAGAATTTCCCCATCCTCTTGGCTTTTTTAAAAGCTTTTTGATATTTTTAAATGCATGGAAAGGAGCCAGAACTGAGATGACTGGTTCCTTGTATCATAGCAACATTACTGGTTTCCTAAATTCTGGCAGTGTAGTAATGGGTGAGAACAAATGCAACTTGCATCATGTCATTTATCAACAAATTAGTGGATTTTGAAGGATGTTCCCAACTAGGGAAGCATTAAAAAAGAAGTTGTCAAAATCTTCAAATAGATACCTTTAATGTTCTGTATTTGTCTTCTTCTGTTGTTTTGTTTAATTATTACTTTTTTATATATTAAATTAAATTTTAAAAATAGTAATAAGTGCCTTGTCTTGCTCCCCTATCCCTCTGCAATTGAAACCTAATCTTTTTAGGAGACAGTGGCTCCCATGCACAGCAAGATTTAAGACACTTAAAGGGTGCTTTCTGGCTCTGCGGTGATTTAATTGTTGGCCTTTGAAAAGTCATTCTTTTTAGTTTTCCATTAGTAATGTGGGGGAAGGGAGGCAATGCCCACGCTGGGGAGGGGAGGGAACTCATCCAATTAAAATCTCTGCTACGATGTTTCCCCCACACCCCCCCGGCCCGGCCTCCGACTGCTTTCCCTAGTTTGACATATGGTAAAAATTCCTCCAAAGGCACCGTTTCCTGTTTCTGCCTGACATGAAGATACAACTTCCAAGAATACAGTAGAGAGATGATGAGGAACAGGCTCAGGCAGCCATACACATGCCAGGACATGCAAGAATTCAGAGAATTTTGTCCATTTGCCAGTGCCCAAGAAAAAAAGTCTGGAGTGATCTGCAGAGGGACTTGACGATCCTTTTATTATATGTCCCGATTTAAGTACATTATACCCAGTTATTTGGAGTACCACAGTAGCTGCTGTGGGGTTTTTTTATGCAGTCATGCACTGCTTAAGGAAGAATAGCAATAATCCTGGAGGGAAAGAGTGACAGAAATGTGCAGTGATCCTCAGGGTGTGGCCTTTATGAAACTGTCTGACTGAGCAGGCTTGGAGCACTATATCTAACCTTATCTGACTGTATTATCAGCTCTCCATTAAGCATTTGTCCCAGTTTTCAAGTGTGTCAAAGCCTTATTGCCTTTTCATGCTTTCATTCTGTGGTTTACCTGTTTGAAATAAAAATTTAAACATCGTAGCTGTCACTCAGTAGCAGTGTTAGTTCTAAGGCAGCATTTTATTGGCCAGTGTTCCTTGACCTCTGATTTTGCATGTATTATCTGTGAATTTATTTTCAGAGAACAGTAATTCCAAAGGGATTTTGATCATAGGTGTGAAAAGGCAGTAGTTTGAAGCTGAAAGGTAGCAAGATGCACAACAAAATTATCAGGAGTTAAAACACACGAAATTATAAGACAGCTGATGGTCTGATGTTTGCATCAAGGAGGTGGGGGCATCTTTGTGGGTTTGGGTTTTTTTAACATCACAAAGTCCTCTGTAAATCTTGTGTCAGGTTTCAGAGTTTCAGCTGACTTATGGGCTGAATTTGAGTCTTCTGCAGAAGGGGCTTCTACTAACAGACTGCTAAAGTAGCTGGTTACGGTGCTCAGGTTTCGGTTTTACCAGCCTTCAGATAGACAAGCAAACTATTCTTGGGTGGTTTTGCTGGGAATCTGAGGCACCACTGGATTACATGGTATAGGATGAAGCAAAGTTGGTGCTCTTGCTGGCAGTGTGTGTGGTAGCTCACATGCATTGCACTGGTATTGCAGCTGTTACTTCTAACAGATAAGCTCACATTCTTTCTTTTTAGGATCGTGTGTCAAGTTGGACCAATGAATGAACAACAACAAGGTCAAATTGAAGTTAACATCAATGGAAAATTAGGTAAATCACCAAGTGAAGTGCTGTTTACATACCAGGTAAGTGCATTTTTTTCAGAGACCTGTTTTATACTTTGTGTATGACATTAGTTAAAGTTAAGCACAGAATCAGTTGTGTTTGTCTTACGTTTCGTTAATAGCGCTGTCATTGAAAAATACTGGAAAACACCTAATTCCAGTATTTCTATATACAAAAGATGTACTAAAAATCAATTCTGATCAATAAATTGAGAGTTTTAAAATAGGGTGATGTTTGCCATCCAAGTCAAAAAGATGTGGTGAAAAAGCAACTGGAATAAACTTATTCATGAGTAACATGATATCTCTTAAGTATCACTATTAAATAAAAAAGTCAGCACTGCAAAAAATTAGGTATTCTCTAGATACATGGTGCACTATTTTAATCACGATATTTAGTCTAGGCAATTTTCTTAATTAGAAGAATGGATGCAGAGCAGCTGAAGAATAAGTAATGAAGGTACATTAATTTATTTAATAATTTATTTCATTCAAAAGTATGGCATGCAGAGCCACAGACAGCGTGATGTGTGTTCATATTACTTATGTGCTTTGTTTTCAGAGTGACTAGGAAAGAGAATTTCATTTCTGTGTTAATTACTTTGCTCTAAACATGGCCCTAGCTTATAGCTGGTCTAGTCTGTGATTTTAGCAGCAAGTAGCTTTATCTGTATCTATGAGGTCTTCAAATTTTGTAAGATCATGTGATAGTTGAGAGGTTTAAACAATATCCGTCCCCATACTGATAGTTAAAATTAGACCTATAAACTATAAAACTATAAAACATAACTTATGTGTTAGGCTTTTATCTTCTCCCTTATTTAAACTTCTGTCTCATTAATTCCTCATGTCTTGTGAGAAGTAAAGGAGTCAGCAGTAAGAAGTGGAATAAGACAAGATTGACATTTAACTGAGAAGAGGATATTCTTGTTTTCACAAAATAGGCTAGAAGTAGATTTTGCAGAAAAACCATACCCTCTTTTCTTGACTATGTCATCTGTTCCTTTGTGGAAATGTAGGTTTCAATCTTGAACAAAGAACAATGATATAATCTCCCATGCATATGTTTACAGTCTCTAGGACAGAGACTATGACAGTAAGACCCACATGAGATTTTGACATACATCTGTTGGGTATGTTCTGCACCAGTTCTCCTGTACTTCTGTGTGTAAAGATTTTCCCATGATTTCCATGAAAAGCGTGTGAAGTTATTATGGAGTGGGTAGAAATGTTACCTGAGCTATATATGCTTTGAATCCTGTCTTTGGACTTATTTTGGTGTGATTCACTGCTCAGCCCATCAGAGAGGGACATAAGGAGCCACTGCTTTTGGCCAGTTCAAGGAAAGATTCTTAATTGCCTATCAATGAGGTGCTAAGAGAAGTAGCTGCGCACAAGCATCAATTAGGTGGATGCTTTCCTGCAAGTCCAAGACTCCCTGTGTGTCAGTCTCTTCCTGCATTGAGGTTACTGAAAAATCAGATGCCTAAGCCAACTGCTAGTAAAGAGCATTTTTATTTACTGCAAAAATCTTACCATGTGGACCCTATTTACAATATGGAAAGCATTGACAAGTAATACCATTCACACCTTAAAACTGGTGATATTGGTTTCTAGTTTCATTTCTCTTAATTCCACAAGAAAATGAAGCCAGCTTTGGACCAAGTAGGATTGAAGTCAGTATGGGGTGTCACATTGACACACACCTCTACAAGTGTGACACAAATGCTTTGGCATGAGAACAGACAATCAGAGCAGACAGTTGCATCAGCTAATGTTGGCTTAAAAGCTGCAGTCTTGTTTCAGTGTTTTTTTCAGACAGTTCTTTGGTGACTTCTTTCAGCAGACACGCAGAATCTGTGCTTTGTGTAAAACCTCTTCTACTCAGTATATACAAAGGAAAGAGAATAATCTTCTTTCCAAGAGCCCTCCTAAAATAAATTTTCTCGTATGTATTTCTCTGTTTCTTTGGGACATGGGATGACTACCCTTCTGCTGGTAACTACTGCTGTTTTTACTGCGAGCTCTGACCACTGGAAGCAGAATAGCTTCATCTTTAACAGTGACTGTTCTAATTGCAGCATGTGGCATGACAGGGCAGAAGTGCACAAGGAGACACTGGAGATCCTGGTGTGTCTGTGTACACCAGAGGTATCACCATATACTCCACTGTCTCAGCCTTGTACATGTGATTAGTATCTACCACCAAAAGCACTTATCAAGTAGATTGGTATAAGAAAGAATTTTTTGTATGATGAGAATGGTGAGTCACTAAAAGTTTCCCAGAAAAGCTGTATCTGCCTCATTATTGGAACTGTTCAAGCCAGGTTGGATGGGGCTTTCAGCAACGTGATCTAGGGAAAGGTGTCCCTCCCCATGCCAGGGGTGTGGGACTAGGTGAGCATTGAAGGTCCCTTCCATTCCAAACCATTCAGTGATTCTATAAGTAGTACTACATTTGGCTCTTGTTGATACCCAGTCTGAACAGTGTGAGTAATTTTTAAAGGTGGATTGATGAAACTCAGTAGTCAGAAGAGCTTGAGGCTCAGACTCATGCTTCCTTCCTGTCTGCCAGCACAGAGCATTTCAGAACTGACAATGTGCAAGACCTTCATGAAACAGGTCAAAAATCCATTTAAAAGGGAAGCCATGGTTTCAATTTAAAATTATTTCTGAACAATGCCTTGTTGCCTGTGCTGTACAGTAAATACCTATATTTGCCGCACAACAGGAGAAGAAAGCTTTATGTCTCCCTACCCATCACAATTTCTCTCTCCAGCCTGAGTTCAGTTCAAGTGCAGTCCCAGTTAAATTAAATTCTGATAACCCAGTCATCCTCTGCTGACATTTCTATTTTTTCACTATAAGCGGGCTCAGGCAATAACCATTCTCCTGTTTAGTGAAATAGAAATGAACTTATGCTAAATTTTAATATCCATGCGGTATCTATGCTGTACATCTGGAGCACTGACAGCTTGGCTGGTCTCTGAGCAGGTGGAGCAGTAACATGGCTAAAGGCCAGTTCTGCTTTTTCATTTGTTGTTAACTTTATCTGATTTGCTTGTTACTATGGCAGTGAGAAGCAGTCTCAAAGGAAGGAGTTAAGCTTTTCCAAGGTGTATGGCCCAGATTTGCTGATCCCATACAGTAGTGCTGGTTCTTTTCTCAGAGCATCTCTTTAGATTCAAGGCACCAGGACAAGAGCTTGCAGCTGGTTCTGGCATCTCCAGCACTTGTTTGTCAGAATAATTTTGTGAGGTTTAGGCTGTGCAGGTTAAAATTACTATATGGTTTCAGAAAACTCAAATAAATCTAAGATGGTGAAATTAGAGGTAGAACTTAGCAAAAGTATAGTACATTTCTTTGGTGCTGAAGGTAGTTTAGGAGCTGGCTTGGAAAAAATAACTTCATGTAAACAGGATGTCAGTTTACTTAATGAGATGAATAACCAAAAAGAAGAAGGGAGGTTAAATTAGAGCCTGACCTGAAAACAAACATGAACACCATTATTCATAGTACTGGAAGTTTGAATGTGAAATGAACAGCACAGTTACATTGAACAAGATGCATTCTTCCACCTTAACCTACCCTCAAACTTGGCAGTTTCCTTTTACCTGCACCCACCCTCTGCTTTGCTTCTTGATGTTTGAAACAATTGCTCAGGGAGCTCTCACCAGAGCAGTGCCTCAAGGCTTTCATGGAGGGTTTCAGCTCACTCCTTGATTTTTCTCCCTGAGTCATTGCCTCAATATATTCCTTTTACACTGTAGCTGGGGGCTTTGGGTGGGTTTTTTTGTGGGCAAAATTACATGCTTGTTGCCATTATGATTGATGCTGAGAAACCACACATCTGCAGGAGTCTGGAATTGCCTCCAGAGGTTCTTATTTTATTCTTAAGTCCTGCAGTACATATTATTTGTGTGTCAGTCTGCATGGGGGTCAGGAGAACTCCTGGACAGCTGAGAGTTTTAGTGGAGTTGGCCCTTATTCGTGTAAGTATTATTAGTCTTAACTCTCTACAATGTATGCCATGCATTTAGATCCATGTCCCACCATGCAGTACTCATGATTCTGCTCAAGAGCTGCCCATAAACACTGGATGTATGGTAGTTCAGACTTTCCAGTCATGCATGATTCCATTTCTCCATCAAACCTGTCAGAAAAGCTCTCTGGTCTTTTCAGAAAATCACGAGGTGTCTGCCTCATGATAAAAAGATGCTGCTTTCAGTCCAAAGAATAAGTCATTTAACATACCAGCCCTTTGCTTAAGTGTCCTATCCACTGCAGCCAACACACAATTGCTAGACAAATTCTCTGCCTGGGCACCTGGAGTGCCTGGAAGAGTTTGATCAGCTTACATGGTGTAAGGTTTGGACAAAGCAGCCCCAGAAAAGCAGGACTCAGCTCGTCTCTCTGCTGTTGCAGAAACCCAGGAACTGACATGTGTTATGGATACTGTGATGAGGAGAGCCAGTGGGTCAGGTCAGCCACTGTGGTGAGCACCAGGCTGCCAGGAATGCACAATGGAAATTCTCTGGCTGAATATCCTGTGAGTGGGTGGCTTGTCTGAAGAAACAAGAAACAGGCTCCCTTGAGTCTGAGAAAGGAGGGAAGTTGAGGGGGAAAGAGCAGATCCTAATGGCTTGAGTTCCTCATTCAGAGATTTAATTTAGCTTCTGGGGTTACCTTTACAGTCCATTAAATGACATTTTGACCTCCAAGAAGCTGGCTGGTGTCCACAGCACTTCATGGGCTATGCCTTTCATTTTTGTGTGCATAATATGCAAGAGTTGGCAGAATAATTTGGCTTTCAGTGTGAGGCACATAATTTTGGTAAAAAATTACTTCTTCAAGAGCCAAAACTTACTGCAGCTAGAACCAGGATGAGAAGAGGGAAGAGTCACTTGTGAAGGAAAGAAGGATGCAATAAAGGCAAAGCAGCAACGTGGGCTGTACCTTTGTGAAAATCTTATCCACATCTGCGTGCACTTTCATCAGGTCTTGGAAACAGCATCCCTGTTCTCTGCTAGTGTGGAAGCACAAGAGCCCATTCCTACTTGTGAAGAAGTGCACTTGCATCAAAGGCAAACCCCCGAATGGAGGTCAGTGTCTACAGGAGGCAACAAAAGGGAGCTTAGGTGGCTTTGCCATTTGCTGCCCATCATGTCCTTTTGAACACCTCCATCTGTTGCTGGCTTCCCCTTGTGCTGCAGCTGGCATCTCTTACAGCATCACGGGGATATACTCTGACACCATCCTCTTTTCCCTCCCCAGTTGTCTCTCTGCTTGTGATCTGGCATAGTTGTGTTTTCTCCAGCATCCCCCTCTGAAGCATAGACTTTATGCCAAGGTTTTTGTGCGTCTCTGTTAGGCTCCCCTCCTCTGTTGCTGTCCGACTGTTCTTGAATTTCTGGCCCCTCCTGTGATCCACCAGTAGCCTCCTTGGTGGTTCGTTGTTTCTCGCTTTGATTTTCTGCATTAATGAAGGATAAAGGGCAAGCAGTTTTATTTCAGTGGTGTAGTTCATGGGCTAGAAACTGCTTACCACAGATGGATACCATAGGAGACAGTATCCCTTATTTACAGAGTGAAGTCCAGGAATTCCTCTGGGAAAAGGAAACTTTGTATGGATGAGGTTGTGCTTGATGACAGACAAATGGAAAAGCAGAGAAATGGATGAAGAAGACATGTAGAACTTTGGTGATGCTCCATGGGTGTGCACTCCTCTTGTTCTTGGAGTGTGCAAGGGACCAGAAGTGAGTTGGCTGGACATGACAGTGCAAACCAGGAAAGCTGCAGAGCAAACAAATTGAGTGAAAAAGAACATGAATTGGTCTGGAAAATCCAATCCCAGATGCAAGATGGGTGAGCAAAAAAGAGGCTGTGGGAATGGCTCCCTTTTCTTTAATTGCCTCCTTGTCTTTAATTGCAAAGAAAAACATGAAAAACCAGGAAACAAAACAAAAGTAGGAATAACCCCACTGCTAGCCAGGTAAAAACAGGCTTTGATTTGACACCAGCAGACCACAGAAATTTAAAATGCTAGGAGCTCTCTCTGAGAATTTTTAGACTACAAATGGTATTTTTTTACTAAAATAGAAGTAAAATATTTGAAGAAATAAGATACCACCTTCCTAACTCTGCAAAAAGACTAATTGCTACTCAAAATATGAAAGATTTAAAAGTTCATTCTAGATTAATAAACAGGATGAAAAATGTAAGAGCTAAATGTGAATGCTCAGAGCATCTACAGTAGCTGTGTAAGAGCAGCAGTCATCTACACTGCTAATAAGCAAGTTCATGTCTAAATGTGATTATAAGTGGAACAGACATGGAGATAATTTACCCTCTAGCACACAGAAAGCATGAAACTACAATGAAAAATGTTTCTGCATTTCTGTGAGCAGATTTTTAAGGAAGGGGCAAAAGATACAAACAAAGCAAGCAAAGAAGAGATTTCTGGCTGTGATGAAGAAAACAGGACACTGGAAAATGGCCTGAACATGGGGCAGCAGGAGCTTTTTTGTCAATATTTTTCTTTGGGTTTTTTTCCAGTACTTCTGTGCTGATGAAGCAAGGATAAGACAGTGGCACACAGGAATGCAAATGTCATATCAGGTATTGCATTGGTATTACAAAGAGAATAAATGAATTTGCTACTAAACATACTCACATTATTTGAACATTATGTACCAAAAGCAATGTACAAGTGTTGCTGTCTCACTGCTTGGAGCAGATAACCACTGCTTTCAGGTAAACCATAGCAACAAGATGGGTGCTAACCACAGGTATAAAAGCACAAGAGGTAACATATTTATAGCATTATTATCCTTCCAATAAGGATAATAGCCTTGTGGCTATCAGAGCATTGGGAAAACTATTTATCAGTTCAGGAATACTTACCTAGCAGTCTGGTGCAAGATGGAAAAGTTGGGTTGCAGGTGGACTTTGAGATCTTTAACTAAACATTATTACATCTTAGTAGGATTTAAAGAAGATTTATGTGTAAATTATGTCAAGTGCTCAAATTTCCCATTGCAAACAGGCTACATTCTGGTCAGACCTACAAGCAAGAAATCCTGTTTAGATCAAATAATTTTTTCAGGATAAATCATGCAGTAGGGAGCAAGTTGCATCTGGTAAGGAGTTGGACTAAATGATGATTGAAGATCAATCCCAACTGAACAATTGTACAGAATTTTATTCTGAACTGCATAGCTGTGGATTTGCACAGGTTTTATCAAAACTGCAAATCCACTTTCTACAAACACAGGGTATGATCGTGAGAATGAAAGACAGTGGGGAGTCCTGGTGGCACAAAGTCCCTCTGCTGGGAGATGGCTTACCAGACTCTTCAAAAACCAGGCCACTGAACACCTGACAGACATTGGAACAAGCTTTTTCAAACTAGGCTATCAAAAAACCCTCATAACAAGGTAGCCTGTTATTGCAGAAAATATTCATGCTCAAATATTAAAATACCTGGAAGACATGAGCAGTATTTTCCTGATGACAAAATAAGTATAGACCTGAAAAAGCATTCCTCCATTTCAAGCAAAACAAGGAAAAAAAACCTGAAATATGTTTGAATTATTTTCTATATTTAAAGGAACTATAAAACAAGGGTTAAATCATCATTTGCAGGGTTGTTTAAATTTTACTGTGTCCATGAGAAATGAAGTATTGCCAAGTCCTTTCTAGGGCTGATGTTTTCCAGAAAAATTGTTATAGGACTGCTACAAATTCCGTACAGGACACATTATCTGTTCTGTTTAACATCATAATTGCACTGAGCACTGCAGTGTGATGTTACAGTGATGTTACAGAAAGTGTGAGTTCCCCCGGGTGTCTTCTGACAGAGCCAACAAAGATCTCAAGGTGCAGAGGGCTGAAAAAGAAAGCAAGGTATTTATCATGACAGCAGGTGTACTTCTGATTCAGAGATTGAAATGAAAAAAGGGCAGAAAGAAGGAGAGAAGAAATCCTTGAGGGGATTTGGAAAAGAATAGCATCACTGATACTGCAGCACTTGAGGTTGGAGGCTTATCCGTCCCATTTGTAACAGCTGAACATTCAGGTTGAGTTCAATTTAAAGGGCTCTTGGTAAAAGCAGCATTTTTATTATCCCTCAAACAAGGTTTGCACTGACAGATTTACTGTCTGCCCCTTGTTTCTTGTCTCTGCAAGGAGAAGGAATCTCATGTAGGACTTTGGTAAGCAATGTAGAACTGTGGGTCAGGTGCAGCTTTGCTAGGCTGCATAAGATGAGACTCCGTAAGATGAGACTAAACCTGGCAGCTTCCCAGGGTCTGTATGTGTCTGTCTGACTGGTGAGTACCATGGGAAGGGGCTACCTTCTCCTCAGGTAGTACAGTTCTTGTTTGAAGTTTTGTATCACCACTGATGGCACTTTTTTGGATTAACTTGGCATTCAGTGAAGTATCATTCTCCTCTTGATCCTATCTACCTAATTGCCTTTTTGAAAAATGCTTTCTGGTTGAATATTTGCATGACCCTACTTTTTTTCTTCATTGGTACTCTTAAGAAGGCTGCCAGGTGGGCCAACAGGCTTTGTTCTTTGAGCCATCCATGAATATTTTAGAGGAGCAATAAAACTTATTCATAGCACATTGGTTTTGCAATAAAATTATTATTAAAATTGTTTAAATTCTTGATAATTTATTTCAGCTGCTTACTTTTTTTCTGGCAGGTCCTTAAGAGGAAGGGAAAGAGGGAAAATATGAAACAGAAAATAGCAAATTAAAATTAAATAATATTCCTTCCAAGTTTATGGTAACAAAGTGTTAGCAGTCATGCTGAAGAATTCCTCTGCACACAAAATATTGTTCAGCTTCTCCTTATTAGATCATCTTTATGAGGTGTCCACATTGTTTGTTCCCTGGAGAGCTCCTGGTATTTGCAGAATGACTTTAAATGTGTTAAATATGAATATTTTGAATTAAGTACTTTTAAAATAGTCCTTTGAGGGGCAGCTGTGAGATCATCAATTAAAGATGAAATAAGGGTTAGCTATAACCATTCCACCTCCTCTTTGTCTGCTCTCTGTGTTAGTTCCCAGAGTGGTTCTTGGCTCCAGTTTTCCATTCAGCCTGAAGTGCAACTGAGATGTATCTGCACAATGGATGCATGAGGGGTGGGTGGTGAGTTCTCTTGTCTGGTACAGCTGAGCTTTAAGTTCCAAGAGGTGGAGTCTTTGTAAGACAAAATTAAAAACAAACAGTTTCTGTGGAAAATAGAACAGATACATCTTTCACTTTCCCCTTACAGCTGTGTTTTTCAGAGATAACTTTGCTAGCTGGTTACCTCTGCAGTCCCATTCCTAGGGAGACAAATGCAGGCCACCACTAACAAGTCCCCCAAAGACAATGATGCTGAATGGTTGACTTCAGGCTTGTGGCTCACTCTGCCTTTACTGAATGCTGGCAAGAGAGACAGCTGAGCCCTGCCAAAGGGACCCATCAGATAACCCAGCAGAGCTGTAACCAGACATTTATTTCCCACTTTTGCTAAGAGAAAGGGATATGGCTGTCCAGCTGAAGTCATTAGCAAGTTTCTTTTCATTTGTTATGCTGAGGTTACAGAGAATAGTGTGCATGATGCTTCAGAAACCGTTCTTTCTTTCTTTGTTTCCTCACTCTATGTTTAAAGGCTTACTTTAAGTGCTTTCTGGTTCACTTTCTTCTTAAACCTGTCCTTGGAGCCTAGCCTTCCAGTGGAGGTAGCATTTAGGGAAAAGGCTACAAATTTTAAACAGATTTTTTCAGAAGTTGAGGGTGAAAGAATTTGTCTATACTTTCTTTCTTGAGTGGTTCATGAGGAATACTTTAATCTGAAAGCTATCCTAAGCATGCTATGCAGCTAATCATTACTGTGGATAATATAGAAGTCCAGCATAGTTAACAATTTATAGCAATTAGGATTTAATTCAAACTTAATAAAATGTATGGTTTTCTGTCCATGTGGTAAGGTTATGCTTAAAGTATTTGACCCATTTTTATAAACTATAAATAAACTGTGTATTTCATATACAGTTTTAATTGTAATGTTTTTAGCAACAATATTCTGTTGTACAAAAGCACAAATGAGTCCTTCCTATAAAGTGCATATGTAGACTTACTCTAATTTAAGCTTCAAATATGATTTTTAAAATTTACCCCCTAAAACTTTTTATTTATCCTGGTGTGTCTTGTTTCAATCTTGCTTAAATCAGCAGGCAATTAAATCCAAATATGAGGATGCACAGACAGGGTTATATAGACCTAAATGAGCTTTTAAAATGCTTGAAAATTACTTTGAGTGACTTCCCTATATAAAATCTTGTAACCTGAGTGATGTATTAAATTAAAGCTAAATCAAAGGTTAGTGCGTGAGCGCAGTCATATGCTCACTCTTGAGGAGTGAAGGGTTTACAAACAGATTTCTCTCGGGGAAGAAAAGCAATTGACACCCAATTAGTTAAAGCATATTCCTAAAGCTCAATGACTCGAGAGCAAATTACAGTTGTCATTGTGGATTTGTGAAGTGTGCTGAACCATGATGCATTCCTTCAGATGGAAGTTGCTTAGACATGAAAGTATAAAAAAAAAGCAGAGCATGTAAGAGTTTTCCATGCTTCTATAATATCTGAGCTTCAATAAAACAAATTTGTAAAGTAACCATGAAGTCAGCTGGATGCATTTTTATGGATTCCTGCTGCTTGTTAAAAACTCGTTGATGACTCACCAAGCTTTGAAGTGAAATGCAATATATCATTCCCTTCCTCCCTGCAATTGGTGGGCCCTTGGCTCTGTAGCTGTAAGCTGTCACAGAGATGGTCTGTGCCTGAGCAAAACGACATGAGAGAAAAGGGTTTGCTGCATGACTAGGGAGAGGTGGGTGTGTTGCTCTCTGTCTCTGAGAAGGGCTTTTCCTCCTTCAAGTGGAAGATCAGTGCTGTGTGATAGTGATGAAGGAAACCATCATTAGCAAGGGAAGTTTTCAAACTTCTTTTCTTTGTCTTTATTTGCATGTGCTTCATATGAAATAGCCCCAAGCCTGGGCTTTATTATCAGTCAACCATTTTAGCAAGATTATGCAAGAGGAGGAGAACAGCTGTCATTTACAAATATAGATGAGTCTGGGAAATAAGCTTATTATATTTTTCGACTCATTTAAGAAAAGCTTATGTTTTAATATGGTGAAGCAGTACAGTTGTACATCAGAAAAGGCATCACCTATTCACAGCCTCCCTTAAGGTCTTGATCTAGTATGCTTCAGCAAGCACAGGATAAGGTTCCCTCATAGCAATGCCCCAGCCTAATGTACCAGCCACACGCTTAGACCTGGCATCCTGTCTCTGTGTGCAATATGCCCATGGTGCTGCCTGCCCAGGACACGGTGCTGCCTGCCCAGGACATGGTGCTGCCTGCCCAGGACATGGTGCTGCCTGCCCAGGACACGGTGCTGCCTACCCAGGACACAGTGCTGCCTGCTCAGAGCACAGTGCTGCCTGCTCAGAGCGCAGTGTTGCCTGCCCAGGACACAGTGCTGCCTGCCCAGGACATGGTGCTGCATGCTCAGAGCGCAGTGTTGCCTGCCCAGGACACAGTCTCGCCTGCCCAGGACACAGTGCTGCCTACCCAGGACACAGTGCTGCCTACCCAGGACACGGTGCTGCCTGCCCAGGACATGGTGCTGCCTGCCCAGGACATGGTGCTGCCTGCCCAGGACATGGTGCTGCCTGCTCAGAGCGCAGTGCTGCCTGCCCAGGACACAGTGCTGCCTGCTCAGAGCGCAGTGCTGCCTGCCCAGGACACAGTCTCGCCTGCCCAGGACACAGTGCTGCCTACCCAGGACACAGTGCTGCCTACCCAGGACACGGTGCTGCCTGCCCAGGACATGGTGCTGCCTGCCCAGGACATGGTGCTGCCTGCCCAGGACATGGTGCTGCCTGCTCAGAGCGCAGTGCTGCCTGCCCAGGACACAGTGCTGCCTGCCCAGGACATGGTGCTGCCTGCCCAGGACATGGTGCTGCCTGCCCAGGACACAGTCCCGCCTGCCCAGGACACAGTGCTGCCTGCCCAGGACACAGTGCTGCCTGCTCAGAGCGCAGTGCTGCCTGCAGGTCCAGCAGCTGTGGCCCCATGGGTACGAGGGCTGTGGCACGTCTGCAGGCGTGGTGAGGCGTGGGGTCAGCAGGCAGTGTCACCCGGAGCCGGCTGGAGGCCACATCACGCGGCTTGCTCGGCTTCGGTCATCCCCTTGATTCAGCAGCTTCAGTGTGGTCCTGAATAAGGATGCTTTTCTCAACTGGAAGCAGAAACTACTTAGCGATGAAGTAATTAAATCATGCTGCTCATGAAAAGCCCTCACTGTTAATTTACAGTATTTGTTGGAGCTCCCAGAATACAATCATTGAAACAAAGACTGTATTGAGAACAAAAGGAGGAAACTTCTGGAGAAATTTAAATATAAAACAATTTTTATAACAATTTGAAGTGTGTCTGCTTGATTTAATTGGCTATAAGGAACCCACTCCAAGGTTCTAGGTACATTAAGACAATTTGAGCATTTTCTGATTTTCTTTCTTTGCAACTTTATTAGTCAAGAATAGGTTAACAGTTTTATCTCAGTTATTGAGAGCCTTATGAGATAAAGGGAATCTTTATATTTTTTCTGTTCTGGTGTGAGTTTTGAAAACCTTGTTCTTTGTCCCCTGTAGCTGGCAAAGAATATAGGAAAGGGTAAGAAAAGATGAAAACTCAGCCATAAAGAAGAGAGACATCTTAAAATAAGTATGAAACCAGGAAATCCAACAGGAAGCCCTCACAATCTTAATGGCAGCACATTTTGTGATAGGGAATTGAAACTTGTATCAAGCCTCATCAAATACAATAAAGAAAAATGTGCATTCGCATTACCTGTTACTTCTTTCAACATGAATAGTAAAAGATTTTGTTTTATTTTAGAAGATTTGTCCATCATTGCTCTAGTTTTATTCTTTTCCAGGTCGTAATATTAAACTTATATTACCTCTTAAACTAAATAATACTAGTATAAATTTAATTTTAATTTTCTCACTTAGTTTGACCATCTTCTCTTTGCAGGAACCTCATCCTTCTCAAATAAGACCTGAAAGTGGTCCACAAGCAGGTGGAACCAGACTTACCATCTCTGGTGTAAATCTAGCCACTGGTTCCAAGAAGGATGTTCAAGTTTCAGTCGGTAGCCAGCCCTGCAATGTGTATGTAGCCTGAGTAACTAACAATACAGAGCTGTGTCCAAAAAAAGCACCAACCTTTTCTGCCCTTTATAAATTAAACAAACCCCTTGTCTATATCTTCATGACTCCTCCCATGCAATAGAGTTCTGCACATAACATTGAGACATAAATTCACTCAGAGGCTTCAGCGGATGGAGCAGCTATAAAAACACCTTAAGTGGGAGAATTTAAATGTCCAAAGATTTCTCCACTTTTGGCTTTCTCTGCTATATGGCTTCAAACCCACTTTCACCCATGCTTTCACTCAGCATGTCCTCAGTAGTTCTGTATTTAATATTAATTTTCTAATCTCCCAGACTTTGCTCTTCTCCCTTCTTTTTCCTTTTATTAATTGCTGCCGTTGTCTTTTCTAAAAAAAAAGGAAGGGCACTAAGTGTGCTGACACTGCATTGTTCCTGTGTTTGTACACTGTTTGTTGTTATATCCTATTATCTCTTTTTTTAAAAAGCTTAAGTGATCTGACAGAATTGTTATCT
Source organism: Poecile atricapillus (assembly GCF_030490865.1). Lineage (NCBI taxonomy): Eukaryota > Metazoa > Chordata > Aves > Passeriformes > Paridae > Poecile > Poecile atricapillus. Next base: position 56,700,242 of record NC_081288.1, read on the forward strand.
CCTCTCATAACTACTTGGTCCCCAGCAAAAATAGAGCCCAGGGTTTTTTTCTGGAGTTTACAGTAAAATAATACAAAACTCCACAATGTTAGTAACAAAAGATGTTTCCTCTTTGTTTTCTTCTCCAATATAGTACTGAATTTGGAGACGAGATCATCTGCATTACAGGACGTAATAACAAGGTTGAACCTGTTCTAGTCATAATGAACTATGGGGGCACGAGAATTCCTGTACCACAGCTGTTTACATACAGTGAGAATCCTACTGTCACCAAATTCCTCCCAGTAAATAGCTTCAGCAGGTAATGAAATGTTTGTCATAGTTTTTTTCACAACTAGCTTTAGATATGTGTAATATGTTATAAAAATATTAAATAGAGAATTGTTTGGAATAAACTCCTGTGCTCTATCAATGCACACATTTAGGTATCTAGCGTTTGTGGTCTTAACTGCAATCGATGTTGGAAAGTATTTTGTTTACTTCCAAATGTTCATCCCTTTTCAAAGGTCAGTGTAAAAAATGTAACATCATGACCTAATAGAACATTAAAAATAAACTTGTCTGTGACTTCTCTTGGAGATATTAGTACCTGTCTCCTTGAATATTGAGTAATCTTGTATAAAATAGGATTTGTTTTTAATGTTTCCTATTCATTTTTGGTTGGGTGACTTTGGGGCCTGGAATTTTTCTTTGGTAGATCAATAGTGATTTACCCCATGGAATTTAAATGACTTTTTTTTCTTCTATATAAACACCAGCCTGTTTTTACGGATTGCTTTGAGGTATACTATCCCTCTAAATCCATGTCACTTCAATGACTTTAATTCCCACTGGCAACTTGCATTCATTCTTCTGCTTATGTGAATGTATTATTTTTTAAACAATGTGCTGCAAATAAAAGCGAATAGAGAAGCCAGGTCCCTACAGACCTGTGGAAAATGTACTTTCACCTTTGTCTCTATGTGTGTATTGTAGGCAGAATGATTTTAATAGTAATATTGGAGAAGTAAAACACACAAAGATTCCATCAATGTACAGCCAAAAATCCTAGCAAAGCAATGTGTACTTTTTTCAATTCTGCTGTTTTAAATAGAGTTTTAAGTTGACATTGATCTTTTAAATGCTCTCATCATCAATAGCTTTAGCAGAAGTCCTTTTTGTAGGATATCTAACTGTCATATAGGCATTATACATAGGTTTTTTTCAGTGGAACCAGTAGCAGTGCAGGATGAAGCAGTGTATAGCTGTGGTAGTCTGCCAATGACTTGACTTCTTTTTTTAATTCTGTCTTGCAGTGGAGGGAGAAATATTACAGTAACTGGAACTGGTTTTGAGCTCATCCAGACTTTCTCATTGGTGGTATATGCAGAGCGTCCAGAAGCAGGGAGGATGAATCAAAAAAGGGTAATTTTCTTTCTTTTCCCCCAAAGGCATAACACTGGATGTACAACATATAATCTGTTCAAAAACTGCATATAAACTTTCCCACTGGACTCCACTGGGCTTGGACTGAAACAAGGTTTGAACGGATCCCTGAGTCTGTTCAGGGTTTTCTTGTGGAAGAAGATCTTGACTTTCCTACCATCTTGTCTTACATTCACTTGTCCTTTGCAATCTTCTGCTTTAAAATTAATTTCATTCAATATGGATAAGGATAAAAGATGTATTTCAGAATTTGGAAGTGTTTGTTTTTTCTTTATCTTTCTCCTTCTCCCCCTGCAAGCATTAGCAATTTGCCTGAATCAAGATCTAAATCTAGACAATGCAGACTACTCAGCTTTGCATGATCAGTTTCTTTTATTTCCTCACATCTCAATGAACCAAGTCTTCTTTTCTTTGTTGCTTCATGCACATCCCATCTGCAACAGGTCACAAAAAGCTGTGAAAAACAACATTTTAAAAAATCCCTGCATCTCCTGCTAAGAGGAACTGACATTACTAATAGTCTCAATTTCCCCTACTTCTAGTGAAGATCACAATTTAATGACATGATTTAGACCTTAGAGTGATCTTCCAGTAAGAGCACTTTAAGACTCTTTCTAAGGTTGGCTCTTCATTGTAAGACTGTCTTGTGAGCCATAAAGAGTTGGTAATGTGCATGTTTTGTATTTATATGCATGATTCAACTTTTAGAGTATGCCAAAGCCAGCTGGATTGGGATCAATTAGAACCCTATTCCTAAAGATTTTTAAGAGGAAAGCTGCCTACATTTTTTAGGCCATAAACTTCAAAAGGTAATTATCTTGATAATCTTGACTCCCAGGACAATCTTAAAGTCTATTTAGCATTCTTGACAGTGTTTATCAACATTTCTCACACCTCCTCTTATGTATATTCAACCTATTAGCTTAAGTCAGCATTACCTATAGCTCACATTCTTCGTTAAGACTTTGCAGACTACTCAGCTTTTCTAACCTTTTGGTTTGCTTTCACTTACTCAGCAATCAGTAATGTTGGGGAGAAGCTATCAAGATGCATTGAGTCATGAAGTGAGAAACAGAGGTGCTGATAGAATAAGTATTGAGGGTTCCTATTAGTGTTGATGTTACTGAATGACTGAAAGTGTCAGGCTAAAAACATTTGTTGAATTTGTTGAATTGAACATTTGTTACCTTGAGTAGCTGAGTGACAACTGTTGAATTCTATTCCAAAATTTTACTTAACAATTGTATTGAAGTTCATTGAGGTATTATGTGGTGTAAGTAGAAAAGAATTGACCCAAGCTACTTAAAGGTACAGAAGATGATCAGGATTAAGGGTGACATGTTAACTTCCTAATCTGAGTGGAATTTGATGGTATCAGTCCAGTGGCAAAGAGCCATGGAAATTGGAGGCAATGGAAACTGATCCATAGCCCAAACTTCTTCTGCAGACAACTGCTAGAATATAGTGAATCAAGGATTTATCCCCATCAACAAATTTATTTCATTTTCTTTTTCAAAAATACTTTATGCTATGGTATTTCTGCTGTATAGAGAGGATATAAATTCAGTGGTTTTATTTCTATGGTCTAAAGTTACCAACAGTTATGTACAGAAAGGAATCTGACTCTGAAATGTGCGTGTTCTTCTTCTTGTCTTGTTTCTTACAGTTTTATGGAAAGGTTGTTACAAGACTTAATGAAACCACAGTGGTTTTTTCTTCTCCTCCAATACTGGAAGACCCAGAAAACTATAACATTACCACTGTTATTCTAATGGATCATTATAAATTGGTTGTGAAAAATGAGAGCCACTCCTTTGCCTATGTCGCAGACCCAACTTTCGAAAACTTCACAGATGGCATCAAAAAACAAGTCAACAAGCTTATTAATGCAAAGGTAAACTTGTCAAAAGTTGATGCTTCCTCATTTTTTCCTTGAAGAATGTTTGGAATTTTTCGTTCCTTTCTCAAAGCCTTAACAGGTGTTTGTTGCCATACCCCAAATTCTTGGCAGAGTCCCTTACCTCTGCTAGACAATGAACATTGACAGCTCCCATTTCTCCCCACACCCCTTTTCAGAGAGAGTTCCTATCTTTGTAGCTGAACTTTGGTTTTGCTGAGGATGCCCCCTCCTGCTGAGTCTGGCATTTGCATTTGGAAATGCCCTCTCCCAGTAGACCTCCCAAGAACGGGAAGGGACCTCTCATCTCACACCAGGAAGGAAGGAAGAGGAATCACATAACTCCCAATCACTCTGCTGTTGTGTAGGCTGCAGTGCAAGTCATATCTGCTGCTAAAAGTGCGATGATAATTCAGCCTTTTATTTTCTCTCTAGGGCAGTAACCTGAACAAAGCCATGACGATAGATGAGGCCCAGGCGTTTGTGGGTGATGAGCCTTGCAATATAAAAACTCTAACTGAAACGGACTTATATTGTGAGCCACCAGAAGTACAGCCTCAACCAAAGAAACGGCAGAAGAGAGATACCATCAATAACCTTCCTGAATTCATTGTATGTTACCTTTTCTGTAGAATTTAGTTTCGTGTATCAATAACACTTTTACAGTGCCTCTTGACTGAAGTAATTTGTTCTCCAAAGTTGTTGTAGTACTGTGAAGAAGCTCTTTGCAGTTCTTTCTTCCTCCAGCTTCTGCCTACTGCATAAAAGATGTCACACGTAAAGAGCAGTCTCAAGGCTGCCAAATGCCTTCTACCTTCATCATAAAGAAATGTAGAACTCTAGCCAGACAGACTGAGGATCTTTCTTCCTCAGCTGAGCAAAATTAAATTACTTCATGGAATAAAGTGCTAGTGACCCAAATTCAGTTTAAAATATTCAGAAATATTTCCTTTGTTTGGCAGTTTCAGCTAGAAATTCACTTGTGAAAATTACTAAGAATTTAGAGTGCAACTGAGAAGTGGACCACCTTACATTTGAACTTGTTGAGACAAATGTCTGTTTTTATCTAACTAGGTAAAATTTGGACTCCGGGAATGGATCCTTGGAAGGGTGGAATATGATAATCGTGTGACTGATATCCCACTGAATCTTATCTTGCCACTGGTACTTATTCCTATGATAGTAATCATTGGCATTTCTATCATCTGTTACAGGTAAGTTCTTCTAATTAGGTGTTTTTGTTTCCCTAAAGCTTTCAAGGTACTACCTGATTGTTTTCAGCTCGGTCTACAGAAACTATCTTCATCTTTTTTATGAGCTGTAGAGTTCAGAAAAGGAGTTACAGCTGGAAATATGTATGAGCACCAATTTATTCCTCTCACGCATGCCAAATTCCTTGGTGTCAGTCAGCCCAGTCCCTCCTTTTTATATAAACACAATTGGTCCCAGGCTTTCCAAGTAAACAATTGCAGACTGAGTTGCACACATACCCTTTTGAAATGCCAGCTAAAGTGGCACTTGTGAAGGAGATAAGTCATACTGTATAAATACCCATCAACATTTATGCTGCCTCAGTCAGCACTGTAGGTCTGAGCTGAATGGTTATGACTAAGGGGTCATTTTTACCTTTCCAGATGCATTACCTACACACAAACTTCATGGCTGGTGTTGGAATTCATGCTTCATAAAGGGCCAGAATATATGTCTGTATTTCACTTAAAACCTACTTAGTCTAATTTTAAGGTTAGTAATGAGGGCCTCATACTGTCCCTCAGGAAGAGGTGGATTTCACTCTTATGGTACATATCAATACATCTGAAGCATGTGCTGTACAGTCCCTGTGAACCTCCATCAAACCTTCTGAGTTTGATCCCAGACACTCCTGGGTGGCTTAGAGCCAGAGCAGGACATGTTGCAAGCAGTCCTTGTACAATGCATACAAACTAAGTTCCTGTTCTTGATATATGATTGAAAGCATTTGTAGCTACTTACTGGATTTTAAATTACTGGCCCAAGTCTGCTTTGAAGCAACCAGCCCACGATAGTGCCAAGTTGCTTTACATGGAAAGATTTTGGCCACTGTCGCTGTTTTCCTCCTCCATTCTGTTTCTGCTGTATTTCAAAAAATCCAAGCCACGAAAATTTCTTCCAGTCATTGGGCTTCCCTCTGAGAACTGTTGCAAATTATTTACTTTTGCATTTTGTAACTTTTTTAAAATCTTACTTCTGTTCCATAAAGACGCAAGAGCCAACAAGCGGAACGAGAGTATGAAAAAATTAAATCACAGCTTGAAGGCCTGGAGGAGAGTGTCAGAGACCGGTGCAAGAAGGAGTTCACAGGTATCACAAATATTTTTACTGCTGTGGGTCCTCTTCAGCAATCAAGACATGCTGGAGGAATGGTGCTAGCTCACTAAAACTGTCTTCTGGGAACAAATAATCAATACATCTCAGTAGACTTCATTACTGACATTGACATAGAGCAGATATTTTGCTATTATGTATGAGAGAAGTAAATAAAATAAAATAGGTAGCTGAGGTTATTAAAAGAAATTGATTATTTTAGCCTAAAGGAAGAACAGAATTAGAAACTGGGAGTAGAAACTAATTGAGATCGGGGTTACTTATAGCCATTAATGTGATTTGGCATTAACACAAAGACAAGAATGTTTTAGAGTGACTAACAGTACACTTAATATTTAGCACCATGACTGTATGTCCAATGAATGCACATTAAAAACTGTTTTCAGAGCTTCAAAATTTATTTGCAGCCATCAGCATACAAAGGGATAATTTAGTAAGCTCACAGGAAAGAAATAGCATTTTAACCTGTTCACCATGGGAAAATCTTCAGGTTGTTTAGAGGAGCTAGCTAATTGTTCTGTGTAAATGTAGAGGCTTCATCCCAGGGAAGGCAGCAGGATGTGCAAAGGCTCAGCATTTTTACATGTTGAACTGCTCATTGCAATGCTTAAATTAGGCATTTGAGTGCAAACATTGCAAATATTGGCCTAAATGATTACCATGAAATGTCACCTCATTATCTGAATTATACTTGCTGTTGGGTCGTGGTGAAATAATCTCTATCAAGAATAAATACCTACCCACATGCTTTATTGCTGAAGAGAAAACACTATTTCATATTGACTGTGGCTAAAAAGCAAGATTGAATAAAACAGCAATTTCAGGTTAGAGTTTGACATTAACTTAAGAAGCTCAGGGTATCTCAAAGATTTCAGTCATGCTGTAAGCCTCCCTCAGTCTTTTTTTTTTTTCTGGCATTTCTGGGACAGGATGTTCTTTACTGCTTTCTCTGAAAACCAACTCTTTCCAGGTTCTGGACACAAACTATTTTGCTGGGCAAGCAAATATTTGAATCAATCCCAAATGGGCGTCATTTCAAACTGCATTTTGAACTGTGAGAGGATCTAGCAAGGTTCTCCCTCTCTCCACCTCTCCCAGGGCACTCCATACCCGTTTCTGAAAGGAGAAGGTACCTTTCTCTTGCTGGGGCAAGAGTAGGGAGTTGCACCTTCATACAACCTGTTGGGTTGAAAGTTTCCTCTCTGCTCCACAAAGTACAAACACTAGGGAAGTAGAATGCACATCCAAGGAGTAATCCAGTTCCTAAACTACATCCAGCTTGATTTACAGTTAAATGAAACACTGAAGTCAAAACACATTCTGGTTCCATACTGTGAAACTGTGATGTCAACAGCACAAAGTGCAAACTCTGTAAAATACACAGGAACAAAGATAGCCAAGGAAAGGGACAGCAGGAAGGAAGTATTAATACCACACAGAGGGAAACCAGAAGATTCTTTGTCCCTCAGCTTTGATGAATGCTATAAAATAAAGAGGAAAATGAATTAATAAGAGCAATAAAACTCCTGAGACAATAGGTCGCTATATTAATTAACATGGTATTCCAATTAATCAGCAATATTGGGTAATTGGAAAGCCTTCAGCTAGAATAGCTGCTCCAATTCTAATTTTTGCCCCTTTTAAAAATTTCAGGCTTTTCAGTCCCACAGAAATATTTCCATCAATTTCAATGAACCATTTAACCTTCTTCCTTTCTGCCATCCCCTTCCTTCCTATTAAATTAGCTTGCTTTACACTTTAAACCTCTCTTTCCTGGATTGCTGTGTTTTTAAAAGAACTTTCTGTACTAACTAGACTCAGAGGGTATAGAATATGGATTGGGAAAAAAAAATAAAACCAAACTGCAAAAAAAATTGCAGTGTCTTTTTCTAGTTCTGTACTGTAATCCTGCATTCATCTACATGAACTCACACAGATGCCATAAAGGTCCTTTTACAGACAGGCAACAACAAGGAAACCATCAGTGCTAAAGGCAGTTATCCTCATGTCACCACAGGATTAGCTGTGGTTATAGTTAATAGGATGATTGTTAAAAATAGCAAGAGAAAATGTGAAATGAAATAAGTTATTGCTGCTGAGTTGCTTTTTCACTATTACAAGGCACTCAAAGAGCTTGTATTGCCTAAAAAAAACCTCCAGAATTTTTGAACTGAACCATTAAACTGCATTCCATATTTCAGATCTAATGATCGAGATGGAGGATCAGACAAATGACATCAATGAAGCTGGAATTCCAGTACTAGACTACAAAACATACACGGACAGAGTCTTCTTCTTGCCCTCCAAAGATGGAGAGAAAGATGTGATGATTACAGGAAAGCTGGATATTCCTGAGGCCAGGCGCCAGACCGTGGAGCAGGCTTTGTACCAGTTCTCCAACCTCCTCAACAGCAAATCATTTCTCATTAACGTGAGTACTGCAGTAGATTCACCTTGTCTCTTAACTAGACATACCTGTGTATATGTGCGCAAGACAGCAGGTTTGCAAGCACAGCTGAACCAAAATTAATAAAAATAAGTGATTTTCATATGGTTCTGATTTCACAGTAACCACTGCAGATATGTGGCATCACAGCCAGAGCTTCCTGTTGGATCTCATATTTCTGTGTTAGGTCATGTAACATGGAGTTAGTCAACATTGCAATGGTTGTAAAAAGCAGGTATTTCCCAATCTGGCATAAAAACAGGTGTTAAAAGTTTGGTTTAGCCTTTTAAGAAACGTGATCAGAGTGGTTCCATCCTGGGTCCTCAAGGGAGTCACCTACGAACAGCCAGAATCTGTGCCCCAATGAAGGTAGAGGCTCCTCAAGTGGCCTATTCATCAACACTGATGAGTGCTCACAGCTGCTCTGAAGAGACTTATAATTGCTCATTCTCAAAAACTGAAGCTCATTGTCAGACACCTAAATATAGATTTAGGCTTCTAGCTTTCTCTCTCTCTCTCTCTCTCTTTTTTTTTTTTTATGAGAACCCAGTGCTGAGCTAGTTAATGGTAGAATTAGAGTTTATGGCAGATGAGAGCACATTTATAGGTGTACTTACATTAGTGTCTTTGTAATTTGATGTGAAAGGACTGGGAATTTGGGGGAGAGGGGAGTTGATTTTCTCTTTTAAAACTGTCACGGAACACTATTTTGCATTTAATTAAAACATCCTTTTTAGATAAGGTTTTAGTTAAGTATATATTCCTTAGGTCAGTCCAGTACCTCGTGTATCTAAAACCAAAGTTTAGGCAACATTTTCTTATAAGAAGTTCTTTCAAACTTCTGAAAACTTTTTGATTTAGTGCTTAGGAGATTTAATATTTAAATAATATTTCTTGTCTTCTTAGGGCAGACAAGTGTTGAGGTTCTTCAGAAACCTGTCATCTGACTTAATTTTACCTTTGTTTTCTTTTTCAGTTTATTCACACACTGGAAATCCAAAGGGAGTTCTCTGCTCGAGCTAAAGTGTATTTTGCATCTTTACTGACTGTCGCTTTACATGGAAAACTAGAATACTACACTGACATCATGAGGACGCTGTTCTTAGAACTGATGGAGCAGTATGTTGTGGCCAAAAATCCAAAGCTGATGCTAAGAAGGTCTGAATGATTGTCATATTTTCTGTATGTCTCTGGCTTTCTGTGAACATGATTCTTTTGCAGTGTGACTGTGGTGAAAAGCTGGCTACCTGTAAAAGTTAGAAATAGCTTGGCCCAAGCATATTAGCAAGACAAGCCCATCAAGAGCAGCTGCGGAAGGCACCAGCAGCATGCTGGGCAGGACTGCTTATTCAAATACTACAATGCAGAAACACCTTACTTCGAAATACCACACCGAATATTTCATTTACTTTTTAATCTAACTTTATTCCAAATGAGCTACCATTTATATCACACATCACCTCCATAATGAGCAAATATAATCAGCTGCATTGTGCATTCAGTGAGGGCTTGCACTAGTGTTTTAACCCAGCTGCTATTCCCAATAAATTTCAATAGATCTTGCTTTGTGTATGTTGTAGCTTTGTAAGCGGTAGGTTTCCCAGTAACTGCACAACTGGGTTAATTTTTTAGCTCTCACAGTGTAGACCCAATTTGAAATTTTGAATAAAGGATGTGTGCTTTTTCAGCAGCAAGATGAAGGTACCTACTCAGGAATGATGAGCAATACAAAGCACTTATCCTAAAGCAAGAATATGCTTTCAAAACTCTATAGGGAAATCATTGCATTAGGAGACTGAATGCAGTTAAGCATGTAAAAATATTATATTTCAAGCAAGCAGTGGATTTTTTTTTTTAAACCTTGTCATTAAGTGCCCTTACTATATTCAGGGTTGGTTTTTTTTTTTCAGATCTGAAACGGTTGTTGAGAGAATGTTGTCTAACTGGATGTCTATTTGTTTATATCAGTACCTCAAGGTAAGAGTTGAAGTCTGTTGCCTGTGGGATTTTGTTTTTAATCAGTAATACTTAAAAAAGCTACACTAAGTATATCTTTTGATTTTGCTTTATTTAATTTCCTTTCCTTTACATAGGATAATGCTGGGGAGCCTCTTTATAAATTGTTCAAGGCTATCAAACATCAAGTAGAAAAAGGCCCAGTGGATGCTGTACTGAAGAAAGCAAAGTATACACTGAATGACACAGGCTTACTGGGAGATGATGTAGAGTACACACAGTTGGTAAGCAAAGCATGATTAATAGATTATAAAATCATTTTTTATTTTAATTTTTTTTTCTTATAGTGTTAAGTCTGTACACAGTTTTCTAGACTACTGTGAACTGCATAGAAATTCTGGTCATGGGCAGGATTGTCAGTTGTTTGACCAAAACAAGTCTCCAAGCAGGAAAACAGGATTACAGTGTATCTTCAAACATAAAATTCAAATCCTGCCAGTGCTGAATCCATTTCAATAAATCCCTTTCATAATTTTCAGTTTCAGTTTCAAAAGTGGTCAGGATGATTGGCTCCTCCCATTTTCCCATCTAAATTCATTGGCAATTGATTTTTGCAGAATTCTTGCTCTGCCATTATGCCAGAACTTCAGGTTTTTTCCCTTGTGATTGCTGCTAATCAGCATATTGAACATCATTTTAGACATCATTTTATTAGAATACCAGTCTGTGCTCCTCTGCAGTCCTGTGAGATGCCTCCATAATCTCCAAAACACTTCATGAACCTCGTTCTACTTTTTTTTTTCTGTGTGAGTCAAAATCTCCTGAACGTGGGCAGCCCACCTGGCACTGAAAGTTGTTTATTTCCTCTTAGGGAAATAATTCACTACAGTGCCTCTACAGCCAGTTCTGGAGACCTGTGTTAGCTGCTTCAAGTGGAATGAAATGGACACTCCTGGCAAGGGAACTCCCCCTCTGAACTCAGCCTCCCCCTGTATCTAATCACCAGTGCCATGGTCCAGTTCTTTTCTATAATGAATTCTACTTTAACTTAATTCTGTTCACTGTCAGAAATTCCACCACTTTTTAAACATACTCCAGAACACAGATTCACTGTCCTTTTGAAAAAATTCTAGCAGCCCACTCTTTAGCTTTTCAGGGAGTGTAAAATGTAATTGTACTCTTTCTGACAGTCTTGCTGGTTTTCTTCAGGGTACAGTGTAGTGAGTATCAAAGATGCACAGACTGTCCTTCAAAGACTGATTCTTTTTTTTTTCTCTTTCTAATTTCTTTTTTATTGACGTTAGGAGTAATTTTAGTTGTCTTCAACTAAGAAAGATGCAGTGACATATATGCAGCATGGAAAAGAAATTTAATGAAAATTATTTCATCAGGGTGGGGGGGTGTGAATCACCATTTTATGTATTCTGAAAGGATGCTGGTGGGAGAAGAGTACTGCAGGACTTGCACTCATGGAGTCACCAAACTGTGACCTAGAGTGCCTGAATGAAGAATGTGTTGGGCAAGAAGAAATTTTAAGTTCAACTGATATTTTGGGGATTAGTTGAGTTACCATCTTTATAAGTTCCACACACAGAAAATGCACTGATTGGCAATGCTGGCTATAATTTCTATTGTGTATGGAAAACAAAATTTATTTCCATGTCTTAATAATGTAAGTCTTAATGGCAATAATTCTTTACTTGGTCTGTTTATTTGCATTTAAAAAAAAAAACAAAAAAACAACTGCAATTAAACTAAATTCATCAGTGTGAAGGCAGAAAATTCATGTATGCAATCAGATATGGACACAACACACTTATTAGCTAGATTTTAAGCATTGTACCATTGTACAGTAGCAGTATTTGGTCCAGACTTACAGATTTCCCATCAAACAAATATTTTAAGTATGTGCATGTGTGGAAGTTGATGAGATGTATGTATATGTGTATATATGTATTGTAAAAGATTATGGAGGGGGCATACTGCCATTAGTTTTTGGGATCTTTGGCATGATGATGATGATGTTGTGGCAACTCTGAACAGTTAGGGAGCATTTGGGCACCAATGTAGGTTAAAGCATGAGTTAATTCCTTCACTTCTGCCTGAAAGTGAGACAAGGTGGGTAAGTACAGCATAGAGCAGTTGTCTGCTCTCTAATTGTTCTTATTTAAAAGATGAATCTGTTTTGCATCACTGGTTACACTGACATGCTGCATACTGAACCAGAAGCAAAATCATGTCTAATTACCATAAAGCTAATAGGAAATGGAAGGTGAAATCTCATTATTAGTTTGAGCTTTCTGTCAAGGGACAGTGCAATCATGTTTAATTTGACTGCCGTATGGCATAGCTTTTCTTCACTGTTTCAAAATACCAGCTATACAAGTTTATTTCTGAGGTCTGATGTGATAAATTCAGGCATTATGGTTGGCAGGACTGTATGTATCTGAGAGGTGCAGTGTTTCACAGGTGCCTGGCCTTCTAAGTTGCCTGACTGGTAAAAGATCTACAAGGGCTCTGAGCTGTATTGCTAATTCAGCTAGCGAAAGAAAGAAGCTCTTCATAGTATCTATTTGGGTTTTTGGATTTTTTTTTTTCCCTTCTGGGGGAGGTATTCTGGCCATGGTTTTCTTATTTGCTTTTGTCTATATTGAAACTGACACTTACATAGAAAAGCTACTTTCAAAAAATCACTCTTGATTTAGCAAATTACAGGCTCTCAAGAAATTCTCTTTAACATTAAAGAAACCATATCAATACTATCAGAAAACAGTAATATTTTAGAACTAGCGTAAGCTACTTAGGTGTATTCCCTGGAGCTATTAGAGTTATTATGACAACAGTAGGCAGTAAATGAGGTTTTCAAATACATAAGATGATAGAAATCACTTTTATATGTACATACATATGTGTATGTGTGTGCGTATTTAATGAACAGCTGGTAAAAGGAGGTAAAGTTTGGAGAGCTGAACAACTCACTGCTCATCAGTTGAGCCATGTTAAATTGCCATATGTACAGAAGTAGTCTGCTCATCTTTAAAACCACACCCATGTAGAAAGCATAAAGGAAGACGAGAGCACATTATATTCTACAAGTTCAACAAAGTACAGTTCAAATGATTATTGGGAACTTGTGAAATTTGGGCACCGCAATACATGGCCTGTTTTATGTTCAGTGTTATCAGGTTAAATGTGAAACATATAACGAGTCAGTGGTCCAACTGCTTTGTTCTTGTATTTTTAATAAACTCCCAAGACTTAATAATATTAGCATATTAGGTATGACTAAATCTATTCTGTATTTCTTCTGTCTTGTCATAGTGGGAGAAATTAACTGGAATTTATGATAGCTGGTTGGCTGCATAACAGCAAAAGATCCTTCAAATAATCCCTTAAATAATCCATACTCCCATTGCAAATATGTTTGCTGTGCAATAATCATTGCCTGGTGAATTTCAGATACTGTTTGCATTTAAATCACCCAGAAATACAGATTCAGAGGTAATTCAGCACTGATTTGCCTTAATAACCCTGTGCATTCTTTTCTTCACAGACAGTTAATGTATATGTGCAAGAGGGAGGAAATGATTCCATACCTGTGAAAGTGCTGAACTGTGACACTATATCACAAGTAAAGGAAAAGATAATAGACCAAGTCTATCGAAATCTGCCATGTTCTCAGTGGCCAAAAGCTGACAGTGTAGTTCTTGGTATGTAGTTACTTGTGATACTATATTGAACAGGTGAGACCTGTTGTGTGACTTTGCATTTTCTGAAAAAATGTCTACAAGAGGATTTTATTGCTTGATTATGGTTTGGTTTGTTGTTTGTTTTTTGGTTGTGGTTTGTTGGGGGTTTTTTTTAAGCTGAATTCATGTTCAGCTGAATGCAAAAATACAGCATTTTGCAGCAATCTGAATATGCCTTAAAAATTAATGTCTTCTTACAGAGTTAGTTTTTCTTGACTATCAAAGTTTTGGTGTACTGTCATCAGCATTGCAAGAGTCTGTTAATGACTGGTGGCACAAATGAATTCATGTCTGACAGTCAGTATCTCAGGTACTAATTAATGTGATAATGGCAGCATGGATAATTAACTGATGGAAAAGTAATGATGCAATTTCAGAAACTGGTACTGATTTTTGGTTGCCTTTATGATGGCTATGCAGAAGAATTATAACTTACAGGAACTGCACTTTTAGGAGATGATGTACCACTTAGTCTCTGAAAATCATCCTCCTTGAAGGCTTTCAAAATTGCTGTTCTTTTCTTGACAAAAAAAAAGAAATGGTGTTCCTTAAAAGGCCTAATGAACTCAGAATAAAAGCACCAATTAATATTTTTTTTTCAATATTTTCATTACTGCATTAATCTGAAAGTAGAAGTTGGAATTCTTGCACTTCAGAAAATACTAGTAAATCCCCTAAAATGTCTTTTCTATTCTATGAAATCCTACTCTGTTTTGGAATGATAGCAGATCTTATTGTATATATTTATTGAATTCTATGAGAAGGAATTTACATTTTTATGGAAGATAATCAGAAGTCATATGCATGCTTAGGAATAGTTCATGCAAACTTCTGTAATAAAGACCAAATGATTAAGCAATAAAAACCACACACTGGGGCATGTGCTACATTACTTCTTTTGATGTTTCACAATGCGTCAGTGGGTCTGTAAAACATTGGAGTAGTTATTTTTGGACATGGTTAAAAACTGGTTTTTCTCACTTTAATTACCCCTTAGAATGGCGTCCAGGTTCTACTGCACAGATCCTCTCGGACTTGGATTTGACATCCCAAAGAGATGGCAGATGGAAACGTATCAACACACTAATGCACTACAATGTAAGCTGTTTCAAAAATGTTGTTCACACCTGTTATTTGTTTTCTTGTAATAAATGAAATCTTTATTTGTTTATAGACAAATTTCATTGCTACATTGCCAGAGAAGTTGTGGATACCCCATCCCGGGCAGTGTTCAAGGCCAGGCTAAAAGGGGTTCTGAGAAACCTGGTCTAGTGGAAGGTGTTCCTGCCCGTGGAAGAGCAGTTGGAAATCTTGGAGACCCCTTCTAACTCAAACCATTCTATAATTCTATGATAAAGAATAAAAAGAAAAACACGGGTCTGGGTCTGGTCAGTAGAAGGTTCGGACTATGAAAGGCTCAGTCTAGACATTCTGTCTAAGCATTTTATATAAAAACAGAAAACCTGAATGCCAGCACCTTGGTTTCCTCAACACTGAAGTATCCAAATCCAAATTCCATTCTGAACATTCAACTTTTTGCTAGGTCTCATATTCATCTTTCCTTTTCTCCACTACTTCCTGCGCCCGAGAATTGTCTTTGTCCTTGCTGTGCTGCTAAATAGATTTTGAGTTGGTCTGGTTTGTTCAAAAGCCCAATCAGGAGAGCAGAAGTTGACAGTGTTTTACTGTCTGTTTTAGGTTTAATACTGTGCACTTGCAATCCACTTATCTTTCATTTTTGTGCTATTTATTGTTTTCTAACAATGGTTAATCCTGATTGCAAAAGAGAAAAGTTGGTTAGTTTTCTCTAAGAAAACAAGTCTGATTCTTCATGATGAACCCCATTTTTGTCCAGAGGTCACCCACACCAGGTTAAGGAAGTGCTTAAGCCTCAAAGATGCTCCTAGTATTTCAGTAATCTCAGAGGAGGTGTTGATGGGATCTCTTACAGAGTGGGAGGGAGTCTGTTCTGAATTGCAGAGCCCAAGAAGCCTTGGAAGGTTAGCATTTGTCCCAGATTCCCTGCAAGCAATTACAGAAACCCCAGTTTACGGTTTAAGAATAAGGTTCAGTAGCACATGGTTCTTTCAAAGAATATCTCTGTTTGTATTTTCAAAGGTCCGAGATGGTGCCACACTCATCTTATCAAAAATGGGAATTTCCCAGCAGCCAGAGGATAATCAGCAAGATGTCCCAGGGGAAAGTAAGTATCTTGTGGCTTCCCTACCTCCCAAGATGACTAGAAGTCAAAACCCACAAAGTCATGCTGCCACTTTGATTTTGTTTATCAGGCACTTCCATGGAGCTAGATATTCCCCACCAGACTATATAGGGTTTATTTGTTGTGTGTTATGCACTGTACACTTGCAATGACTTTCTTTACCATTGTTATAAATTTTATAACATTGTTATTGCCTTAAACCCTAGGACTTTAATCATAACTGCTGTGAGTCCATAGCCCAACTTAATAGAAAGCAGTCTTATTAAATATTTCCTCCCATATTTTGTTTAGTCACACTACATCTATAGTCAAACTGTACATTTCATCTTCCTAGAGCTTTATCTCTTTTTCTCCTTTCTTCAGTCTTTATTCATGTTCCTCTTCAAATTTCTTTCACTTCTTATTAGACTGAGAATTAAATGCAGTGTTCTAGATGGACCACAGTGGAAACTATCTCTCCTCTCTATGACATAATGAATCTGATGTAATTTTTTGTAGCATTTCTTACAACTGTGTTGCCTTGCAAACTCATCTCTGTACCTTCAGATTTTGTGTCTCCCTTCCTTTTGAGTGATGTTTCACCAGCTATGCTAACTTGTTTTTTCCCAGGGCTTTTTAGTTGGCTTTGATCATTCCGTGCATTTTGTCTCTTTAGATGCACCGTTTTTCACAATTTGTTTGCTCTTTTTGAGGTTTTTAATCCTCTGTAAGTGAGTGTCAGGAATTTCTTTGTAATGCTCCTTCTCTTTCACATCACTAATGCATCTGCTGCATAATTCTTGTATTGCTCTCTGCTACAGTATGCTGGACTTCACAACACAGAAGACAACCTGTTAGTTTTCAGCCCATCTTAAAAGCTTTTACTTTTATATGTCTGTGTTTTGTCTAGACCTATTTTCTATATTTCAAAATATCTTGAGAGACAATATCCATTACAGCCTTGAATACACTCAGATTTTTATGGCAATATTTACTTGTGAGTATATGTTCCCTGTCACATGTATTTTCTTTACTGACTTCAGATGTTCAGTTTCTCTGGAGTTTTTTATTCTTATATTCAGTTATTTTACATGAGGTAGAAGTTAGATTTATGGAACAATAATTGTGTGAGATCATTCTTCCTCCCATGAACTCATTTGATATGCCTTTCTGTCTAGCACTGATTGCAAAGGCCATTACTTCACCTAATAGTTTCATTCCTTTAAACAGATTTACTGATCTTAGATTTAATATGTTTCGAGGGCTGGGTAGTTTAGGAGGTTGGAAATAATATGCCAGAAATGTACATTTTTCAAAAAGATGGGTCTCAGCTGATAGCTCTGACATATATGGCTATTTAGCAGAAAGGTTCAGACTTTACAGGAAATTAATACAGGCAGAATTACTTACTGTTTACTTTTTACTCTGTCCTGGATTCTTTCTTTTGAAACTTTTACCACCAGAAAGAAGAGCCATCTAATGGTCATGTCTACACTGCTGTGGCTGTTCTCACCCTTTTACTGCAGGTGCCTGGCATAGCTGGCCAAGCAGTGGCTGTTCTGTCGCAGCAGGTGCCAACCCAGCATGTTAACTTACAAAGCCATCCAGTTTAATGCAGTGGACTGCAGCCAGGCAAGGTCCTGGTCCCTGTTCAGTTTGGTTGCACTGGTGGCTGGGGCTATAGTCACCTCACCTATAAAGAAGTGGAGTGGACTGTGAATGCAGCCTGGTGTTGCCCTTAACTTGCTTTGCTTCCTAAATATGGAATAGTGGTCAGCCTTCTGTTCTGGACTGACAATCTTCATCCTCCTCACCTCTCTACCCTTGTGGCGGGCAGTAGAGGACCAGATCACATGTTTTTCTTTTTTTCTTGGGTTAGATTTTTTTCCTTTCCTCCTTCTCCGCAATTATATCATTCAGTATGATGAAGCTCTTTGAACAAGCATGATCTGTACTCCAAGGTGAATTCCTTAGTTATCTGTGTGGCATACTAAATTGTAAAAGAAAAACAGACTTCTGGGGACAGTGCTGTCACACAAGAGCTCTTGTATGTGAGAGAAAAGTCTGCAGAGAATTCAGATCCCAAAGTATCAAGTGCAAACAGCTTCCACCATGTTTCTTCTCCACATCTGTCTTGTACCATGGTAGCGTACAAATTTGGGATGACAGTGTTTCATGCCAAGCTACCCTGCTTTCTTTAGCACTGTAAGGTCCTCAGAGCTATCTGGTGCCAACTTGTTCTGTTGGAAAGCTATAAAATGTTACAAAGCTTGTACAAAGTGAGAGACTGCTGTGACCATGATTTGTGAGACCCTGTGTATAAAAGGGAGAGGAGAGGATCAGTCTTCCCCTCCCACACATACACATTTATATGGCAATGGATTTACAGAGTTTGAATAAACAGAAATCCTATCCTGACTGTGAATGAGGCTTGTGACGAAGTGGATTTCCTTTTATTCAGTCTCATTAACTTGCACCTTTTGCATTGAGAAGTGTCAGCTGAAGCCATTGACTGTCAGCCAAAGTAGGAGGCTTTGCACCAACTGAAAATGTAAAACCATGTTCAGAGATGTTGCTCTAAAACCTGGCATTGCTTCTATGCTGCCTTTATTCAGAGCTTCTAACAGGAAGACACTGGAAGCTGGAGATTGTGACAAATTAAATGCACCATCTTACACTTCTGGAGACAATAAATGCAGTTACTAATTTGTATTAAGAAGGAGAATGGTTCCAGTGATTTCATACTAGTATTTCTGTACTGAACTATAAACCAAAACAACACATTCTGTTATTTGGGGTGTTTTTTCCTAATATTTGGTTTTGGGTCTTTTTTTGTTTTGTTGGGTTTTTTCCTGTTTTAATTCGGAATAAAAATAAACAGGGCTGCAGATCAGAAATACTAATTAGCAGATCTATTAGGACAGCCTTTCCTTCATCTCCATGGAGCAGTATTCATGGTAGAGGAGACTGTAAGGAAGATAATTTGCTGCAGGTCACACAAGGGGAAAGGGGCTACATTGCCTGATGTTTACATCATGGTTCCTATCATTATAATTAGTCAGCTGCCATTAACATCCCCCCAATACCCCAATAATTATTTTATATTGGCCAAAGAATGCCCAAGGGCCAAGACAAAGAGCTCAGGGGGAAGCATTTCACCCCCTGGACACAATCTTCTTCCTGCTTACAGTTTGATGCTTAGTGTGACTAAAAAGATAAAAAGGAGGTTTTATTTATCTTTTATTTTCTTCATTTCCTACTTTCCCACTGAGGAAAATATTATCTCACAGAACTGTTATTTTCTCTTAGCAACCATATTGCTAACATGTTTTGTTGGTCCATGTTCTGAATTTCTCTTCCTCTTTCTTCCTGCTATTTATAGCAATGAAGTGAGATCTTCAGGTTGCAGAAGTTCATCTGGTTGAGCTGTAGTCTCCTAATCCTTACTTTCCTATGAAATAACTACTATTCCACTTGTAGCCAATTCTGCTGCTGCTAAACAAACACAGAACAATCTCAGCTGCATGTAAGAGCCAGTAATCTCAGTGGAAACCCGTTTAGCTGCTTCCTCTTCTGTCCAAAGTTAAACTTGAGACCATTTTTCATCAGGAGGGCAAAGAGAGATTAAATTCCTTTAACTCAAAGGAGGAAGCAGGAGAGTACCTAACAACTGACATAATAAGGTTAAATAAATAGTAAATAACAGTAAGTAAATAAAAAGTAAGTAACAGGGATTGCAAAAGACATTCCATACTTCATGCCCAGCCAGCAGTGATTCTTACTGTACTGGCAGATGATTGCCATGAATGGCATCTATTGTGAAATCACAACTGCTTCAAAATAAAGTGATAGCTTTTATTTTTTCTGACTTCATTCACATGAACTTCCAAGTTGAATTAAGGACTCTCAAAGGACAATGTGATTTAATGTTGGATTTATATTTCTTCCCTACCTTGTTAAAAATAAGTAAATGTCCCAGAAGACTGCATAACTAATGCTTTCCATGAGAATATATAAAGTAGATTCAAGCAAAAATGTTGGCTTAGCCAGATTACTCTTAAATGTTATTTTCCCCTGTGATGTAAAATATTGAATGTACATGCAAGCTGGAGAATTCAATGTAGCTGTTGGGGAACTTAGTTAATAAACTATTATGGTCAAAGTTAATGCAATTAAAAACTGATATTTTGCATTGTAACTGGGATTCAGTTATGTTAGAGGTGTATATTAAGGCATAAAACTTGGCAGAATGCAAAATAATTTGTACAATGGGGCTGAATTACAATTTTTATAGGAAAAATAACTTCCATATTTTTAAGATATCAATGATTTTAAATGTGCTGATTCAATAATTTCCACTGGAAAAGTGCCATTGATTTTAGGGACTATGCCAAGTAGTTGCAAAAGTTCAGGAACCAAAGGAAGAACAAACAAAACCAGGAGATTTTAAAGTGACACAGAAACCCTTTTCAAGGAATATTAATGGCAAGTTAAAACAATGGTATCATGTCTTTTAGAACTGTTTATAACAGAAGATCCTTAGGCATGGAGTTTGTCTGGACAATTATGTTGATGCTGAAATATAAAACTGATTTTTTCCACTGTGTGGTCGGTGGTCCAAGCCCCAGGACCAAGTGCACGGCCAAGCCCCAGGTAGCACAGTGAGGCACTGTAACCAGACCAGCTGTCACTATCACCCAAGTTCTTACTCCTCTTTCTGCTTCTTGGAACACAAAGCAGAGTCCCTCCCTCTGGTGTAACCTATGAATACTGACAAACAAATTTTAAAAACATCTTAATATAATGGATATGAATTTGCTTCAGTCATTATATCTGGCTGCTGGAGTTCATGTCATCTCAGTGAAGGGATGTATTTTTCCTCCACACAGCAACAAAGTAGTGCTTATCAAATGCTGATAAAAGGAGGGTTTGAACTGAGGTACCATACTTCGACCTCAGCAACTGGGGTAAAGATATGAATTGTAATAGTGTTACCTAAAAAAAAGGTTGTACCAGGAGTAGACTGCAATTGGTATTTCTGTGGTGGCAATGGGGTCAGACCTAGCTAGGATTCTATAACTCGATCATGTTTTCAAGAATTCACAAATTTAGGAATGGTATTCTCCAATTTAGTTTTCTACCACTCCAAGCACTGCTTGCTCACTTCCCCTTCCACCTCCCCCTCCCCTGCAGTGAGATGGAGAGGACAGTGGGAGACACAAAATGTATAAATTGTGGGTTGAGATAACAACAATTTACTGGAAACAGCAATGCGATCAGAAAAGAAAACTAATGACAGCAGATAGAAGAAAAGAGGCGCTATTGCTCACCATGGAAACCCCCAACAACAGACAGTACCTGACTGCTCCCTCTGTCATGCTACTCACCCTACTCCCTCCAGCTTGAAACTGGCATTACCCCACTGCTCCCTCCACACTTACTCCACTGAAAGGAACTTTCTCTCCAGGGGAGATTCCCTTCTCCCCACCTGTGACAATGGCATGAGGTGATATGGAACAACTTCTGTGTCCCAGCCATGACCCGTCCTGGCAACTGCAAAAATTATCCCTGTCCTGGCTTGAACCAGCACAATGACCAAACAGGAGTTTTCCTATGATGTGATTCTTTCCTCTCCCTTTGGTCTTGACAAAAGCTATCTTTTTCAGCTCTGTGCCACTGAACATTTAGTACTTGAATTGTATATGTTGGACAGTAAGAGAGTAATCTAGATCCCCTTGGCAAGAGGACAGGTATGTTAAAGATAGGGAACATGTATATATGTATATGATTCCTTCTGTGTTGCTGTTTTGGGGTTGGGTGGTTTTTATAATTATTGTAATTACTGTTTTTAGGGCATGCACTCCTGGAAGATGAAAATAAGGTCTGGCATCTAGTCCGGCCAGTGGATGAAATGGATGAAGGTAAATCAAAGCGGGGCAGTGTGAAAGAAAAAGAGAGGACCAAAGCTATTACAGAAATCTACCTGACCAGACTTCTTTCTGTGAAGGTAGGGTTCAGATGTGCTGTAGTTACACCTTATTTGTACAGATTTTGAGATACAACTGAGGAAATAGATGCAAATATTAGTCATGAGTTTGGCTGTGATTTGGAATATGTGTCATGTACATACAAGCCAGTGTTCAAGGCTTCAAGTAATTAATATGCCCTGAGGAACATTACTGGGAAAGTGATAGAGTACAACTCCTGATCAAAGCTGAGAACCATGATTACGTGATCGTTAAAGAAGGATTTTCCCTGCAAGACAAAGATGGATATTCTGCTCTGTGTTGCCTGTTTAGATAATACTTTGTTGGGTTTTCTTTTGAACTGAATGCTTTATAAACTCCTACAGAGCCTTATATTTCCCTGTTCTTGTATGTGATCAATGTTCCAATAAAACCCCCCCCAAAAAAAGTTTCCAAATAATAATAGTCCTTTTAGGATATTTTAATATTTTATTATTTTAGAGTGCCTATACTGAAGAACTGATAATGAGCAAAATAACTTTTTGAAACATTTATCCTTATAGAAAGAATTTAGAATAATGTATTTAATATAATATATATAATGTATTTAATGTAATATAATGTATTTAATGGCTACAAAGCCAAGCTCCTTTTGTGAAAATCAAGTCGGTCTGGCTCCAGCTAAGACCACTTGTCCAAGCATGGAAGTGGATAGAAAGGAAACTCTTCGGATAGGTGACATAGACTTATGATGAAGAGCCAAAAAAGATGCTTGCATCCCTTTTTTCTGTTAATAAAGCCACTGCTTTGTATTCCCAATAGCCATTTTATAGATGATTACCAGTCTGGAGCTTTACTGACTCATAAAATGCTGGTGAGGTGTTACAGCTGAGGTCACAGCTACCCCTTCAACCTGAGACTTGTGTGTTCTGGCTGACAGTAGAATGTCTTAGAGCTCCTTGCCATCTGAGTCCCTTCCCTGTTTGGAGGCTGTCAGCTGGAGTCATAGTTGGAAAGAAGACACAGTCCTTCAAATGTGTCTGTAGGGCGAATCAGTTGACTGGGGATGAATTCTATGTGGCCTCAATAGGGTCCTCCCCAAAACAAGGGGACAGTCTCTGAGGTTGCCATTACTAAGATCCAGGCAGATGCAGGAATCCAAGAGCACAGCCCTTCTGGACACTTCATTCCTTGGGTTCCATGGATCTCATGAAGCTGACTCAGACTGGGTGTCTGATAAGACCCATGTGCTTGCCCTTAAACAAAAAGGGCAAATGCTCACTGGTACTTCTTCCTCCCAGTCTCTTTCTAAAAATTGCAGTGCTCTGGTGTGAGAGAAACTGGATGTGGGAGGCTGCAAAACCATTAAAAAGTGGCTAAAAATTATTTATGTGCACAACAAACCTAAATGGGTAAATGTAGCAACCAATTTCTGCTTCTTCTGTCAAGCAGAAGGCACGCCTTTCTGTGCAAACCATAGGACCTCTGGTGAGGTCACAGCCTTTGAGTCTAGAACATAAAATTGTGCTCTAGATCTTTACTGTGTTGGCAGTTTACAAAGTCACTGCTCTAAGAAATTGTTTGCTTTTTGTCACTCTTAGCACTCAGGATAAAGGCCATCAGTGACACAACTGGATTATGTGCATAGGAATGAAAGATGCTGAGTTCAGCTTGTAGCACGAATGTAACTGATTTTTTAAAATTTGCTTTTAGGGGACACTTCAGCAGTTTGTAGATGACTTCTTTCATAGTGTGCTCAACTCAAACCATGTGGTGCCACCAGCTGTGAAGTACTTCTTTGACTTTCTTGATGAGCAAGCAGAAAAACACGACATCAAGGATGAAGATACCATTCACATATGGAAAACGAACAGGTACAATATGAGCAGTCATACTTGTATTGCAGAGAAATAAGAGTATAATACCCAGGTATATACTGGCACTCTAACCACAAATCAAAGTAAATGTCATTTATAATTCTCAGAATCATTTTACTTGAGATAATATGTTTGTGTGATGAAAAAGATTCCCTGTATGCCTAGAAGCAGCAAAAAATTAATCCGGGTTACCTATGGGATTGCTAGTGGCAGATTTACTGTGTTTTATTTTTGTCTTTCCTCAGAGAAGAGGAAAGCAAGAGGCAAATGGGACTAGATTTACCTGTCAAATCACAAAATCTAACACATGCTACTTGATAGTTTCTCTAATCACACATGCATCCTTCATTGCTCTTTTGGGGTACTCAAGATTCTTCTCATGTGAGTTTTTCTGAGAAATGTAAAGAGATGGTTTTCAGGCATGGAACCCACTGTTATGAGGAGAGTAAAATGCAAAGCCCATACTCAGTTCCATGTGATTTTCTTGTTGTAGAATATTTATTGTGTAAAAAGGATTATTTATATTTTTCCTTGTTTTGCAGCTTGCCTCTTAGATTCTGGGTAAACATACTGAAAAATCCCCATTTCATCTTTGATGTTCACGTTCATGAAGTAGTGGATGCTTCCTTGTCAGTCATTGCACAGACTTTCATGGATGCTTGCACAAGAACAGAGCACAAATTAAGCAGAGTAAGTAATTTGCATTCTACATCCTGACTGTGCTCATGCCTGACAGACAAAGGGCATCCTCACAGACAATACCCATTCTCTGAGGAGATACAGCCTTGATCGTTTCTTTTTAGTTTTATAATGAAGTTAACATTTCACCACTTAACAGGTTGGTGAACTGTCAGTATTTCTGTGTAGTCTGACAATAGATACAATTGAAAAAGGAGAAAATAGCAACTACTTTTATGAAAAGCATGTTTAAGAACTGATTATGTCAGGTTCACCAATAATTTACTATCACCTTGCATAGATACATTTGTAAAACTCAGCAGTAATGCCATGTGTAAACATCATCTTTTTATTAAATAATCCCACCCATGTTAATAAGTATCCCAATGTTAATAGCTGTAAAACTCAAATGTATGTGAGTATAAAGGCTTGATCTTACATTCTTGACTTTTTATTGCTTCCTAGAAGTGTTCATAAATAACATTTTTCTTTATTCTAAATTTTTCAGGATTCTCCAAGTAATAAATTACTTTATGCGAAAGAAATCTCTAACTATAAGAAAATGGTGGAAGAGTAAGTATCAACTCCTTTCATGGTTATTCAGTTGTTAAGATTTGAAGCCTGTGTAAGAGGAAAATGGAAGGCTGATATAGTCAAAGTCAGCTGTAAAATATTAAGAATTTCACACCCAAATGTTTAAAGATCCCCTTGGTGGTGGCATTGGCAGAGTTGAAATGGAGCTCCATTATGACCCAGTGTATATTCTTGTCTATACAGTTAGATGAATAGATTTATTCAGGAGAAAATATGATGCTGTTTTCTGCAGTCATAGTTGCTACCCACACGATCTAGATAACAAATGCTGCACTTCCGTAACTCAGTAGAGACCAAGTCCTGAATACATTTTCAGAAACATATTTTTTCTATTCTGTCTGACTTTATTCATTTACTAATTGGAAATTCTGTTAATATCATGGAAGATCTGCCACAGAACAAAACTCTTGCCAGTTTTAAGACCTAGAATAATCATTATCTGCAATTATAGATCTTTTTCCTGTGGTACATTTCTGTACAATCAGGTATGATTTGCATCTACTGCAAAAGTGCTAATGTTGGAGGGCAGGATTATTGAGGAAGCATTGGTCTGTTGTGGTAGAATATCTCCTGTGTTAGTAAGGAAACATGTTTGAAATAATGGCAGAATTACCAGACAGACGTAATTTCTTTTACCTAACTGAAAATCTTCCTAAATCTCTTGCAGTTACTACAAAGGTATTCGTCAGATGGTGCCAGTGAGTGACCAAGACATGAATACCCATCTAGCAGAGATTTCTAGGGTAAGAATATAATCCATTTTCTTGCTGAGAAATTGGAGCCAAGTGTAGCACTGGTTTTTGTTGTCTTATCTATCTCAACAAATGGGGTTTTTTGTGTGTGCAAATATCAGATGAGTTATTTAATAAATATCTGAAATACTCCTAGTCGTGCCTATTAGACCTTTGAAATGTTGATTATTGAATGGAATCAAGAATCCTTAATGTCACTAATCTGTCTGAGTTATGCAGGGAATGAGCACAGCATTTGGATTTTTCACAACCATTGTGGAAAAATTATAGCACTCTTGAATTGTGCTTTCTCTCTACAGCATACAGAGGATTTTTAGCATTGTCATTTATTGTTTATCATACTGATAATGAGTAGAGATTGAATTCACAGTGCTACCACTGGAAAAATTAGATTCCAGAAACTAAATATGAGGTGTGTACATTAAGTGTAGCATATTTTAGAACTGTCTATACAGGGACAATGTTTCTGCTTTATGCTACATGGGAGAAGTTCATCATGTGCTCGCTCAGTGGCAGTTTTTGCATTGTAGGTTATTTGGGAAGAGCCAGTGGGGTGGTTGCTATCTGGGACTGCAATTGGAGATGAGTGGAACAGTCATTTACAAAACCTGCTTCAGTCTTGAAAGAGCCTGTCTGCTCTGCAGCTCAGCTCAACTCGAGCGGGCTCTTGCCTTTGTAGCACTCTATTTAACTTGGAGAACCAGGAGAGGCCCTCACCAGTCCTAAAGATGTTGTTTAGCTTAAGCAGGAAGGCAGTGTACTTACCAGCTGGTTTGCACATTTGCTTAATTTAGTTGAAGAGTTCTAGCGTAAGGAGGATGTTTGGGGAATTTTTTGTGGTTTGTTTATTTCAGTACCCTTAGGACCTAACATTTTGCAGATCAACATCCTCATGAGAGCATTTCTATTTTCAGTCATTCACTACAAAACTCATCTGCAGTGACATTTCATTTTACAGTTCACTTTATTTATTACATAAATTGAGACGCATATAAAATTAGAACATTTGGTGATTAAAAGTAAATTCAATATAATATTTTAACATTGGCAGGATCTGTTCTTCCTTTCTATTTTCATTATAAATTATGATAAGAATTAATATGGAAGGAGTGATTGAACACTGCAAATTTTGACCAGCTCTAGAAGTGACTTTTATAGAGCAAGGAAAGATGGATGTTTCTCTTCTGCTTTATCCCTTGGGTAATCATTTATGCCAGTAGCAATATTTTGCAATTCTTCATTTTCTTAACTAACTTAAAAGACTAAAGGCGTAACTAGAGACTTGAATCCTACACATTTGAATGAAGAACATCTGTTCAGACAGGTAGAGCACATTCACTAAATAAGTCATATGCGTGGGGGCAGGGGGAAGATGAGGTAATGGAAGGGTTATTTCCTGCTTCATTTGAAGGCCTTTTTCTCTCTCTCTCTCTCTCTCTCTCTCTCTCTCTCTCTCTCTCTCTCTCTCTCTCTCTCTCTCTCTCTTCTCACCACACCCCCCCCCCCCCCCCCCCACCTTTCTATCTTCATGATTCAGGTGGCTTTTTCCAAATGTATGTGTGCTCATTATATTGATGAATTACCCCTTTGCTGTAGTGGGGTGCAAATAATTTCCAGGCTGTAAAAAGAGCTGGAGAAAGGATTTCAAACACCATGATGACTGTGTCAGACCCAATGCTTAAGATCTCAACAATATGTAGATTGTACTGAGTAAATACTTAAGCTTTTCACACCCATGCTGTTAACAGATGTTTGAGCTGTAGCTTGTGGTTTGATGTTCAGAGTTCAAAATATCTTCCACCTCCAATGTTAAGAGTTGTGGGCAGGCTGGAAGAATACCAGAGGGAAAGTCTTGGAGTAAAAAACACCAAACAAAAGTTTTATCACTCCTTTTCTCTGCCCCAAGTGTCATTTAACAAAATTAAACACAGAGCTTGCTTTTGGAAATCTTGTCAATTGTACCCAACAGTTGTGCACGTGCATAACTTTCAGCTGTGTGTGATCCTATATTGACATGTTTGCTGCCTGCTTATGTTAACAGGCACATACTGATTCCTTAAACACGCTTGTGGCTCTACACCAACTCTACCAGTACACTAACAAATACTATGATGAGGTAAGTTTTGGCTTTTGTTTTCATGCTTTAATATCAATGGTAAAACATTATGAAGGCTAACATTAGTTTAAAGGAGTGACTTTTGGATTTCACTGACTAATCAAGTAAAAGCAGTGCTGAACAAAAACCTTGCAGTTATATACCCTGCTTGGCAATGATGCTGGTCAAGAGAATGTCCTTATAAACAAACAATTTCATTATGGCTATCTGGTTTTGGTAGCGATAGTTTAACAAGCTCTGAAAGAGAAATAGACTTTAAAACCATTTCTCTTCAGTTCTACCATCCTAATAAGTATATAAGGATGCCACCAAGCAAAAAGTCATGTTATATCAAGTTTCAAGACAGTGTGCTTTTTATTAGGAACAATCCATTAAACTTGTTTTGTTTGTAGGAATTGGAGCCATGTCCTTTTTATTAGTTCAAATTAAAAGCTCTTTAAACTTCCATGCATGATACCATCCCTGTTTTGCCATGCCAAGTGAAGTGCCTGCCTAAGGTAAACCAAAGTAGAATGACTGTTGAATGTAGCCTGATTCAAAAGCAGGCTCACAGCTTCAGTTTCAAAAGTTTTTTAGGTTTTTCACACCCTGTGGAAAGGGGGACAAAGAATATCCCAGAATAGTTGGGCTGTGGCTATGGCTCTCCAAACTTAATCTGAAAACAAAAAGAGAGAAGGAAACTTTTATTCAAAGGTTTCCATGGAAATGAATGCCTCCAGAGAACTCTCAGAATTAAAGCAAGTAAGAACAGATGCCGAATCAAAAAGGAGCACAGCACATGTGAGCTCTACTCGGTTAGTCTTGCACCTCTCAGCACAGTTGATGTTTTCACTTACATTTAGCACTAAAGACAGTGAGTCACATCCTTCACTGCAGCTGCTTTATACAGGAGCAGCCAGCCTGTTGCAGCTTTTAAACAGATGCAAGCAGGGAAAATCAAATCACCCTGAGAAGTCTTGCAGTGATGGCCAGTGGAAGAAGCAGACAGAGGAATGTAGGCCAACCCTGTGGCATTCCCTCACCCCTCATCCCCAGTGCTAAGCTGGCTTTCAGCACCTTCCCAAATGTGTCCATCGTTTGACCTCTTACACAAACACCCGGGGACCCTGAATGACAGATGAGCTGAAAATCCCTGATTCATCCACACCTCAGGCAGAGTCACCAGCCTGTGGGACTTCATCAGTGGCTCTTCCCTTCCATTTACATCACTGTGTAACAATGAGGTGCATCTGATGAAAAGGCTGCTAATTCAGAATTGTGGAGATATTCTGTCAAGAACCATCCAGTAAAATTAATCAAGCCTATTTATTTTCCATGAAAATGTTTTAATTTGCATAAATTGGAACATTTTGCAGCTGCCCTTGTCTTTATTACTGACACAGTGGTTCCCAGCATGTGCTGTACCTTCTGCATCTCTGCAGGGCTTGACAATGACTGAATGGGTACATTCTAATTGTCCACATTTATATGAAGGATATATTCACCAGTAGAGATAATCATGAATTATTTAGTCTAGATTTGAGGAGTTACAGCTAGATATAATTGTTTAAATTAAGGAAACAATATAAAATTAAATTAGGCACAGTTTAAATACTGCAATAAGTGTTTATTAAGTCTGTCTAGTAAAAATATGTTCACATTTAAAAACAAATTCATTAAAATAATTATTTCTAAACAAATTTGCTCCAGTTTTGGAATACAAACACTATACCAGCCCTTCAAAGTGAAATTATTGGCTAGATTGATTCTGACTGCATTAATCTCCATTATCAGTGATGTTCAAGAAGTAATAAAAACGACAGGTAGTGACAGGCAAATGCCATTTTTCCAGTCCTTGTACTTGCAAGTTTCTATAGTATTTAAACAGTGCTAAAGGTTTCTGCTTGATTACACTGTCAGACTTATATTAATAAAACCAATTCTAGAAAAGGAATGGTTTTGTCATGTAACACATTTTTCTAATGGAGAAATCTAATAGCTGGTGGGAAAGTTTTCCTAAAGGATGGTGAAAATGAAAATCTTTCAAAACCTTTTGAATTTGATCTGGGAAGCCCTAAAAAACTCTATTTGAAGAGAAGCCTTCTCATAACAGCTGACCTTTACTGGCTCTAGTTTTCAAATCCCTTGTGTCTTAAGAATCATATCCTCTTATATATATTCTGTACAGCAGAAGCTGCAGGATGCTGGGGGCTCCTCTGAGGAGCTCTTTGCTTTCCTGAACTATGTTGTGCTGGGCCAGAGTCTTGGCACTTCTTGCCAAGAGCCAAAAGGGAGCTGCTGGCTTTATTCCTCATATTGCGTACAGACACAGGAGACCTTGCGCTGTCCTACCATATGCCTCTGCATGGACCACCCAGGAGCTTCTCATAACTAAAGCTCTTGGGGATGGGATATAATTACTGATGGTAAATGACCCTTAAGCTTTGTAGGGTGCACTGTAAGTAAAAGCACTGTTTCTTAAATAGCTCTAAGGAAATTCTTCCCCTGCCTGCTCCATCTTGGAATGTAATATTTTACAAGATAAAGTACTACCTATTCATTTGCTTGTATCACAACATAATGGGAAACATTACAGCAACTTAGATAAAGTAACAGAGACAATCATTTTTACTGTCTTTGTGAAAAATTAGAACATGGGGCCTAATATATGGACTTTGGTACAGAGTGAAACAAAAGACTCTTAAAAATCAAAGTAGTATCAAACACTTGGTCTCAGAACTATGTCATACATTTTAAGCTAAATTATTCTAAACTTTCTGTGTTTATATCTTCCAGATTATAAATGCACTTGAAGAGGATCCAGCTGCACAAAAAATGCAGCTTGCCTTCCGTTTACAGCAAATAGCAGCTGCGCTAGAGAATAAAGTGACTGACCTTTGACTCAAAAGCCGCAATAAAGAAATCTGATCTGAAGATGTTCAAATTCATTCTTCCTGTTAAGGAAATAGTGTTCTATTTTTTAATGTATAATTACAACTTTAAATGAAAAATTTCATGGTTTTTTGATAGCAGAGGTGTAATGTAAAGAATTTTTACTGTAAATTATGCTTCTAATTAAAAGCTGTGTTGTGTGTAAATGAATCTTCTGTGGGAAAGAGAGTCCTTTGGTTGGGAGCAGGGTGGGGGGTGGAAGAAGAAAAACCTATAGTTCTTTTGATTTAGTA
Source organism: Poecile atricapillus (assembly GCF_030490865.1). Classification (NCBI taxonomy): domain Eukaryota; kingdom Metazoa; phylum Chordata; class Aves; order Passeriformes; family Paridae; genus Poecile; species Poecile atricapillus. The sequence continues at coordinate 56,731,426 of NC_081288.1, forward strand.
GAATCTGAGACATCAGCATTTAGGATTCGTTATGCAAGTAAATTCAATACTATAGCATCCTTTCTACCTTAAGCAATATTTGTACTAGGAAAACAATAACATACTCAGAGACACATGCAATATCCCCTTTTATTTTGATAACTGGAAATTGACTTCCATAGAGCTCTAAAGCTTGGTCTGTGCTTATAATGAACATAGTGAATAAAGCATCCAATTTCTCTGCAAGATGTAAAAATGGGATTTGCTACCACATATGGTTCTAAATTTAATTCTTTATCTCAATGGTGATGCACAGTATTGCACCCACCACAGTTGGCTGTGAGAGAAATAAGAGTAATGTGTAGAAGAGTTCTACTGATGAAGTCTTGTTCAGTTCAGAAATCACTGCAAAGAAGGAATTAGTCCTTAAAACTTTAAAACTCTTTGTTATTATTGTGAGTTTTATGATATATGCTAATGTGCCTTACTTGTACTAATTCTGTGAATCTGATGAATGGTTTTGTAAAAAGAAGCAGATCAGAAAAATAAGTATTTATGTGCTATTGAATGACTTTTGTGTGAAAAACATGACCAGCAGAATGCTTGTAATTAGCTGCTTGCCGAGAGTGTGCTGTTTAACATGATTTGGTTATGTATAATATCCTATTTTAGAATGGTTCTGATGATTTTTTATTTGAATCTTGGAACTGTCCTAGAAATACCATCACTTGTTTTTATTGTATCTGTGATGTAAAATACTAGTATGATATTGGAAAAATCATATACCCATCTATTGAAAACCACTCGGTCAGTTTTGAGCCTTGGAATGCTGCATTTGATTGAATACACACTATAATCCATAGCAAAGAAAATTGAAATAACTTGTCAGAAAGTGTGTGTTTACAATATAGGTAAGCTCCGTACAAATCAAAAAGTTAGGTACGTCTTCTTAAATTGCTGTATTGCACATCAGAGAACTTTACTTCTCTTTGTCTTGCAAGTTTTTGGCAGTAAAGTAGCATTTTAATGAAGTGCTGCCATCTGTACTCCTTCGTTCATTGTCCTGCCAAGCACCGGGACTCTGCTGACTCTCAGCAAGCTAATGCAGTGTCTGCCACCCGCTCTCCCTGCCTGGTAGGTTGTCACACACTGACTTTTACTGTCTGTTGATATTTTTTTTTTCTCCCATTTTGAAATTTTCCTGGTATTTGTCAGTGGGCCTTTCCTGCAGTTTCTGAAAATCAAAAGCCTCACCAGAACTGGTTTCCTGCCCAGTAGGCTGTGAGTGGTTTTTTTTGGTTTTTTGTACTCGACTTCTTGCATTTGTCTATAATCATTCCTGAACCTGCCTGGGCTGTAAGTTATTTTATACTGTTTAGGACTGAGCTATATGACTTCTACAGGAAGGTGCTTTGCCAGTTATTCTTTCATCAACAAAGGCATCCTAATTTCATGGCTAATCTGTTTCTTTTTCATTATTTGTAAATCCTGTTAATTGTAAATCAAATACAATGTTGTTTTTTTCCACCAAGTGTCAGTGGATCTTTCCTGAAACTGGGGGGATGGGTGTTGAGAGGATTTGTAATGCTCCCTCAGGGAGTGATGGAGCAGCAGCGTCCATCAGTCTGTGGTTGGGAATGGAGGAGTGCGGCACATCCTGCAGATGGAATGCCTGACATCATGCCCTTTTTATTGGCATTTGCTCTGAAAAATAACAGTACTCTGGAGAAGCAAGGATGTAGTGCAAAATACCAGAGTGAGGTCTTGCCTGATGTATCTTGGGACTTGAAAACCAATTAAAATACAGGCTCAGCAGCATCTCTCCAGAGAGACCAGAAAGCCCTGCTTGAGCAAGTAGGGCTTTCAGAGGGAACATTATATGTCCCCCATCAGCAGTGACTTGACACAGAGCAGTTGCAGGCTGCAGCTGTGGGATGCAGCAGTGCTCTATCTGGATCCTGCCTGTGAGGCCACATGAGACACATGTGTCTGCTGGCATGTGCGAGTTCATGATGGATCCATTAGTCATTCTTGGTACCCTTTTCTCACATCCTGGGAAATTTGCAGGCTATTGGTGCTGCAGTGCTGCCTGCCACGAACACAGAGGCAGATAACTGTGAGCAGCTGCACAGCTACAAAGAAACCTAATGCCAGTTCTCCAATTTCTTCAAGTCCCCTATCCTGAAAGCACAAAGTTGAAATTTAAATTGAAGAACTGAGCTTGTTTATTTTATTATTTCCCCTTTCGGCTAAGGTCCTCCATTGCTTGTTTTTCCACTCTGGTGCTCTTTTGTCCAGGCCTAGTTTTTGGTTCCAGTTTTCATTACAGTTTAGCAATCTGATTCTTCAAACCTTCATTCTCCTAATTTGTTTTCTGCTGCTCCTGACATCTGGTTCATCTACTAGATAAAAGGAAAAAGCACACTGGGGGTCTTGCTCCTTTTCACCCCTTCTGCAGCTGCTCTAAGGGGTACTTCTTAAAGCATAAGAACCTTCTTTCTCCCAAACAGGAATCACTTCACTCCATAGCAGCAGCTGTGAGCAAAGTCACTTTGCGTGGACAACTCTGAGACCTAGATCAGAGGCTGATACAGGCATTTGACCACTGCCAGCAGGTCTGAATCTCATTACTGACAGCAGTCTCTCCGAGGTTTTGCTTGCCTCCTCACCAAGCCAAATAGAGATGTCTTATGATGGGACAAGGTCCCTGCACCTGCTTGTTTGTTACGTAGTAACTCACCCAACTGAACAGGAATGGGTTTTTTTTGTCTCTGACCAGGAATTCACTCTCTATTCCTTAGTGCCAGGTTTCCCTCTGACCCCTTACTTGATCTTTCTGCTGCTCTCACAAAGCTATCTCACCTCAGCTATCTCACATATGTGAGGCATTCATAGTGTCTCCTGAAGATGACTTCTCTTTTACACCCTACTTGACCCTCTCCCTTCTGCACCCTGCTGTGTTGGACACATTTCTTAGCCTGCTGAGTCTGAGCTGTATTTACATGCACTCTAAAGTTGGCCTTTCTGGCAACCTTTTGAAAATAAGCAGAGCCATCACTATAAACAAAACCATATAAGGAATTCAGAAATTCCAACTGGAATTCACAAAATCACAAACTGTCATAACATGGGAAGATTTTTAGTAGCTGCATAATGACTTAAAATGGCTCTGAGCTTGAAATTCAGCTGTCCTGGACTTACCAGCACTGATGAGTTTTTGTGACCAGTACTTTATCATTCCAGATTCTCCAGCCCTTTCAGTAGATATGTACCTACATGGCCTAAAAAAACCCAATCTCTGAATCTGATAGGAAAACCCCTCATTTACATGCTTCATAGAGTTCCAATACCTCTATTTAGCCTGATAATGGTTCTAGTCAGGGTTCTAGTCAGGGTTCCCATATGCACTTAAGTATGTGGTGTAACAGTTCTCTGAGGAGTTCTTTTCTAAAGAATTTGATCTTGAGCAAAGATTGCTTAAGACTTTTCCCAAGTCTGATGTCTTTTCTTAGAAAAAACTTATAGGGGAAATTGTTTCAGGTTTTTTTTCCTTTTTATCTCTGTCTAGAGATACCATTCAGAGCAGTGAGACAGTCATCTTCAGAGCTTTAAAGGAGAATGTCTACCTGCCATTTTTCTACCAACCATTGACTTGAGTCCTGTGTTATTCTACCTTACACTCAGATAAGTTGAAATTTGGCACTTTGAGTCAATAGAGTTGATGCACTGGAAATGTAAGCACCGTTGCCCTTGTGACTTACTTTTATCCCTCATTCCAAGCTCAGTACAGTCAAACTCTGTGCCTGAAGTATTCCATGTTCTCCATCACACAAAGTTCTTCTCTTGGTTGTCTGTTTTGCCAGATCTGCCTGGAGCACAGGATTCCCTGAAGAATGAATGACAGCAGAAAACAAGCTATAATGATCAGTGATTTTTTTTTTTTTTTTCTCAGACTCTACTTACCTAGTCTGTGGGTTTTTTTTATTTTGAAAAACCCTCCTCCAGTTGATGATGAGTTTAAAAGGTGGAATTGTAAACTAGAGTTGGTCTTTTAGCCTCCCTCTTTTGTTAGCCTTTGTCTTGATGGGGCCCAAAAGTGATGGTGAAATTCTTGGTGTTTGACAGTTCCTGCAGAACAGAAGGAAAAGAGACTTTCCAGAACCACGGTTACAAGGAAGTTTTCAAAGGTTTAGTTTTCTTTAAATTATGTCCCCTTTTGCCTCAGTATCAAGGAACATTTCTCCATCCATTAGAGAAGAAAGTGGTTTCCCCTGAGCGGGCTTGTAATAACCATCTATGCTGTGAAAGATCACTGCTGTTGTACCAGACAGTCAGGGCTGACTTCTGTCTTGCTGGTGCATACTGCTTGCTGCTGCATGTCATTACCAAAGGGGACAAATCCTACTGTCATTCATAGCCAGGCCATCAAAAGCTATTTCATTTACTCGTGTATTCCTGTTTCTTTGCTGCTTCTCAGATAATTGCCATTTGAACCAGAAGAGAGTTTGAGTGCTTTCCTTCTTTTTTTAAGCTTTTAAAGAACCTATGTGTCTTACCAGATTGGACACTTTAGAAAGAAACTATTTCTTCAGTGGGACAGAGGACAATAGATCTCATACAGCTGTATATGGCTCATCTTAAAAGGAAATAAAAATCCCACCATGAACCCCACACTGTGTTTTTGAAATCCTTTATTCAGTGCTCTAATTCTGAACAATGTTTTTGGCTTATTTAATTGTCCTCAAAATTGAATGTTGAACAAAACTCACTTTTTTCTTTTAATCTACTGTAATAAGAAAGGAGTGAAATGAAAAAATGTATTCCTTTGATTCCCTTAATCTTTTCTCTCCTGTGGCTATGCTCCTATTCAGTAAGAGATCATACTTGCTAGTTGCAGAGCCTGGACACCAATCCATGGGATTTAAAACAAACCCAAATCCATGTTTCCTGCAGCTACATCTAGGTCCGTGGCAGTGCTCACGATTGTAAAACTGCCTCCAGGATGTTATTTGGAATACTATTATCATGGGTCTGGCTGCTTTCCTCATCTGCCTTCACGTGATCCTTCTTCGTGTGGGTTTTTACCTTGTGTTTCAGTGGCACTTTCTGAACCTCAATGCTACATTCCTCTGAAAGGAAGGAAACAATCACTGCCTGGATTAATCATGCACTTTTCATCCCCAAAGCACCCCATGGGCACTCAGACCCTCCCAGGCTCAGCACACTGGAAAATTATAGAAGTAGATTTTTTTGTGCTACAGCAGACAGCCTTACTGAAACACAAAACATTTATATCTAAGGTAAAACACGTTTGTTTTTTTAATAATGTACCCTACACATACATTACTATTCACTTCTGATGTGCATACTTTGACCTCTGATGTATCAGTGGCCTTTCTTGGTTGGTCTGAACTCCACCTAAAGTCTGCAGCACTCTACCCTAGACTGGAGGCTGCACTATGCTAGCCCTCAACTAGAAAGTGACATGGATATTAACATCATTTTACCTTTAAACGAGGCTAGATTCACACAGCTCACTTGCTTGGTGTGGATGTTTAGCCTTATCGCTTCTTTTAATGGACTAAAGTTTGTCTTGTGAGGCTGCTATACAGTTATGATATCCAAAAGTCCCATAATGAGGCCTCAATGTCCAGTAAAGGGAACAGAAAGACCGCAATCATTCTCAGCAGCAGCAGGTTCTTCTGCTCAGCTGTCAATGTATATTCCACCCTTTATTTTAACATGGCCTTATTTTGTTTCCTTGTGCACTTGAAGCCGTGACAATCCTCTATTTGTATTCTGGCACATTACTGCTGGAGATGAGATCATCCATCTAGGTTTTGTGTTATTTTGGAGCTACAGGTTTGGTATGTAATAGGGTCATGCCCTGGTGTGCTTAGTCCTCTTACAATAATATTCGATAGAGAGCTGTGTCAAGTTATGGCTTTGCTGGCTGTGTGTGAAGATTCATATGCTGATTGGTTTGACCTGCCTATCTATAGTAAGAGCCTGTAACTGCCCAAGGATCATTACAGCTTTTGATTTAAGTTACGGTTGTGATTTTATCTTTCTTTTCAGCCAAAGGAAGATTAGAAATGTTTTGTTTGCCATTTAACTGGAAAAAGTTAATAGTTTAGCTTCATTTCTTTAAGAAAATAGGAAGAAAGGGGAGGTGATGTCCTTTCCCTGTTAGGTGGTTTTGTACTATTCTTTTCTTAAGTTAACGAAGACAGTGACGACAAAGAACACTTGAGCACTGCTGTCACTGACATAAGTTTCTTTGTGGTTAATCATTCATGTGAACTAGCAGGGCAAGTGTTTTAATACAGAGCTTAAATTTAATTTCAATCTGTGCTGTCCATCACTGTCTCTCTTTAGCTGATTTTTGAGATGACAGCACACACAATGTATCTAAGATTAGATTCTGGCTTCAAATATTTAGAGTCTGAATCACATCTATTTGTACTTCATTTCAAGGTTGAAGTAATGTGGCAGGACACACATTCTGCAGTAGTTAAAACAAATCAAAGGAGCGCTGAATTATTAATTTTAAACTTTTAACCAATTCCTCTTTGTGGGCCTGCACCCATGTGCTTCTTGGGGTGAGCAGGGGATTGCCAGCTGAGCTGGAGGCTCTGCCCTGCACACAGAGCCCTCGTGCTGGTCTGCTTGCCAAAGCCATTTCCCCACCTGCTGGGCTAGCTGAGGGCTGAGAGCTGTTTGTGCTAATGGCTCCTAGGCTCTAGACCTAGGTATGGGTCTAGAGACATGAGTGACTTACAGAGCCAGTTGTTAGGAGCACACAGATGAAACATAGCTTATTGAAATACTAATTTGGAATACAGAAAGTCAAAACAATGCAGAGCAATGCTAAGAGGAATAAACAAACCTCAAAAGTCAGAATCAGCTATGAACTCCAGAGGTATAAAGAGAACCTAATGTAAAAATCCTGTTAGAAACAACCCAGTTCACACCCACTCTGCAGTTACCAACAGCTCTGGAAAACACTAGATTGTATTAGAAAGCCTGCAGTGCATAAGCAGAAGAATACATCTATGAAGTACCTGGACTTTTAAAGCTCTTACCATTGTGGTGCTCCTGCAGAAGTGTTGAACAGGAACACGCTAAAATTTTAAGGAAATATGTTTCCTGCCCTCTTTCTCTTTTTTTCCTAAAGCTATGAGGCCTTTTTAGCTTCCCTGATGAATGGCTGCACAACAGAGGTGTATCATATTCATAATCACACTATGCTCCACAAGAGATGAATGTTATAGTGATTTTTTTCCAAACTTCCCAGTGACTCTCCTCTGTTTACAAGTTTCTCCACAGATGCTGATGTTCCACTGTTATTCCAGCAATGTATAGCTGGGCTTTGTTTTGGGCTATCTGCAAGAAAAGAAACCAAACCCAGACATCTGCATTCCTTGATAACAAACCCAGATACTTTAATTTTTGTGCCATTTCTCCATAATTGTTTCTGCTTGTTTTTTGTTTTGTTTTATTTTGTTTTTATAACAGGAAATTCCTTTACTAAGGACATTCTAGCCTTGCAATCCAGAGTATTTTATTTCTCCAAATGGAGCTGAATTCTGTTCTCATTAGAACTACTGGGTATTTTTCTCAGATCTAAGATTCAAGAATGTGACACAAACACAGTTATCGTATCACACAACAGCTATCAGCCATATCACCCATGCCTGTAATGAGAAAATAAATACACCCAAATTACTAAGCAATGAAGAAGCTGGTGAATGGATGGGATCAGGTCCATCTGCATTCACTTTTCAACATGGTCTTGTGTATTAACATAGCAGGAGCTTTGATCTGGTTATTACTATGCTGCAGATGTTGCCCCTGCTCACCCTGGATCTAATGAAGCATACCAGGGGTCCCTAGTCATTTAAATGGACTCTGAATCTCTCCTGCAATCTCTAGGAGATTTACTCTAAAATCAATTATGTTTGCTCTAAAATCAATACAGCTAGTGCTTTAACATGATCAGCACAAGAGAGGAAACTGGAGGTGGATGCAGGTGGCTGAGGTAGGGAGAGAAGGGAATGAAGCAGACCGTTTATCAGCTTGATACTGTTGTCCAAGTGCCTGCTCTGCACACAGAAGGTTGGTAATCCTTGAGCCTGGCAATTAGACATCAAGATTATCATATGGAATGACTCCTGTCTTCATCCAAAAACCTTGAAATGTTTTACAAATTATAATTAAGCTCTGTGAGGTTGTATCCTGCTCCTGGTGATGCAACAAAAACCAAAAAAGTAAAAAATTAAGGCAAAACCTACTTGCCTTAAGTTAGAGCACAAGTCAATTGCATGGCTGGGAATAAAACATGAGATTCCAGATCCTTGGATCCTAAATCTAACCTGCTGTCATACTACATACAGAAAAAATAAAATTTATCCAGCTAAATTGCTATCTCCATGCTACAATTTTCCATGGCTTTGTAGAGGAAAAAAAATCAGACACAAAAGAAAAACTCCTGTCTGTGCTTAAATATATAGCTTTTTGTGGAAAATAAGTTTGCCCAAGTTGCAGTCTGCAAACTATGGAGATTTAGTATCTATGAAAAGGATATGCGAGGCCTGGTTTTCAGCGTTTCTCAGCATGTTTCTGCCAGCCTGTAGCAAGTTAAAGAGTGTAACTTTGTCACCATCTACGCTTGCCTAAAACGTTGTGGACATACACCTAAAAGTGAAGTGTGTATTCCCAGAGGACAGCCAGCTGGACATGACCACCTGTGGCACAGAACTTGCTGCTGCCAAGGGACAAATGCAGCTATTCTCTGGTCACATCCACAGCCCCACTGCAGCCCCCAGGGCTCTGGCTGTGCTCCTCTTTAAGCTGATATTTAACCTGGGCATCCCTGCCTGAACTGCAGAAGTCATACCTCTCTTTCTACCTCACCAAGCACACAATGATGCGTAAACAGGTCCTTGATCCTCACAAACAGGGGTCCTGTGCATTCCCCAGCTATGAGCAAAGCCCTGCAGGACTCACAGTGCCACCTCAGGAAGAGAGCAAAGAACTGCCCTGTGCCCCTCTCCCAGACCATTTACAGGCTCACTGGGCTGGCGTCAGCTCCAGCTTGCATGGCCCTGACAGAACTCATCGCCGCACACCACAGTCCAGGCCAAGCACTGCCACACTCCAGGATGTGGTAGCAGGGAAACCTGTGTTCCCTCTCCTGGGACAGTCCCTGTCTCACAGGCCAGCTGAGCGCACCAAAGAGATACCCAGGCAGCAAGGCAAGCCTCACCCCAGATCACAGCACCAAACTGGTGTTGAGAACATCAAACTGATTTTCTCAAGCTGAGTTAAATATTGCCATGGTGCAAAACTGATTATGACTGGATAAATATTTCCACACAGGCATGATGACAGGAATGAGTGAAGCTGACTGGTCCTTCTGGATTTGGTTTGGGGGATTTTTTGAGAGGAGAAAGCATTTGGTTGAGCTGAATGAAACAGAAGATATTATAAAAATACAACATAAGTGATACAAAGAATTATATGGTATTTTAAAGATTTTTTTTTCCTTTTCGAATTATGTAAAATGCCATTTAACAGGAGTAAGGAAATTTGATTTTACAGATACTTATATATACATGTAACTATATATGTGAGGAGGGAGTGTTGTATAACTACATTAACTATACCACATGCCTTTAATAAAACTTTCCTGTGGAAAAGTCTTAGAGATTTTTAATCCAGGCAGCTAACCATAAAGTTTTCTCCTTAACAGTAAATTATGACAATTGCCCAAGGCTTTAACATCCCTACATTTTGCTCTCTGCTTTGAATTAGATTGTGATGATCAATATTAATAGTCTCTGCTCAGATATGGTCATTGCAAAACCAAGATGAAACTGTCTTTGCCTCTGAATTTCACTGCAAATGTGAACATTTATCAACACTTACTCAAGATACAAATGATAAAGAGAACAGCTATATCATGAAAGAAAGAGCTTAGTTAAAATTTAACCTCCCTGCCACACATCTAGAATATTTTCCAGAAGCAACTGTAGATAGTGGTATTGCAGGAAAGACAGCAAAACCTATGAATATTTGTATTCAGCATAAAACTTGTCCTCTCCTAACTGTTCTGCGGAGTAAGAAGGCATAAAATTTTCTTTCTGTGATCACAGCTTTTTCACACTAGCTCTCAGACATACTCACAGCAGCTTTTTGTCTCCAGCTGTCACTGTTTAGAATATAAAAATTGCCTAAACATCTATTTAAAACAACAACATAACCCAAAGAAGACAAAATACCCACCTCCTCCAGTGCCATCAGCTGTACTGTATCAGCATGCTTTTCCTTCAGCTGGGTGGTTTTGCTGCACACACGGCATGAAGAGACAGATGCACCTTGCTTGGGCTGGCCCAGGACATGTCACCGTCTGCACAACAGGGCTTTTGCTTCCTGGCCTGAATTTTATGTCGCCCTAAAGTCCACCTCTGCTGCTTGACAAGAATTATCTCAAAACCTTTTGCTTGGGCTCTTTGATTTGACGCATAAATGCATCTGCAAGGCAAGGCAGAAAAGGTGTCTGCCCAAAAGAGGACAAGGCCAGAGGGAAATCTTTCAATAAACCATTGGTTAAAAGCAGTAGTTTAGCTGTTTGAATATCAAGTGGTTTGGAGAGAAGTGAGTCATTTTTCAAAGAATACACTGAGCCACCGGGAGCAGGAGGAAAAAGGAAATATGAATTTTTAAAGCAGATTTTGTATGACTCAAATCGAACACATTCATCATTGAAATCAGTACATGGAGGTTGCTGCACTAATGACCCTTCAAACCTGGGACATGCCATGTTCCTCATCTTCTCTCCTCAGCAATAAATTCCTAGGAGAGTAATGCACAAATGTGTGTCCACAACTCCTCCCTGTCACCAGGTAAAAAGAGAGCTTAAAACCAGGAGACAACATGTCCCATGTTCACCACAGGTTTGTCCGAACTGTGTATTCCATCATTAGTGTCCCAGGAGGTAGAAACACAGTTATGGTGGACAGTTTGACCAACTACTCTAGGAGTAAGGAATAAAAAAAACTATGAAACAGAGGTTTGGCAGTATTTGCTCTCTAGGCCCTAAACCTTGAAATATCCTCTATTTTTTCTAGGTGTTCACTAAAATCATGAAGGCTCACTTCTGGGTTCTAGAAACTGGAGCTTTAGGAAAACACAAAATATCCTGAGTCTTGGGCTGCAGTCTGATGTGACAAGCTTGATCTCCAGCTCAGAGGAGCAGAATGGATTCATTTGTTGCTCTCCCCTTTGCAATCTCATGTTCCCTTCTCAGCCAAGAGAAGAAGAAAAGATTTTTGCCAGGCACTGCCACACTATAGAATGTCCAGAAACAAAGAAACCTACAGGGATTTTTGCATCCAGTCATTTTTCTCAATGTTTTAATGAGTAATTAAGCAATAATGATAGAAAAGAGATGGCAAGTTCTTACACTGTCTTATACTTAAAACCACCAGGTTCTGTTTCAGGAATTTTCTTCCAAACTTAATCACTTCATCAGCTCCATTTGTAGATTTCTAGTAAAACCTTGGACCCTTTACCTGAACCTCTGGAGGTGAGTTGTTCTCCCATTTTTTTTTTTTTACTTCTCCCTTGTTGCCTGAACAACAGCTTCTCTCCTTTAACACCCCTCATCTTTTCATCTTTACCCACCCAATCACCCTACACAGCCCACCTACACTCACATGAAGTCTACTACCTGCTGCAGCCTTACCAGCTTTTACCTTTAGGACCTACTAGCCAATCACTTCATTAGATCCTGTAAAAATTCATATTGGAAAAGACTTCAGAAAGGCACTACCTCTCTCTGCTTAGGGCTTCACCTCAAGTACTGTGCCTGGTCTGTTTGTCCCAAACAGTACAAGAAAAATATCTATCAACCAGAACACATAGGGCCATGGTGACAGCTGCATGCTGGAGCACTTACCCTTGAGGGGGGGTCTGAGGGACACAGGCTTTCCCAGTCTTCAGACAGTCCCCACTACCTAACAAGTCATTTGAATCACAGAGCCAGTCTCTTCATGGTGTGGCATGTCAGAAAGGCAACAGGCATTAGGCATAGGTTAACACCCATTTCATGAACTCCCAGATGAGACTGTAGCCAGAAGAACAATACCATTTTGTTTGGATTGCACTCCCTGGCTTGCACTGTTTAGAAAACAAAAATATCTCTTTTAAGACTACAGATCTATACATACTAATGTCAAAATATCTAACATGCTACATCAGTCACCCAAACCTCTCCCTCCAGTCAATAAGAGCATCAAAGACTTAATTTTCTCTATTATTAGGTATATTGTTTACAGCAACACAGAAGATCACAGAGAGAGTTAAAAGGATATTTGCCATCTCTCATTCACAGTGTCAACACTGTCTCTTGGGTAAAAGGCTCTTTGGGTAAAATGCTACATCTGGAAGGTCTGAAAGTCTGAGAATCTGTTCCTTAAAGATTTTGGTGTCTGATTCCTATGGGATAGGAGGGGTGGAGAGCTGTATCTGTACACCAGTTTCTCTTATTTGGAGGCAGGCTATGATTTGCAAATCTTGTTTTCCTCTTTTTTGCAAATGGGCAGTTACTAGTCATTCACTCTATGTTGTTTATAATTTTCTGTTCTTTCAGAGTAATTTTCAAAACACTTTGATTTTCTTTTCAGCTGTGAAAGAATAATCCAAAACCAAACATGTTATTCTTTGAAATTAACTCACTAAAGCTGGTTTCCCTATAAATTTGACTGAAGTGGATGATTAAGAAGCCTTCTCTACAAATAATGCTTCATGCAATACAGCTGTAATGAGACTACAGTCTGATTATTTAAATGGATGAACATTTCTATTTACTGCAAAATCACTTCTGGCTTGCCCTATATTTAATGTTTAATGAGACTTTGAAATCACAGTAGTGGTTTCACACATTGTTAGGGAGGTCAACTCCAAAAGCTGGTTACTTCAGTCCTCAGAGTTGACTCTGGCCTTCATGTTCCCCTAGGGCACTAATTAAATTTAAAGTATGAGTTTTACCAAGAACCTGAACTTTGGAGTTGCCTTCCGTATACTGCCTATTTTCACTCCCTGCACAGAGCAGATGCGACGTTATTTGGCCCAAGTGGATTTCTGATGTCCTTTAAAGAGGTTCTAAATCTCTCTAGCAGAAATTTTAAGATGTGTCATATATGCTGGGTCTTCTTCAACAAACTGATATTATATATTGCAACTCTTTTTGACATGTTTCTCTGCGGTCTGATAAAATAGTTCTTCAATTGTCTATTATTCTGAATTGTTACAAAGGACTTCTAGGATGAGCACCCATGTGATCTAGGATCTGAAGACAGATCACTCATTTAAGTACAGCCAGATATCTCTGGCTGAGGGATGGCTGAGAGAAGAGGAAAGTTATTAGGCACATGGTTTGAACCGGCACCATGCCTGAGCCACCCTGTCCTCCTTCTCGGCACTGCTGGGCTTGCTGTGGCAACAGACTGAGAAATAAAGTGTAGCCTAAGATACATGTGCTACTGTACAAGGTAGATATGACCAGAAGCACTTTCACTGTTTGCCTCCAGACTCGGGTACTTTCAAAGCTGGCAGGCAATTGTGGTTTGAATGCTTTGCATTAGGGAACAGTCAAAGAGAAAGAAAATTGCCTGGCAGTACAAGAGGATTGAGAATGAGATTTTTGCTGTATTTTCAAGTAATAACAGCAATTATGCCATGAGGGAGCTGTGTGATGATCCTTATTGATTCCAGTAGGGGGTTCTTACAGTGGTGGTGTCTGCTGTTCTTTTTTAGAGAGGGATGCGACCAAACTGGAGTGGACAAGGAAAACCCTTCCCAGAAGATCATTTTAATCCTTGCTGATTGATCAGAGAAGTGTGAAGCCTTTAGAGAGGCACCTTTTTCCTTGACTGTCATTTTACAGAACTAGAGGCCCACCAGAAAAATCCCATTCAGGAAGGAACTTCCTCACATTTCCATGGTTTTTTACTTTGTTTTTGCACAGATGTCTAGTTCTCCTGCCAAATTCTGCAGCTTAGTGCACGAGACAGAATATATGATATGGATCTGAGAGAGCTGCATTCTACAGTACTTAGCTGAAGGGGTAACTGGAGTCTTTTAGAGGCCAAAAAGTCCTACATGACACAGGTCTGTTGTGAAGGAAAACAGAACTTGATAGACTTCTAAGTGAAACTGATTTTTTACAGTAAGTGGAACAGTGTGTACACTGGAAGAGGCTACCTAGAGAGGCTGTGGATGCCCCCAGTGTTAAAGGCCAGGTTGGATTGTGCCCAAAGCAACCTGATCTAGGAAAAGATGTCACTACCCACAGCTGGGGAGGTTGGACTGGACAATCTTCAGAGGTCCCTAGCAACCCAAACCATTCCATGAGTCTGTGATTTATGAAAAAGTATTTCACCTTCCCAGGTAACATGCCAGAGAGCTCTCAATAAAAATAATCTGTGCTCATTTCCTGAGTATTAACTCGTCCAGAGTATAAATGCACTGCATGTACCTGAGTATGGAGGCAAGGGAAAGTGGAAAGGGGAGAAAGAGGTGAGCTGCGAGGTATCTTGCTTTTTTATTCTTTTGGGAATCCAATCTGGCTTTCCTGAACACAAACTAGAGAGAGTCACATAAAAGCAAGAGATAACAAATGCTGCCTGTTTCTGGTGCAACTCTCTGCTGAAGAATGACAGATGCATGCATATAGCCTTATCAAACATAGATATATATACAAGCATCAGGTTGTTTAAAGTTCTTTTACTTGCCTTTTTGGCCAAAGACTTAGAATAACATTGGAAAGTATTCAAGCTTAGTCAGCTGAACCAGACTTCCACTAAAGACATAAACAACCAGATAAGAAAAGAGAAAAAAGAAGACAAGGAATTTGAAAAAAAGGAATATTCAGAAATGACACAGTGGATGTGGTCTAGCCAGATTCTGGCTGCTTGAGTGGGTGACACCTCTGGGCTTCTGAGGGCACAGGGCTGTCACTGTGGAGTCCACAGCCCTAAAGGTGGGAATGTGGTAATCACCAGAGTAAAGCTTGCTCCTTTCAGCCCATCTGCTTTCCTGTCATTGATATTTACAGCCCCACAAATGTGTATAGGCCCAGCCGCCCATGCTTTCATTATTAGACCCAGCATGCAGCTCATAAAATTTTGTTCATTAATTCCCACTTGCATATTTGTATTATTTCTCAAACACAGCCTTTGGGGGATAGTAACGAGAATCTTGGGGTTTGCTAATCTCATCTTTTTTTCTTTAACACTTTCTTGTATGAATAGTTTTGGACAATGGCTTGACTCTGATTTTTTTATTCTATTTTGGAGTCGTGAAATAAAAAACTCTCATCACTGTGCCCTCACCCTCTATAAATCTTTCTTGCAGTTAGGAAAAAGAACCAGAATACAGTTTCCTAAAGAAGTATTGCTATATTTCTCTATTCTAAAACATCGGTGCCGTTTGCACTCATTCCTGTACCAAGAGCATCCACTTACCTCCTTCTGTGAACTTCTCTCTCTTACCTTCCTTCTGAAATCAGTAAATATCATTTTTTATCATTCAACCTTAAAAAGACTTAAAGGACAGGAATATAGGAAACCCTTGTCAACATGGTTTTAGGGAAACAGCTCTTGTCAAATTACTTCTAAAATGATGTTACAACTTTGATTAAGCGTGTTGTAGCTTCACAAATATCTTTGACTTCTATAGATCTGTTAAATTAACACAACATTACACTTATCTAAAAATTGGTGCTATATAACATAAATGCAATAAGGTAGAAAGAAATCTCTGGGAAACATTGTTGCCAATAGAGGAGCATCAATAAATCAGTTTCACTACTCAGATTTTGTTTTCAAAAGTGATGAAGGAAAAAATTGCAATTCTAGGGACAAAGACTGAAAATGCAACGAACAGTAATAAAGGACAGAGGAAAGCAAAACCCTCTGACTGCCTGGTAACCTGAGTAATGCATACCAAAAACTGGTATAGCCAAAGGATATTCTTCCTTTATAGAAAGATGAAGGGAAGTCTAGGCTAACTGAATAAGGGAAAGGATACAAGAAAAGACTGATGGTATGATAGACCAAAACTGTAACAACAAAACTAGGGGAACAGCTAGGGGAAATTTGAACAGGATTAATAAACTGATCAAGTTTATAGGTACTGGTGAATGAAGACTGAAATACTCTGTGGGATTTGGAGCCTATTTTAAAAAAGAATGTCGACAAACAGGAAAAGATAAAACAACTAAATTATTTGAGAGCTGGAGTGGAAAAGACAAGAAGCCTGGTCTCTTTTAGCTGACCAAAATGATGATCAAAGAGTGTCTAGGTAAGCATTTCAAAGGAAGAAACTACTGAGTTTTTAATTCTAGCAGTCAAAACCCATCAAGAATCAGTTGTGAAAGATAGAAAAGGAAGGAAGGAAACAGAAGGGGGAAGAGGAGGAAAAAAAGGAGGGATGAATGGAGGAACAAGGGACAGGAAGCAGTAAGGTAGGCAAACCATAGAACCACATTTTAAAAGGCAGATGGTTAAACATTAAAACAAAATACCAAATTAAAAGGTTTACTCTTTATTATTTGTGTTTCCAGATTAAGTCTACATGCTTTTTCAAACATGGCTTTCAATGGAAAACAAAATATATGTTCATAAAGAAACAATTAACACTGCCATATTGGGTATCCTTAACCACCTGTGACATATGGGAAGCTACCTCAAATCATCTAAGGACCTCTCCTGTCCTGTAAGGTATACAACCAACAAACCATTGTTGGATGTATTGAGATCAATGGTTAAGCAAAATTTCCTCAAAACCTTGTATTAAGCATTATTTTCTCCTAAATTTTGCCATACATAAGCTGTACAAAAAAACCCAGACAAATCAAGTACATGCTTCACGGTTCCTTTTTTTTTACAGTCACTTCATGCAGGGCAAAAAATTATCTGGTGTTTTCTTTGAGATGAAATGCTGAGGAAGCTTGTTGCCTTTGTGGTCTAGAGCAAAAGTTCAAAATATGGCACAGGAAAACTGTCTTCTGCTGGCCACAAAACATTTATGTTTTATGTTATCTGCAATAACTAATTTAAGAAAGGGGAGGAAATGCCAGACAGGCAAAGGACGATTAGGGAACAAAAGTGTGAGAAATAGTTGAGGTGACATCAAATGTCTTTATCAAGACCCATGAGATTACTCACTCTGTTATTCCTGTTTTCCCCGATGACTGTCTTGCTGAGGGTGGGGGCCAAGCAGCTGGTTGGGAATTTTGACCATTATGGTGTCAAGCATCAGAAGTGAGCATGAGAAGCAACTCTTTATCATGGCAAGGTCATGTCACATCCTTTTCCTCCTTGTTCTTTCCTGAGAGGCACAGCAGAGCATGCAGAGAACAGTCTCTTTTGCAGCATGCAGATGAGAGAGCATGGCTAGGTCAAGACACAAACTAAACTGCTGGCCAGGGCCAAGAAATACTCCTCCACATAATTCTAGGCCATAAATCAGACATTCGCATACCACTCCCAAGAGGCAAACAAAATGCTGACCCATTTTGGCAGATAAGAGAGTTTAATGGCATGGACATAGCCCCTTCCATACTAGTTAACCTCAGTGTCAGAGGCCAAGCCTGCACACACTGACTTTGCAATCAGTGATGCACCCACGCTGTCCTCAGGCTTTAGTCCAGGTGAACAAACATGTCTTTTCATTTATAGGGTTAATAAAGTTAGCCACATCCTCACCTGTCATTAACCAACAACTTTAACAGCTATTCCTTGGAACTGACCCTGTCTCTTAAATTTTAATGTTTTTGAGCAAAAAGTATTTTCCATTTTTCCAAGCACTGCATATTTTTCTTGTCAATTTCAATGAGCTATTTCATTATCAACTTGAAATCTCTCTATTTTCAGAGTAAACATTTAATTTATTATAATTATGCTGAGTAAAAATTAGTGCATGTATTTGTGGTATATAATTTTAAATGCTGCAATGCCTTGAGACCTTGAGAAAGACCATATGTGTTTGCTTTAAAAGGAACTTCTGGCATAGGTAAAATTTAAACAAACAGTGCATGCAAATTAGTTGTAAGTAATCAAAAGAGAGTTCTCTACTCATAAGAGCTGATGTTTATTATTGTTGTTATCACCATTCCTGAAGCCAGAAGTTACAGAACTAGATTTCCTAATTTGACTTATTCATGAATAAATAAAAAGAACAAAAGTCTCTTTTTTTTTTTCTCCAAATGAATAAAGTCATGTTTTTTCCCATCTTCCATACTTCTCCCAGCTAAGCAGTTTATTGTACTACCAGTGGAATGCAACAAATTGTGAAGGAGCCAAGGAGACATTTGAAAATAGATTTGTTCAGCCATACACTGCAAACAGCACATCTGTTATTGACAGAGTGAAAATAGAGTCTGCAAGGAGTTAGCACTAAATGTAATTCAGACTCAGGAACAGAATTCTTACCTAGATTTTACTTTCATATTTTACTTAGGTAAAATTGTGTCCGCTTCACTACAATTGCCATAAGTACACACAGAGGGCCCATTTTAAAGGTTCCTAGGCAATGAAAGACACCATTCAAAATCACATATTACAGTTCATTCCACATCCTGCTTGTGACACCTTCACAAATGTGAAAAATCTTGTTAAGGGAACAGAGAGATTGCAGTAAGAAGAGCTCAAACTGTTGGGCAATTAAGGTTATCAAGTCTCAGTGGACATGCCTTATTTTTTCACCTGGAAAGGTTACATTACAAGAAACTGAGCTTTTTAGCTCTTCTCTGATTTCTAGAGAGTACAGCATTCTGTGCAGCCAGTGTATAAATTATTTTGAATCTGGGCATCTAGAGACTCTTTCTGTTTGCACCCAAGAAATTTCTTGAAAGTGCTACAGAATTTGTGGGAAATATCAGAACCCAAGCTATTCATAACAGCAGTAATTTCCTGGAATGTAGTCCTAATTCATATCACCTAACTTCAGCTACCTAAAAGTTTCTCTACGGTGTTAACTTTCCTATGTCCCTCTTCAGCTAGGAGGGAGGACAGGGATTCACAGCAGTATGATAAGGTATTAGGTTAGACTCAACATCAGTTTCTGCATGGCTCAACTTAGTTAAAAAGATTTGCGGCTTTTGCATATAGCCATTTTCCAGTCTGGACATTCACATTCCACATATTTTACATTAGCAATTTTTGCACAGACCCTTCCACTTCCAGAATGCAATCTTCTCTGAACATGCACCCAGATATTCAATATATTTTCCTAATCAGTGCAGAAAGCACATTTCTTTCTGAGATCTTCTTGGCTGCACACCATCCAAAAGCACATTGAGTTGGATTGTTCATATCCTCATCACTGGAGCTGTAGGCATTTTTGAGAGAAGAAGCCCATAAATTATGTTTAGGTGTTCAGCAACCTGCTAATGGAAGGCAGAGCTTTTGTCTCCAACCTAAGCAGCCATCAGTTTACTACCAGCTGATGGCAGGATGTTGTTACCCACCACCATTTTCCAAGTGTTCAGTCAAACACGGAACTACAACAAACACCTGTGAAAGAAAGTTGAATACAGGCAGTTTGGAATGTTTTGCTCTCCCACAAAACGATATCTGACTGTGAGTATCTGCACAGCTGCCTGTAGAAAGTTGCTCTGCTTCTGTAGATCAGACAGAAAGACTTAATACAAGTCCCAGGGTGAGGGAATGGAGAAAGAGACTTTCTAGAGCACAACAGCCCAGATCTTGTGGTCAAGAACATTCTTCCTTCCCCACAGCCTAATTTTATTTAAAACTAGCAGTTGAACTGATACTGTGAGGTCTTTCCTAACCTTAAGTATCATTTGTTCCCCCCGGCACAAATTGAAAGCTTCACAGTAACAATGTTCCTGCCATGTCTCTGCTGTGGCATTTCCAGTATTGGATGCACTACTGTCAGGTAAACAGCTACCACCTTCTTTCTTCTGTAATGTGTTCAGAGAAGCTTATAATTCTTTCCTCTACTACTTACCATATACACACACATATAGATAGGGATTACAGCTATGGGAAAATACCCTTGGTAAAACAAAATAACTTTGGGTAAGAAATACCAGAGACAGAAAGGATTAGGATATCACTTTTTCTCCACCTGGAAAGATTTTGTCTATGCACGGAAATATCCTGATTTTCTTCAAACTGCTGTATTTTATTTTCAGAATGACAAAATTCACAACAAAATACAGGAAAAGAGCTATTATGTCTGCCCAGAAAAAAACCCAAAATATAGAATAAGATAGATTTTAAACTTCTACAAAGTTTTTAATGACTGTAGTTTGACTTTCTAGATCAATAAAAATTCTGTTCTCTATTCTCTTTTCTTTGCGGGGGAAAAAAATCTCATGTAAATGTTTA
Source organism: Poecile atricapillus (assembly GCF_030490865.1). Classification (NCBI taxonomy): domain Eukaryota; kingdom Metazoa; phylum Chordata; class Aves; order Passeriformes; family Paridae; genus Poecile; species Poecile atricapillus. The sequence continues at coordinate 56,751,828 of NC_081288.1, forward strand.
TCATAAGCTCAGACAGAAAGTAAAGACATCTCAGGCACAATTCTTGTGAGGATGGTTTCATCACATGAACAACCTGAATGAATCAATGTCTCTACACTGTTGAAAGCTGAAAAGCTTTTTTCTCTCCACTTGCCATGTTACTTCCTTTCTGCTTTGCTCCTTCCCTCTCTTCTCAATCCCTCTGTTTCCCCTTGCTCTAGCTCTGGGGTTCATCTAAGTGTCAGATTTTCATGGCCTGTTTCATGTCACTGTATAAGCTGTAAAATAAGCTATATTATCTATCACAAGAATATTTTAATTTTTTTATTCTGCATTGGGCAATACTTTATCACTTATTTCATCAGTTACAAAGCATTCAATGCTGGCCCACTAGGTGGGCAAATCAATCTGTCATCTTAGAACGGTTACTCCTTTATTTCCTTTTCTTTCTGTTTAAATGCTATATTGGTATGAGTGCTTTCAGTGTAGAGCTCACTGCAACAGCAGGACCGTGATAACTTCACCAGGGCAACTAAATCAGGAACATGGCTTCCTTTGCTAAAAATATCAATAGGGAGGAAAGCAGGCATATTCAAAGAGAGATTCAACTATCTGACCTGTTCTGCAAATCCCTCCTCCTCTGTCACAGCAGGAACCCACACCTGCTCTACTCTTATGACACATTTGCATCAAGCTCCAGATTTCACTAGGACCAATCTTATCATGTACCTGCAATAAAAGGAAACACTTTTGGAGGTTGAAAACCAGCATACAGTAGCTAGCAATCTGATGGCAAAGTGACACAACTGTGCCTGGGCTATCAACCTTTTACCTGAAGTGCTCTTGTTTCAGTTTCTCAACAACTATTTGAAATGGATTAGCTGGGAAGGAATACATTTTAAATGTCCAGACCAGCAGAGCCTGGGCCTTTTATTAATAATCGAAAAGGAGATAAGGAACAACTGCCATTAGTTCAGCTCCTGACTTTCTGGGGTCTCTACAGAGCATCAATTTCAGACTAGCTGACACTGCTGACCTATACACCATCTAGAACCTTCTGTTTTGCCAAGGTGGAGAGGAAAAGAGTAACGTGCATGTTGCAACATTGTACAGATTCATCTGCCAAGTTAGGGATGATAGAGCAGATGCAAAGATATGAGTCACTATGTCCAGAGGGTATGTGTCAGGGTGATGTGCAAACCTCAGCTAGTTCCTCTTGCATTGCAGATGAACCCTGAGTCATGTACAAGGCAAGTGCTGTGTCCCCAGACAACCCGTGAAAATGCACTGCTGGTTGGGCTTGCAGACAAGGTTGTACTTTTAGACACAAAAAAAACCTTTTCCTGAAGCAGAAAGAAAACTGCAAACAAGTGATTTTATTTCTCCCATTTTTCAGGCTGCAAACACTGACTTGTGTTTGTTGTTAGTAAAGACTGCTGTGAGGACACATAAAACTGCAACTGGAAGATCTAACACCTTCCATGCTGGTTAGAGTGATCATCCAGGCATGCCAATACAGAAACAGCTCCTTGTTAATGAGGTGAACTGCAATCAAACAGTTTTTGTGAAAACCTCCAGGCCTGAAAAAGGCCAGAAAGCAGCACTGAGTGTTGATACTGGATACTTCCCAAGCAGGAAGAGCCATGGGGAAAAGGTACTGACCAGAGTGAGAGCTGCCTACCAATCCATATCTCATTAAGATTAATGAAGGCCAACAATGCTATCTCTAATTACACCTATCTAAAATGCTTGTACAGTCTAAATAGGCCACATTCCTCTTCTCTTTTATTTTTTTTCTTAGCAATAGGTTAAAAGGTGTTTATTCTTCCTTGCTGCAAGGGATTTTTCTGGCTGTGTTTCCAAAAACCTAGAAGATCAGGGAGATAAGGGAGAAGGATGGGTAGGGCTTCACACTGAGGCCAGATATATCACAGAAGCTGTGTGTTGCTTGGACCAGAAATCCTGGACTCCATACTCAGAAGCAATTACATCTTTAGTTTTAAAGATGAAGTTTTAAGCTGACAGGCCCACTAATGCCTAAGTATTGTCTAAAAAACATCTGTCCTTTCTCTGATCATTGAAAGCACCTCTGCTGGTAGGAATGAGTGAGCAGATGAGCTGAGCTCCAGCCATGCCTCTTCAATTTCCAAATAAATTTGTCTGAATAGTCACAGTGAGGCAAGGACCACAACCATTCCACCATAAAGATATGCTGTTCCTGGGCAGCCACTTCTTGCACTGCTTAGGTAGGTGTAATACCAGCTCAGTAATTAGCAATTGCACCCTCAGCAACTGCAGTTGCTTGTTTCATAAAACAGCCCCGAGTCATCAGGATTCTGAACTCTTGTGTCCTGGAGGACATCAGCTCAAACCCCTTCAAGGAAATAAATTGATGGCTATAAAGGGTGTTCACAGCAAAGGCATGCAGAGAAGAACATGAGCAAGGAACTGTTTCCCTAAACAAGTGATAAAGGCACACACCTGGGAAGCAAAGTGGTTGGGGTTCAGTCCCTACTCCAGTGGCTTTGAAAGACCTCTGAGCAAAATCAGTGCAGCAAAACAAAGAGAGACTGCCCTGATCAGTCTGCAGCTCAGGCACTAGTTCAGTTTCCTTCTCAAAGGTAGGCAGGAAGGATCCAAACTCAGATTTCTTTCCTTTTGTGACAACTGATGTATACATAAAGGACATCACTACCATTTATCCCACTCTGTGGCTTGATTTTATCAGATCTGTTCAGAAACAAATCAAAACAAGGTTATAATCTATTCTCATGGTTTATTTTGACAAAAACCTGTCCATGCTGGGTAAGTCTCTGTATGCAATCTGGTCCTTTCACCTCAGGGAGGGTAGAAGTTGGAAAGTGGAGATGATAGCAGTGAAGATGATCCAAGACAGCAAATATAGTTTCTGTATAAGAGAAAACCAAATGGATGATGATTCTCTAGGTAGGAAAAAGACAAATGAATAAGGCTACAAACAATGAATGGTGCTGAAGAGGTGACGAGGTAATGACTATTCACAGTGTCACACCACACAAAACCTACAGGGCACCCACTGAAATTATTAGGTGTCAAATTAGGAGGAGAGAGCAGGTATTTCTTCACACAGTGCATAATTATATTGTCACAGGCTTCTGTGCAGGCCAAAAAGTCAAAAAGTCAGAGAAATTCAGTGAAGGCTGGTCGAATGGTAAAAATTAATAAAATTTTTAACGAAACAGTAGTTTTAATTCAACTTCTGACTCAGGAAGCAGGGTCAGAGAGATCACTGTCCACATTCTTTGTTCACTGTTCTTGTGTTTTCTCTGAGCATTACTGCTGCAGTGCCATAGTGACATGCAGGCTACTGGGCTAAGTTTTCTGTGCAGTGATGTGAAGGTTCTTGGTCTGTTGTTAATTTTATTTTTTTGGCTGAGAAAAACAGGTATGCACAAAGCTCACAGTACAGACATAGGCTAGGCAGAGACACAGAGGACACAGGAACCACCCTAACTCTCTGGTGTCACTGTCAGGTAAATTCTAATTCCAGTGTTTTGAATACCCATGCCCTTAATCTCTATCAATAGATGCAAAAACATTACATGAAGAGCATTGAGTTCTATCTCTAAATTTCCCATAATAAATGTATTTATAGTGGAAAAATGAATACAAGACAAGTGTACCATATCTCACACAAAACAATGATACTTCGCACTTTCTTCTACTAGGAGATACTTAATTTTTCTACAAGTGTGCCACTGTTTCTATGCTGTTTCCTATGTTGTCCCCAGTATGTCCTTTCTGAAACATGAAGGAGCAAATTAAGAGGCTTGTTTATTCAAGGATAAACACTGCCATTCCTTTGCATAACATCCTTGTCTATCTTGGGATGGAATTTGGTCCATCGCTTAGCACTGTAAAATACCTACAACCTAGTCTGGGCTGCTGCCAGAAAGTTAATATTTAAAACCACCTAAGGGAACTCCCTCATCTGAAGATCACAGCATGATCCATGTGAGGAGTGTGATGGCAACTTGTTGCTGATTTGAGCTTCAAACGGCAATGCAAACTAAATCTAGTGAACATGCATGCCCCAGGAGGTAGGTGTTTCCTACTTCCCAGACCCAAGTGAATGATCTTTCTCAGGGTGACCTTTCATCTGGCAGAAAGCCATTTCCCTACCTATTCCCAAAACACATCTGATTACTTGAGGAAATGTGACAGCACCTCTGCATTGGATTAATTCAGAGGACAATTGTAACTTAGTTACTAGTTCTGATGAATCCTGGTTTTAAAATAAGAAAATTAAGTCGGCCACAACACAGTGTTACATTTCACATCTGGAACGTGTGTTGCAGCTGCACTCAGTCTCAAGGCAATTATTTCAATCCCAAACCCAGTTGTTGTAAATAAATCTAATTAATTAGAATGTTTTTCCTGTGACTTTAAAGAAAAAAACTCAGTATTTCAGCAGAACCACAACCACCAGAAGTAGATTCTTGCTGCCGTTCTGCTCAGTTGTCCTAATTTATAAGAAATGTTCTCCAGTTAAACTTCCATCTATTTCTCACCCACACAAACTCAGTTTTATCTCATATTTCTGACACTAAATCACTTCTACCAGAAAGCATGCATCACTTCCCTGAAGCATTAGTTTAATGCTAAGAAAATTAAAACTACTACATTCTGGAACATTTCTACACTGTTATTTTAGGTCCATTTCTCATTTTTTCTTCTTTAATGAGCAGCACACAGCTTGCAAAAGTATTACAAACACTAAAATAAATTGCACACCCTTCCCAAATTCTCTGGCTAGAATTCCCCTCCAGATGAGACAGCAAAAATGCTGCAAGTTGATAACTATTACCAGTGGACATTCTCATAAACCGGTAGACTAAACAGCTTCTTGCATTCCTAGGAAACTCTTCTCTGTCTTGTTCTTGTCAACAAACTGAAAAATAGACATTACTAAGATTATACTGCTCAAGTACAATGATTTCCATTTAAAAAAACTAACATTTCCAAATTATTTCAAAATTTCTGAATTACATCGCACACAACTAAAACTTTGTTTAAAGTAGTTTAAAAATGTTTTTATTGCTATTTACTGCCTTTTGTAATGCAACTGCAGCACAAAATACTGCATACAAAATGTAGTGTATTTGTTTAAAAAAAAAAAAAAACAAAAAAAAGTTCGGTGGCCGAGACTCGTAGTCAATCGCATGATGAGAGATTCCTTTGGCCGCGGTAATTCCGTCAGCGTGCCCAGCCGGTACCCGGGCACCCCATGCTATGAGGCCGAGGCCTTTAACCCAAGGGCGCCGGGGCCCGCAGCAGGTCCTGCGGGGGCAGGCGGGAACGCTGCCCCAGCGAGAAAGCTCTGCCTGGAAATATCCAGGCACTCACCTTTATTTGTCAAAATCCCAAACACTCTTGTAAAAATAACCAGGACCTCTCTGGGCGAGCTTAACGCGCGGCCAAGGCGGGCCCGCGCCGCCCCCGCCGGGCGCCATCGGGTCGCGGCGGCTCCTGCGGCTGGCGGCGAGCGCCATCTGGCGGCACGCGGGGCTGCCCGCGCCTTGGCGCCGCTGCCCGCCAGAGGCCTGAGGGAGGCGGCGGGAGCGGCTGCGGCTGCTCGGGGCTGGCCCGGCCTGACCCCCGGCCAGGCGCTCCGGCAGCAGCAATAAGCTACGAATTTTTTAAAGCCCTTTAATTGCCAGGGTCTCCGGTTCCACAACGCCTCTAGTTACCTGGAGTCTCTCGGAGAAGGCTTTCCTTTTATGTTCCCTATTTCTGCGCTGCTTCCAGAGGGAGCACCTAAAATACACCTGCACAGCCCTCGGACGCCGTGCCGGGACGCCGTGGCATCAGTGACATTCCTCTGGGGATAGTTCCTCTTTTTAGGAATGGCTGGCCAGCCTTCCCACACGGCTCTGTGACATCCGGGGCCTGACCATCGCCCCGGGAGTAGTGCCAGCCCTGGTGTCATAAAAGACATCTTGAAGACATTAACTTATGCATCTTTGCACTGTTAAAAGTAAACAAATAAATAAGTGGGAGATTTCTGCTGAAATTATTTCATGGAACTGCACGTAACTCAGCATCACCTGTGTTGCCAGTAACCCCCAGCCTGGCCACGGCCACTGAACAGCAAGAGCAAGGCCACGTTATCTGTTTCTTTGTGTGACAGGTTAATTCTACAACCCATTATTTTCATGGGCAATAAATTTCACAAGGAAACTCGTCTCTTGGTAACACTGTGAAATATTTCTCCTCGCTTTTGCCTTCACCTAAATGATATGGCTGTTGTGAGTCAAGTGCTGATAACATCTGTCCTGACCCGGGGCAGTACCATGGCTAATAAACATTTCTGACAAAATTTTTCAAACACAATTGCAACCTCCCTGTTGCAGCCTATTTTCAGAAGACAAGGCTTTCCTACAAGCTGTTTTAAAATTCTACTAAGAGCTGTACTCTGAATAACAGACCTGAGTACTTGTGAACATTCTATGGAGAGGTCACATGGCTGGGGATCAGTTAGGATGTATAAGCCCAGCAGGGCAACGGAGTGACAAAATTAAGACATTGTTAATGTTTTGGCAATCCCATTTTACACTGTAATCCATACCTTAAGAGTGTTTTGTCCATTTAGTTTTTAAGGTATCTGGCAAAACCATTTTTCTTCGACTTACTTGGTAGAATATACATCATTCAGACATTGATTATGATCTGAAAGTGAGAGACATTTAATTCACAGTTTAAATTTCAATAACCTTATGAGATATTTATTTAAATATTGTGAGAAAAATAATTTTCCTAGGTTAAAAGCCAGCTCCATGTATTAAAGACATGAGCTGTCAAGACCTTACTTCAGAAGTTCCATATCATTCCATTAATTATTAACCCATTCTTCCCTGCCATTAATTAAAAGAGACTGACTTGGACACTTTGTTGCTGGGCAACTATAAGAAAGACCAGAAAACTTTGTATGAATGATGAGGTATTGAATATCCCCAGCCAGGTCTCCTTCATGTTCTTGAACGCAATCCAATGTGGTCAAGTACAGCCTGATGTCTTTTCTTGGACATTTTTTTAACTAAAGCAAATAGTTATTGTAATCAGGTAAACCTTTTCTTCAAACTCAAAAAAGAAAAAAGAAAAAAAGAAAAAAAGAAAAAAAGAAAAAAAGAAAAAAAGAAAAAAAGAAAAAAAGAAAAAAAGAAAAAAAGAAAAAAAGAAAAAAAGAAAAAAAGAAAAAAGAAAAAAAGAAAAAAAGGGGAAAAAAGAAAAAAAAAAAAAGAAAAAAGAAAAAAAGGGAAAAAGGAAAACAACCAAGCAAGGTTCACATGGGGTGATTCAAAGGGATAATTAGGCAGCAGAAATACTAGTGCTGGCATAATAACATTACTTCTAAAACAAATATAATTACTCTCTCTTGCAGTATTAACTGAAAATCACAAATAGCTGTGCGAATAACAATTCAGTGAATAATAGAAAGAAGGACCATTTCTTTCAGAAATGTGCAAACTGGAGTACTTTTCTACTTATTCTGTCTGCCTAGCTGGTAGTACAGACTGATCCTTTTACATTCTATACCATGCACAAGTGCTATTCTACTTCAGAACTGAGCACTTAAAGGGATTAGTGTTTGTTGATTGCTTTCATGAGATAATATAGTCTTGTTCTCCTCTATGCTTTTTACCCATAATCTTTTATTTCCAAGGAAAAAATTCTGATTAGCCCTATGCTTTGACTAGCAGAATTATTTCCTAGAGTGTGACAATTGTGTAATCATTCAAATAAGCCAGTGAACAAGCCGGTACAAATTTATCCCCAGCATAACAATTCTGATTCAGTTGAAATGAAAACAGTCAAAAATCCACAGTACAGAGTTAAATTCCCTTGGGGGTTCAACAAGTGAAACCTCTCAGGCTGGAAATACCTGTTTTGATTTCTTAACCAGATTAATGAATCAGCCTTACAGAATATGCTGTGTGTTAAAATACAGCAACATAGACAGGGATCAACGAAACCAGTTCACAAACAAGCTGAAACTGCTTTAGTGAATATAAAGCAGAATTAACATTGTAGCTCATACAGGCATCTGGGCTTGGAAATAAATTATGAAAGTCAGATTTCTAATACCTTTTTTTTTTTTTTTCATAAATGAGTTGAACTTTTAATGGTTTGAATTAGAACAGAAAACATGTGTGTGACTTTTCAGAGAGACATGGTGGGACTTGTGGAGCACTGAAGTCAGAAAAAGCAGTGATGATACAATTTCTGTTACCAGGTGGTTTATGCAATGACGAAGTCATGGCCAGAATGGCTTTAATTTAGTGAATGGTTAGAAGATAAAGAATGCACAATGCACCCTAGAGCATTCCTGCACCACAGCTGAGATGAAGATTCTATAGCTGTACCTGGAATACTGCCTAACATTAACTTCTGCTTTCTTTGAAGAACTCTGAAAAATGTGAAAGGACTTCCAGAATGACTTAAAAGAATTATATAAAGACCAGGGAACCTAATAACAGAACTTCAAACTATTTAATTTGTTGAAGAGGAAGCTCAGAGTTGATTCAATTTAATATCTGTGTAGAAGATTTCTAATAGTCAAATGACAGAAAGATTATTTAACTGGAAACTAAGCCAAATAAAATGAGAACAGGAATGGGACCACATTATTCACAGTGGGCGTAATTAACTCCTGGAATTATCTACTCAGGAAGCAGGTGTTTTCTCCATCATTCTTAGTCTATCTGGAACAGGTATGAGCTTTGCAAAATAGTGTTTGGAAAGATACATACTGAAAGCTGCTGGAAAACATTGCTGCAGCCTGTCCAAACATTGAAACTGCCAGCTTGCCCAGATGCAGCAAGCTTGTGATTCAGCATGAAGTGCCTGCTGATGCCTACCATTACTGACACCAGTAGGCTGTGTAGAAGCTGTTTCAAATCTTCCCATGATTAACATAGCAGCTGAGAGAAGTAAGAAGAATGTGTTACTTAGATCTAAAGGTTCCAGTGCTCAGCCACAGGACGAAGCAGGATCACACATAATTTAAGAGCCAGCCTCAGCAGCCCCTTTGGACCTCCTCCTTCCCATGACAGGGGGGTTTGACCTCCCAACTAGCATGACCCTGATGCCAGCCACATGACATGACTCTATCTCAGGAACCATACTGGAGTTGTCTGCACACCTCACCAGGCCCAAGAGTCACCCTCTGACCAGCCCTCTCAATGTAAACCTAAAGTTAAACCCTCTCCATGATACTCACATAAGGAGAGGACATCTGTTGCCGCCTGTTTGTTCACTTTCATTAAGTTTAAAGTTGGTCTGCCCCAGTTACTCCCCCACTATCCCAACATGGTTTGTCCCTAGTTGCCTATCATTGTAAACCCCACCCCTTTTTCCAGATTGTTCCCCATCCATCACCTTGATCCGAGCCCTATCAATCTATGTACACCCCACCTTTTGTTCTGGTTCCTTCCCTGCTTATCACCCCTTACTCGAGGCCCTATTGGTTGTACAATTGCCTTCCCTCCCCCGGGTCCCTACCATTGGTTCTGTATATTGTAACCCCTTCCCACAACACCTCCCCTGCTGCCGTCCTATTGGTTGCTGTATGAGCCGCCCATGAACTTTAAAACCTGGCGCACAGAGGTGCCCAGGGTCTCGGCTTAGACCTTGTCCTTGTGATCCTGGCTCTGTCCCTCGTCGCCTTCTCCCTGCACCTGCTACAATAAACTTGTTCCTGGGAAATTGGAGGACTCTGAGCATTCTCTCTCCCTTTGCCGCACCTCGCGTCACCCTGTGAATCATAGAGCCCGAGCCCAGAAGAGCTCTAGAGGTTCCAGGTCGAGCCACACGGTGCTCACCTGGTTCCCCACTCTTGCCACTGACGCTTGGCAAGAGCTAGCCGAGGTGTGAAGGGCCGAGCGGGCAGCGACAGACATCCTGTGAACATCTGGTTGGACAAAGAGGCAATGTGTGGAAAGGGGACATGGGGAAGAGGGTTGCTTTGAATATGTGATGTTGTGATGATGGAAAGGTATTGCTGTCAGGAGTTCTGCAGTGAGATAGGAAACATCTGTGACTGCAGTAGTGGGCAGATGTGTTAACACTCTCTGCCTGCATGTGAGTGACCAACACATGAATCATCACCACCAGGGTGCAAAGGCAGGAAACTGGAGAGAAAAGAGCAGGAGAGACAGACACCTTCTGAAGGAACCTCCTTCTAGGCATAAAGGAAATAAAAGGCTGTTTAAATATCTCTCCTGAGCTCAGAAAGTATAGACGGTGCTTAAAACATTCTGGTGAGGCTGTGAATAATTCTTGGAATTGCACAGATTCACTCAGAACTGAACAACAGTGTCAGTAAAGCTGTGGGACTCAGGAGAACCAGCTCACAGCCCCCAAACAGTACCTACCTGGGAAACCAGCACAGCTCCATGGCAGAGCAAGGTGTGACTGTAAAGTATGAGTTCCTTGCATTTTACAAAATTTTCTATTGAAATTTCAGTGCAAAGGAGATATTCAACAAGGAAGCTTCAACAAAACTATTAACATTTGGTGAGACTATAAATATGATGAAATATATGATTAATTAAATATTAATTGAATCATACAAGGCTGTACTGTTTGTATATTCTGCATAAAACAATTTCCTTTGCAGACGGGGGAAACTTAAGTTCTTGTTAACAAGAGGTTACAGTGGAATCAATTATTAAAAGCTTCTAAAAAGGTGCACTGCATTTACAATTCTCCTGTATAAATTCAATGACGGTTCATCTCTGTAGTTTTGATTTGTGATATATGTAGTCTTTTACGTCACTTATTTCTGAAACTTTAACTTTTAAAATCTCTTTTAGATATTTGTCTTGGTTTGAAAGACAGGTGTCTGCCAAGGAAGGCAAGAACCTCCCTTGGAATGGAAAATGTGACCCCCTTCCCTCCAAATTATTATAACTTCGAAATTAAGGGGCTTTCAGGCAAAGATATGGGAAAAGGAATAACAGTTCTTTACTAGTTTGTATGTATAACAAGGCAAACAAGCAAACAATAATAACAGCAACAGCAAACAAAACCAGAAACCCAGTAACAGCCTTCTCTTGGCTGTCAGGCACCTTCCCTCAGAGAGCATAGAAAATATTTCCTCAACATGGAGACATTCACATCAAGATACCTCTCTCTAGGATTGAGAGAAATTAGGAGACTCTCTGCACACCACTATCATGTGTTGGTAAGTGACACTGACTCTTAATCTATACTATTTCTTTGCTAGCTCTAATGTAAGTCCCTTTTTTACCATGCACTGTATTTTTATCTACAAGTAGTTCTTTCTGTGTTATCCTGTGTAGTAAGTAATCTGTTTAAAGTCTTATGTCTGTTTTCCTTGGTCTCCTCAATAAATTATTCATGTTGTTGTAGGCCTGATCTGTCATTATTTAAGAATTTGTGAGTGAGAGTGGGTTTTGGGGTGCTGGCTGCCTCAATAAAGCTGCTGTGTGCTGCCAGAAACCTGTCAAAGGCAGGGACTTGTCTAAGCTCTCCCCTCTCACTTTGTAACATACATACAACACTATTTTACCTGTTTGTGAAGATTCTCACTGTGATTTCAAATTTTCTTGGCATAAGCCTCCAATTTGACTCAGCAAAATAAGTCAAAAGATGTATTTATTTTGTATTTAATCTGTTAAATTTGAAGGCTTAAATATTGCCAACAGAAGCAGCTAAAGAGTTCTGCAAATTTAGGCTGAGGTCAGTGGCAATGACCTTGATCTGCGGCTGAATTAGTCCAGCTGCTGACTCTGTGCGTTGACCTTTTCCTCAGGCATTCCCTGCTCTGGACAAGCTGCTTCTCCCTGCCTGTGGGAGCCTCTGTCATTAGACATCTGTGGGTGATCACCTGGAGTCACCAGCAGGGCTATGAGAAGAGAAGTTCCAGACCTCTGGAGGGGTTTTCAGTATTTGAGAGGCAGGCTGGAGGCTCACTGCTCTCATGTAATCCAGATGTGCATTTCCTTGTCCTGAATGCACCAGATGTGTGCCTGCTGATGTGAAGTAGGATTACACACCTCAGTACAAAGGGAAGTTCTATTAAGCTACTGGTTTTATGTCTTACGAGATGTCTAATAAGCTTACTTGAACAATTTAACAAAATGTGTTTCCAAATTCACAGCTGATCTGTCTCAAACACTGACCAATAGCTAAAATGGTGAGGCCTACATAAATCAATTGTTTTACACAAATATCTGATACATTGTCAATTTAAGCCTTGAAATTTACAAGTTATTTCAGCCAGGTCATTTTGGAAATAATTACAAGGAAATTTCTTTGGAGAGCAGGTACTTTTTATAATAAGGGAACATATGCCTGGGTTTTATTCTTCTGAACGTACAAAATTTCCCAAGTGGGGCGAATTGAGCCAAGAACAAGAAAATCCAAAGATATGCTAGATCCCTTAGGAACACCAGCATAAAAACATGCTGCTGAAATGCATGAGAGATGAACTGAGAGATATCTCTTCTTAGTGGATGGTATCAGTATTTCATGGAGTACTCTTAAATCCAATATGATTTCAGGAAAGCTTCCTAGTTTATTGCAAGAAAACCCCATTGTATTCTGCTATAAACCACATTAGTGAATAAATAATATTTTTTCAATAATATAATCATCCTATCTTTGTAGTGATACATTATCCTGTTGTTATCAGATTAAGACTGTTTTTTCTCCTAACTAATCAGATGGAGGGATTAAAACCTGCATACACAAACGAAACACAAAACAGCCAGAGGGAGAGAAGACAATTTGATAGGACAGATGGGCTGGGAAACAGTGACATGCAGTGTCTTACCACGGCTGGAAAGAAGAGTCTGTCATGAAAGTGGATTGGCAGAAATATATCAACAATGGCACTTTGGCAGCCTGAAGGATCTGGTCTTCTTGCCTCCAGGTTTTTCAGGAGGTTTTTTATGGGGGCACACACAGGTGACACAGATAATGAACTTCACAATGAACTGTCACAACTTGGAGTAGTTATGATTTATCCCTATCTACAAAAGTGTTCCAAACATGGACTTATGTGTAAGCAACTGCTGCATCAAATTAATGTCTTCCCCAACATCTAATCATTTAAAGCTGTGATGGGCATCTGTTTGAATGCACTTGCTAAAATCATTGCTTCTACTTAGTTCCCCCATCAGAGTAATGCCCAATGGTACTTTTTCTCTTCTGCATGGTTTGTGGTGCTCAGTGCAGCTCTGTGCCCTGGAAAACCAACAGCAGCTGTGCAAGTGGCATATAGACTCAAAGATACTACAGGCAGTTTCTGAATCACAGAGAATCAATATTAATTACACTTCATCACTTTCACACTGTACTGGAGGAAAAGAAAAGCTAAAAATAACTTTATCTTCCCTGTTAATCCTCTTCCTCTTTTGCAGTCTTTTAATTCCATTTCTCTTCCTTAAGCTCCAGTTGCATACACAGGACTAGCTCAGAGGCATCCCAAACCATGTTAGAAAGAAAAATTTGCTTTATGTGGCTTTAAAAAATCTTTGATCCTTGACTAATCTGAGTGGGAGTTGACCTCCCCACATCCTGGAGCAGGGAAAAGACACCCAGGAACTGCCTAATTACCAGCTGTATATCTGAACTGTCAGGTTTTTCCATCACGCTCTTCCATCTCTCTCCTCTTTGACAAGCTTCTTTTCCATGCATTCTTTCTTACATTAATTTGAAGAGATGCTTTTTTCATTTTTTTCCTTTCAATGTATTTTCTTTATTTATTTCTTCATCCTGACCTTCTTTCTCTCATTCAAGATGATTTTTATTAAACGCACATGGTCATTCACTGCAAGTTGCAGAAATCTAACACCAGAAGCCTTTCACAATTTCTCTGAGGTTTCTCATGCTTTCAGTCTGAAGAACTGCTTCCAAATCAGTTCTCTCTCCCTTTGCTTTCAGAACCAGTCTTAAAGGTGCAGAACTTAATATTCAGCATAAACAGAACAGATGATTGGGGATATAAGCATCATAAAGTCACCCAGGACAGCAATAAAGATATGCTTTGGATGTTAACTTTTGATCTTTTTAATTTTTTCTGAACTCTTCTTTATACACAGATCTTTCATCCCATGCACCTCCAATTTAATCTTTAAAAAGAGCTTCTTTTTGAGCTCTCAGACATTTTAAGGATGTGGGCTGAATTTTAAGATAGCACTTTTCACCTTCCAGTTTCTAAATTGTAATTTCCCACGATGATCACTGCTTCTTTACACAGTTAAGTATTTTTGGAGACATAGTCTAGCATTTTCATTACTCTTGCACAAGAAGTAATTTTCTTTAACACTATTACTCATACTCTGTTTTCTAGGTCTTCATCTCCCTTTTCACTGATCTGTTCCCTATTCTTCTTTGTGGTTCCATTTAATCATCATTTGCACTGTGTATAGCTGCTGGCTTCCTTTCCCCTAGCTATTTCATTTCTGCTGGAGGCAGCTATTTCTGCTGCATCTCTCCCTGAAAGTATCCCTCCTTCTATATTAAAGCTGGCAGTCTCTTTTAGCAACTTAATTAAACTGGAATATTTCTGCCAGCAGCACTTAGTTTCTGCAAGGGGACATCTTGCATTGCATGCAAGTGATAGCATGCTAGAAAAGCTTCATTAAAAACAAGAGAAAACTAAACTTCAGGTCTGACTCTTCTCCCTGTTTCAGCAACATGAATTGCAGTTGAGTTATTCCCAGTTTCTGTGAGGAAAAGAGAGGAGGATATGACCCTCAATGTGCCAGCAGAGCCTGTAGATCACCTGAACACATACTGGGACATGTTTTTGAGTACTGTAGTTGTAAGTAGTATGAATTTCCAAATAATTGAGAAAAACATAGATCCCTGTTCCCCTCCTTCCTCTTTCCTATTAGTACTCATTAACAAATGCATCCAGTCATGAGTACAGGAGTGCCTTCCCAGTCCTTCCACTAACATGGTAGCCACACTCATGTGTGTGATTCAGCAATCAGGAGTCCCTGTTTGTGTTAGAAATATTTCCCTGCTTTTACAGACCAGCTCTTTTGCCCAGGATGAATTTTGGTTCTTCATCAGTTTTCACTTACTTTTTTTTAATGGAGAAATACCTATTTTGATGAAAGGCAACATCCTGGACAGTGTGGTATGACTTGTCAGAAGCAAACCAGTTTGGAATCAGATTTGGACTGTGCAGCTGCAGGGATTTTTGTAGTCCGCAAGGTGACTACACTAAATTTAATGGAAGATCTGAATAAGTATTTAATATTATACTGGCTACAGTGTGATGAAGTAAGGGAAGTCGTGAGCTACAGCTCTAGAACAGATTAACAGACTGCCATTCCCATCTCATCATGAGATGGCATAACTGTGTGCTGCTGCTGTCATCACTATTTGCCTCCCACATCAATAGGTTTGATTCTGTGTCTCACAGAAAGGCTGACTTCTAGAATACTAGTTCATGTGCTTATGAGTGTTCATATAAGCATATAAGTACCTTCACAAACATTACCACAACTTGAGATCCATTGAAGTTTAAAGCATGTACAAGATTAAGAACTACAGCACTTGAAAACAACAGATGTCTTCTGAATTAGGGCCAAAGTTCAGAAATACATTCAGTGTAACAACATAGGTGTTAGTTGAATGAGTAGGTCTTTGGCTATCATCCTTTAAATGTTACAAAAGTATCAGGTAAGCCAAGGCTTGTGGTTTAGAAATGCAAAGCTTTTAAAAATATGTAGAACTGCTTTTTTCCCAAATTATTCTAGCTCTTGTTTTTCATATTATGTTTTATCTCCACAGTTGTTTATTTAAGCTTTCTATTTTTATTATAGAAAAACATGGTGTATTTTGAATTTGTAAACAAAACAGCGGACATCTACAAGGAATATGTAAAATGCAAACCACAATGTTCGATACCAATAGTTCAAGGAAGAAACTTAAACCAAAGTTAATTTTAAGGCTGTATCTTTCTCTTACATGTTTCTTAAAACTTAGTTGTTCTTCACTCTGCTAAAAATAAGTGATGACACAGTAAGTCTCCATATTTAGTGATTTATATTTCAGAATATTCTTCAGATAGCAACCTTGGCCTGGCTGTGAGCCAGACAAGTCTCTTTGTGTTTCCTTTCTTTCATTCAGCTTTTTAAAATGTTTTGCTTTTAAGTTTTTAGCCTAGAGCTGTAAAAAGGCAACTTGAGACAACAGAGATCTCAGGATATGATGTGATTCATAGGAGACATACCAAATTTTAAAAGCACTTGCAGCCTGGAGCTTTAACAGCTTCAATTAAAAACTGTGTTTGAGCCCAAATAAATGGACCATCCTCAAAGACAATTGTACTCTAAAGCTGGAGAAGCAACTTTTTCTAGAGCATATGCCAAGCTGTATTTTGTTTCTCAATTTAGAGGTTAAGGGCAGCTCTGGTAGAAGATCCATGGGAGCAGAAGGATGCTACCGCACAGAAAGGTGATACCAATCAAACAATTGGCAGAACCTTGCCTCTGAAGGACAGGGACTGCCTGTGGTCTCTAAATTCAAATTATTTCACTGGATTCAGAGGAAACTAGAAACTTTTGTCTTCCACAGATGAATTTTCAAATTGTAGAATTTCCCAGCACTGTCCCAAATTGTTCTGCGGTCCATTCAGAATAGGCTCCTGTGTCACAAGCTGACCATTGGCCTTTGATTGTTTTTTTTCTGTGCATAATCAATATGACAGAATTTAACATCATCTCTTGATTTCAAATGCCAAACACTGTGAAGCATAATAAAGGACAGTTTATCCTTTTTTTTTTATCCTGTTGTATGTGCTACATGTCCCTTTCACCCCAAGTGGCAGAGAAAACAAAGTCAAACTTGCACAAATACCAGTTCAGTGCTGAGCAACAAGCTGCATGCTATATCCAGGCTTTGTCTGGTCTCCAGCAACAAGGACTTTTAACAACTGCTGATGAATCTTTACTGGAGAGTGAAGGGAAAAAGGGAAAAAAAGAGAAGCCACTGAAAGGATGATCATCTCCTCCAGAGTTTCTTCTTGGGCATTGATTATCCTTTTCACAATGCTTGCACCAGAAAGCTATGGTTAACATGCAGCATACTTGTGATGAATTTTAATAATGACACAGTGCAGCTGAGAAGATGTTAGGCCTCAGAATGAGTTTTTCCTACCCAAAGGAAAGTTAAGCGCTCAAGTTAAGCGCTGCAAGGGAATTGTCTTTCTTCTGAAATCTTTTATCCTTGGTTGGAATTACAGTTCCAACAGCACTGTATTGCCAAGAAAGATGTAGGACCAGCAAGGTCAAGGCCTTGCCAGGATCACCTTGGGATGCCTTTTCCAGCCCTGGTGCTCCTGGAGCTGTAGGCTCTTTGACTCTCTTGGTCTTAACCCTAAACCTAAGTCTAACCCTAGCCTTATCCCTAGCCCTAACACAAAACAAAAACTATAGGCTGCCTTGCTGCTCCAACACCTTTCTGATCTGGAAAACTCATAGGATTGGTTGGATAAGGGCTAGTGCTAGGGCTGGGGCTAGCAC
Source organism: Poecile atricapillus (assembly GCF_030490865.1). Lineage (NCBI taxonomy): Eukaryota > Metazoa > Chordata > Aves > Passeriformes > Paridae > Poecile > Poecile atricapillus. Next base: position 56,769,353 of record NC_081288.1, read on the forward strand.
TAGGGCCGGGGTTAGGGCTAGGTTTACAGCTGGGGTTGAGAGAGCCAAAGAGCCTGCAGCTCCAGGAGCACTTGAGCTGGAAAAGGCATGCCAAAGTGATCCCAGCAAAGCCCTGTGTGAGCACAAGAACTAGATCTACATTTCTTAAGGTCTAAGCAACTCCTGACACTGGTGAAAACCCTTTCTCTTTCTGGCTGATACTGGATGTGTGTGCTTGTTGTGTGAATTGCCTGGAGCAGTGTGTGGCTTCTGGTAAAGAAGAGCAAAAGAGCCAGGACTCAAGTTGTGCTGAAGCCTGTTTGCTTACCTATAGTGATAACTAAGGCTGTAATAATTGCCTTCTCTTTTTGACTGAGATGAGAGTGGGACAGCTGCTATTTTAACAGATCACCAAACACGTGCAGAGGCATGGAGTAATTTACTTCCTGAAGCCACCTGTTCCATACTTTACCAAGTTACCTGCCAAAAAAGAGACACAGCAGTGCTTTCACTTGCTCTGTTTTTGTCCAAGATTTATTTGTAATTAAAAAAACTATTTCTATTTCATAAAAACAGATTTATCTTTAATTTCTTTTCCTGCTTTGTTGGAAAAATAGGGCTGGGGAGAAAGCAATAACCCATCACTTGTCTTCAGTTGCTGTTTCTGAGAATTTAGCAGCCCATGTGAAAAAGGCTTTAAATCATGGAAAGCTATTTCCTGTGTGCCTTTGCATTACTTCAGAAAATTCACCATAATGACTTCTGGTCACAGCATTTCCTGATTGCAGGATTGCGATTTAGTCCTGTACACAAGAGTGCAAAAATACAGTGTTTGTGGTTGGATTGCTCAGGAAAGCTGCACCTGCAGGGAGAAGCATGGGGCATGTGATTGGTTTCTGGAACAGCAGAGCTATTAGCTTTGTGGCAAAGGCCTAGAGCTGGAAAGATTGCATTCATTGTATTGGGAGAATTGCTGAAGCCTGCCATATGTGTGAAACATTTGTCTGCTTTCCTCTCTGTGATTACAGTCATTTCATTAAATAAAGCAGAAGAGCTACAACAGTTACGATGTAAGCATTCTCATCTGTGGCCTTTTTCTTTAAAGCATCAGCTGTCATATTCCTTAAGCTAAGGGCCGTCATCTAAACCAAAAGGTCGAATTAAACTGGTATTTCTGTCTAAGCTACACTTTTATCAAATTGAACCCCGGAAAGCAATTGAGAACCTTGGTTAAGCTTTTGATATTGATGTTATTTTTGTTTGTTGAACAAATATTGCCTAACTATTATTAGTACAGGTTGAGTTATGGTTACTGCAGATGTCATGAATGGAAGCAGGTCACCGAGCCCAATCTCAGTAATTCTTTGCTTCATACCCTCTTAACAATGAACTTTCCAGGATGTTCACGTATACATACTATCCATAGCTTGCAGAGGGGAAATTCCCTGCTAGGAGGATCCTTAGAGCCATACAGCCTGGATCTATCAACAGAATGGTGAAAATTAGGCATAAGGGAAGAAAGAGATCATGCAGAACTGAGCAGGTCAAACCTTCTCATCCTGCATGACAGAGACTGCACAGTCAATACAGCAGTGGGGTCTAATGCAAGCCAACCCAGCTGCCTCAAGTTTCTTTCTGTCTTCTTTCACGTGGGACTGTGGGAAATAGCTGTAAGGCTTGTTTTGGTCTAAGACACAGAAAAGCAAGCAAGTACGCAAGCAAGAAAGGAAGAAAGCAAGCAACCAAGGAAGGAAGGAAGGAAAACTTCACACTACAGGCAGGTGTGATTATCTGGGAAAGGAACGTCCAGAAATAATTAGGGTAAATTGTTCTCCCTCTTGAAGCAGAACTGCTGGCAGCTATGCATGCATGATTATAGAAAGAAATAGCTGAAAATAGGTACTCTTGAAGGAGAATACAGCCTTCTCATCTTTAATTCTTAACAAAAAAATATTTTTCCTGGTCTGAATAGGTTTTCACATGGCTGTGAATATCTGAGCTCTGGTGTAAGTTTTGTAGTCCAGTTTGAGTCACTGAACGGTGAGACTGAGGTAGGGGACTGTGCCTTCACAGAGAACTTCTTGTGCTGTTTCATGTCTATATGTCATGATTTAGCTTTTCCTTCTCTTTGCCATTTGGTCTTTTGCTGGTGTGATTTGCAATAGGAACATCACAGCCCTGGGAAGGAATCTCACAGGTAAAGTAAGGCTCCCATTGTCATCAAATATTGCTAGAAAAATCATAATTCTTGCCACACTTTGCAGTATGAATGACTTGATAGTGTCCAGTCTGAACAAATAGTTATTATTTGGAATGAGAGTCCTGCCAGTTTGAAATGAGTCTGGAATCATCAACTGGAAATGAGGGAAAAGGAGAAGCCAGTTGAATTAAATTAAAAAGACCTAAGCGAGATGACATTGCAGCTGTTGCAGTGTGAGAGAACCACTTTTCTAAGAGGCAAAATAGTTTCGGAAGGCTGGATGCTTGCAAAGAATCTACTGCTCCACCTGCATAAGGAGTGTGGGAGGTTCTAATAGCTAATGACATAATTTATTGATTTTCTGAGACTAAAGGAGCTACTCTAGCTAGCAATTTCTTGAAGTCAGCACACAAGATAGTGCTGAGATTGAATGACTTTTCAGGATCGCCTGTCCACAAAACCAGCAGTGATTGCAAAGCTCTTCTGCTGCCCTAGCAGAATTAAATAGAAAGTACCTTATTTTTCCAGTATGCAGCTAGATCATTTAATGGGACATCACAAGTTTAGCAATTCATCACACCAAAGCAAGGGGCAGAAACTGCAGCAGGAATAACATGGGCTCTTCCGAATGGCAGGGATGCTACAGAACCAGACTCTGAGCACCATGGTGTTTCTTGGTGAAGATATCAACAACGTTCACAGGTACTGGGATCTCACTGGTCTCACTCAGTCTACCACAGGTGCTTTAAATGTTGCTAATCTTCATTTCAAAATATATGTTAGTGTAGGATACATGAACTGAGGCAAGTCCAGACATTGATTTGGGCCTCAAAATACATTAATAATTGCTGAGTCGTGGCAGAGAGACCTGCAAAAACTGTCAGGTAGGTGCAGCAGCACAAAAAGCCAAGATACAGATCAGGCAGAAGGACTAAATGGATACTCTGTAAGGGCATCCATTAAGTTCAGGAGACCAACCGTAAAGGACTTGTATTTCACAAGATGTAACAAAACCACTTTCAAATGAAGCTTGATTCAAGGTTTGCTATATCTATATTTCAAGGCAGAAAAATTGTGAAAACCAGTAAAAGAAAGAAAGTTACAGAAAACCTGGTACCTCAAAAGTCCCTACTGGGAAAAGCATTCTACAGAGTTTTCTAGAAGAATTAGCTAAATTTGATACAATATTTTCTAAATCTCTATGTTATGAAACAGAGGGATAAAGACAGGGAAAGAGAATTGGTTTCAATTGGCATGGTTCCAATCATTCCAAGGTTTTAAAGAAGATATAATCTCTGCCTCTAACCAAAATTGTTGAAACTGCTGGACAATGCAGTTGGCTGATATCTTTCAGAAGGAAACTGGATTATATTTGGTCTGATGAAACCTAAAATTATACTTGAAAAAGAGGCTTCTTACAAACTCATACACTGTTCCACACTACTGCAAAAAAGAAGCATACCACTAGATACAGAAGTATTTCATCTATCTGGAGTAAGATGAAACCTGTTAGTTACTGTGGTAGTAATAAAATCTGGGCTCACACCTACCTCTGCAATAATTCCAAGAACACCTGCAGCATGGCATAAAAATCACCATTTTTAAGCTGCAATGAAGGACATATTTGCCTTATTTCTCAAGGTATACTCAGTCTACTTCCATCTCAAACAGCGACAGAAGAAGACAAGTAGTGTTAAGAAACATTAGCTTACCAAGGTATTTTGCTCTAAAACAGGCTGGTGTTTAGAAAAAATGTGCTGCCTTTGCCAGCTAAGAATTATTTCATTGGTTCCCTTTAGTATTAAAAACCACTACAGAGAGAAACATTAACTTGGTAAGCATGAAAAATTTACATTGAAAATCCCCCAAATGGATGCTGGAAATCCAAAAGGTTTTGCCAGAGGTCACTGTCCTGTCACTTTAATATTCACACAAATAAGGCAATGGCTATGACCTTTGCCTTTGAAAGCCCAGTTATGCCATTCATGTCTGAGAGTCTCAGTCAATAAAAAAAATCTCAACCTATTTATTATTTTACTATTTGAAGCAGGAGATAACAGTAAGCAAACAGAAAAAAAAGTCTGTATTTTGCTACAGGATGATTAAAACCCCAAAGAAATTGGGAATTATGAATTCCTCTTTAAACAACAGGTTCTAGTACAAGAGAAAGGATTGGTTTGTGACTCCCTGGTGGCCACAGAGAACCATCACACAGTATTTTTCATAAAATACTCAACTCCACAGGAGGAGCTGTTACAGTTTCTGCTGGGCCTTCTCCTCAGAGTCCTACAGACAGGAGGTGAGCCTGTCTTACCACAGGAGACAAAAGGAGCTCAGAGGACTTAATGCTGCCACCGACACACTTGATGTCCAGAAATACACTTGGGGAAAGAAAAACCAAAGAAAGGCCAGAGATCAGCACTGGCATAATCACAAATATACATTGGTAGTCTGCAGCCTAATATAAATTTTCTGATAAGGCCCGTGAAAATGAATTACTTATTAATTGGCGCTCAGTAAGTTTGTGATGGTGAATGTGACACCTATAACTCAATGACTAGAAGTCACCTCCAGTCTGGTATTGTTCATCAGTGTGGCAGCCTTCCCTTGAAAATTCTTTTCACAATTCCCTCCCCCTTTTTGTGTGGTCATATGCTTGTTGCATATGTTGGTCAGGATTTGTCTCTTACTCCTTGCAACTTCTGATAACTCCACTCCCCTCCAGGGCCTCTGATCTTACAGTGATTCAATATTCCCTTTGTTAGTCCTCAAGTTTATAAAAGGGATATTAACAGGCTTAAATCCGTAGGTTCAAGTCCCTCAATTAATTGTTCCTCAAAAGCACCTTATGATTGCCATTTCTTTTATTCATTCATTTAACTGTAAAATTCAGGTATAATAACATAAAACAGGTACACTGAGGCAACACCTGATATTTATTTGTAGATATTAGTAGATATATATCATGTGTTTACACAGCTCTACATAAAAAGGTTTATAGCTTTATTTGCTTTAAGATGGCCATACGTATATAAGAAAGTTGGTTAAGCTGTGGGCACAGCTTATGTAATTCAGTTCATAAGAACTCCTGCTAGTACAAGAAAAACTGAGGATCAATAAACAGCTCTTTCACAGCATAGAGACTGTGTAGGTTCATTAATAGAACTATAATTATATTTCAGTTGCTGCATGGTCTATATAGCCTTAAAAAGCCAATGTGTATCAAATAAATCCTGGATGATGATGAAACTGTGAAAAAATGTCTGCTTTTATGGATAGCAGCTCCTGAACAGAATGTGGATCACAGATTTTATCCAAATGATTATTTGAAATTATTTGAAAAACATCACATTATTGTCCTACCATCCTGCCCTAATAATAATAGCAGAAAGTTTGATCCAGATATTTAGCAAGCAAGGTATGTTTTGGGTCCAAATGTGCCCAGTAACAGCCTGCCAAGCCACACAACGGCCATTTCCCTGGGTTTATCAAGCCCTTTTGAAGCCTGAGTAGAGGGCATGCTGCCATAAGGTCCATTATTGTCCACACTGCTCAGTTTTGGTGGTATAATTTGTCATGCTACAGTCACATTGCAACCATTATTTGAAGCCTAACTGACACATTTACTTTGAGGAACCAAAGGTCTGTTCAGCAGAGTCCAAAGACAGGTTATTAAGCCAAAATCAAGAAGGTGACACTGTAATATCAGTGAGGAATAAAATGTTATTAAAGTAGAAATTCCACTTTTCACCATAGTGGCATAGCCCACTGTGCACTGGAGTCATGCTAATGGAAAAAAAAAAACAAATCTGCAGATAGAGTGGACAGGATTATATACAATAGAACAACTGAACTTGTACCATTTTTCTCAAACTGCCTGAGTTGCATCTTCACAGTATGTCAAATAATGACTGAAAAACACAGCTATGAAGAAGGATGCAGTATTTTCAGTATGACAAGGTTGAATGTAACTGCTTTATAGGAAATGAACAGCACCAGATTGGAGTATGAAATTCTGCAGATGAGTAGCAGATGGCAAATGAAGGCATGTGAATACATGCACCTCATACTAAGTCAGGCTAAATTACTAGAAATTTGTGTTCTGCTTTTACAAGTTTGCATTGGTATCAATTTTCTGTAAGTGTTCATTAAGAGTTAAAGCTGAATCAGATATTGCTTTCATATTGTTCTCCCTCAACTGCAAATATTTGCATATTTTTAAAGCACTGTAATAGAGTTTACCATGTTCCAAAGCTCACAGGCATCAAGCAGAGCAGCCCTATGAGTGTAGGTGCAATTTTGTACACATCTACAACCCCATGACATTTAGAAGTCCTGTAACAACTCTTCTTCATATTGACTTTATGTGCAAAATAAGCACAGTTTTAGCCAGATTGACACCTCATTAATATAATTGTTCCAATACATAATTATTTTTGGATTGTGATTAGAGGAATTCATGATTTGCAATGCACAGCCATTTTAAAGAACCCATGGTATTCTTTGGAGCCAAAAGAGACAACACAATAGTCAGTTAAACAGTCTTCCTTGAGTGTGATTTCTTAATGTGCATCAGAAAAGCTCAGAGTTCGGTGTACGTGGGCACTTACATCTGCATCTGCTTTTATCTTTGGAGTACCTTCAGTCACTGTGAAGAAATTTACAGCTGATGTATACTCAGGACAGAAGCCCAAATTAATGCATTTGGAACAATGTGTTCTTGCTCCCATTCTCATAATGAAATTTGACTTGAATGGGAGCAGTGCTGGGCTCTCCACAGCTACTGATTATACATGTCAATATTAGACTCTGTTTGAGTGATGCTGTATTATGCATAAGAATATAGCATCATGGTGGTGTTGTGATTCAGCAAGCAACATAATTACAAGGATTGCAAGTGAAAATATAGCACTATATATTAATAGCCCGGCTCAGCCTTTCCTTGTATTTGGACCTTTGTTTACTTAATTAGGAATTATTATAAAGTTAAATCTCTATTTAAATTTCTGGTGATGGCCTTGTTCTGAACCTACATGCGCTGAGAAGCCCTTGTTGACATGACTGAGCAGGATATTGTATTTTATTTAATTTACTTTGGAGACCTCTGACACCAATTGCCAGCATGCTTGCAGTCCCAATCACATTAAAAATCTAATAACAACATGATCTTAGAAAAACAGCCATGTGTTGCTCCTGCATGAACAAAAAGCACTGCCCCCCTGTTCTGATAGGCTACAGGAGGCCAAGATACACTTCCCTGTAATTTCAGGTAAAGTAGACTGATTTTTTGATCAGAATTACATTTTAACAGGATATTAGAAAATACTTACCACCTTGTATCCACAGCAGTATGAAAGAAATATGTGAAAAATTGTTATCAATGTCTGCAAACAATAAGCTTAGCTAGTACAAATGTTATTACTGTATGAGGTAGTATCAGTCTTATATATTTATCCTTAAAATAAGGAAACAATCCTAGTCTCAGTTCATAAATGTGAAAGCTGGCACAGAGATATCTAGTGGCCATTCTAATTCCGCAGAGAAATAATGTGGAAAAAAAAGGAAACAAAGCCTGAGCTCTGAACTCAAGCCATATTCAAATCTCTCTTCTCAAAAAGAATAGAAACCTATTCTTGCCACGTAATTATTAGGATATGACCCAGATTTTAATAGTCCTCAATCAATAGCAGGATTTCTCATTTGATTTCATATGCCATCATAGGTATGAAATGCCTTGGACTTTTCATGATCAAACCTGAGGTTCAAAATGAGTAACTAAATTTTAACAGCCTTCTCCAATGGAATACCCATCATGTTCCCACAAGATAAAAAAATGCTTCTCCAGTTTAAATATCTAAGATCCAACAGAACAAAATAGTCCAGGGCTGGAGCAGGTCATCTGAATCAAACTGGGTACTATGAAGCCTTCCAAATAGGTATTTGGCAACAGTGAGTTAATAGCAGAAATAAGAGAGTATCTCATGGGCAAATGCAGCCAGTGTCTTGTGATTCAGTCACAAAGATACATGGTCCCTGGCAAAGCAATCTCATGGAAACCAATGTGTTAGGAGTAGGTAATGATTGACTTGCTATTTACAGAAGGCTTCATTTAGCCTTTCCTGCTGTCTGTACTTTGTCTTTCAGTCGTTACAAACAGTGGCAGCTTTCCTATGTGTTATAATTACATATTTGTAGATGTGGTTTCAGAAATTCACAAGAACCTGCAAATAAAACCAGCACCATAGTTACTTACCACAACACTTTATTATTAACACTAATGTATGTAACATTCCAATAGAAATCTTTCTTTTATGAAGATGTTCCATATACACTACATTTCCAAACGAAAGTAGCACAGGAAGCACCTTCACAACATTACTATGTTTAGTTTACTATTATTAACTTAAGGTGGACATGGTGAAATCTATTGATGGAAATCTCCAAGTACAAAGTTAAGTATGTAACAGATATAGCGACAGAACTATGGTAGTTCATCCTAAAACCTCAGTGATACTTGGTAGATTTTTAGTTAGAGCTATCCTGTATTTAGGATATATTGCATTGAGAACAGTCTGAACTCTGATCTGCAAACAGTCTGTCCTATGTTTTTCAGAGTATTTTTTTAAATCAGTGCTGAGTTTGTAGTAATATGATTATATTTTCCACCAGGAAATTATATGTTTTCAGTACTAAGGTGGCATTTTCTTTCTTCAAGTTTTCATGTTTATTGTTAGTATGAAAATTGCAGTCTTTGAACTCCATTATATATTAAATTTGAGATTTTTAAATTGAATTTAAAAACAGAACTAGAGAGAGAGAATAAATGAGAACTGAAAGGAGCCTGGAGGTGGGTAGCAAAGATGTGCAAGGTTTCCGCAATATATCAAACAAAAAAGGAGGTAAAAATCACAGAATATACTGAGTTGGAAGGGACCCATCAGGATCATCAAGTCCAACTCAAAAAAAACAGGAATGAGGAATAACTAGAAATCAGTAACTTATAACTGGCTAAAATAATAAATTCCTTTGTTTTCACTGAGGCTTATTCTAATGAGAGTAATGTAGGGTTTGACTATGCAACAGGAGAAGAGCCACAACAGAAAGTCAGTGCCCTGCCAGCAAGTTTTCTTCCTTTGGTACCTGCTGGATTTGCTGTGTGTCTGAGGGACGGCATCCCATCCTGCCCGGGGACATGGTCTCCTCCTGCCTGAATCCATGCCAGGAGCCAGGGCTCCCTCACCAGCCCTGAGGCTCACACAGCTGATGCCACCCCACAAACTGCCTGGGTGTCTGAGCCTGCCTCGCTGCAGAACACGGCATCCCTCCCAGTCCTGGTGCTGTATGAGAAGTGCAGTGAGTCCCGCTGTCCACTGCCCTCCAGCCACCAGCACTTGACTTGGCGAGGAGCTGTCACACAGGATGCTGTCAGGGCAAGGTGGGGAGGGGTGTGTAGTGTCCACAGGAGTTTCATGGACTCTTTCTGTCCATGGGAGTCCTAGCAAAGCTTCAGGTTCAGTTTTATGGAACAGTATTTCTTATAAAGGCAGTGAAAGTTCCTAAGAAGGCAATGTGTGTACAGCAGAAGCTGTGACCTTATCTTTTCTTCATGCCTTCACACCTCCTGTAAAACTGCAAATAAAAGAGAAGAATGCAGCTGACAAAGGAGCTTGTCTCTTCCTCTGCCTCTTCCTCTTCCTTCACAGAACTGGCAAAGATGGATGAGCTGATTCTGCCATGGGAAAGGCAGCTGTCAGGGCTCACTCTATGGGAGGCTTCTGGAGGCCTATAACCTATCTAGCTCTGAGACAACTCAGACTTGGACTTTTCATGATCAAACCTGAGGTTCAAAATGAGTAACTAAATTTTAACAGCCTTCTCCAATGGAATACCCATCATGTATCAAGATACATTGTCCTTGTATCTTGATGTTTTCCATTACCTCCCTCATTACACACAGTAGATCATATGTCTAGTATCCAGTAAAACAAGGCTATCAAGCACAGAGTCATGATTACAATACAAATAGCTGACAGAAACTCACAGAAAACAGAGACCAACTGTAAATATTTACCAATATTAACCGATATTATTAAACATTAACTTCTGTAGAAAATGCATGATTAAAAGCTTGGGAAGACGTAACTTCCAAAAATCATGGCTGCAATTAGAAAGAAATAATTTAATACACGAAAACACCTCTTGAGACAAGGTACAATAAAAGTTAGCAAGTAGGAGTATTTGTTCCATTTTAGCAATAGGAAACATTTGGGGCCATTTACTTTAGGGGCAAGTAAGATTGGGGATGGCAGTGACAGAAATATTTCTTCTTGGCTTGGTGTAGTGTCACTCCACTTTTATCCAATTTTTAAAACTCCATACAATGGTGCTGAGAAAAATAAGATAAATAAATGTATTCTTAGATTTTTTTTACACTTTTAACTTTCTTCAAGTACTATGCCCTCAGCATAGAAATTCAAGTGGGACCAAGGAACAGTCTGGAGAGAACTGGAGAGGTCTGCTGCACTAGAGCAGGGTAGAAGTAAGAACTAGACTATTGCTTTAGGAGCACTTAGTACTCTTTGAGTGGATATCTGTAGTTAAACGGCTATAGTAGTACCATCCATGCATTTTTTTATTTTAAATGCACCCAGCAAATGCCAAGTTGCTGGTGCTGTTCACTTAAACAGTCCTAGTATGGAAATCCTGCCATTCAACGTGGGCTGAGGTTTCAGAGCCAGAACTTGAACCATCCAGTGTTTGAAACATCTGTAACACTTGTCTTCTGTCTAATCATGCTCAGAACTATTCAAGCGTACGTGTTCTCTACACTCACAATTATGTCCTAGCACAAACTGACCAGCTATTTGTCAAAGTGAACAGCAATCCATGGTATAGGAGGGTTCTGGAAAGCAAGGATTTATATTCCACAGTTATTTAAAGGCAGGTGTAAAGCAATCCTCACTGAATCTATGCAAACAGGCTATGTACAAGTTACTTACAGGTGCTCAAAGAAGCATAAGAAGCCATGGAAGGAAACAATATATCAAGAAATATACTGGTAACATTGCAGTAGTGCTGAAATGATTTCAGAGGTCATTGAGATATTGTGTAAGGTACATTTTGGAGAGAAGAAAACACACAGTAAAGTAGTCAGAGAACCTTTAACTGGTGCATGAATTTTGGACTTTTAAAGTCTTCAAGATTATCTGTTATCTTGAGGGCTCGAGTCTTCATTGATGAAAAGAGGACTCAGATGATTTCATGCAGGAGTCAATGCGGTAAGAGGAAATTCTAGGCACCAGAGGACTCCGAGAAAATCCCCGGCCTGCCCGGGGCTCCATCAGTGAGCGGGGGCCGCACTGGCCCCGCGGACGATACCCCAGCGCAGGGTCACCTGCAGCTCGAGCTGGGGAAGAGGGGAGCCTGCCGGGCCCAGGGGGAACTTCAGGCGGCCGTGGCAAAGTAAGAAAGGTGTCAGCAAGGCTTTAGAAAGCCCGAGAGACACCAGGGGAAGGGCGGGATGACCGGGTCTGCCCGTCACCGCCGCTCCCGCGGGGAGCAGAGGCGGCGGCGCGGGCCTTTCCCGCACATTCGGGCAGGGGCGGCCGATGCGGTGAGGCCACCGCTCCGGTCCGTCACCGCCCCGGCTGCGATGCTCCGGGGCGGGATCGGCGCTTCGCCACTCCCCGCAACCCCCCGGGTGGCCCCGCGGGAAGACACCGGGTGCCGCCCCGGGGATCCAGGGCCCCTTCGCCAAGCCCACCTCATCCCCACCGGCCCTGGCCGCTGCCCCCACCCCTTCGGCCTCCGCCTTCCCCTCCCCTTCCCCTCCCGGTCCCTCCTCCCCGCCGGCGCCGGCCGTGCCCGCCTCGATTGAGGGGCGGCTGCCGCTGCTGCTGCCGCTGCCGGCGGCGGCTCCGGGAAAATGTCCGAGCGCGGCGGCTTCTACCGACAGGAGCTGAACAAGACCGTGTGGGAGGTGCCCCAGCGCTACCAGAACCTCACCCCTGTCGGCTCCGGTGCCTACGGTTCCGTCTGGTAGGTGCGGGGAGGCGGCACAGGGGCCGGGAGCCGGCAGGTGCAGCCGGCGGGCGGCGAGGACGGACAATGCGGGGCAAGCGGGAGCCCCCGGGCCGGGGTTGGTGTGCGGGGAGCGGGGGACCGGCGGCAGCGGGGCGGGGGCGTGTCCGCCGGGCACCGGTGCGAGCGGAGCAGGGGCTCCCGCCCCGCTGCCCCGGCCGGCGGCCCCGCGGGGCCGGGCATGCCGCACGGTCACCCGGGCAACCGCGCCCGCCGCCGCCCCGGGGCAGCGCCTGCCCGCCCTCCCGGGGCCGCCCCCGGGCTCCGGGCCCCGAGTGACCGCCCGCCCCGGGGCCGCTGCCGCCTGGTGCTGCTCCCGCCCGAGGGAGAATTGCCCCGAAGCCGGGAATCCTGCACAGTCATGGCGGTCCCGAGAGGGGAGGACGGGCAGGCGGCGGCGGGGCTCGGAAGGGCTGTCCGAGCCGGGTCCGCCGCTGGCCGGGAGGGCTCCCCGGCGGCCGCGGCCCTTCCAGCCGGGGCTATAGCGGGACATCCCGCCAGGCCCCGGGCAGCCGCGGCGGGGGGAGAGTTCTGTCCGCCGAGACAATGGGAGCAGCCCCTGGATGAGGGGCAGGCTGAGGGAGAAGACGGGATGCCCAACCGGTGCTTTCGGAGGGATCGCAAATTGGGACAGATTGCCGCCCAAGGGCGTCAGCGTCTTAAGGGTTTAGAAGTGTTGGCCACATGTTGTCATAAAACGTTTCTCTTTCTTCGGTAATTCCTACGTCAGGCTTGCCCTCTCGGGAACTCCCAGTGCAGGTTGGGCTGTTACTTTAGTATTTGATGCACACTTTTACTATGCTTATAAAAGCTTTGAATCAATTTTTGGAAATATGAGTGGCGTTTAAGGGGTTTTTGAGAAAGAGTCTTGTTTCTTTTGTAAGCTGTGTGAGTGGAATTATGTGAAACAATCCATAATGGGCCTTTAAATAAAAGTACTACTCGAAATAAAAATATTTTAAAAAAATTCTTTAGAACTGCTTTTTGCCATGCTCTAAACTCATGTAGTAGTTTCACTATTTCTCCACAGTCAGATACCAGAGAACACTTCTGAAGTTTTGTATCAGTTACTTCATTCTCTAGCTCTGTGAAATGTCCAAGTTTATACATAAACTAGGAAAATGCATTTTAAAAAATCTCCAACTATCAGCAGAAACACTCGGGACTGGTGTGAAGTATCTTTGAATTCTTCTCTTTTTTTTATTATTTCTAATTTGTGCTTGCACCTGGGAGGTCTAGGCAAATACTCTGTGAATGTCAATACCTGCCATTGTAGCTAGCATGTGATGATCCGCTGGGCATAATTCCACAACGACTTAATTTATTTACACTATAAAAATCTTAGTTTGTGAAATAAAAAAGGAGAAAGTAAACTAAGAGCTGGATGGATATACAGTAGCAGAGTAACTACTTTTGTGTTCCAATTGAAACTGCATTTCCAGTTATGAATTCTATTCATATTTATGCTGACATAGTTTTGAGGGAAAGACCTACTTTACTGAATTTTGTAATAAGATGTCAAGACTTTTGAGAAATTGCAAAGGAAGTGAAAATGTCGTGGTTCTCTTGCTGCACAGCTGGTGCTTTGGTTTGTGAAACTGCACAGCCAAGGAAATCCTAGTAATTTTTATCAATTGCAAAGCCTATGAACTGAGAAGTAAAATGGAGACTGGAAGATACTATGAGAAAGGTTTACTCAAAAATAGACATTTAAAAATAGAATATAGCAATAAAACATTGCTCTGTATTAATAGCCTTGTTAACATCAATGAAGTATAAACCCAAACAGAAGCTTGAATGTGAGGAAAAGGTATGCATCTCTCTGAGAAAAGCTGTCTATTTTTAGTGTCTATTGAAATTGATTTCTTTTCTGTCTGTGTGCATGTGCTTTACCCAGGAGACCTACGAAATGCAGCCATTCCCTTGAGTAATATGCTGTATTGCTTCTGTGAATAGTTGTACTCCTGTTCAGTAAAATATCTAAAAACATATTCAAGTCTTACAGAAACTACTGGAATTAAACAAATTCTTAAGGGCTTTGATAAATAGAAGCTAAAGCCCTGAACTCCAAATGCTGGCTTTTAAATGAGAACAGAGTTGCTCTAACAAATCTTTTCTACCTCAGTGAAACTGTTCTCTAGGCCTATCCTTTTTTTTTTACAGTAAATTATTCATCATAGCCTGTAGACTTGGGTACTGAATTGATAGCTGGTAATAAGAAACATATTGTAAATATTTGCATTTAAGCATCTTTTGCTGGCAGCTCAAAACCAGTAGAATAGTTTGTGTCAGGAGGCTGTGTTTTGGCCCAATTTATTGACATTTCATATGTCCAAGAGAATTTGTGTTTGAGTTAGTTGCAGATGCACCAAATCTGCTGTGGATAGATATTACTGGTTTAAAACAGATTTACTTTTAGACAGATATCTGTACCAAGCACAGTGCTTTGGGGTTTTTTTTGATGTTGTTGTTAACACACGCGGAATAGGTAGAAACTCCAAATCTTCCCTTATATAAAGAGCTCTATTGCTTTTCTCACTTTTTAAATGACATATCACAACATTTGGTTTTGGAAATCCTCCAAACTCAGCTGCACTGCCAAGCAGAGTTGCACCTTAGCATATATGTGAATCACAGAGAGATCTGTGAGGTCTTTCTCGCAAGTGGTTAATCCTTGCAGTACTTTTTGTGTTACTCTTTTACTTCAGCTCTGTGCAAAACTTTCTTTAACCTGAACTTTTTCCTATGGCCATTCAAGCTCCTGTATGTTCTGTCATTTGCCACTGTCAGATCTGATTTTTTAAGTTTAGAAAAAAAAAATTAAAGCTGGGGGGGGGAGTCTGTAGTTTAGTTACAAATAAAATTATCATTGGCATTTTCAACAGTACATTTTACTTAATTTCTCTTTTTTTTAAACTTTGGGTTTTATTAGCAAGTATCAAATTTACATGCACAACTGGTTTGGTCTGGAATTGGTTTTGTGCTATAGCTTTGCCTATTGAGGTGAGGGGTTTTATTATTAGACAATTATTTTAACTGTTTCTCAGGCTAAAATTTGGTAAAATTTAAAGTTTTCTTGAAAAAATGCATTTTTGGTGTCCAGCCTTTGTAGTTGGATTTACCTCTCACAGAGGTTAAAGAGCTGGTTGACTCTTAAGGGACCTGACACCAGACCTGCTAATTGAGTTTTGCCCCATTTAAGTTATATTAAGCCATTTAGAAAGGAAGCAAGATAGCTTACTTTCATACTTTCTACAACCCTTTCTTTTCAGTTCTAGAGAAAAACAACTGTCTCAAGTCAAACTGAATTTTAAATTCTTATTCCTTATGGTTCTGCTTTTTAAAATAAGAATTCTGTCTATGTTTGGGTCTTCCAACTGTCCCAGTGATATTGCTTATAAAAGGGACCTTTAGCCTGGAGCATCTGTGCTTTCAGCTGTGTTGCCCTGGTAGTTCTACTGTGGTTTGGTACCTGACCACCTTTTCCTCTGGGAGGTGGCATTGCTACCTGCTTGAGAAAGAGCTTCATCTTTTAAAAAAAATTCTTATTATACCACAAATTATGTAACATGTATAGATTTTTGGTTTGCTGTTCTTTGGATCTTTTTAAAGCCTGTATGCCTCTTTTTATGCCAGCTTTTGTAAACTGTCTTCTAACCTATTTAGTCCTATTTTTGCCTGGGAGGGATTGACGGCATTCTGCAGCATGCTGTCTCTGATCTTTCCAACAGGTTGTTTCCATCAGCATATTGCAGGCTCTGTGTTCTGCTTTCTTTGGAAAGAACAGACCTTGCAAGATGAACCAAGCTGAATTCAGGGTTTCTTCACAACCATAAACTTCTGCACAGTTTTCTCAGAGTCTGCTGGCATCAATAGTATTTACATTCAGTATCTTTTGATTTTAAGACTACGCAATGCCTAACACCAACTCAGTGACCTAACACATTTTTAAGAAGAGGCCTGCTAAGTCAGAGTGTAATGACACAGGCCTCAGTTCAAAAAAAGCAGGAAAGCAAAGCCTGCCTTAAGTCATTAACAACACTTTAGCATCCCTCTATCCTGTTAAGTACATGCTTAAGATTAATTTAGTTTTTGTCCTGGCTAATTTTGGGTAAAAATGGGGGAAGATGAAATGGTGTTTAGGCTACAGTTGTGCTTTGAGGAAGTAAAAGTGGAAAAATAGAAGCAGAAGGCTCTAATCTTGAAGTTTAACCCCTTCTTTCCTGCCATTTATCCCATTTTATGCTTCTGGTTAGATGGTACTCACAAATGTTTTGAGGGCATTGGCTTGCAATACTGGAACATAACACTGCTGCTACTATCCTTTTCACGTTGAGGAACTCTAAAAAGATGCTAAGACAACACAGTAGCATTTGAGGGTTTTTAAAAGCTGGTATAAATTGATTTTAGGCGACAAAGAAAAAAATTCCTTCATCCAAGATTGTACTTGATGATTTCAGAGGTGTTTTTTAAAGTATCCGTTTAGTTAGCTGTAGTGATACTAAGTCTATGATTTCAACTGTGAGATCAGGTTACTGGAGTTATGGTGTGTATCAGTGTAGCACTGCATGCTACATTAAATAGTAAATGCTGAGATAAACTTTTAGAGTAGTAGAAACACAAAACTGCTGTATGTAAATACAGCTGGAAACTGAAGATGGTATAGATCTTTACAGGCTAAATGCACAATCCCAGGCATGTGTGGATTTTAGTGGACTCCCTTTGAACATGTTTCTGACTAAGTCTTTTATTTCCAATATAAACACAGGGGCTGAACTTAATCTTACAAATGGTTATAATTATTATAAACTTTTCACACAACGCTGTTAAAATTCTTCAGTCCAAGATCTGATAGGAGTTGTCTATTTTTGGTATGCAGCATTTAGAAGGAAAGTATTGAAGCCTTTCTTTAATTGTGCAGGTATTTACAATGGACCCCTCTAAGCATATTCAAACACTTGCTTGAAAACTGAGATGAAGTTTCATAGGCTGATATGAGAGCCCACTCAGAGGCAGGACATGTCTTAAAAGTCAGTATATGTAATGACAATAGTTAGAAACAAGGCCTTGAAGGCGAGGTTGCAACAGAGAGAACTAAATAACATGGTCAATGTTACTCACTAGAAGGAGGATTTTTGCAGCAGTATTGCTGAAATGAATGGAGGAAAATAAACAAAGCAAGAAAAAAATGTTACAGAGTGAAAAAGACCCTCCGAGGAACATAAAAAAATAGCCATTAGAAATAAGGACACATTGGGTTTTGTGGCTGCAAAGCCAAGGAAGGTCAAGAATTTAGGAATTTTTGTGAAAGATACATGAAGGAAGATGGAAGGGTGTTTCTGAGCACTGGCTGGGGAGACATCACTAGAGAGTTTGTTGAGAGTGGTTTTGTGGAGTGCTAGGGGTGGAATGCTGATTGCATGTCATTCCTTTGTCTGGTTTCATCCTGAGTATTTTCCAGCTGTTGGAACAGTGTAGTTAACTGACTTGGGAAAGGAAAGGGAAGCAGGATGGTAATTAGTGGTGTCAAGGCCCCTATTTTAAATGATAATGTCTAATAACTCTTTTAATGAGGGAGATGTTTGTGAAGAAGGATGAGAAAGGCTGAGAATTGCTGTGATAAAGATTTCTGTGTAGGGTGCTTGTCACCAAGCTTGTGGAATAGCTTGGGAGCAGATGACATTTGAGTGTGTTAGAGAAGGGTGATAGAGTGGTTTGTAGGAAAGGTGAAAAAAAGACAAGGTTAAGAAGTGGGGACTTTGTATTGTGCAGGTTTTCTTTCACAGGGAGTTAATGAGATCTTTCTTAGAGAAAGGGTAGGCATGGGATGGTAGAGAGATGAGAGGCATGAGTTGAACCAGTTGTGGCAGAAAGGCAACAAGGGTCATGGAATGGTAGCCTTCAGTGTGGCTCTAAGAATACATTAACAGAGGGTATTCTCTGCAGGTCTCCTCCGTCCTTACTTCATGTTTTTTTTATGATATATACCTGCCTGACTACATGAGGCAGCAGTGGCATAGCTGCCTCCTTTCCTGTCCTGCTATCAGCCATGGTTACAGCTGCGGACACAGTGCCTGTCCCAAAGACCTGAAAGTCTTAGGGCCTGGTTGCTTGGTTCAGTTCAGCTTCACAGGGAGCTGTTTGCAATTTCAGAACCTATTTGTTGATTGATACCAAAAATGCAGTATCTTAGTTCTGCCCATACGGTTGGAAAGGGAGAGGCCATTTCAAACCCCTACGTAACCTGAGAATAAATTGCTACCATTTCATATTTTGGCTGTTACAGAGAGGGAACAGGAAATGTGAAGAGGTAGGGGGAGGAATAGGAAAAAGAAGGACAAAATATGTGAGATTTTGACTGTATAAGTCTGTTTAATTCTTTTGAAAGCACCAATATTTTTCACATTAAAATTTATTTCCAGATTAACTGTAAGCATTTCTAGCTGAAGTTTCAATGGCCACAATGTATAAGTACCTGCCAGTCTTTTTTTTTTAAATACTGAATGGAACACATTTGTCACTAGCAGTGTACTGGATTAGCGGTAGCTGACTGATATTCTTGTTTACTTCCTGACATTTGGCTTAGGCTGTGTAGAATACATGATTATTTTAGTATCTGTGAGCCGGTTGAGGAAGCTAACAGTTTAAGGCCCTAACCTTCTGTACGTTTTTCTCACTACCATGATTTTAAATGCATCATTCACACTCATATAGGCTGTGCTGTCTGTAGCTTCACCTAAAAAGGTGTGACTGCTCCTCTGTAAAGTTATTTAAATGTTTAAATCACTGTGGAGGCATGGGAGACAGATCAAAAAAATATGGTTTGTGGATTCAGAGGCTGATACAGAACTTTTATGATCATGTTCCATTGAACAAAAACTGGTGATGTATTCACATAAACATGTGAAGAGTGATTATTTTTTAGTATTTTCAATGTCTGCTTAAAACAAAAAAACAACATATTTTTATGTTGGTTACAGAACAATTCTGTTGCATATGTAAGAGATATTTTGTGGGTTTATATTTAGATTTCGGGTAAATTAATCTGAGATAATTAACAGTCATTGGACTAAAACCAAAACCATTGCTGCTAGTGCTCAGGATGGTGTGCTGGAATAATATCCAAGTTAGGGGATGAAATTTTTACAGTACAATAACCTGTCATCATCAAGCAAGTTGATTTTTTTGTCTAATGAGAAGATTAACATGTAGTTTCAGAGCTTCCCATTACTCATCCTAATCCTGTTTTTTCTTGCTACCATCTAGGTTTTCTTTATGGTTTCCATTTGATGCACATATATGTTGTGATTTGTGTGGTTTAGCAAGGAAACCTTACAGCTAGCTCTTTGCGAGTGAAAATCAACAACATGAACTTGCAAAACAGTAACAAAACATTTATAAAGAAGAAACAAATGAACCATTTCCTGGGTTTACTTTACTCCTTAACTTAAAATGGCTGCGGATAACTGTTTCCTTTCCTCTTGCTTCGCTGCCAATAGCTGATATGGTCCATTTGCTGGTATTCAATGTTTGCTATGTGTGGTTTTTTTCATGACTACTCCTTATCTCAATAAAAAAGGCTTTTTATTTAAATTAAAAATAAATAAAAATTTGTATTTTGAAGAAGAAGAACAAGATAGGTAAATCCCAGACGACAAAACTCACAAACTAAACCTTGCAAATAAAAAATAAATCCATGTTTTTCATGTGGTGGCTTTCTTTCATTTACATGACATTTATGAGATGTGTAAAAAAGAGTTGTTATTCACTGTAGTTGTAGGAACCCAAATGACATGCAATTACTAGAAAATGTCCCAGAGCATGGTTCCCATCGTCCCTCTTTTCTATCTGACTTGCCAGTGCCTGGTGCAGTAAGGGCTGCCTCTATCAGTGAGGAGATTCCCTGAGGGTTGACCCTTCTTCAGTTCTTTCCCCTTCAATACCTACTCACATAGACCCTTCGCTGTTGTTATTTGTTTTTTCTTAGAAATTTAGGCTCTTACAAATTAAGGGGACATCTGTCCACAAGAAAGTTCATGTCTCCTCCAGTGGAAGGAGTTACTGGGTACTTGAAAGGTGCTGAGATCTCCAGATAAGAATTCAAAATTGTGAACCTTTGTTTTGAGCATGAATTGCATTTTTGGGGTTTTTCTTTTTTTTGTTGTTGTTGTCTTTCTCTTAACAGTTACATGTAATGGGGATTTTTTGCATGTTTTGGAGGAATGTGACCCAGTGAAGGAAATAAACGTGTGCTACAGTGAAAGAAACAAAAATAGAATCCTGGAACAATGTGGAAAAACACCAGACCCAGTGTCACTGTCACATGTGCTGTGTCCAGCATTCTGTCCAAGTTTTGGTATAGTCCAGCCAGTTGTCAAACTTCTGATGATGTAAAGGTAACAGCCTCACAAGCTGAGACACTGAATTATATTTAAAAAATATCAGAAGAGTTAGTCTTCTGGGTTTTGCACCTAACCCCAAATCAGTTGCTTAGATTGCATATACTTAAACAATTTTTACAGCTATGTTTGTGAAAGACTTTATAGACAATCAAAATCTTGTGGTTATCCAGAGTGATGGAGATGGAATATTGTCTGACACAGGTAACCTACAGCAAATGGGAATGTTGCTGGAGACACGAGAATGACACCATGTACAAACAGCTTTGGGTCATGCCTTAATTCTGCATCAGCTGCACCTGAGCTAGCGAGCTGAGGAAGGAAGAGAACCCATAGACTGAACGCTGCATTCACAATGAAGTTTTTCCAGGCATTGTGGGTAGTGCTGTGCCCATCTAGTAAGCCCTGTCTGAGCCCAAAGCATTAGGAATTTCAGGGACTGGCTGTAATTCAAGGGCATCAGCTGATTCCAGGAAGGATTCTTCCTGCATTGGATACTGGAGTTTACTGAATAGGATACAAGTTGGCTCCATGTGTGGTTTTTAAGATCAGGCTCCTACAAACAGTCCTCCAGCTGCTGGAGAAAATTTGATCCCAAAGACCAAGTAGCCACAGGTGAACAGTGTGCTTCTAGTCCCAAAATCCCCGAAGGGTCTGAGCAGGCTGCACACATGAATGGCATGTCTGTACAGTTTTACTGCTCTGCAACCACAGAGGATAAACTCCATTGATACTAGGGAAATTACTCTATGTACTGTATGTACAGTTTTTTTGTTTATATGTTATAAACATCAGCTACCAAAATCCATATCTCATCAAAAGTTATAAAGTTATCTTGAGGCTGTTAAACTCCCATGCTTTCTGCCTCGAGTTTTTGGACTTCAGTAGCTTCCTACATTCAAACTTTTCTCTGAAATCTTAAGAACTGGGAAAAGTGTGCATATAACTGAAAATTGATATTTCATCTGGTGGAACTTCAATAGAATTATTAACTATAGGAGTTGACAACACTAAAAAGGTGAGTCTAATTTAAGCAATGATTGAAAATCACACTAAACTGAAGTCTCTAATCTGTGTGAAAATGATGCCATCCCAGCAGAGTAATGGCTTTTTATCCTTGATCTTGAAAAGGAGAGACAGCAAAAAATGTGTCATAACTCTGATGGATTCTGGGTCAAGAATGATCATATCTGGAAAAGCTATTGCTATGATTGTTACAAATTTGCTTCTTGATAGTGGTAATTCTATTTCTTTCTAAATTATGATAGAAAGTCTGTCTAAAGTAGTCCTATTTGACATTATGATTAAATTTTACTATATTTTGTTTCAAGTATTAAATTGTTCTTATATCAACACATAAGGTTTACTTTTTCTTTCTGAGGTGAAGGTAGACAGGAGTGAGAAAGCAGCAGTGTGGCACTTAGTTGCCAGCTGCAGTTAAACTATGACAAAGGGCCTCTAACCCTTTTCTTCCCTGTTAAATCAAACTAGTTAACAACATGGGTTTGGGGGATTTTTAAGAAGAAATTTTCAGTCATTTTAATCATGCTGGTTACAGGCATCCCAAGGAAGGATTTACAGGTGCCAAGCACAGGTGGGCCCATACTTTTGCTGTGACTGGAGCTAGAGATGTCCTCTCCAGGGACTACTCTGAAAGCTGAGCATTCATAGGGAAATCACACAGAAAAGGAAGCAACTCATCCTGCCACCTAATAGTTTAGTCATCAGCTGATGGGGGATTCAGGGGACACACCAGATTGTAGCTATGATGATATATAGCAAGACAGAGAGATCTAATCTTAAAGTGTGATCACAGAGGCAGTAGCAGAGATCACATATGCAAGTCCTCCTTGAATCTGACAAACAAGACAGTTCAAACAACATGAAACATGAAACATATTTTTGAAAGCTTTACTGCTAATAACTTGAATTATGATGATGGTACACCAGGCAAGGAAGGAGTCTAAAGGCATTAGCTCTGATTATAATTTGGTACAGTTAGTTGAGCGTGGAAACATTCATTTAAATCAAGTCACTCCCTGGCCTGTGCAGCTTCATGATTTCCTGTTGGAGGTATCAGGACTCAGCTTGCCTTTTCCTTTTTCTTTTTTTTTCCTTTTCCTTTTTTTCCTTTTCCTTTTCCTCCTCTCTCCTTATGCAGTTCCATCTTGGGTCTAAAAAGCTGCTGTCATAAGAATTACTGAAGCTAAAAATATTGTGCTTTGTACCATCTGAAAGCTTTGCAGCCTTGAGTCATACAGAGGATAAAAAGCAATTCATCTTGAAGATCAGTGGTTTTTTAACCACTGAAACTCACATTTGAACTTAGGATTGGGAGGAGAGTGATGTTTATCATGATAATGGGATTTAAAATCTAATTCTTCCTATCCTTGTATAATGTGTACAGTATTTCACAAACTGGTACAAGCATGAGTGGGAAGGCTTGTGAATTACCAGAAAAGCTGAGATGTTAAGAAAACTGCTGTTTTGAGTGATGTTATTATTTACCTGGATAAACGCTTCCTTTCACCCAAAAATTGGAAAGACAATGTGCATTTGTGAGACTTGGCAGTGTTCTCCAGTGGTTTTGTTGCCCATGACCAAACACAGGACAATTACATCTAATCTTTGTTATATTAGAAGCTAAGCATTGGCTTCCTTTTAATTTCTTTAGATTTATTTGTGCAACCTTCATGTTGTCCTTGTAGCTGATCATGTGAAATTCAAGATATTTCTGTTGTCAGTTCTTCTCACACCATTTGCTCCTTGAGCTGATCTATGTAATTAAGCATCCTCATATCCTGAATAACTCTGTCCTGCCCCACTGTTGGAACAAGTTCCTCTGTTGTTTCCCTTCCATCCACTCATCAGAGTCATACCAGTCTTCTCCTTCCTATGCATTCCTTCTTCTGCTCAGGAAATGTCCTTTTGGAGGTGCTTAGCAAAACCACAGCACTCTTCACCTTTAAAACTTGCCAGAAGATCAGCTTCTGTGCTTACAAAACACTAGCTAAGTAATCTGCTTATCTGTGTCATTTATCTCATGAGTGACTCCCTCCTTCCCTAGAGCCTGCAGGAAGCTTTTTGATTAAATCTACTTGCTTCAATTCTGTCTTTATGAAATTCTGAATTGACCTCATGGAGGTTGGGTTAACTCTAGGACAATAACCTTTCGGATGCCATTGTTCTTCCTCCACATTTGTTAATTGTTTCCTTTGTTTCTTCTGATTAGAAACACCACCTTGTCCTGCAGATAGAAGCTTTGCTCTTCACTTGGCTCTTCATGACTTTATCATAGCACCAAATGTGTGTCAGAGTCCACCTATTTGGAGCTGACTGTAGTCTCAGTGTATTAGTTTGGAAGCTACTCCAGGCACCATCAGTGTTTTTTGTCTCTAGCAGATGTGCTCAACGATTTGTGGGAGAGTTTAAAACACTGTGCAGAAAAAGGTAATAGCATTTGATGTGACTGCTGACCATTGACATTATACTCCATGCATTTTTCATGTTTAATTTTTGTGCTTGTAACTCCAAAAATGAAGATAAGTGTGTGGAAAGGCTCTGGATTTGTTAGTGCTCTCTAGCAAGTACACATAGCATTATCCACTGTTTAAACTCTTTAAACTCTAAAAACTTCTAAAAACCAGGTATTTTAATTGAACACAATTACTTAATAGGTAAGAGTAACAACTGAAAGATTTTTTTTTCTTCTTAAGAGGAGGTAACAAACAGAATCTTTTTGTAATTGTATTATGTAGTGTCATGAAGTAATACATACAGGGATCACTTTTATCCCTGTGTTACATTTATCTGTGGCTTCTGCTTGTCTTGTCTTTCTAATGCCCAAAAAAGAGTGGGTCTCCCTTGCTTGCAAATACTGACTTGTATATTTAGTCCTCTTCAGCAGGGCTCCTCTACATGTGGGATGTTAAGCACATGCTGTGGATATGTGGGGTGGAGTACAAGATATGCCCATTCTTCACTTGTTGGGGAAGGCATGGCTATGGTTATGTCATCATCCTAACTTGATACCAGTTTGGGGACATTATCGTCTATCAAGCTAATGTTTACATAATAATTAATATTCATAGATACAAAGGCAGTGTTCCTCCAATTAGTAAAGGTTCCAATTTGCTCAGTAAAAACAAACTTCATTTTGAATCCCCATATTCCCTACAAGTCTTGCCTTGGAGCTGGAGGCTGGAGCTGCATGAATGGAGCTAATTGTCTGGTTACTTTTCCTGCCATTTGGGGAAAGGATTGCCTGGGGATGAGTCCTGAACTGTACCATAAGCATTAGTAATTTTCTAGATGGGAAACAAAGGACCTGTGTTCGAATACTTGGGAGTTACTACTGACTAGCTCCCTGGTTGCAGTCCCTGAGTAGAAGGTGAAGGAGGGTAAAGGAAGGGGTAAGAGCCCTCAGGAGAGTGTATGTTCCTTCTGTGAACTGGTTGAGAGCTTTGCTGTAGAACATGCCATCAATGTTGGCTTTTTCTTTCCCTCTTCCAGCTCAGCTTATGATACCAAAACAAGACAGAAGGTGGCAGTGAAAAAGCTTTCAAGACCTTTTCAATCACTTATCCATGCCCGGAGGACTTACCGAGAACTTCGGCTGCTTAAGCACATGAAGCATGAGAATGTAAGTGGAGAGTGAGTTCTTCCTTTTGGATTTCCATTACAAAAGTTTACAATATAGCCTGAATTTCCGTTTTTCCAAAAGGTGTGTGCAACTGTCTAGCTACCCAAGATACCTGGACCTAGCCATCTTAGATGTAGTGAAGTCACTGGACTTCAGAAACTTTCAGTAACTGGCTGCATTTTTATTTTAAAAATATCTAATTAAATCTTGAAGGTGAGGTTAATGGAACTCAAAACAAGTCATCATACTCTAGTAAAACAATAAAAGTATTCTATTTACAAGTGTTGAAACACATTGAAAAATCAGCCCAGGAAAAAAAAAGACCCCACACCTCAAACCTGCTTTTACTGAATGTGGATTCTGTTGAGAATTAAGGGCAGATTACTCTTGTTAAAATTGACAAGAGTGTAATAGCTAAATGAAAGACAGTAGACCTTCAGATCCCAAATAACTGAGTACTGGTCTGAGTTTGTGGCAAACAATTGATTTCAGTGGAGCCTCCTCTTGCTTAAAGGTAGCTTGATAACTTGAAGCCTGAATAAAATATGATTGATTGAAAAGTATCCCAGAGAAAAGATAAAAAAGTTAACAAAAACAGACCAAGAAAACTCATGAAAGCATGCATAATCTAAAGTCTAACAATTGTATAAGGCATGTGTCAGTTTTTCTGTAATGAGACATTACTTTTTCTGCCTTTATTTTTTTTTGCTCTTTGTAATTAAGATTGTAATTAAGATTACAATCTGTGTAATTAAGGCTGTGGTGATACCTTTATAGATCACCTACTATGTCAGTCTTCAGTACGACCATATGTCATATTTTTGTAAGTTTCATCCCAAAAATGCTGAGCACTGTCAATACAAATTACATGTTGCTTTGCAGGTTTGTAAAAATGTCACTTCCTTCATCTTACAGGTTATAGGACTGCTAGATGTTTTTACACCTGCAACATCAATAGAGAACTTTAACGAAGTGTAAGTAAAATTTTTTAAATAATTCTGACTAGTTACTAAGTAAGTAAATACCATTCTGGTTTTAAAAAGGAAGAACATACATTCTTAAAAGACTTTCAGCCACAGTCAGCTTTGTAAAAATCTTTTTGCAACTTTCCTATAAAATAGGAGGCAGAGAGATAGACTTCATTTTTGTACTTTTCTAAATGAAAATTTAAATTATTTAAATTAGCTATAAAGGTATATGGTAAATTATTTAATGCTGCATAAATGCCAATGAACTTAAAACTTTTTCAGTTCAGTTGTGTGTTTGTGACCTGTAGATTATTGGTTCATACACAGATGGCAGAGTTCAGGAATGCAGGAAAGTATTCTGTTAGTTAACTGAGACAAGGTAAATCTAGGCTAGAGTCCTGGCTAACCTAAAACTAGGTATATTTTGATGTGACTCAAACATACGATTTATGCTGATTTTCCTTTTGGTTTACGTAATTGTATAAGACTGTAGCAGAAGAAATAGTATTTAATATGTTTTTGTCTCCGTGGAAATTAGTGACCCTTTGAATCTGAGGCAAAATTACACAAATGGGAATTGGGTATGACAGATACATACTTTTGTTCCAGCACTCTATTTGGAAAAGAATCAATATTTCTGCAAAATTTGTCAAAAAATAAAACTTCAAGTGGGAACAGAAAGGCAAGTTATACAAAACACTCTTATTTCTTCCACTCTAATATTATCCTCTATCATCAGATATTCCAGGGCCTTGCAGGTCCTGTAGTTTTGGTGCCTCAGGCTTCCACTTTGATGTTGGGTGAAGCTTCCTCTTCTTCAAAATATATGTTACATGTATCACTGTTGTAGTGTGGAGAAAACAGAGATAAAAGCTTCTAATATACTGCAAGGATTTTTATTTTTTATTATACTAAGTTTCATAGCAGTGATTACATTATTAGATCTCATAGCTGATTTAAAGGATATAAAATGTGTTAGTAGACAGTGGAAAAGGAACCTAAATGGCCTGTGTGGATACTCTTCTAGACAAGAATTTATGTTCTGCCATTCTGTGTTGTTTTTTTCCTCTCTTCTTTATTTTCACAGATATCTTGTGACAAATTTAATGGGTGCTGACCTGAATAACATAGTGAAGTGCCAGAAGTTAACGGATGATCATATACAGTTTCTCATCTATCAGTTACTTCGAGGTCTTAAGGTACAGTCTGAGTCCAAGAACCTAAATGTTGTAGTAATGAGTCAGCAATCTAAATGTTGTAAGGACTGGTTGGTTGCAATGAGCATACTTAAACACTTTATTTTTTATTTTTTTTTTATGTCTTAAGAGTGTGCAAATAGTAGCAATCATTTCAGAAATTATCAGATAATTTTTCTAACCAGAAATAAACCCCCAACCCTACCAATGTTTACATGCACAATACACGTGAATACTCCCCTTGAAAGTTAACTTTAGATCAGTGTCTATTTCAGTTCCTATTGCAGGACAGTAACATGCTGTATAATGTCTCAAAAATTCTTTAGAATGTGAAGTGGATAAAGAACAATAATGGAAAGTAACTTACATTTGGGCTTTGAAAGACATGAGTCACTTTGAAAAACCACAGTCCTGATTTTTGTAGAGAGTGTCACATGGGTGAAGGGATAACCAAGTTAGTTGGGTCCTTTGGGAAATGCCTGGAAGTAGAAATTTATCCCAGCAGTGTACAATGCTGCACACAATCACTTAGGATTTAGTCTGCCTGTAAAGCCATTATTTCCTTTAATCATATCAGTTAAAATTAATACACTTTAATAACATAGGCAATTGACTCTACAGCAAAATTTTCCTCCAAAAGAATCAAAATATGTGTAAATTTGCTGATGTTTAACATGTGTTTATAAACAGAAGGTGTAGGTAATGCTTCCCATTACTAGGTGCTAAGCTTTTAGACCAGTATGGGTTTTCTTGAGGTATAAGCAAACAGAAAAGAGAGAGGTCAGCAGTTTTACTAGCTAACTTAACAGTAATTGATATTTTAGACATGAAAAATAATTATATGTTTGAAAGCAAGCCATGGTAAATACTGGCTCTGAAATATACTTATTACATGATTTTCAGCAAGTCACCTTGTGCCTGAGACAGTAATTCTTATTCATGCATGCAGGTTCTGTCACTTAAGGTACAGATTGCAGTGAATAAAAATTGTACAACTGAGCCCTTAATTGTTTTGTCTCATTTATGTGAGTTAATAGCTTATTTAGGAAGATGGATTCTGGCATTAATTATCCTGCTTGTGGTTTTGAATATAAGTCTAAGTTGTGTCAAAGCTAAATAATAGTAAGAATCTGCTCTAAGTGAATATTAATTTCAGAAATGCACTCAGGTGCATTTTTGGCTCTGTTTCAAAGGGGAGGGGTTGCTAGTGGCTCCTCTCCTCTGGAATTGAAATTCTCATGAAATTCTCATGTCTCATTGGTCAAAGAACATTTGATCCTGTATATGACTGCTTGGTGGCACCAGGAGGGGCTGCTGTGGTTGTCTCAGCAGTGCAGGGATGCGGCTCCTTCTGTTGATAGCAGTGTTTTGGCTTCCTGTTCATTCAGCTGCTTGCAGCTGCTGTGAGAAACATTGAGAAGTGACCCTGCCTTCTGATAAACAGTTCTTAGGTCTGGAACACGAAGAATGCCCTTGCGTTCTCTTTGAGTTTTCCCAGTTCCTATACAGGTTTTGTGTATAACCCCTTCTCCTAAAAGAGGTGAATTCACCTCTGGAGAATAGAAGGTTTTCAAGGCCCTCCTCATGCTGGTTGATAAGATCATAGATAAAATTGCTGTTAATCCTAACTAGAGGATGATAGGCAATGACAGAGTAAGCAGTTCTCGATTTTTTATTTAAATGTTTTATGTAAAATTGCAGAGACATAAAATAGCTGCTGAAATACCACTTTGAAAGTGGATCTGAAGTAATGCTGTGGCTTAGGTGGTATTTTGATCACTAACCTGTCCCAGAGAACAAATGTGGCTGCTTTCACCCACATCAGTGTTCACAGTATGGGAAGGTGACTTACAGCATGTAGGAGTCAACCATGCTGCTCCCTAGGCCACTGATTTCACTAGCCACTAGCTGACCAATGAACAGTGGCTATGGACATCCAGGGAAGGCTAGAACAAATTCCAAGTTGGTAAGAGTCTTCATACAGAAGAATCACTGTAAGTGCTGCCTTTCATGGTAGAATCTAGATTTCATTGTTACCTTTCTTGAAATACCCAATTCCAGGTAAGACAAAACAGGGAGGTTTTGAAGTTTGACATACCTCTGATCTGCAAACATGGCTTGACATAAGTACTATCTGTATACAGATCAGTCAGTCTCAGAAGCAAAAACTAAGACAAGTGGCTTCAACCTCCCTTCACCTTCAACTTCAAATCTTACCTTTGTTTTGTTTTGTTTCACAGTATATTCACTCAGCTGGAATCATCCATCGGGTGAGTTCAGTCTTTGAGGTAATGAAAATGAGTGGAGTGTGTCCCTCTGTGCATCAAATGTGTTACAATATATTTTAAATATATACATATATATATATATATATATATATATATATATACACAAATAGTTACAATATATTTTAAAAGGTTGAAGTAGTAGGTGACTAACTCTGTGTTCTGTTACAGGACCTAAAGCCCAGTAACCTAGCTGTAAATGAAGACTGTGAATTGAGGGTGGGTATCATGCTGTTGTAACAAAGACTGTTGTAGAAACTCTCAAGATGACAGTTTTCTAAGAAAATGTTAGTTACTGTTCTTATGGCTCATTCCATTAATTTCAACTGTTTGCTACTTGCCCATTCCCAGTGAACATGTGTTTTCTCCCAAATGTTAATTTAATATGAATGAAAATATCTTTGCCAAATCCCTATGTACCCCACAGATGGTACATAGATAATAGTTTGGCCCCTGAGTGAGTACTTAACTGAGTATATCTTGAGAGTCTGACCTGTGATATGTATCTGCATCTGCCATGTATAGATAAAGTCTTGTAACAATTTTCATTTTTGTATCTACAGAACGTACAAGGTAAATTAAATTATATATACCAGTATTACCAGTTACAGGCAGTAAAAGAAACAAACCAAAAAACCCTACCAACCAGAAAGAACTCTATAATCCTTGCTTCCCAAATGCTATTTTGTTGTACACATCTATATAAATGCATCTCGTGATGCGTCTGTGTGATATGATACTACATAGTAAGCATGAGACTCTGAAGGAAATGATGTCTTGCAGCTTTCTAAGCCTTTAAGCTTAAGAATGAAAAGTTAAATACCTCTCTATGACAGCCAGAAACATCTTTATTCCTGTTTCTAAGACTGATGTAATCACTTTATTCCAGCTGCAAGGGATTTAAGAAAAGACTCCAAATACCACAAGATCAGCAAAAAATCACAATAATGAGTAAGAGTAGTGCAGTTAGGTTCTTGCACTAATGCGGATCTGTGGTGAGAAACTGTAGTTCCTGTTTGATTTAGTGACACTTGCAGATGCTCAGCAAGTTTCATTATTATCTCTTTAATGTCTTCATGCATGTATGTTCAGCATCTGTGGAATTTTGTGGGTCATCTGTCTTTGATCGTGTACTCTAAAATGTGTACTGTATTTTTGTACTGTAAGTAAAGGAGACTGTTTTTTTCTATTATTATGAAATCTGTACACCTCCCTGTCTAGCATTTGTTACACTGCTCTCTGCTTTGTTTATATTTATAGCTTTACTTCCTCAAATTATTTTTAATAGGACAAACTAGTAGATATTTCCAAGTACTAACAAAAAGGAAATAGAAGCAAAAAACAAAAAAGGAAAGTGTGTGTGTGTGTGTGTGTGTGTGTGTGTCCACATTTGATGGAAGGAATCAGCTGTTAAGGAAGAATATTGCCAAAATCTTTATAAAAATAAGGGCATTAGTGTTTGAGTTTTGTGCCTTTATTTGTTCTTGTTTGCCTCATGCATTTTTCTTCCCTTACTTAAGAAATAAATTATGCTTTTAAACTATATTGGAAGATCTTAATTATTTATATCTTAATATTTTTTTTAGGCTTTTTATATCTTTTAATTGGATTATAACTGAGAAATTTTGAATTATGCTCTTGAAATTTTCTTATTCCCTATGAAAAGGATTAGCCATCAGCTTAATAAATAATCCTGGATCTCATCACAGGAGATACTCAATGATCTTACTCACATTCCTATGTGAAGAGTGCTAGCTAGCTCAGATGACTGACTTAACACACTGAGGCTCAGATGGTACCCTTTCAGGGCAGTCTCTCTTAGAGCAAGGGTCCATAATTAGTGGGACATTGGCTAACCAGAGAATACAACAGAAAGCAAAGAATCAAGCTGGGAAAGTTCAGTTGAAATAATTTCCCATCAATGTAAACTTAGCATCTGGAGGGGAGCACTTTGCAGTCAAGCCTCTGTGTACATAAACAGAGATCCTTTGTTTATTTTGGTGGGCAAGTTCTACTGAAAACAAATGGGGTGTGATTTAAATTTACATTGTTACACAGGATATCAGTTTCTCTCCTAGTAGCATCAGGATAATGTGTGATTTGAGTAAATGCTTAAGAAAATTAGACAACAGAAATTCAGCAGATTTTTTATCAGCTTATTTGGTCTTAAATGGCCACTGGCACTTGCTGTTAGCATTTTACACAAACACTCCAAGTTGATAATAATATTTCATTTTTTTATAGCAACAGTTTATTTTTAGTAAATGAATGTGAGTGGAAAACTGAACTCAAGGCAAAGTATAAAGTCTGTCTTAGAGGACAAAATGCCAGGTTCATTGCAGTGGAAATATCTTTATGCAGCACCAGAGGCTGCACGGATACAGCAGGGAGAGCAGATGAGCTCATCTGCAGTGCTGCTGTTTTATTTCACCAATAGCAAGGGATTACAGAAAACTCAGAAATGAGTAATGGGAAAATCAGGACCTGTAATAAAAGTAAAAGGGTTTTTTTTAAATTATTATTTTATTTTTATTCTGTAGATTTTGGACTTTGGTTTAGCTCGTCAAACTGATGATGAAATGACTGGATATGTTGCAACAAGATGGTACAGAGCTCCAGAAATTATGTTAAACTGGATGCACTACAATCAAACAGGTAAACTGTGAAGGCTTGTGTTTTGCTACAGCTGGGTGTAGTGATAGTTTTAAACCAAGAAGCAGCTGTGTTTAAGGATCTCTTTGATTCATTGTGCACATTTATGTCTCTGTTTTTTGGCAGTTGACATATGGTCGGTTGGATGTATCATGGCAGAGCTATTGAAGGGAAAGGCTCTATTTCCAGGAAATGATTGTATCCTTAATATAAAACTTAAAGTACAACTAAAAAATACTCTCTAATTCTTCCTCTTCTTTTCCCCTAAGGACTTGAGTGTTTCTATGGACATGGTTTTGAGGTAACAAACTTATAAAAGAATAAATAATTTTCTAATCTTTCAGTTCAGTGAAAATGACAACTGAATGTGAGACCCACTGGTAGGATAAAAGCCAGTAACAGATGTTCCTAAACATCAAAAAGTTACATTTATTCTTTTGTGTATCTGTATTTAAATAATAACTTAGTTACAACAAGGTAGATTTCTTCCATGTGTGGATCTTATTGAAATAACATATGCTAAAACTGAAGCTGAGTAAAGGTACTATTTTTTTTAACAAAACTCTCCTTTTGAGAACTCCTTTTAGGCTGAAATTTCCAAAAAATGCAAATGAGTTAACTTTTAAATAAAAAGTGAATTAATAGGTCTATTGTGTCCTGTTATATTAGAAGAAGCCAGTAGTTCCAGAAATGCCACAGGAGCAACAAAGCCCTTTCTTTCCTGCAGCACTGTGCCGTGGTCCCTGATGGAGCATCAGGGATTTCCATTGGCATTTCCTGTGCTGGCAGGAGCAAAAAAGAGACGTTTCTGAGGGGAGCAGTAAAATAATAAAAGAAAACTGAAGAAAAACACAAAATAAGGAATGAAGAAACAACTGCATCAAGCTTTTATTATGAGAAACGAAAGCACATTCTTCTGTATTGAATATTGACATTTGTTGGTACTCTGAAACCCTTCAAAAAACAAACACTTCTGTTAATACTAAGCATCATGACATTAGAATTGCCTGAAATAATTTTAAGAGAGCTGAGACCAAGTCTCCCCACTGGCCTTTCTGTTGTGTTCAGCATCATTAGACTCTATAACCACAGGCATTCTCCAGGTGCACCATCACTGGGAGAAGACTGTCCTCAGACTTCATGTAATCATGTTTGATTACATGATATGTGGTATTTTAGAAAATCAATATACCTAGTTTGCAAGAAATAAGATATTTCTGTTGTTATAAAATACTGTCTACAACTGTATGATGATATCAATTTAAATAAAGCTGTAAAATAATATTGAGTTTCTATAAAAATGTAATATAATTTACAGGTCCAAGATGACAATGAAAAATTAACATTTTCAAAGTTTTTAATCTTGAGACCTATATAAAACAAATTTTTAAAGGTACCAAATGAGAATTTTTCACTCGCCAATCTGCAGATTAGTAATCTAGGCCTATGAGCTGTGTATCATATTAGACTGATCTTCAGAAATCCCTCAGCTGAAACATAAATATGCTATTAAGATTAAGCTTAAGAATATATTAAATTGGGAACTAGGACAAAAAAGTAATATTTTTCATGGAGCTGACATACCTGACGAGTTAATATAGTACATTAGAGAATTTGGTACTCCAGGACTAAGCTTAAGCAGGTATGAATTGATACCCTTCCATGAGCTATGGTGGAATTGTCTTGCTGAATGGTTTTAAGTGTCTTAGTTAAATGCATGGAAGCTCATTAATTGTTTAAACCCAGAAGGACTGTGTGCTGTTTATTTCCCTGAAATTATGCAGATATTGATCAACTAAAGAGAATAATGGAAGTTGTGGGCACGCCCAGTTCAGAACTTCTGAAGAAGATATCATCAGAACATGTGAGTTCACAGCTTCATCTAGTTAACTGACTTCCTGTCATTTTTTCTCTAACTGGCATTGTATGTCACTGCCTTTGTTACACAGACACTCAGATTTGGAGATGAATACCTTAAAATGATGTCTGGGTTTTGCTGCTAGAATGCCACCGTTCAAAAGATATGCTTTTGGAGGCATCCAGATGCCTTGAGTGTCACCTGGATAAATTTTCATACTTGTTCTCAAGTACTCAGTTTTTGTGAAGAGTTAAGAAATTAGTCCTGATGATTTTTTAAATGGCTTATAATTAAATTATTCCTAGAATTTAAAAAATTCAAACCAGTGCTCAGCATAGAGCATTATATTGTTGCTATTAAATCTGATGTCTTTGTAATTTTTATGCTCTCCATTGTTGTAAGGCTCCTAAACAGAGATGTATCTGAAGCAAATAATGTGTTCTGCATGAGTGCTCTATTTAGATCCATAATTTGAAAATAATTTTATTCATCTCTCTAAATGTTTGTGTGAGGTCCAATTTCTTCATGTTTGTAGTTAAGAGTGGGCTTTTTAACTTTCCCTGTGCCTTCTTTAAAATAGTTATCTAGTAAATGAACAATTTCCACTTAATTTCTCTGCTAAAGTGACACTTAAAAGATTCATTGTAAGAGTAACTGGGGATAGCCAGAAGTGTAGTATTGTTTGATAAAGACAGGTGACAGGCACAGTGTAAGAGTTCAGCTAAAGACCAGCACACAGATACCTCCTGAGCTGCAGCTGTTTTCTTAAACCTCTTCTGTATACACCTCAGACTAATATTAATGGCTGTTTCTCAGCTTGTGTATATATTGACAGGTTTCCTTTGACCTTGCTAATGAATACTCTAGCAGGTTAAGTAAGCAGGAGCAGTAGGAGAGCCAGAGCAACCCTTTAGTTCTGGAAGATCCAAGCATAATGAAACCTCATCATCACAGGCCAATACACAGTCCCAGTTTTTGGGTACCCAGCACCTAGGAATGGCTGGGGCAGGAGGCTAGCTAAGCATCCATCCTTTTGCCAGGCACTGCATCAACCAACAAATCTCAGACCATGCTGTCTCAAACATAGATCTTTGTATAGTCTCACAGGTCCTTTTGTAGCCTTCACGTGTTACTAAGATCCTGCAGGTTTTGCTGTAACACATTCACAGTGGTGTATACAAACGTGTTACTTACCCACAACTAGTGAGCTTTTTGATTGTGAGAGTAACACCCTAAATACTTACTGGAAATAGTACGTGCTTTGTTCTTTTAATTTCTTGTGTTTCAGAGCATACCTCAGTGAGGTACAGGAATCCTGAAACTATTTTATTTGGGCTAATTGTACCTTTAGAGCACAGGCAGAACACAAAAGCCAGGTTAATGAACAAGAGTCCTGCTACGTTATCTCTGGGCTGCTGCTACCTGATTAGAGGAGCAATGTCAAAGGAGAAGGCATACCTTGCTTGGAGGTAATTTCCAGCTGCAAGGGAGTTTCTTCATTCTAGTTCTTCTTTATCATGTAGTTTGGCCTTACTGTTTAAGTATTTCTTAATGCAGCTTGCAGACATGGACAATTTTTTAACATTCCTGTAACAGCAATGTCAGAGATTTGCTGAAATGCCAAGTCTATTTTCAGTTATAAGTACAGGATTAAAGAACTGGAAACTAGAAGATCAACCTCCTTGGATGTTTCAGCACAAGATACTGAGGTCTTTGCAGTGTTTCACATTAATATGAGTTTAAATGGTAATTGAATTTCAGAATAATTCAAACATTGGGATTCTCTTGGTCAGGTTTCTGTGCTGAGTATATAAGCAGAGGGGAAAGGCTAGTAATTTAACTTTGATAGGTCTGTGTTGTTTTCAAAGTATTTCTGGGCAAGGTTGGAGGTAATTTTCAGTGCATCTTGTTCAGTCATGTTAGGATTAGTTGTTGATTAGTTGCTGTTTTCTATAGGCCAAGGATGCTTAGTTAGCCTTCTGCAGATAGTGTCCTTCTGACAGGACTGCTAAATGTGGAGAGACATTTGTGTAAGACAAACACATTTTAAAAGGGTTAGGATTTGTCCAAAGACCAGCTGAAGTTTTTTATGGATTTAGGGAATAGTCACCTGCTTCTTTTTTGACAATTCATTTTCAGAATTCCCTGTTCTTTCTGATCCAAGTATGCAACCTCTTGCCAACCTATCTACCTCAGCCTAAAAATTTGTAGTTCATGTAGTGTCAGGCTGACATTTGTGGATCCTATATCCAGACAGGCTTTTACTAGATCAGTTTGGATGAGCCTTTCACAGCCACAGTGAAAAGGCAAGGTCTAAATTCTGTTAAACATCTGAAAATCTGTTCCCATGGAGTATCAGAATTTATTCTTTGGTTAGTGAAGCTACATCTCACCAGAGAAGAGAGAGGAAGGAAGGCTGCAGGTTGAAATATGCCACTTTGCTGAGGGTAACTGAAAGATGATTTAGGGTGCAGTTTCTGATTGAGCATTACATGCATGTGTTCCCTGGGGATATACTGCAATGAACCAGTAAAAGCACAGGTGAAAACTAAAGTACTAACACTCAAGCCTTAAACCAAAATGTGCCTGCTTAAAACTACCTTGCTTATTGTCCAGTATACAGGAGTGGGTGTTTGAAACAAGGTCATACATTGTGGTTTTATATAAAGAGGATTTCCCATGTATAAGAAACATCAAAATAATGTCTGGTTTTTTAGAGTTGATGTGGTTACTGTTGAGCAATATTTAACCCTCTTGATACAGTATGTGTATTGACTTATTTCTAGGCAAGAAAATACATTGAATCTCTTCCACATATGCCTCAACAGGATTTGAAAGCAGTGTTTCGAGGTGCCAATCCATTAGGTAAGAAAGTCAGACTGACACAGATAAAATTTTTCACTAACATAAGAACTCAAGCATTCCTTGAATTCCATGCTGTATGATCCCATATAACAATGATCAGACCAGTGAGAAAAGCATTGCTTAACCTTTCAAATTGAGACTGTTTTCCCTTCATGAAGCCTGTGTCTTTTTGTTTCTGGTGGAGATTAC